>NC_137903.1:33885424-34485424 GCF_963455335.1 Martes martes
TCTTTCTCCCTCACCCTCCGCCCTTTCCCCCCTGCATGTGCTCACTCTCTCTCTCAAATAAATAAACAAATCCTAAAACAACAACAACAAAACGATTCAAAGATTTATTTATTTATTTATTCAATTTTGCCCTTGGGTCAATGGCCCAAACTGTGAGTAGAGGCTGCAAAGCCTCACCTGGTTTGTTCTTCCCGGCTTCCCTCTCCAGCTTTAGCTGCTCGTCCATAACACACCTTGAATCTTGTGTTTCAGGCACAGAGAACACCTTATGGCATTCTCACCCCTTTCTGCACAGGACTTCCTTGCCCGGGAATCAGCTCCTCGGCTTGCTACTCGGCCTGGGTTCCTCCTCTTTGTCCTTTCGGAGTCAGCTTAGCTGCCACCTCCCCTTGAGGAATGGTCGCTATCCCCCAAGTCTGGGGTGGCTATTTCCTGGTGGGTCTTGACCGCACCCTGGGCTTCTCTGCCATCACAAATACCTGCTTGTTTCCGGGGCAGCCAGGGCAGCCTTGTGGCCAGGGCCTCGGACAGCGCCTGGTCCGCAGAAGGGGACTGGTAGGTAAATCATGGGGCCCCAAAGGAATGTGCCAGATCTATGGAGGGGAAGTTCTCCCCCTTTTAGGTGCCGGTACACAGTAAAAACCTCTACCTGCCCCATTCAGCCAGCGGGGAAAACGAGCCAGGAGAGTGAGTGCCGGATTCCGGGTCCAGAGGCTGCTGGTTTGAATCCGACTCCGCCTCTTACCAGGGTAAGTTACTGAACCTCTAAGCCTCAGTTTGTTCCATGGTGAGGCAGGAATCCTACCCCGTAGCAGACAGGGTTGGTGCGAGGAGCACACAGACAGGGCTCGCCAAGGAGCCCGGCTCAGTAGATGCCTGGTTAGAACGGAGCCCTCCCCCTGTTCCCACGGAAGCCTGTACCGTACAGGGCAGTGAACTTGAGCTTTCAAGAGCAAGGCTGACAGGGCAGACTTGATAAGCGCCCTGGTTGTCGGATATGATAATAACAGTCTCATTTATTAATATAAAGGCCCGCTAATAGAGGCGGCGCTTTTAATTAGCCAACACGGCCACAATATTAATTTTTATCCACAGTTATTTAAGTCCGGGAGCCTTCCTCCCCTCTTCTGTTAGCACTTAGCTGCAGGGCGATTGAGAACATTTGTAATTGGATTTCTGTGCAGGACTTAATTATAAGGAGACAATAAAGCCCCTGAAATGCGGCAGGTTCTACCCTCCTAACTATTATTTTCCAGACACACGCTCAGGCCAATGAATGCACAGATTTATCTCAATTATAATTTTTAAACTTAACAAAGCTTTCCTTTCCCCGCCCCGCAGGACCGAGGGGAATCTGCCGGAAGCCCGGATTTGCAGGGAGGAGGGCGCAGAGGACGCAAGCTTCATTCCTGTAATCGAGTGCTTCGCTCCATGGGCCACCAAGCAGCTTCCCCAGGCCCCTCGGGATCTCAGAACTGTATTTTCCTCCCTTGGCCAAATGGCTTATTAATAGAATTGGCTTATTTATATCTCACCCAGAAAATCCCAAAGTGATGCAGCAACAGGGAGATATCGAGCCAATTAGTTGTGGGGCTTGTTGTCGTGGGGGGAAATCTAGTTATTAATTTACTGCCCTTCACCAGTGACAGAATCGATTCCAAGGAAACCGAAAGGAAAAGAAGAAGAGGAAGAAAACCACGTGTTGTAGACCATCTGGGAAAACTCAAAGAGACAAGGCTACACCATTTCTACCTTCAGCAAAGTTGTCTAGCCATAGGAGGGCAGGGAGCCAGAGGCCTGGTCCCCCGTCAGCTGGGTGTGCTGTGAGCACCAGCCTCTCCGAGCATCCATCCTGCGGGCCTTTCACCTCGGTGAGCACATTCGGTTCTCACCACACTCTGCGAAATGGACTTATTTCACCCACTTCATGGAAGACACATCGATTCATTCATTCAGCATGAATCCTGTAGCTTTGGAGAGGCAAGAGTGGGCAGGGGAGAGAGGCAACCCTCTTAGAGGTTCCTTTCCAGCCCAGGGGGTGAGCTGCCCAAGGTCATCAGCCAGCATTCATACTTGGTAGGACTAAGATAAGAACGCAGGTAGGTTCCAGCAACGACCAAGTCTGGGACATCACTTTGCCTTCTCTCGGCTGCCAGGTTCTGTGGGTGCGCGGCTGACTACACAGCACACCCTGTGGGTGTCCACCTGCCATCCTAACTGGGCACCATCAGAGAAGGAAAAGGGTTCCCCAAGGGGTACAGCTCTGTGAAGGACTTGGAAGAGGAGGATCTGCCGTTATGAGGGTGTGGGAGAGTACCTTCTGCTCCCCTTGGAGCGGTGGTGGAAGACGAGTTCGGAAATACAGTGTTGTTTTTTAAAGAAAAAACTACAATCATCATTTTGCTTGTGGAACTGTTCAGATCACATTGTAGCATATCGTGAATAGTTTTCCCAATCATTAGAAATTCTCTGTGGCTATAATGTGAAATGCTGGTATAATATTCCATCTCGTAGATAAACCACAGTTTATTTAACTTTCCAAAACTCATGGATATCCAGACCTTGGTGAATATTTAATTCGTTTGTAGTTATTATTATAAATAGAAGAGAGGAACATATATGTGTGTCCTTATTTTCACTTGCTCAAAGTCAAAGTGGAATGATTGCAACAAAGAGAATGAGTTTGTTAAAGATTCTTGAGGCTTCTTGGCATACTGGCCCTGGAAACATTGTACAAATTTCTTCGGGGCTGGTGATGTGTGAGAGGCCTTATCATTATGCCTTAACTTCATCAATACGCCGCATTGACTTTTACAAGTACTTGCTAATTTGATAGGATGAAAAAATATGTTTCATTGCTGTGTTTTCTTCCAGGGTATTGATTGCTAGTGAGGCTCAACATTTCTTTGTATGCTTAAACCATTACTTGTATTTCTTCTGCAAATAGCCTATTCTTGTTCTTTGCCCATTTTTCTTTTGGGTTTAGAGGTTTTTGTTATGTATAAATGCTATTTTATATTTTAAGAACATAAATTTTTTGATGTTTTTGTTGCAGACATTTTTCTCAGGTTGATTTTGCCGTTTATTTTTATTTTCTATGATTTTTTTTGTAGAGATGGTTTGAATTTTTATGCAGCCAAGTATATCTGTTTTTTTTTTCCTTTGTGACTCCTCCAATTGCTTTTGTGCTTAGAAATTCCATCTCCACACTGAGATGGAAATAGTAATCTATATTTTATCCTAAGTATTTTATGGTTCTATTTTTTTTACACTTAACCCTTTAATTCATCGGACATGTATTTTGTTCCATGTTGTGTGATAAGGACTTACATAGATTTGTCCTCTAAACAGTTAACCATTAATCCCAGCATCATGTATTAAAGAATGTTTTCTTTCCCCATTGGCTTGGATGCCACCTTTATCACATGCTGATTTTTTTTTTAATATACAGTACACTGTTCTGAGCTGTCTTATTCTGTTCAGTTGGTTCTTCCACTATAATCGCACTGTTTTAATTATTGTATCTTGTACATTCACATAATTTAAAATATGACATATTTGTATATGAAATGTAGCATTTTATTATCCGGTAGAACAAATCTCCCACAATTACTCTGTTTTTTTAAAAAATTGGCCATTCCTGCTCATTTTCCAGATGAATTTTAGAATCATGCTGTCTAGCTCCAGAAAAAAAGAAAAAGGAAAAAAAAAAAAAACCAGAAAGAAAAATCCCATTTGGGACTTGAAAGGGATTAGATTTAACATATATCTTAATTCATGAACCATTTGCATCTTTGTACTATTCAGTCTTGCCATTCGCGGAAAATGACATGTTCTGGGCTTTTTTTTCCCTCCTCTTTTCTTTGTTTTTGCACGTTAACTCTTTAATCTAAGTGAAATTTTAGTGTGCACTGTGTGGTGAGGATCAAAACTGATTCCTTTTCAAATAGCCAATTTCCCACAGTCCCAGCGTTTGCTCCGCTCGCACCTTCTCCAGTGGTTTACGGCGCGCTATTATCATTTATTAAGTCCTTAAATACATAGTAGGGTCCATTTCAGAGCTGCCTAATCCCGTTGATCGGTCCATTCTTGTGCTAATGCTACACCATTTTGATTCTTGTCTGGTCTTCCGCAGTAGGCGCTGGAAGCCGGACCACCTCCAGATGGCTCTTGGAGTCTCCGCCCCCTTCCTCCAAACCGGGATTCATTTCCTGCAGACACACTCAGCCCCTTGATCTGAGCCTCTCTGGTCCAGAAGCTTTTCAGTGCCCAAGGGACTGGGATGGAGCGGTCTGATGCCAGGTTTGGGGGTTTTAGTGGAGAAAACACCAAGGGTGGTGGTGACTGAGGCGGGGTCCCTGTGTCTGCTGCTTCTGTCCTTCCCACAGTTCAGAGCGCCCAGAGGCCAGATGTTGGCTGTGGGGGAGCTCCAGTCTCCAGGGCCGAATGAGGGAGAAAGAAGAGCCGGAACATTTCAGGGAGGTGGTGCAGGTTAATAACGCTTTGCTAGAAACCTCTTTCTTTGAGGGCCTGCTCTACACCAGGCCTGGGCTAAGGACCTTACATACATTACTCTAGTTTTCACCAGAACTACCTGAGCTAATATCGCATTTTACATATTAGAAGACTGAACTAGAACCTCAGCCCCTCCCACAAGGGAGGGAGAATTTACCAAGGTTTGGGCTACCTTGAGCCCTGTCCTGGTGACAGAATGAGGTGATGTGGGGTCCAAGTGTTTGCAGCTGGTCATCTGAGTTGAAGGCTCAGTGGTCCTCTCTCCATCCAGGCTAATGGGGTCACGTTGGGGGGCTGTGTCATTCTCGGCCATGGCAGAAGCTCCGCTTCGGGTCCTGCCTCCCCCTCCCTCCCTCTCCCCAGCCTGCTGTAATTCCCTCCTCTCAGCCAAGTGGACAAGTTGGCCTTTGTAACCGCTGACTTCCAAGACTGAGAGTGTTTAGGGGAGAGCTGGTGTGCCCACTGATGGTGGGAAGCGGAGATGTGGGGTGTGGGGACAGAGCGAGCAGAAGGACCCGGTGAGCTGGGAAGCCCGTTGCTTAAAGGAGGGTTCTGTGGACCTGATCACATTCTGTCCAAACCAGTGGCTGAAATGGCTAAAACAGCTAGAATTTCAAAATAATACACATTTGTTTATTTCATCTCTCTTCAAGAAAAGACTACAGTCTAAATTTGCATCTAATCTTGGTCAACAAACAGGGAGCCCAAGGTCACTTTACCACCTGTGCAGTCTGTGCGTCCTTGACCCTGTGGGATCCCCCCTTTTCCACTCGAGTTCAGTCCCCATTCACACACCTGAGTATTGACATACTTCCCACATTTAGTTTATCGTGGCCTATAGCATTCCATCCTACCGATGATCCACATTTTAGCAAAATGTATGCTGTCTGGAATGGGCAATGCATGAACAGACTGATAGTGAAAGATCTGGTCATGAGAACATAAAACACATTGGCTGTGTGGAGGATTTTACCTTTTAGAGGCATGGGGACTGTCATAATGCAGATTATCATTCCGATAAAGAGGTGGGTAGAGCCTTGGGCAGGGAATCTCACTACCCAGGTTCAGAGCTTGGCACTTTCTACTATTGACTTTGTGTGTCTTTGATACTTTCTTCCCCTGGTTCTCAGATTTTTCTTGATCCGCTATGATTCACGGCAATCATGAAACCACAGAGATGGAAGGACATGACAGTGACTTTGTTTAACCCTCTTGTTTTACAGATGAGAGAACACGGGGCCCTGGAGGTCAAGTGACTTACTCAAGGTCACAAAGTCAGCCATGGTCTTTACAGATGCCGCCCCAACCAGCCTCGTGGCTTTGGGACTCATGTCAGAGGTTGGCACTCCCTTGAAGTGACACCCTTCATTATTACTCGTGCCAGTCCCCCGGCAACCTTTGGAGGGTTTTTCCCTCTGAGTTGTTGACGGCATGCCTCCTGGACTTCTGCCTCTCATTCTGGAAGCCCCATAGCTCTGACTTGACCAGGCTTTATAGAAGACAGAAAAGAGCCATGAGGTTTCCACCTGGGCTCTGAGGCTGCCTTGTTTCCTTACAGGACCCCTGCCTCATGTCTCTCATCTTTTCCATCTGTCTGAGCCGTCCTTCAAGCTGCTTTTGGAACAGCCCGAAGCAGCCACGTATTGCTATGCTGCGCGGGCAGAGCCTGGGAGCTATTTGGCTTATTGTAATTATCTCACCATCTTGCTATGTTTCTATCTCCGTTCACAGAAAGCTCTAAGTGAACAAAGCCAGGCACAGTGGACTAGGGTAACGGGGCAGGGTGGGGTTTGAGCCCCTGGAGATCTGGCTGAATCAGACAATCCGCAGGTCTCAGGTCCTGATGGAGCCTCCCCTAGGGAAATTGTCTCTGTGGTAGGGACTGGAATGAGACCCTAGGAGCAGGTCTTGCCCGTGTGATGCTTTCATAGAACAATAGCAAGTCAGTGATGTGGCTGAAGCAGAGAAGGGGCGGCTGCACAAAGGAAAGAGACCAGCTCAAGCCTGAGGAGGAGGGAAGAGTGGCTGTCTCTGGTACGTGGGTGCGTGTCTTTTTCCATCCCCTATAGGGACCAAAGGAAGGCGACCCTGAAAGGAAAGGCCGGCATCCTGGGGGATGTGGGGATGGGGCACAGAGAGAAGAGAGAATCACTTCATAGTTTTCCAAGTTCAGAATTTTCTAAAGACTGGGATCAGAGAACATCAGAGGAAGTTTCCTCAAAGGGGATGTTTTGGACCAGATCTCTGAGCTGTGTACTTTTGTCCACTGTCCCCTGGTTCTTTTTTGCATCTCACATAAAATGCAATTTTAGGGGTGCCTGGGTGGCTCAGTGAGTTAAAGCCTCTGCCTTCAGCTCAGGTCATGATCTTGGGGTCCTGGGATCGAGCCCTGCTTCAGGCTCTCTGCTCAGCAGGAAGCCTGCTTCCCTTTCTCTCTCTTTCTCTGCCTGCCTCTCTGCCTACTTGTGATCTCTGTCTGTCAAATAAATAAATAAAAATCTTTTAAAATGCAATTTTAGTTCAAGGCAAAGACTCAGAGAAGAAGGAGGCAATGGCAATGGCACGGTAGAAATAAGGAGAGGACAGTGATGATAGGAAGCCCAGGCGGTGGGAAGAAGCTGTATTCCAGCCTCCCTAACACTGAGGCTAAGGCCATGTTTGATCCCCCTTCCCCAGAGTTCCTTGAGAAGGTGACGTGGAGGCGTTGTCCCTGGAAGTTTTCCACGGCCTGGGTGGACAGAGAGCTAGAAGAGGATAAGAAAGAAAGGAAAGGGGCGCCTGGGTGGCTCAGTGGGTTAAGTCTCTGCCTTCAGCTCAGGTCATGATCTCAGGTCCTGGGATTGAGCCCCACATCGGGCTCTCTGCTCAGTGGGGAGCCTGCTTCCCCCTCTATCTCTGCCTACCTCTCTGCCTACTTGTGATTTCTCTCTCTGTGTCAAATAAATAAATAAATAAATAAAATCTTTAAAAAAAAAAAAAAAGAGGGAAAGGAAAGGTGCCATATTTAGTCCCCACCGTGGCTACGCCATGTCCTGTATATCTTTCCGTTCCTTTCTCTCTTGGTTCTAGAGGAGGGACATGACCTGTTCCTCTGTCTTGGTACCAGTTGTCTTATCTGCAGGTCAGCTCTCACCAGCACAAGCCCCTTCATTCTCAAGATCCTCTCAGCTCTTCACCAGATGAAAACAAGCAGGGTTTACAATAGAACAGACCTGGGGCCAGTAAAGGCTATAAATCTCATACGTCATGGGCATTCCTGGTCTTCACTCAAGTATAAACGGGTTGGGTGCTCTGACCTCAGATTCCATGTCTCTCCTCCTTCCTCGTGAGGTGGCACTAGGGGTTTTCTCTCTCTCTCTCTCAACACCCCCCCCCCAAAATAGCCAGAACCACCTTGGGGCCTCTCCCTTGTTCTCAGTCTCCTAGCTCAGCGGGAATCTCGTTGGTTCTCTGGAGATGGAAAACGAGTAACTTAGGACCTGTGATTTTTGTTTCATTCCTCACAATGCTTAAGCGATCGTCTGCCCTGGGCTTCTTGGATCATTTCCTGACATGGGGAGGCTACTGAAGATTTAGAGAAAAGAGCGGAGGCTGGATCTGGGGGGATGGACGTTTGCGCATGGCAGCTCCTTACGGGAACCTAGAACGCCCCTCCTGCGAGGCTGGAACTCTATGAACAGCAGCTGTATCCTTCACTCTCAATTCTGGAGTGGTTCTGGTCCCCTCGGACCATTGCTTCTTTGCTATTCCAACGTTACCCCCTTCTGATTTCACTATCGCCATGCCCGCTCCATGTTTGGCCTTTGCTCTTTCCATGGTTCCTCAGATCAAAGGTTGAGTTTTGAACTTGGATTCTAGTCTGGCCTTGGGCACTTCTCTCCACTTGGCCTCCACCTTGGCTGTGGGTCAGAGGCACCCCTGTCTGGTAGGGAGGGTGGTCCCTAGGTGGGACCTTATTCTTTGGAGCCCTAACAGTGCTCAGGGGCAATTCAGGGTGCAACATGGGGGTGGTGGGAAGGGGTGGAGACCTGGGGCGGGAAGGGGAGGCAGAGTGGGTCGGGGCTTGGCTCCCTATCTCTACCAGGGCACCTCCACTTGGATCTGGATTCTGTATGAGCCTTTCTATGGTGAAAAGTTGGAAACCACGGGTCTTTTTAAAACCCCCTCAATTTTTAAAGAAGAAAGTGGAGATGGAAAAAAGAAAAAGAATTTGTTAAGGTCACCTCAGTGATTTAGTGGCAGCTTAGGGCTTTAGGAGAAGACAGGCCCATGACTGGGGCACACTCCTGAGCACCTTGACCCTGGAGCATGATCCATGCCTCCAGGAGTCTTGTGGTTTCTGCGTTTTGCCCTTGTTCTGCTGGGAGAGGCCTGAGGGCCCAGAAAGCTGGAGCACTGCTGTCACTGGCTGCCTCTGAGCTGTAAGGACCATCCACCCCTTCTGCTTCGAGCACTGTGTGCTGGAACCCGTGAGGCCCCTTTAATGAGTCCCGAAGACCCCTGACGGCACAGCTTGTGAAGACCTGTGGGGTCAAGTCCCACGGAGGTCATTAACCTCAGTGTGATTCTGGATTTGCTATATAATTTCTCTGAGCCTCAGCTTTCTCATCTCTAAAATGGGAGTAAGCAATATTTCCTCTTCAGACATTTATAGGAGTCAGTCTCATCATGTCTGGGTGGCCTTCCCCACAGTAAGCTCGCCCGTGTGCACACACTGCCTCCCACACTACCTTACCTTAACACCTTCAACCTTAAGGTCAAGGAAGAAAGAACTCAGGACCCCAGCACTTTGGGTGAACTGGCCAAGAGGAGTGATCATGTCTGTTCTCCTTCTCCTCCATAGGCGTCCGCACACTCTTACAGGGAAATGGAATGGAAATGGAAACTAAGAGCTGCCTCTAAAGTAAAGGAAAAGGAGGTGGGTTCCTGTCATTCCCCAAGCTCAAGGCTCACGGCTGTCAGCAGGGACTTAGCTCCCATCGTGGTTCTGTGGCCTTTAAAGTCACCAGGGGTCATCCTTGGTGGAGGTTGAGTTGGGCACCTTCCTACCCTCTAGGGTCCATCACCTTAGGCTTCCCTCCCATCTGGCTGGGGGTGCCTTGGACGCCCACCAGCGCTCAAGGCTCGGCTTTTCTAAAATGCATCCTCAGAGTTGGGGGCACTTGGGGTGACAACTAGGAACTAAAAAATGGAGCCAAACGAAGATGGGCAGCTATGGAAAGATGAAACTGGGAAGATGGACCTGGCAGCATGGAATTCCACGTGATTCTTGGGGATTAAACAACTAGGATTTATTTTTTTTTTTTTTTGGTACCAGTTTTTGATGTATGTTTCTGGTGTATGATTATAAATGGGCTAGGATAATGGACATTTATGAATGCCTAAGAGAAAGACCAGAGATGGGGATGATTTCCAGTTTTTCCCACTTTACATTATTCCCCGTGATGACTCACAGAGCCAGCTCCTCTCCTGGGGTCTGGAGCTGGAACCCTCCTGGCCCGTTTGTCATGCTTTGCTCTGAGGTCACTCCACACCTCCATGATCTCCATCCCTTTTCTTCTTTGCTTAACCAGCAAAGGTTGGGAGTTTTCAAAATGCAATTTCTACCAGGAAATTAAGAGTAAAAAAACCCAGGTTTTAAAAAGCATCCAAGTGTAAACGTGTGGTCGTCAGGGGCTGGGGGAGAGAAGCACGGGGAGTTGTTTAGTGGGGATGGAGTTTCAGTGTGACAAGATGAGAAGAGAAGGGATGGGTGGGGATGGCCGTACAACAGTGTGAATGTACTTCATGCCCCTCAGCTGTACACTGACCCACGGGGAAGATGGTCAATTTTGTTAATGTGTATGTCATTACAATTAGGAAAAATAAAAAAAGAAAGCCTCCAAGTGGATGGATTTACAGATTTACAGATTTACAGATCCTTGGCGTGGGGTTTAGCTTCACTGTTTGAGAGTGGGTTGACTTGTCATTTCCTCACTGTGATGGTTAATTTTTTGGAGCAACTCTGTGAGGCTATGGTGCCCACTTGTTTGGTCAAACACCAGTCTAGGGGCACCTGGGTGGCTCAGTCGGTTAAATGTCTGCCTTCAGCTCAGGTCATGATCCCAGGGTCCTGGGATCTAGCCCCACATCGGGCTCCCTGCTTGGCAGGGAGTCTGCTTCTCCCTCTGCCTTTGCTCTCCTCTTTGCTCACACGCTCTCTCTAAAATAAATAAAATAAATAAATACAATCTTAAAAAAAGAAACAACAAAACCCACCAGTCTAGGTGTTGCTGTGAAGGTACTTTTTAGATGTGAGTAGCATTTATAAGCAATAGACTTTGAATAAAGCAGATTGCCCCCTATAATATGGGTGGGACTCCTCTAACCGTCGAAGGCCTTACAAGCAAAACTGAGGTTTCCCAAGGAAGAATAAATTCTGCCTCCACATGGCCTTGGGACTCAAGACTTCAACCTTAGCTCTTGCCCGAATTGCCAGCCTACCAGCCTGCACCTTGGACTTTAGACTTGCCAGCCCCGAGCCCCAGTCATGTGAGCCAGTTCCAGAAAGTCTCTGTGGATCTACCCCTCTACAAACACACACACACACACACGTACCCACACCCTATTGCTCTGTTGATTCTGTTTCTCTGGGAAACCCTGACACATACACTCACCTAGAACTAGTTGGGGATGGAGGTGCCCAGATTTCTCCCTGAGGGGAAAGAGGGGAGGTACCCCTCCAGGTCTGGTAAGCCCTTCATTTCCTCTTCTGCTCTGCTTCTCTGGCTTCTCACTGGGCATCAGCTCTCCTGGGGTATGTGCCCTCTGCCTCCAACCTACATACCCATCTCTGGTGCCCTGCCCTTGGGCCTATGGGCCTGGCCTACCCTTTGGCTTTCTGGGTGAAAGGGTATCTTTCCTACAGGGCCCCAAACATTTTTTGGACCGTGGCGCTAGTCAGGCTTTCAGGAAGCCACCTACTGACTTTGTAGTGGGTTGTACTCTCTCTGTGGCTTTAGTCCAGGGGGTTTGGCTTGATTCATTTCTCTGTTTTCTATCCACTTTTAGCGTATCTACTGGCCGCTTCATGGCTGGCTTTGCCTTTGAGTAAAGCCTTGATCCATTTCCTGTTTTCCTCGGTCAACAGCCACACCTAGGTTCCTAAGGACTTAACTCTCAGGCATCAGTTTCCTTTGTGAAACTCGTGAGCATTAATTCAGCTTCTTCCCAGAGCCAGAGAGAGACCCTCGTCTCCTCCTGCCTGTAGGTCCTGCTGGACTATCCATAAAAGAAGGATGGATAGCTAATACTTTCTCTGTCTCATTCACCTATTATAATATCTAAGGAGTCCATTATATACATTATCTTATTTAACCCCTCCCCAAACCCTCTTTAATATACAGTATCCTCATTTTGTAGATTTGAGAACTGATATGCAGAGAGGTTATGGAACTTGTCCTAGAACACACAGCATGGGAATGAATTTCAGCCCCAGGCGATCTGAATTCAAGTCCTGTGCTCTTAGCCAGGGATAGGTAGAGAAAATCGAGCAAGTAGAAATGAATAGGGTATGAGGAATAAAGATAAATAAGACAGAGATAAAAAGCAAAGTCAGGAAGAGGATGAAGATAATAATAACTTGCTGTTGAGGGTCTGGTACACATGTGTGCTACAGGTGGGTCAAGAATTTGGCTCCAAGCTTCCAGCCACAGGTGGGAGCCTCCTTCATCTTTTAGCTCACTCGCTGAGCAGAGGGTCGGACAGCTCCTGGTGTTATTGCGATCGATACTGTGATCAAGCACATGTTACCAGCAGCGCCCACTTCCATAAGTCCTCTCGAGTGGTTTCTCATGCAGGGTTTCCCTCAAATCGAGGAGCCCAGCTGTCTGAGCATCCTACTGCTGGAGTTTGGCAAAATTATTTTGCACTTGTAGTAGGAATGATATGTAATTCCCCGCTAAGAAAAGGGCGGAGTCTTTCTCTCTTAGAATAATGATTTGCTATTGACGTAGGATTGTAAATTCTGAGAAAGTTGCAACTTTAAGACTTAGCTTTCTTTCCCCCTTTATATGCCCAATAGCACCTAATCTAGTGTCCAGCTCACCTGAAGTGATGAATCAATGAGGACGGTGTTGAACAAATACCAATGTTAGCGGAGGCTGACAGGAGTGCTCCCACAGCACCTGCTTGTTAAAAGGAGGGCCCATGTCCAGGGAAGTCCTCCAGGCCTTAAATGGCCTAGAGCTAATGAGAGGCACCTTATTACAGAGGGCATGGGGGAAAGAGCATGCAGTGGGAACTCCGCCATAGCTGTGTGATCTTCAGGAAATCACTTAACTTCTCTGAGCCTCAGACTATAAAAATGGACCATGGCTTTCATGAGAGGATGTTCTTTCTAGAGCCTGGAATACTGTAGGTGGTCCACAAAATTTATGCGCTCAATCGTTCATTCTTCTGAACGTTTTTATTGGCCTCTGCAGCGGGGCAGGACTCACTGTGCCCTGTCCTAGGACTACAACAGTGAACCGGACACGTGGGGGGTGCGGTAGATTCCCTCTTCCCCTGTCACTTCCTCCCCTGCAGCAGATATTTAATAATAGGCCTGCTTTGGGGCACCTGGGTGGCACAGTCCCTTAAGCGCTGGGCTCTCGACTTTGGCTCATGGGGTCGTGGGATTCAGTCCCAGAGCTGTGTCCGGCTCTGCTCAGCGCGGAGTCCGCTTGAGATTCCCCTCCCTCCCTCTCCCTTTGCCCCTCCCCCTGCTCACAAACACTCTGTCTCTCAAAATGAATCAATCTTCAAAATAATAATGATAATAAAATAATCTCAAGTCCAAGTTGTTGAGGGACAAGCGGAGAGTGGCAAGAAGACCGGGGAGCCCACACCGAGAAACGGCCTCCTCCTCCGTGCGGTCGGTGCTGCGCGGGGCCCCAGGCCAGCCGACGGCCGGGATCCCAGCAAGCGCTGCCGAGCCCGGTCTCCTGGGACTGCCCCTGCCCCACACGGTGACCAGGCCCCCCGGGCTCAGCAGGGTCATGTCTCCCTGCGGTGGAACGCACGGCGCGCGCTCTGGGCCGGAGTTTTAAAGAGGAGCCGGCACGGTTGATGTTGGTCCGCACGCTCGCGGCCGGACCCTCGGCGCGGTCGGAAAGGGCGCGCTCATGATCCGCCTGCCTCAGCGCTCTGCTCCTCGCCGGGCTCTTCAGGGTGTTGTGTTTGCATTTTCCTCACCCTCAGGACCCGCATTTGCATCTCTCCAGTCTCTCCGGGAACGGTGCGTGCGTGCGTGCGTGCGTGCGTGCGTGCGTGTCCAAACGCATGCGCGCAGACTTCATAAACGCAGAGCCGCCCAGTAAGCAGTGGCAGATCTTCGCAGGGATGCTCTCTTTGAATCCAGCACAGCACGCACTGCACTTATGAACGTGCCTTTTATATGGTTTTGTGCTTCGAGTCCCAGGCCCCATCTTTCCATGTGTTGGCGGTCCCCGCAAGACTGGGCTGGCCTTGACAGCAGGGGACGTGTCTCCTGCGTCAGAGTGCAGGCGCCCTGAAGGCAGGGACTGTCTCCCCCGGCAGACTGGAGGCCCTCGAAGGGCAAAGCTGCGTCTCGTCCTTCAGGAGCCTCTGCTTTTGACGTGGGCGCCAGGCTGGGGGCCCAGAGAACAGCTCTGACCCGGTGATCATGAAGGGAGCCTTCAGCGGTCTCCTGGTGCGCAGTTTCCTGAGATGCCAGACTGACATTATCTAGCTGACCTCGTCTACTCCTTTTATCTGCCGAGAGTGGAAGGGTCACCCAGTCACCCACACACTTGGGGAGACAAGAAGGAAAAAGAGAAAAATGAGAGGACAGGAGAGGAAAGGAGGCGTGGCATCCTCCGGTCCAGGGATCAACTCAACTCAATCAACTCGCTACCTCCCTGGCTCTTTGCCGGGGCTCCACCCGCCCAAAGGATTCCCCCGCCAGAGCCCCGCTCCGCCCCAACCCCCCCACCAGCTGGATCTAACAGGACACAGTATCTGGCATCATTCCCCGATCCCCCCTTTATCCCTTAGCTGAAAGTCAAAGGAAAACAACAAAAACACCCTACTCATGGTGTGGCCAAGATACTCCTTTTTTCAGAATCCTTGTGCTTTTCACCAACCTAAAAGCTTGATGAGGGCAAGGACCATGCGTTCTTCATTTATTATTCCTGCCCCTTCCCCCAGCCTTGCCAGGGTGCCATGCCGTGGTGGTAGATGCTTAATACACGTTTTGTGTACACGAATGAATGTGATTTTCAGGAAGGACCAGGGATGGATCTCCTCTTTCTCCTGAGACCTCATCTTCCCTGGCAAAAGGGTCTCAACCCTAAGTCTCTGCACTCTGTCTTTTTTTTGGGGGAAAAGCTGTATTCTGGGGTCTTGGGGCTAGGGGGCAGTGTTCACCCATTGGTACAAGCTGGAGCAGAGTGTGTGTGTGTGTGTGTGTGTGTGTGTGTGTGTGTGTATGATGATGACTGGACATTAAGAAGCTCCGGCTATAGAGGGACTTCTAGAAGTCCCTTAAAACCACTTAGCTCATCTTTCCTAAGTAACCTGTTTCTCAGATATGCCCATGTAATGTTATTCTGCATATATGCCGCTGAACAACCAGGCTTTTCTGAAGATATGTGTTTTTTTTTTATCCAGTAAACTTTATTTATATATAACAACAGTACAAATTGTGTCCTTGGCTTGCAAAATAGGAGTGTTTCATATTTACAATAGGTACACAATAATATATTAGAATAACCAAAAACCCCCCATTTTATTGTAACATTTTAAATACTTAATTTTCTTACAGTTTTTATTCCACAACACCTGTAAAAACAACAAAACCAGACAACTATCATTGTATTTTCTTAAAAATATATATAATACAGATTCCAGTGTGTCAAGAAGAGCGGGTTTGGGTAGGAGAAGTTGGGGGGAGATGCAGGTGGGTTCAGGTCCCTAGTTTCATGGTATAAAGAGCTTGTCCCTTGTTCCCCAACACACTTGCTAATGCGGGACCATGTTCCATCATGCCCTCCCCCTGTAATGTCAACATGGAGGGCAAATAAAGCCAAAGTCAGGGCCTTGACTGAAATCCAAAGGTGCCTCCCATCTTCCTTGAGGCTAGACAGGAGAAGCAGGTTGCACAGAAGAAAGGATAGAGCCCAGTCTGAAGGTGGAGCCCTGCTACAGTGAGGAGAATGAGATGCCGCTGTCCACAAGAGGCCAAGAATCTGTTCGATAAGCAGGGGTCTTGATCAATCAGCTCCCAGGACGGCCCCTGATACCAAGAGAGAAACTTACCTTTTATTCATGGTGTCACTGAGCCCTGGGAGCTAAAACTGCCCTCTTTGGGAAAACCAGGAGAAAGGCAAGAGACGGGGAAGAGAGACTTTGGAGTTATGAAGAGGAGGCCGCCATATTCTCCAAGCCTGTTCCTGAGACAAGGCATCGAAGGTCCTGAACTTGATCTCCCAAGTCTCCCTATGGGATCTGCTTCCACAGCCCTATAAGTACAAGGCTGTTTTGCATTTTCTCGTCACCCCCTAGCCCCTGCCCCAAGAGTCTCAAGTCTTTTGTGGCCAGGCCTCAGGAGCCTCAGAAGTAACAGTGTGGCTGGGAAAAAATGGCCTCCCCAAGGGCAGCTGCCGGCCCAGCATTTAACTGCTACAGGTTAATGGGGGCCTGTGTGGCAACTGGGATGCGCCTGGAGATTTATCCGCCAGAGGCTTTCACACATTCTCTATTTGTTCTGTCCAGATCGTTTTTAGCCCAGCACATCTATCCATTGCTTCTGCTTCATGCTCAGCGGAGCCAGAGGCCTCGAATGCTATTTCTTGTCCTCATTTGGTGGAAATGAAGGAAGGTCAGGAGTTCAAGCAGCAGGGGACAGGCCACCAGAAAAGTCAGCAGCAGTGGAAGGGAGAGAGGCTCTCACTGCAGAAGGAATGTCCCCAGAATAAGGTAAGGCAGCTGGGTTGGTCGGCTTTCTTCCTTCTTCTGGCCCCCTTTCTGCAAAATTCCTGCCCTCTGCAGGTGGTGGGGAGAACTGTGCCAACTAAGTTGGTGGCAGGGACCAGTAGCCTGGAGACTGTGAATTTGCTAGAAGAAGGTTCTTCTTGGTCTTATTGATTGCTGCTTCTCAGCACCCAGAGCAGTCCCTAGCAGACAGCTGCGGCCCCAAATGGAGGAATGGAGGAACCAGTTTCCGCCCTTGAGCGAGACTAACAGCTGACCCACCCTTTGCAAGACAGAACTCCGCAAGAAAGGGAGCTCTCTGCAGTGGTGGGTCAGAAATGATTTGAGAGATGCGCTGTGGGGGAGGGAGGAGGGCATGCACAGAAATACCTGACACCCCCCCTCCCCCCGCCCCGACCCCATGCTGAGAGCAGAGGTGGCAGCAGGCCAGCTGGAGGGACCTGTTCCACCAAGACAGATGTCTTATCCATCTTTGTCTTGTCCCTTAGCGCCTTCTGTCTTGCCAAGCATATTTCTGGGGTCCTTTTCCAGCAAATTGTCTCTTACACAGATTAATGAAACAAATGAAGCTGGACTGATTTTTGATAGAAACTTCCCTTCCTGTCTCCCTCCAAGATGGAAGGGCTTCATGGGGGGTAGGGGCTACGCCTTTTTCCTTACATGAGGTCAAGGTATCTTCAAATTGGATAATAGTGAGGAGAGAGGCCAAGTGACTCCCCGTTCTCCTTATTCTACCGGCGTGAACTCCATCGGTTCTTGATGACCCAAAGCCAAGAGTTGGTGGAGGAGGGACAGACGGGAAGCTAGAGAGGGGGCAAGACTCGATAATCTTTCACCTTCATGGCCTGGCTTGAGTTGCACCAAGTTCTCCTTTCTCTGAATTCCTTCCTCAGAGATCCCCGTGCCACCTCCTTTGCCATCCTGACTTGCCCGACACTCTCATGGAATCCTGAGAAATATGCCCAAGCCACTTATGCCAGCTCTGGGTCCTCTCCCTTCCACTCTCCAGCTGGCCATCCTCCCATCATTCTCTACACTCTCGAGAAGCCTTCAAGGAAGCAGCCCCAGGGCAGTGAACAGTCACCCAAAGTAGCTCCTGGGAGACGCTCAGGTAGATGTGTGGAGGCAAGGCTTGGTGAGATGCTGTGGAGATGTCAAACTTCCTTTCACTTCTTAGTGGAGCAAAACCCTGGACGCTGGTCTGCGCAGCCGTGTAATCCGAAAACCTTTGTTCGGAGCTCCGAAGTCATGTGTGGGTGGGCGGGGATTTTCTGTGGCCCCGAGCGACCCCCGCTTACGTTCCTCTTGCCCGTATCTTCTCTCCTTTCATCGCCATTAATCACAGGCTCCGAGCTGATAAGCTTTGGGTACTATGAAGAGCAAACACTTTGGCTTAGTGCAGAAGGCCAGTCATTAGTATTTCTTTCAGGCTATTAATAGGGCCCAGAGAAACTTTAGCAGAAGTGGATTATCAGAAGAAAGTGGCCTTGGCATGGCTGGCTGTGAATTATAATGAAAAGAGCGAGTTTCCTGAGTATTTTTGCTGAATGCTTTTCTCTTTCCCTTCGTCAGCTGCATTCAGGCGAGGAACTGAAGCTGAGGAAACCAGGCGATGTCTGCTGTGTGGTTAGTGCAGCGATCCAGAGCCACACGCCAGGGATGGAAGCCAGCCCTCAGAGCTCCCCCTCCCAGAGCCCTTTCCTGGGAATCCACTGTGGTCAGCAGAGCCTTTGGAGATTGGAATTGTTTGGAGGTAAATCAGGGCACAGAGAAGCTGGGACCCAGTTAATAACAGAGGAAATGACCCTGGTCTGGTCTCTCTGGGGCTGGCTGGTCCAGTTTCCCAACACTGCAGCCCCCTGAAAAGTGGAAGGTGGGAAGGGGAGGATGGCCCTCTCCTGCCTGCCCCCTTCCTACCCCTTTGCCTTTCCCTGGCCTTTCTTCTTCCTCCCTCTGATGCTGCTTACAGAGAAGCTGGACCTGCCTGCTCGGATCCTTGCCAGTGTGGAAGGCCTGCAAACTCTGAAGGCTGTCCTGGTCGCAAGGTCTTGCTGCCGACAGAGCCACCTTCCCCTGGATGACTCCCACTGGCTTTCACGGGACCTCTGGGCCAAGGTGTGGAGCTTTGGTCTCTTTGTTTAGAAACTACACTCAGAAGGGTGGGCCATCCGTGGTTTTAGGTGTCAGCAGAAGAGAGAGAAAAAGAAAGAAGCCCGGTGAGAAGCCACCCACTTGTCCTCCAAACTCACAAGGATGTGGGAGGCAGAAAGGGAGGCAGGAGACAGTCACGTGAGGATGCCACAGTCATTTCTACTGAGCCAAGGGCTCATATGATCGACCAGGAGCTTCCTTCCACACATGAGCAGAGGGTTGTCTCCCCTCTGCAGGCACAAGAGAAGGATAGAAAGAAAGCATCACAATACAGGCGGCCACTTCTTTAACTGATGCTCTTCAAGTATTGCTTGCTGTAAACAGTGTTTGGTTTTTGCTTTCTCTTTAATTGCAAGAAACCCCCGGCAGATTGGAGTAGAACTTAAAACCAAACACTCATGTCCCCAAATCAGCGACCAGATGGGATCTCCTGGAGGCCGGGGCCACACACACCAGACTCCTCCCCAGGGGGCCTGGTTGATGACAGGGACTGATGTAAGGCAAAGCTGCCCAGTGTCCTCAGGGAGGCCAGGTGTCTGGTCTGGGAGAGGCCCACCTCTCCCCTACTTCTGATAGTAAATTTAGGGGAACCAAAGGGAAAAGTACCAAAGGTCAGCTCTTCATTTCTTGAGGTTTGAGATTAAATAAAAGAAAAACAAACAAACAAACAAACAAAAACCAGTAGCAGAAAGCATTGGTACCCTACAGACACAGATCTCCTCTCCAGAGATGAGAATATACAGGTGTGTGGTCCATAAAGCTCCTTTCCGGGGCAGCCAGGCTGAGACCCTCGGCGGCCCCACGGTCAGTGCTAAGTTCAGTACTTGCCACGGTCCTAGGGCCGCTGGGATGATTCCAGGTTGTCCAGGCCTCTATTTTTGCGAAGTGTTTGGTGTGAACTTGTGCTCATTCTTCTCCTCCTTCTCATGTTCTTGTCATCTCAAGGGAAAGCAAATGATCACTTCCCTTCCAATTCCTCCCAGCTTCTCTTTGCAGGCTTTTTCTGGTATTTGGAAATAGGAGTCATTTGAGGAAGAGGGGGAGGACGGGGAGAAGGAATGGGACGGACATCAGATTGAAACAGAAGTGGTACGGGATGAACAGGGAGGCTTTTTGTTTTGTTTTATTTCTGTTTTTTTTTTCCTTTTTCTTAAAAAAAATTAAATAAAGTTCTCATTATTTCCCCAATATACATCAAATGAGTTTTCATGCAAAGCAGCAGTCACAGAGGCAGAACCGTTCCCCAGTTCATGCCTCTCGGCTTGAAGAACCACCTTCTCTGTGCCCCCTGCTTCTCTCCGTGGTTCCTGTGGGTGGACGATACCCGCGGTCTCTCCTGGCAGGGGCCGCGGGGACGGGCCGTGGCTGGCGTGGGGGGGAGGGGCCCTCCCCTCTCCCCAGGACGGGGTCTCAGGGGACAGCAAGCTCTGGGGTCTGCTCCCCTTCACTTGTCCTTCCTTCTGAGACGCCCAGTGTGACAGCTTTCACCGGCCCCTCTTCCTGGGAACGTGCGGCTCCGTCTCTCAGCTGTCGATGGACATAGCACTTATGAGCTGCTCCACCTTGTACGCCAGCCGCTGTCGCCGGGCCTGCTCGTCCTGCTCCAGGGCCCCGATGAGCTGGGGAGCGAAACCAAAGGCGGGGAAGACTTCAGGACTCAGTTTCGGTAGAGGAAGCCACTGGCCAAATCCTTCATCCCTCTCCCTGCCTTGCCGTTCTGGTGTTTCATGACACAACTGGGGATACTCTGAAGGACTGAGTGAATACATGTATGTATGCACGGGTCTGTATATGTGGGCATGTGTGCATATATAAGTATGTCTCTTCTTTTTAAGATTTTATTTATTTATTTCACAGAGATCACAAGTAGGCAGAAAGGCAGGCAGAGAGAGAGAGAGAGAGAGAGGAGGAAGCAGGCTCCCTGCCGAGCAGAGAGCCCAATGTGGGGCTCAATCCCAGGACCCTGGGATTGGGACCTGAGCTGAAGGCAGAGGCTTTAACCCACTGAGCCACCCAGGTACCCCAATATATGTATATATCTTAAAATAACGAGTTTCAAATGATATTTGGCATATTTGACAAAGTGCTATGTAAATATTAGCTATTACCGTTATTATTATTATTATTGGCACTAATGCTAAGTTCAAGGACAATGCCAATGCGTGCCTTGGAAATTCTCCGGGGCTGTCCTGTGCGACCTCTGCTCACGTTAAGGTCCGCCTGCGTGCCTGAAACGTGGCTGCCAGCGTCTGCCCCAAGTGCAAAGAAGAGTCTGATTCATTGTTTGAGAGAGGATGAAATTAGGTGTACAACACTTTGAAAGAAACAACAATTATGTTATTAAAAGTGTTACTGATTGTGTTGACAATGAGTGAAAGACAATGAAATGTGTAAGAAAGTGCAGGGTGAATTGGAGAGGAGAGGCTGCCACCTAAGGGAATGGGAATGAGTTTTGAGCTCATGGGTTTTTTTTTTTCCTTTCTTTTTTAAAGATTTAATTTATTTATTTGACAGACAGAGATCACAAGTAGGTAGAGAAGGAGGCAGAGAGAGAGGAGGAAGCAGGCTCCCTGCTGAGCAGAGAGCCTGATGTGGGGCTCAATCCCAGAACCTGAGATCATGACCTGAGCTGAAGGCAGAGACTTAACCCACTGAGCCACCCAGGCACCCCTTTCCTTTCTTTCTTATCCTCTTCTAGCTCTCTGTCCACCCAGGCCATGGAAAACTTCCAGGGACAATGCCTCCACGTCACCTTCTCAAGGAACTCTGGGGAAGGGGGATCAAACATGGCCTTAGCCTCAGTGTTAGGGAGGCTGGAATACAGCTTCTTCCCACCGCCTGGGCTTCCTATCATCACTGTCCTCTCCTTATTTCTACCGTGCCATTGCCATTGCCTCCTTCTTCTCTGAGTCTTTGCCTTGAACTAAAATTGCATTTTAAAAGATTTTTATTTATTTATTTGACAGAGATCACAAGTAGGCAGAGAGGCAGGCAGAGAAAGAGAGAGAAAGGGAAGCAGGCTTCCTGCTGAGCAGAGAGCCCGATGCAGGGCTCCATCCCAGGACCCTGGGATCAGGACCTGAGCTGAAGGCAGAGGCTTTAACTCACTGAGCCACCCAGGTGCCCCCTGAGCTCATGGGTTTTTGACTCCATGACCTCGTCGTCTAAATTAGCCTCTGTTGCTATTATTGACTGGCTGAGCCCGGTGTTCTGTGTAGCTGCCCCCCAGCTGCGTGTGGCCCTCTGTCCCCTCCCAGGCCCCACCTTACCTCTTCACTGTACTTGCTGACGTAGGAGTAGATCTCATTGAGGGCGCTCAGCATATTGAACTCCACCGCGTGCAGGCGGGACTGCTCAGCCAGGTAGGCATTCATGTCCTGGTCGCTGATGGCTGGGAGCTTGGCGATGTCTGCGTAGTATCTGGCGTAGAGAGGACAGGCTCCTTAGCGGGGACCCGGCACCCACTCACCTGCAGGACTCCAACCTCAGGCCCCTTGAGAGCACCGGGTGCCCCCAGTTGCTCCTGCCTCCTTACTTCTCTTCTGATAGGTTTTCCTCTGGTTCTTTGCCTCAAGCTAAGGTTGAGGCCCGGAGACTGGTGCTCACTAGGCCAGACTCCATCCAGCTGGGAGCTTCCACTGCAGGGCCACCCCCCCCCCCCAGACCTCCCAGAATGTTTAAAAGCCCTGATGTTGACCAGACTCTGATTGGATTCCTTGTCTTCCAATTCTCAGATCTACTACTTGCTAGCTGTGTGACCTTGGGCAAGTTACTTAGCCTCTCTGAACCTCAGTCTCCTCATCAGTAAAATGGGGAGGGTAATATTTACTTTGCAACTCCCTTGGATATTTTAATGATAGATAAAAAAATCTTTATCACAGCACTGGTTGCTTAGCAGGTGCTCAATAAAAGGTAATCAGAATGATAATGATCTGACCTCCAAGGGCAAAAATTTCCCCTTCTCCCCCCAGCAGAAGTTTGGATAAGGGGGAAGGATGGGAGCCTGAGATCCAAGGGTACCACAAATATGGCTGTGGGCTGTGAATCCTCAGTCAGTGAGGCCTGTGGGATGGGGGATGGTGCAGACAGACTGGGGTGAGGGCCTGTCCCGGGGGGCTACTGACCTCTCCACCCAGCTCTTGTAGCTGGGGATGTCCTTGGCATAGAGTAGCTTGTTGGAGGGGGAGTCCTTGCCCAGCCGGTGCTCTGATGTGGAGCAGGAGTCCATGAAGGTCTGGGCCACCACAGACAGACAGGCGTCTGTGATGCTGCCCTTGTGAATGTCGAACACAAACTGGGGGTTCTTGATCACGTTCACCCAGAAGCGCAGGGGGAGGCTGCAGGGAAAGGCAGAACAGACCCTGAGGGCTGAACCTCGGCCACACCCCTGATGGTGTCCACCAACATTCCTCTCCTCCCTGTACGAGTAGTAATTCTCTCCCCCGAGGGCAAGGGAATGAAACCACAGAGAGCTGTTCCGGCCAGGGCTGCGAATCTAGTCTAAGCTGCTCCTGACCCGGAGGCAAGGGAGGGGGCGGCACTCTACGCTAACTGGGTGCTGACCCTGAGCCTTGACCACCTCGGGGTAGACATGGCTGGGTTCTGTTCCATCCAGGCAGCTTTTCCCAAAGGCCTCCGGGCCCCCAGGGAAGCCCAAGGACAGAGAACTGCGTAATTTTCTCGGAGCTTCAGACAAAGCCACCAGACTAGAGTCCCTCTGCAGTGCCCGCAGTCATTGTCCTGAAAGACGCAGCAGCCCGCAGCCCCAGGCGCTGCCTGGGAACCCGCACAAAGGGCCCCACCTGTGCTCCCCGCCCAGCCTGGCCCCTTGCGCTGCTTCCCAGGGCTGGCCAGGCCCACTGGGGCTGAGCGGTGGGCCCCCCTGGGGACAGCTCTTTCAGGGCTCTCCCCAGGGCTCTCTCCTCTCTGGGCAGGGGCAGCGGGAGGAGAGGAAGCCATTGTTGGCCTGCTGGGAATGAACTCACTGCAGCTCTAAGTTTTTCCCACCCCAAGAGGAACTGATCAGTCATTAGGAGTGCTCCTTCTTGCAACTTGGGAATTTATAACCAGAGCAGAATGGGTTTTCTCTGCTTCTGAGGCCTTAAGGAGGCTCAGCCCATTTACTCCCCTTCAAAATCATGACAGCTGCTGTTTCTGTGCGTTTTCCAACTTGGCCTTCTCCTCCAGCTGCCTTCAGGGCCCTAACTGCTGGGCTTCTCTGTGGAATGGTCTTTGTTCCCTGGCTTGTCCTTCTGGCCTGAGATGACATTCCAGAAATTCAGCCTACCCCTCATCTCCCCTTCTTCATCTCCTCTTGACCCTCAAGCGCCCCGAATGTTCCCAAATGTCTCCATCATGCCAAGTCTTGGGAAGATCCACTTTGCCCATTCCAAGTCCTTCCAGGATGATTTCCGCTTATCTTCCAAAGGAGAACAGGATGGCTCTTTTCCGCAGCCGGGGAGGAGCTGCCTGGGCTGAGAAGTGACTCATCTCTTCCACCCTCCCATTCCCTGGCAGCTTCAGGGAGCTTCTAATAGTCTTTCCTTGGACATTAGCTACTTGAGGTCTGGATAAGGGGACCCTTCCTGCCACAACTCCAGGGTAGGACATTTCTATGAGCTGGGCCTATCTGGCAACAGAAGGCAGCGAGATGGGGATGATCCAGAACTTTCTCTTCCTCTCCCTGAGATTGCACACTTCCAGTGCCAGGCTGGGGAGCCTTCCAAAGCCAAGGAGACAGCCACGGCCCTGCCGCTGGGAATGCAGACGAAAGGCCCCGCCCGGTGAAGCGGGCCGTGGGCTCCTCACCCACGACCACCAGAGTCTCCCCATTTCACTCCCCCGTGATCAAAGTTGCAGACTCCAGAGGGCCAGCAACCACAGCGTCTTGAAGAAGAAAGGATTATAGGGGTTTGGGTTTTTCCAAAGTGTTTTGCTGGTTGCTAGGATTTTTGATTCCCAAATAACAGCCGGGGCCCATCTGTGTCGGCTCTGTTTTCTGAGGAGATCGCTGACTCCAGGCAGCTGTGCGGGCTGCTTGCCCAACCCAAATGCCCAGACCTCCTCTCGCCCTTCTCGGGGTTCTTTTCTGGAGGAAAGTTTTTGACTCCGGCTCTCGGCCAGGCCCTGTCTGACCCTAAAGCCAGTCCTCAGCTCGGTCTGTGGTCTAGATCTCAAACCCAGGAGAGAAAAGATGTCTGCGGGGGCCTGTGGAAGCCCCTTCTCCCACTGCTGTGTGGGGCTGCGGGGTTTACCTTAGGGAGACTAGGCAGTCAGGCCTACAGGACTCATCCTGCCTGCTGCTTCCCAAAACCCCTGGCACCGGGGGTCATCACTTGGCCTTCAGGGGTCAAGTTTGCCATGACATTCCCCTGGTTGGCGGGCTCGAGTCGGTAGCAAGGGCAAGCTCTCTCCCCAGGGATCTACGTTCACGTCAGGGTTTTCCCGTCTCAGGATGAGGTGCCTTGGGCTCTACCCCACCCAGAATGCCTGATGCTGCCTGGCTTCACAGCTTGGCCACTAGGTGTCCAGTGTGACCCTTCAGGTTCCTCCAGCAACACTTCCTGAGAACCAGAGGGCTCAGAGTCAGGGAGGAAGTGCTGCCTGGGAAAGGTTCTCGGCCTGAAAGGGCAGAGCTCAAGCCCATGTCCCGGTGCCAGGTCCTCGGCCAGGCTGGCCCCCCTTGACGCCCGTGGCCCAGGGCCCACGTGGGCTCTGCAGAGCACATGTCCGCTGTTTGTTCTGGGAACTTCGGGTTAACCAGCCACCGCGGAGCACGGCTCCCCCATCCCCCTCGTCCCTGCCGGCCCCACCTCCCCCAGCTTGCAGCCTCTCCCGGCTGTAGCCACCACCCCCACCCCGGGCTCCCCGAGGGCTTACCAGTTGCTTTTCCAGGTGTGCCGCACGTCTGTGTCGTGGATGCCGTGTCTGTCCGCCTGCTCATCCAGGAAGTCAAACATGTACTTGATGGCCAAGGGCAGAGCACTGCCTCGGTGCACCGTGCTGAACAAGGTCTCAAACAAGTCATCCACAAACTTCTGCAGGGTGCCCTGGGGGAGGGGCGGGGGGGCGAGAGTGAGGGGGAGGGCGGGGGAAAGTGGGGGTGCAGGCAGCAGACGGGCAGACCAGATGGTGCCTTGGACAGATCCTGCCTTGGAAATTCGTCTGCGGCGCCAGGCTGTGCAGACAGCATGGTGGGGGTGGGGAGGGGGCCGCTGGGGTGTCGGGGAGGTGGGAGGGACTGAAGAGGCTGCAGATTCCTGGGAAGAATCTCTCCTCCAACCCGCAGCCACATGCCCCATCTATGCCTGTGTCCGTGCCAGGCGGGAATGTGCTTGGGTTATCTCCGTAGACAGTGAGGGCTCTGAGCCCCGGCTGCCCACAGGGACTGGTGGGCGCGTGCTGGGAAAAGAGGGTGTCTGAAGACCGAGCTGGAGACCACGAGCCTCCTGGCAGGGCTGCAGAGGGTCTTACTGAAAGGTGCACAGAGGTTTGCCATACGCATGGCCTCGGTGCTGCAGGTCAAGGGTCCAAAGCCAAGAATACCCAGGTGCAGACCCGACCCACAGGGCTCTGGAGGGTCTCTGGGCAGGGACAAAGCTGGGCCTGGGTCCCCCAGTTTACAGGTTCAAGGAACACCTCTGAAGGTTAGGAAAATGTCCAATCTTTTCTGGTGGCTCTATTGGTCTCTTATTAGCATATTAGGAAAAGCAAAATTCGAGGCATATGGTCTGAGGGTGTATTTCTATGTCCCTTTTGGGAGCAAGTCAGAGCTGTAACTTGGATGCCACTGTGGGAGAATTTCAGCAGCATTTTTGTGGGGTCAGTGGGGGAGAGTATTTGAAATCTGACCTGTGCTGGCCATAGAATTGCCATACTTACAGGCAGATGTGTTCTCTGCTTGGGAAGCTGGAAGATAGCTTTAGATCCTAGCTTCTAGGACTGTGGCTACCTCCCCTCCATCAGCATTTGGGGGCCAATGGGATGGGACAGGGAAGGGGGAGCCTTCTCTCTGATTACCGGCAGGACCCGGCCTTTGTGCTGTCCCTCCCACTGCGGCCAGAAAGTGGGTGGAAAAGGCAGTGTTGGTGGGCGCTGGTCTATCTGTCCAGCTAACACCAATAAGAAAACCCCAACATTTTCCTCAAAGGCGCAGGAACCCAGAGATGAGAGCAGCTCCTCTGAAGAGTAATGGTGGGCTTGAGGGGTGGGCCAGGGGCAATGATATTATTGCAATTTTTGCCAACGGGCAGAGAACCACAGTGGCCTGAACCTCTGGAAAGCCTGCTCTGGGACCTGGACCTGCTTGTCTGAATGGGTCCCCTTAAAGGACAGATTCCACGACACCCTTATGCTGAGGGTGGGGGTGGAGGGTGGGCAGGACGTACCCCTCTGAGGTGCCCTCCCCGGGCTGGGCAGAACAGGAGTTTACCTTGGTGGCCAGTAGCCGGGTCAAGTAGATCTCAGATACCATCTTGCTGCCCCGGTCACCCTCCTTCTGGTCCCCATGGTCATGGTTCTTCACCAGATGCCACACCTTAACCCCGCTCTCCAGGTCTGGGGTGATCATGGGGGCTCGAGACCGCAGGCTGTCGGGACTGCCTGTGTACCTGAAGGAGGAGTCTGAGGAGAAGGGGGCCGTGGAGGCTCATAAGACACTGATTTCACCATCCTTGCTTGTAGAATCCTTCTAGAATCTTTGCCCACCCACTGCATTCACTCAGAGTAAACCAGTTTCCATTGGAAGGAGACCCCTGGGACCTCATATCTGGTGGGTTATTTGGGGATCCTTGGTTGGCATTAGGACAGAGGAGCCTAAAGCCTTTTTCTTTAAAAAGAAGATTTAGAAATTCTGTGAGCTGCAGAGAGCCTTGAGAATTTGTGAACCACCCCCCCACCCCCTGATGCTTCCACAGCAAAGAATAATCAGTAGGGAGAATGTCAGCCGAATATTTTCATAAGGGCTTTGATGAAAAATCTGGGTGCCAAGAAGCCGTGAGCTGTAATGGCCTCTCTTGGGAGTCAGTGGGTCCTTTTTACTTGGGGGCTAGGAGATGGACTTGCCTAAGCCATTTTTGGAATGTCTGGGCCCAGTCCTGAGGTGTCCTGTAGCTGGACAGCCCAAAAACCTTACTGCATACACAGAAGCAGAAGAAATGGAGCAAGAGAGAGTGAAGCATTGTCCTTATTACCCGGCGGGCACTGGGGGTCCCAGCAGCCTGAGGGATGGGTAGGCTAGGATGCCCCATCTCCTGCCCCAGTTGGGACACTTTTGAGAGTAAAGGGAGACCGTTAATAACTCATCCAGAACAACAGGTACAAACAGGGACTGGCAAGTCGGAACCCCCATCCACGTGCCTCCCTGATTCTGGGCCCCTCGCACTCCTTCACCAGGTGGTGGCTGCCCAAGGAAGGGCGCACGGTGCACCTGCCCCTGCAGCTCTGGGGTCACAGCCGCACTGGCAGTGACTGCACTTGGGAGGAGGGGAAGCAGATGCACAAATGTCCTTGACTGGTGGAGGGCAGCTGCAAGGGCTGCCTGCTGTCGTGAGGGATGGCGAGGGGTCCCAGGTAGGCCACGGAAGCTGCCCCTGAGATGCCCAGGCTGCCTTCCTGGTCCTCACCGTATCTGCTGATAGATGTCCGGGAGATGCTGGCAGAGGCCGGGATGTTGTAGGACGAGGTCTGTTTGGGGACCAGGGCCACCACCGATCTGTCTGACACCTGAGAGGGTACAAAAGGTACAGCGTGGGTGAACCAGGAAATTGCATCGTCAAGTACTTCCAGAAGCTAATGACATAGATATGGGGTAGAGCACAAGGAGTTCAGGAATACTAAAAATAATATGGTTGCTGCTTGCCAATATGTCCGATATGGTAGTTATTGGCCACCTGTGCAGATCGCCCACTTGAAATCCGGTCAGTCATAACGGAGATAACTACAGACTACTAACTATAACACGAACCACTATGCTATAAATGCATAATACACACTGGGTTTCCATGAGTTAGCATGGACAGAATAACACAAACTACTTCATTAATAATTTTTCTATTGGTTCCATGTTGAAATAATTACCTTAGAACCAACTAGGTTAGATAAAATATATTGTTAACACTAATTTCATCAGTTTATTTTTACTTTTTAAACGTGGCTAGCAAAAAATTTCAAGTTACCCGCGTGACTTGCATCATCTTTTTACTGGACATCTGGGGCTTGGCTGAGCCTCCCTGCAACCCTGTGGGGTCGTACGATTATTCTCATTTTACAGGTGAGGAAACTGAAGCAGAGAGGGAGCGAAGCACCAGCTTCAAAGTCATACAGAGACTACGTGGTGCAGCCAATATTTGAAGCCAGGCCTGTCCAGATTCCAGAGTACATGTTCTCCCCATTATATCTTAATTTGGGATTTTATTTCAAGTCACACTGGTCTGAAGCCCATTTTCCCTTTTGGCACGGATTTCTCTCTGGCCTGGGTCCTATACTGCTCGGGCCACCTTGAGGAGTTTCACCAACAGGGTGGCTACTCTCAGGGAGTCAGAGGGAAAGATGGTGTGTTCCCCTTCCTCTGTGAGGTGCCCAGGCTCAGCACCCAGCCTGGAGGGAAAGGGCTGATAAATGAGGAGCCATATTGAAGACATTTGGGGCCATTTTGATTTAAGATTACCCTCCATCCAATAAAAATGGAGAATCCCCAGAATTGTGGCGATCCAATTAAACCCCTAACGCAGAGGGAATAAAACAGCTATAATAATGTTATGGGCCATAAAACATTCCTATTAAACCATTTTTTATTTTAACAATTTTTATGAACTTTATAAGTTTGATTTATAGCTGCACCAGTCGTAAAACCATCTTTCTGGGTCTTAAATTGTCAGTCCCTCTCTCCCACCAAAAAAGAATTAAATGTTGGGAAGTCAAACTATAAAGGAACATTAGTGCTAACGAGATTCCCTGATAGCCGGTTTTAGTAGTGGTGTTTAATTTTACCCTCCCTATAAATCTGCGGGAGCCCGGCAAGTTTTTTAACATCTCTTTGTTAATTAAGATTATGCAGATTTTCTCCTGTAGGGGCTTCCAGGACCTTTGACTTCAAGGAGGGTCACCAGGGGCAGTGCTTGGACTTGGTGGCAGAAAGTTGCAGGGCCTTGGGCTCCTGTGGGTGCCTGGAAGGGGCCCAGGCTCCAGCCCTTCCTAGCTGGGCGGTTCCCAGGGGTCCGCACCATCCTCCCAGCTTTGGAACTGAGCGGGGGACCTCTCCACCTCTGTCTTTCAGGAACTCTCCTTGCCACTGACAGCCTAGAAATGATACTCTGAAAGTCTGGCAGGGGCCGGGGAGGATGCTCCCAGGAAGAATAGATTACATTCTGCATGTATGGTTTGCTGTCACCTGGAGGATTCACAAGGTGACTTGAATGACCACAGTTCAACCCAATTCCAGGTCTTGTCACTAAATGTCTCTCATCTTCGGTCCTAGCCTTCCTTTCTCTTGACTGACAGGCAGTGCAAATATTCACTGTCCGGGCTGCCTGCTGGGTCTGACCTGGGCTCTGCCTCTTACTACATGACCTCAGAGAAGTCCGTTAACCCCTCTGTGTCTCTGTCTTCTCATTTGTCGCTGGGGATAATAATGGCATCTAGGTTTGTCATGAGGCTCAAAGGAGTCGGAACACAGGAAGGCTGACAGCAGGGCTTGGCCCCCAGTGGGCACTCAGGAAGTGCTGGTACTAGTGTTACTATGAGCATCATCGTCACCATCACTGTCCCCCAGAGGGAAGCACAATCCCTGTTGTTCCTTGTCACTCAGGGCTGCATGTGGGAAGTACCTTGCACTTGGGAAAGCTCAGTAAATATTTGAGGAATGAATGAATACATGAATGAGAAATGACATTGGGGAATTGAAAGTGCCCTGTATGAGGAGCACTGTAAGAACAGAGCATTCCATTCTGATTGGGGGCCTTAGGATGGACAGCCCAGTAACAAGCGTTAGGGCATCACAGACAGAAAAGAAAGGCCTCCCTCCTGCCCTTGAGAAACTTCTGATTCAAAGGCATAAGGCCAGTCTCTTTTGTGTTTGCTTCTTCAGCTCAGGCTGGTTCATTCCAAGTCTTCTCCAGGATGCCCTAAGGCCCTGTTAGGGGGGTGGGGTGGAATGGACAGGAAGGAGTTCTAATACCCTGGGGACAGTCTCCATCCTAGGGACCTCACCTGCTATTTCTAATTCTTCCCACTACCTTTGCAAGCCAGATGTCATCTTGCAAAAATGAAGAGCCCAAGGTTGCAAGAGGTTAAAGTCATCCCACTGTTGAGTGGAGAAACGGGGGTTGAAATATGGCTTGCAAAGCCTTGAACCCTTCTCAGACACCACACTCCATCCACCTGGGGCTAGGTGCAGTCAGAGTTAACGCAGGCGAGGGGGATGGAGCCTGGAGAGGGGTGTTTCTGGGGCTGCCCCTGTGCCCCCCACCAGCTTCCTCTGTGCCTCAGAGCCTCCCAGCCAGCCCTTATGGCCTTCAGGACCCCTGGTGGCCTGGTCCGTGGCAACTCGGTGCTTGCCAGTCTGGCCTGCCAGTGCCTCTGTCCCCACCCCTCGTGAGGCACGACTGAGGACAATGTTACTACTCAGGCAATCCCGTAGGGTCTTGCAGCCTGAGGCACTTCTTCTGGTTGGTTTAATTTCCCTCGGTGTCTCTCATTTCCTGCTTCTATTTTAGTATTTTTCCCCTAATCCCAACCAGCCTACCTGTGCTTAATCTTACAGAGAGCCCCAGCCATGAGTAGTTACCATGGGAGGGAAGGGGAGATGGGAATAGATCCCTCCTGGATTTTTTTGTTCTTTTGCTGGATTTTTTTTTTTTTTTACTACTATTAATTCATTCAGTGCATCTGCCAATGCACTGAGCACTTTGTCTCCTGTACTGAATCTATTCCACATGACTTTATGGTACGGGGATCACTTGAGAAGGGAGAGAACTTGAGTAATTTCCCCAAAGACACCATCTAGTACATGGCACAATGCAAGAGCTCAAAACAAGTCTATCTCATCCCCAGTTCTATGGCAGGTGAGTACCTGCATCAGTAAGATGCTGAGGACAGAAAGCCACAGATCCCTGTGGCTGGTGTCCTTATGGAGGACCTCACAAGATGCAATTTTTCTGCAGACGTGGAGGTACACAGGAGGGAAACCCCTTGCCCTTCCCAGACCAGTTAAGTCAGTTTCTCAGGGTGGAGTCTGGGCATGCGTGAGTTTTGTTTTGTTTTGTTTTTTTAAGATTTTATTTATTTATTTGACAGAGAGAGCACAAGTAGGCAGAGCAGTGGGCAGAGGGAGAGGAGAGGAAGAAGTAGGCTCCCCACTGAGCACAGAGCCTGATTTGGGGCTCGATCCCAGAACCCTGGAATCACGACCTGAGCCAAAGACAGATGCTTTACTGGCTGAACCACCCACGTGCCCCGTGGGTACTCATGTTTTTATTAAGTTTCCTAGTGATTTTAATGGGTAACCACGGCTGAGAATATCCGATTTAGATTTTGAGGGAGGATGAAAGGGGTGATGGCTTCCGAGGGCCTAAGAGCAAACCATGGAGTGAAGGGAACAGTCTGGGGGTCAAAGGTTGTGGGGCAAAGCCCCGCCCTCACCTGATAATGCATCAGCGTGTTGAGCCGCTTCCAGTCGCCCTCGATCTTAGTGGTGATGTCCTCGTCTTGCAGCACGACCCGGGCGATCCGGCCTTGACGCCACTCTGGGTGGAGGGGGTGGTGCAGGTAGCAGGGTGAGCAGGCAGGGGCCTAGGAACCAGGGTCACCCAGTCCTGCCTCCTCTAGGGACCTGGCAACCCCAGCTCCAAGCTGGTGCCACCCGTAGTGTTTAGAAACATTATAGGCTCCATGGGGTCAAGCAACACAGCTGGGGCAAAGTGTGGGCAGGCAGTGTCTCGGGAGAAGTACTTCCTGTGGTCCTTCATCTGGGCAGGACCTAGTCATGGCCCCAGGAGGCTCCTGGGCAGGATGTGGCTTCCTACTTTCTCACCCCATCCCATCCCACTGCCCAAATGCCCTCCTGGAAGCCACTTTTTGACTCTTTGCCCCCCACACTCCAAGGCCAGGCCTCCTACCCAAGTCCATGTCAACGGCCCTTGGCCGCTGGGAGTAGGGCACGTTCTTATAGACGGCATCGAGGATCTTCTCCTTGACCTGTGTGATGGTGTCACAGTTTAATACCTTCACTGGGATCTCTGGACTGTTCTCATTGTCGGGGTTGACGCAGTTCAGGATCTACAAGGATGATAGAGCGGGAACAGGATGGGTGTTTAAGGGGTCACTTGAGGGAGAGGGAGCAAAGGCCTTGGAATCCTCTTTCCAAGGCTTACCCCTCTTACAGGAGAAATGTCTGTGCCTCAGTTTCTCTTGCCTTCCTGCCACCTGCCAAATGACAACCTGAGTCATGCCTACCCTTCTCAAAGAATTGAGACTCTACTTTCTAGGTCCTGGTTGGCCTGGGGGCGACCGTCATCCTGGGACCAGGCGTCCTAGGGGTTTGGAGATGGTTCCAGGTGTATCAAGGGCTGACCATCCACTTTCCAAAGCCTCTATATTAGGAACTAGCAAATTCATCTTCTCCCCCATAATGCTAATTTCCCCATACCTAACAGAAGGTGGTCTGGCCCTGGCCTATCGTCTAGGATAAACTGAGGCAGACAGAGCTCTTTGGGCCCACCAAATGAGATGGGGAGGGGGGGCCCAGGCGTGTCTGCCCCGCTCCTAGAACACTTGGCATGGCCCTCAGATTCGATCCCAGGCTGTTTCCCAGCCTCTTTGTTGACCACTGGGATTGGCTTTGTGCTCTGATGGCAGAGTACTGAGCAAAGGCAGGAGGTCTGCCGTGTCCCCTGAGTTCCCGGCCTCCTCACCAGGGTCTTGTACTCGATCTGCTGCCGGATGAGCTTGTCCTCGCTCAGGGAGTAGCGGGCCTCGCCCGTGATGGCATCGATGGGGCCCTTCTCCATCTGTTGCTTGATGGCGCAGTACAGCATGAAGAGCGGCTCCCCCGCACATTCCTGTGGGCACAGGCAGGGCGTGGGCTGTGGGGGGGGGGGCACCCGACTCCTCTTCTCCCTCTCCTCACCACGCTCCTAGACCTGCCTTGCTCTGGAGCACCCTAGCCAGGCAGGTTGCTATTCCCGAAGGTTCCCCATGCAGCATTCACGGCCAGCCGTGGCACAGCAGCCCCTCGTCTTGCTCGCAACGCTAGGCCCTGGCTCACCCCCATTCTCACCTTCAGGAACTTGTGCAGGAGGAAGGCAAACCAGTTGGTCAGCATCTTCTCAGCCACAGACTCTGTCCTGGGGAGGAAGAAGGGATGTGAGGGGCAGTCCTTTATGGAGGGGTCTCAGAGAGGGGGGTCTGGCTCGTATGCATCGTGGCCCAAACAGGGCATCAAAGGGCACAGGGCTGGAAGCCAGGACACCAGGGCTGAAAGTGTGACCTTGGGCCAGAAGCTTTTTCTTTCTGGGCCTCAATTCCCTGTGGAAACGGAGTGGTGCTCTGGGTCTGCAGCTGAAGGTGCCAAGTACTCCATTTCCACAGGGCTATCAATTCCTGGTTCTCCCTACTTCCTGCTGGCCTCAGGATGAGAAACAGAGTTTCTCTGTCCCTTCAGGATACCCTGCAGGCCTGAATACTCCACTTTCATACCCGGGAGGTCCCTAGTACATGCCACTCTAACCTCTCAGCATCAGACTGTCTGGATTCCAATCCTGATTCTGCCACGTACTGGCTATGGGACTTTGGGCCAGTCATTTCACCCCTCTGGGTTCATTTTCCCCATCTCTTAATAGGGACAATGATAATAGTGTGTACCCCACACGGCTGTTGTCAGAATTGGATGAGTTAGCATATGTAAGGGGCTAAAAATAGCACTGACCCCCAGTAAGCATGGTTCCATGTCATTCCTGCTGTCCTGTGGGGTCATGGATCCCAGCCGCTCAGGTGGAGAGCAGGGGGCACGAGTGTTTAGCAGACAGGGAATCTGCTTCTGCAAACACCAGCGCTCCCCAGCCCCCACCCTGGGCTGCAGATCTGGGGACTCAGGAAGGAACAAAGCCGCTATGACAGATCTTCAGTGATGGGGATGCCGAAGGGTGTTTTAACACCCTGCACGTGGCGCAAATTATACCCTCTGGTTTCAGTAAATCCCAGGCATTTGCCAGGGCTGCTCAGCAGTCTGGGCCTGGGGGAGAGTGACAATGGCAGAAGAAATTGTAGCTTTGTCCCCGGGCCCCTCCCAGCACCCTCTCCAGGCATTGTGCCTGAGATTAGCTCTAATTTAAATACAACAGTTCTTAATGAGAGTTTCTAATGCTCAGATTGGCTGGATGGGGGCTCAGTACTCAGGAAACAAAGACATTCTTCCTCCCTTCTCACCCCACGTGGGGTCTGGGAGCCTGAGACCTGTTCCTAGGAGCAGGCTAAGGAGGAGGGCAGAGAAGTGGAGGAAGTGTCTTCGAACTCCTGGTGTCAGAGGCGCCCCAGAGCTCCACTGGGCTCCCTGGGGCCTGTCCAGGGGGGGAGGGCTTGGGGAAGGGAGACCAAGGTCTCCAGCCCTGTCTCCTGCTAGGAAAACGGCAACTGGGGAGGCGGTATGTGGTTCGGGCTGGTGATTTGGGGCCTGGAAACTGGGCGCAGAAGGGAGAGGCTGCGCAACTCTCCCGCCCTGTGCTGAACACCAGAACCTTCTGTGATGAAGGAAAGGTTCTCTAACTGCGCTGGCCAGTCTGGTGGTCAGCACGTGGAGGCCGAGCCCTCGGCACGCGCGAGCACGACACAAGAACTGAACGTTACGTTTTATCTCATTTTTGTTCATAGCCGCCTGTGGCCACCGTGCGGGACAGCGCGGCGCTAGCGGCACGCGGAGGGACAGACAGCGGGAGGCGTGTGGCTGCTGCAGCTGCGTGCGTGAGGACGCTGAAGCAGAGGGGCCACGTCGCAGGCTCGGGGGCACAGCGCTGGCGAGTGGCGGAGCTGGGCTTCAAGCCGAGCCCCGAGCCCGTGCTCCTCCATGTCGCTTAGCCCCGGCAGACGCGGCCCTGGCATACCAGGCTCAGCGCTGTGGGACGCGCGGACCCAGGCTGTCGTGCGCGGGGTCGCGTCTGGGGGTGCGGAGCCCCTCGTGCTGCTCCAGAGACGCCCCGCGTGCGTGTGCCTGCCCCACCCCCACGGCCCTCCCCCCTCCCCCCCAACACCAGCCGCCCTCCCCGCCCTCCCCGCCCCCCCCGCGCGCCGGGGCCCACCTCCTGAGCAGCAGCTTGGGGTGGTTCTTGTTCTCCAGATTCTTCTCGATGAGGTCAGAGAGCAGCTGCTTGAGGACGTCGGTGGCGTACTCCAGGCGGCCCTGCAGGCCCGTCATGATGAGCGAGGCCACGTTGCCGCGGTCGCGCATGGAGAAGCTGCGCTGCAGCTCCAGCGTGCGGATGAAGGTGAGCAGGAACACCTTGTTGTTGATGAGCTGCGCGAAGAGCTTCAGGGCCTTCTCCACGTGCTGCTGCCCGTTCCCCTGGACCTGGGGTGGACGGGACGGGCGCGCCGTCAGAGGACAGCCTCTGCCTCCCCGACCTGAGAGGGCGGCGGGGCTCCCGAACCCGGGACGCGGTAGGAATGGCAGGTCACTGCAGTCTCCGCTCTGCTCCGCGCGCCCACTGGGGTGGGAGGCCTGGCTCGGGCAGAGCCCTCTGAGGGGGTGCGGGCCGTCTGCTTTTCCCTGGGATTCACTAGGATCTACTCCGTCAGACCCGCTTGGTTTACGAGTCTCCCTTTAATCCTCCCTGTCCTGATTTATTATCTTTAGTAAAACAAACCAACACATGAACAAACAAACCTCACAGAATCACGTCTCTCCGTAAGCCACCTTAAATCCATCTGAGAGTGTGGCAGAATCTTAGCTAATTAATTTAGTCATTAATTTAAAAAGTGACAATGAGCCTTCCCCTGGAATCATCCCAAAGAGCCTGTGTGCCCCCCTTGGCCGAGATCTGCCTGTTGTGGTGAAGCTGTTCCCAGCTGTTTGTCCTCATCATTCCTGACCTTCCTCTGTGCTGCTGGGTCTGAGCTGCATTTCCTGGGATAGGACTCCCAGGCCCTGCGCCTCCCCCGGGCGTGACTCGGGGAGGGTGGCAGGGATTACCTCCAGCTCCCGCAGCACGGGATGGTCCTCGATGCCAGGGAACAGGACTCGCATAGCGTAGGTGCGGTAATCCAGGTAGGGGATGCCCGAGCGGTCCAAGTCGCTGGTCAGCTCATTGATGTCAGTCTGGAGCTCAGCAAAGGCTATGAAAGTGCAGGGAGATGAGGAGGCTCAGGAGGGCACCCCGCACAGGGAAGGGGCAAGGCAGGAGAAGACGTTTGTGAAGGAGGGGCGGGCCTGTGGTGTACAGACAGGAAGGGTTGTAAAGGGACGTTTCCAGAAGGGGTGAGCTATCTCCAGGCCTCCTTTCTTAGGTGGGCATGTGGGCCACTTCTAGGTCATTTCTTCTTCTGTGCTGTTGCATCATTTTGACGTGTCTTTCTAGGTATTGCAAGTGTAGTTAAAACAAAGGAAAGGGAAGAATACTATGATTTGGGTCATGCATGGGCTGCAGGTCCCAGAAACAGCTGAGAGGCAATAGTCAGGGGGAGGAAGCAAAGACAAGAATAGGCACCTTTGCTCCTGTTTTGTTTGTTTGTTTGTTTTTGTTTTTCCTTTTCCTCCAAACAAGAGAATAAACCAAGATGCAAAAACCCTGGGCAATGATGAACATGAAAACCACCACGAGATACCACCTCATACCCATTAGGATGGATATTACAGAAAAACGGAGGAGCTCCTGGGTGGCTCAGTTGACGAGGCATCTGACTCTTGGTTTTGGCTCAGGCCATGATCTCAGGGTCCTGAGACTGAGCCCCGAGTTGGGCTCTGTGCTCAGCGGGGAGCCTGCTGGAGATTCTCTCTCTCCTTCTGCCCCTCCCCCAGTCATGCTTGCTCTCTCTCTCGCTCTCTCTATCAAAATAAATAAATAGCATTTTTTAAAAAAGAAAAGTGGAAAACAAGTATTGGAGAGAGTGTGGAAACACGGGAACCTTTGTGCATTGCTGGTGGGAATGTAAATTGATACAGTTGCTCTGGAAACCAAATTTGGTGGCTCCTTGAAGACAAACACAGAGTCACCATAGGACCCAGCAACTCTATTCCTAGGTATCTACCCAAGAGACCCGAAAGCAAGGACTTAGATATTTGTATACTCGTGTTCATAGCAAGGTTATTCATGCTACTGAAAGGTGGAGACAGCCCAAAGGTCCAAGGACAGATAAATGAATAAACAACAGGTGGCACATACGTTCAACGGAATGTTACTCAGCCTTTAAAAGGAAGGAGATTCTGCCGCATGAAGCTCTAAGATGCGGAGTGAAGTAAACCAGACACAAAAGAATACATACTGCAGGATTCCATCTACAGGAGGTTCCCGGAGTAGTCAGATCACAGAGACAGAGAGAATGGCGGTAGAATGGCGGCTGCCAGCCGCTGCTGGGGAGGGGAGGTGGGGGTTTTTGTTTAATGAGTACAGAGTTTCAGCTGGGGAGGGTGAGAAAGTTCTGGACATGGATGGTGGGGATGATTGCACAACAGTGTGAATGCACTTAATGCTACTGAATTAGGGGAAGGAAGAGCCCTGGGGTATAGAGACAGGGAGGGTTAAAAAAGGTAAATTTTATGTTATGTATTTTTAACACACACATACACGCACACATAGTGTGTGCTAAGGGGACACTGAGAACACCAAACCCAGCCTCGGGGCGCATCCCTCTGGTGGTAGGCCTGGCTCCAGGATGCCCCTCCCCGCTCTCCTCCCCTGCCCCGCCACCAAGAGAAACCTTTGCCCACCTGTCCCCCGCCCAGCGCTTCCTTTTGTTCCAACAGAAGCCTTGTCTCTGATCCTGACATTTGCAGCAAAAGGAAGAGTGTTTCGATTCCTTATTGAAATGTTTACTCAGAGAACCAGCTGGGTCCTCAGCCTGAGGGGTGCCTGGGATACTTGTCACCTCGAGGCTGTTGTTGCGTGGGAGACAGAAGAAAACATTCTCTACTCCCACGTGCGTCCGTGGCCAAGGGCGCCAGCAAGTGGCGGCCTTCGGTGCGCTCAACCTGCGGCCCTGGTGGGAAATTAGCCCTGGGGGAGGGGCTGAGGCCAGAGGCAGGGGGGAGCCCCCTGCCCTTCCTGCTGCTGCTTCCACGCGCTCCCAGGCCAGCGACGCAAGACACAGGAACTGGGCTCCCGTTTGGGGGGTCTATAGGGTCTGAGAGGGCCAAGCCTGGGAGGCTCCGACTGTGGGGAAATGGAGGCCCTGAAAGGGAGATAAAAGGGGCCAGCTTGGGGGTGAGTCAGGGCACAGGAAAGACTAGAACAAGAGGAGCAGGCCTGGGGACTCACCCAGGGCATTCATGTTTTTAGAAGGGTGGTGTGGAGGGAAAGGGAGAGGGAGAGAATCTTAAGCAGGCTCCACGCCCTGTGCAGAGCCCAATGTGGGGCTCAATCCCACAACCCTGAGATCACGACCTGAGCTGAAATCAAGAGTGGGACACTTAACTGACTGAGCCACCCAGGCGCCCCCAGGGTCATTCTTAATAGGACTTCTCTGGCGCTAAAGGCAAAGGGAGTTTCTGGGCAAGCAGAGGCTTCGGGTGGGAGGCATGGCCATAGAGAGGAGTTGTCTAGAGGGAGGAGGTAATAAGACTGGTGAAGAAAAATGGGGCCAGGAATCGAGTCAGTGCCTCCACTTACCTTCCTTACACTCAAGGGCCACGCGGGACTCCAGGTTGTCCATCTGCATCTGGAGCCTCTTGAGAGTGAGGTCGTTTTCTCGAGACTTCCGCTTGTAGGCAATGAGGACGATGATGACGATGATGAGGAGGAGGCTGCCGCCCGCCGCGATGCTGACAATGGCTGGCAGGGTCAGCAAGCTGTCTGAGATGACACTCACCGAGCCAGGAGAGAACACCATCCCGCCCACGTGAACCTGTGCATTGCACACACACAGACGCTGTAGAGCCCTGGCATGCCATTGCATCCTTATGTTTCAGAGAGGGCATGAAAGACCACAACCACACAGTACAGACTCAGACATGGAACAACTTCCTGTTTATTACCTGCCTGTCGTTTCTCGTGTCCTCAACGCCTACCCATTTCAATGCAGAACATGGTGACGAGGCGTTATGAAGAAGCCTTACTTTATGACAGATCACGCATGCACGGTGGGGAGAGGAGGAAGTCAGGAAAGGAAGGGAGTTCACTCACCATGACTTTGTGCTGCCCCGTGAGGTTGGGAGGCTCGCAGAGGAGCTGTGTCTCGGACACGGTGACAGCACACGGGGTCTCCCCGATCAGCACTGTGTAGTTGAGTTTGGCGCCTCCAGAGGCGGGAGGGCAGAGGTTTTTGCCCTGTAGATAACAGTAATCTTAACGGAAATAATTGACACATGCGTGCAGAAGCTAATCGCCTATTACAAAAGAGATTAAAGACGTGGGGGAAGGGCAGCCATGCAAAAACCAATAGATGGCTCCCGGGAAGTTTTTGGAGAACATGTCAAATAGCCGCAATTTAGAGAGCCAAAGGGAAAATGTGGGGAGGAGATGGGGAAGAAGACAGGAATGAGAGACCTCCTCCAATGGACGAGGGCAGGCAGGATATAAATAAAAGTAACAAAACCCATGGACAGATCGTACCAAGGAACCATGACTTCTTGAAATGTACATGTGGGTTATGGTGGCCAGGGAAGTGGGCGATAAAAGGAAATGTCTACTTTGGATGCGCTACAGAACCCTGGGGTCCCGAAGCTCAAGAGAACAAACAGAAATATTGGAAATATTGGAAAGGGTCTCTTGAGAATCCCAAGTGCAAGATCTTTCCGTGGGTGAGTCTATAAACAAGGCCCCTTTGCAGGGAGCTGGCAACTCCACAAGTCCACAAAGGAGAACGGGAAGGGCCCAGGGTGGGGGGTGGGGTGTCGCCATCACTGTGCAGGGCAGGCTACACTCTGCACATCCTACCTTCAGAATGATGGGGGATCCCGGCTTTTGATCCAAGACTCCAGTAGGGCTGAGCAGTTCAAAGGTTGGGTTGGGGTAGTAGATGAACTTCGTGTCGTTGTAAATGAGCAGGGACTGGACGTTGTTGAAGACGAATCCAAACTCATCTGGCCGCTCCACGGCATCCAGGCCGGGCCGGTAGTCCGTGGTCAGAGAGGGCGCCAGACAGGTCAGGGTGGTGGTGTTCACAACTTTGCACACCTAGGAGGCCCAGAGCACAGCACTGAAACGCAGACTGTGTGGGGGGGGGATGTCATGCTACTGCCTCCCACCCTGTTTGCTTTGGCCCATCACCGTTGTGATCCTTGGTTATCTTCATGAGATGGTGATCCCCTTGAGAAAAAGGGCTCTGAAATTTTTGGGGGGGAGGGGGATGCATTTTAACGTCATTTATTTATTCATTCATTCATTCATTCACCGACGCTGTTTGAGCGCCTAGTCTGTGCCATGCACTGTGCTAGGAGCCAGGGCCATCTAGCAACAGTGTCACTGTCTGCAGGGGGAGACAAAGGACCTAACATGCTTTATCACACAGTCCTGGCAGGGGGCCTGGTGTGCAGAAGGGGCTAGAGTCCTGTTAAATGCATGAATGGGTGTGAGAAATGCCCTGGTGGGCAAGGACCAGGTAGGGTAGCAGGATTTGTGTGTGTGTGTGTGTCTGTGCGCGCACTCACGCGTGTGTGAGCATGCACGGCCATGGGCTGTGGATGATTCAGGGACACTTGGAAGAAATGAGTGTAATGTAATCCAAAGAATGAGTGGGACCCACCTAGACAAGGAGAGGGTGGGGTGTGGGGAACAAGTCCCAGGCGGAAGGGACAGCAGCACAGGCGTAGGGTTGAGGGAGCGTTGAGTGATTGAGGACAAAGCAGGACAGGAGCAGTGTAAGGTGTGTGTGTGTGTGTGTGTGTGTGTGTGTGTGTGTGTGTGTGTTGGGGACCAGGAAGCAGCATGAGATGAGCCCTCTGCCAGCACCCAGTAGGTATTGAATTAATGTTTATTAAGTACACTGCTGAATAAAAAGAATTCTTCACCTCTGTGAATGTTCTTTTCGGGCTCTCTCCTGCTCCCTCACTTTGCACAAGGGAACAGCCCCGGTACTGATACTGAGTTGATGATGTCCTTTCTTTCTGGGTGGCCCCTGGGGTCCCTATGAGAACTCTAGCTGCTGGCCCTGCTTGGCAGGGGTTGTGCCGCTTCCTCCTCTGGCGGTTTAGTTCCAGGGCTGCCCAAGGCAGCGGCCAGCCCCGAGAAACCACCACAGGACCCCGTGTGGCCTGCAGACAAAACCTGGCCTCCCACCCCCCTCCTACTGGTTTGTGCTCAGCGTGCCCCGGTTTGGGCTTCGGGCGTCCCAGCACAGCCAAGGGCATCTGGGAGATCTCGGCTGCACAAGTACACGCTGTCCTGGCAGGTCCACACATGCTGTGAGTCTGGCCAACAGACACACACACATGGGCTTCATGTTCTGAAAACAGGACCGCGTGTGAAGCTGCAGAAAAGCTGACAGTGATTATGTCAGAGCTCCAAGTCCAAGTATTAACCCCCGCGCTCCAGAGGGAGGGAAGAGTTTCATCAGACCCGCTCACTGAGGGCCTCATGCCCTGTTGGAGAGCAGGGCCTGCTCCCACCCTTCCCGCACAAACTGCCGCTATCCCTATCCCGTATAAGACGGACAGCCCCTTGGTGTTCCAGCTGGGGACGCCCTGGCACGGGGAACAGGGCGTGGGGGTCGGGGAGCCGTCGATCGGGTAGAGCTGAGCCGGCGAGTCTCGGACCCTGCGCTCTGCGGGCGGTGCTCTTCCCTCTGCTCCCCCATCTCCGTCCTCACGCCTCCCAGCACCCCAGACTGGACTCCTCTCTGAATAAGCAAATCACTCCCGAACAAGCGGCCTCTGTTTGCTTCCTGCCCGCCCGCCCGGTGCTGCATCGGCACTTTGTTTGCCAAACATTCCTTGGGGTTTTGTGGCCTTGGCTTTGGCCCTTCTCACTTCTCACTGGGGCTGCTTCAAACTCCAGAGGCAAGAGGAAGCCCCAGGGGCTGAGGATGACCTGGTGCCCAGGAAGGCCCCGGGAAGGGGGGTCGAGCAGAGTGCTGCTCTCCCACCGCTCCTGACCAAGGCACAGGCCGAGTTTATGAGCTTCCCAGGTGCAGAACCAGGCTTGATGAAAACTGCACACCAGACCTCTCCTCCAGGCACGCTGGCCTGCAGACCCCGGGCAGGTCACGACTGAGCCCGGCTCTCCACAGGGAGGAATTATTATTACATAGCTCCTCGAAATACGGAGGGCATGGAGGGAGGTGGGGGGTGGTTGGGGGAATCGCTTGGGACATTCCTGCCCTAGGGTTGCAAGAGTACCCTGGTGAGGGGAGGGGACACTCTGGACCTGTCTTTCCAGATGGAGGTCAGGTACAAGCAGGCCTTCCCAGACCAGTGTTCTCTTCCGGTGGCTTCCCGAGAACAAAGGCTGCAGGCTTTGGAGGTTAACCTCGTTTGTCACATACTTACTCTTTACCACGTTAACCATGTCTTTTACTTTCTGTATTTCTGATGCTGTGACATCTGGGGCCTACTGACCGGGAGGACCTCCCCTCCCAGGGCCAGCCAGCACCTAGAGACAGCAAACAACTTGTCCGCCGGCCAGAGCAAGCTGTTCTAATGCAACCCAATCGATCCTGAGCCCATCCCCCCACCCCCCCATCTCCTTTCACAGGCTCTGAGCAGCTCTCCACCATGTCTGACCACACCAGGCCAAGTACTGGACAGCTGGGGACAGCCCCTGCATCCCAGAGCCCTGGACCATGATTCAGACCAGGTGATCCTAAACCCGCTCACCTTGCCTGGCTGGTTCCTTCCCGTAGGATTGATAATAAAGGCACCTGCCACAGCGCCTTTCTCTCCCTCCGCTTCTACACCCCCCTGGCGCTTCCCACGTGGCCCCCCGTGGCGTGGCAGGCCCCCTTCCCTGTGGCTCTGTGAATACAACAAACCGTCTTTCCGACGGCAGTTGTCTCCTGTTCTTTCGGCCCTGTCACATCTGAGTCATAATAAAACCTATGCTTTAAAACACGTACCTAATTGGTGTGGGGCTTTCATCCTTGCTGAGTGTGAGTGCACCGTTCCCATCACCACCCCTCACCTTCCTTCCTTCCTTCCACTTAGGACTTGGAGTTTGACAAGGTGGTCTGGGAGCTACTGGGAGCTACTGGCCTCGGTCTGGAAGTGGAGTGGAGGCATAGGCTCTTTTACTCATGGATCAGACTCTCCATGTGGGATAAGGAGCCCTATGCTCTCTTGGCCCACAGAGCTGTGACTGTGGCAGCTACTAATGGTGTGACATAGGTGTCCCCGCATGTCTGCCACAAGGGAATGTCATAACCAAATCACCAGCACCTCACCTGCTCTAGTAGCAAAGAGACCAGCTTTGGGGGATCCTGCTGGCCCTGCTACCAGCTACCCTCCCCGTTGGGGTGAAGCCATTACTCCTTTCTGGCCTTCATTTCTGCAGCTGGACAATGAAGGGGGGTGGACCAGAGGATCCCTGTAATCTTTTCAGATCTAGCCTTCAAAGACCGCGCATTTTGTGCCTTTCAGCACTTCCTAGGGAAGCTTCTAGCATGCTGGAATCCTGTCAGGGATGAGAGGATAGATAACACCATCTTTCCCATCTCCATCACAGCCTACTCAATCCTCTGAGGTCAGAGCAGTAATAATAGCAATTATATGACAAATAATGGCCATAATAGCACCTCCTGGATTGTAATTATGAATACGATCGTGTTTCAAAAAATATTGGCTAACAAGACTGAGATGAAGCCACTAGAACAAACTAAAACAAAAAAAATTGATAACGCCATCTCAGACGTTCTGCTTTTATGATCAAGAACTTGTTTTAAAAAAAAATCACAAAAATCCATTGCGAAAAAAATTAAAATTAAGTGAGACGGCTCGGCACAGGAGAGTAAAGTCAAATGTTGGACCGGCCATCTTAGCCACCGGGGTGGGGTGGAGGGAGCCACGTGCAGTGACGAAGGTTTGTCCTCCACCCACCCGGGGCCCGCCGGGGGCTGTGTGTTACAGAGCTGCGCGGAGAGTCTTATCATTAGCATTTACAGGCAGAGAACAGAGGATCACAGAGCTTAAATGACCGGATCACGGTTGTACGACTAATAAGTGGCAGTGTCCCCCTTCCCATTCAGAAGTGTCTGATTCTGGAGGCAGAACTTCTTCACCCTTTCACACCGCTTCTTATCGGACCTCCGACTGAACACGGCATATGAAACGGGAGCCCTTTCACGTTGTCTCGCAAGCTCAGAGGCCCATACATTTATACACTCGTCGTAGCGCCTTCTAACGAGAAATGATTATACGGTCATTGTAAGAGTCACTTACTTTTAAGGTTCGGGTGTTTGGGGCCCTGATTCCGGGCTCGGGGTCTTGAACTCACTTTCTTCCTCGGTTGGTGGATACTCCCGGGCTAACACGGACCTCAGCACATCACAAACGTGGACACAGGACTATGGTTATGGAGGACCAGGCAGACTAGGGGGTACTCACATTGACAGATTCCTTGCCGTTGAACTTGACTCGGACCCGTGGCTCCTGAATGACATCTAGGTTGAAGCCTGTGATGGTCAGGGGTGTGTGACCACTGGGAACAAGCAGAGAGAGGTTGGGTCAGGTTCAGAGTCCCCTCAAACTGTGAGCCACTGCCACCCCTGGGTCCCCTCCCAAGTCACACCTGGCCGAAGGGGTTATGTCAGGGTCGGGGGCAGCCAGGTGCCTCCCTCTGCCTCACCTGGCAATGCTCCACTCGGGCTCAATGCGCTGCACCCGGGGGTCGTCTATGTACTCAAACTGCAGGTTGTTATCCACGTGGGCTCGGTCGACACTCACGGAAACGGGGACGGGGCCCAGTCCGTTGGATGATGGGGGTGAGACGCACACAATCTCGTTCATTGACCGCCTGACAGGGAGACAGCAGGACGGTGGTGAAGAAAGGCCTGGGCACCGGGGAGAGCTCTCTGGCTTCTTCTGGGATCTTCCTCGGTCTGAGAGTGTGGGTAGCCCTGAAGTGCTCGGTTCTTTCCTACTCTACACAATGAAACAGACCCCTTGCCTGTGTATATGGGTCCCTCTTTAACCGGAGCTCCACCTCTGGTTGGAATAGGGAGGGAACAAACTAGAGAGGGGGATTACAGGATGTGGGGCAGGGACAGGGCTTCATGGGCTCTGGGGGAAACTTTTCTGGATTTTTCTAGAATAGACTAGGTAGCCAGGGCTTAAGAGTCTGGTCAGTCATTTAATAAATATTTACTGAGCACCTACTACGCAGAGAAGGGAATGCACAGTCCTTGCCCGTAGGGGGTTTCCAATCTGAGGAGGAGATAATCCTGAGGTGTGCTGGGCTCTCATCCATGGGTTCTGTCAGGATGCTCTCAGGCGTCTGCATCTCCCCAGGGCTTTATTGGTGGATCCGGCGAATAGCAGGTGTTCCGGTTTTTATGCACAAGAGATGTCCCAAGGATGAGTGTGTGTGCTTACTGAGGACTGAGGCCACGCAGCCTCCATGTCTCTCAAGGTCAGAGTGGGGACCTCATCAGTGCCCAGTCCCAATGATGACCGAAGAGTTTCTGGGACTTCCTCCCCAGCAGTTCTCAGGGCCCTCACCCTAATTATTTTCAGAAGTGTCTAGCCCCTTGGCGGTTCACGAGTGGTACGTATTGCTATAAACTGAGTAGCATGTATTTGGCACAGGGACAGGAATAGTGTTTGGACCCAGACTGTCCGCGCCATGGAAGCAAGGGGCGGGGGCACCTGTGTGAACACGCCCAGAGCAGGTGTGCACACGCCTCACATGTCCAGCCGTCTAGGGCTCCTCTGAGTCCATCTTACCCATAGAACTCGCAGGTCTGGTTGCCCAGGTATACAGCCACACTGCTGCCAGCCCCGAGGTAATGGCCCGTGATGGTCACCATGGTGCCTCCTGATTCTGGTCCCCGGATGGGGTTGAGTGACAGCACAGAAGGGTTCTTTGGAAAGAAGCAGAGAAACAGTCACAACTCAGGTTTTGCCCAAAGTGACAGACCCAGGCTAGACGTAAGGACCAAAGGAGGGACGGTGTCTATGCTCTGGGTACAGGTACTTTTCCTGCCTTTTCTAATCTCTTCTCCTGGAGCTGAGACTGTGTCTAAGAAGAGGCTCTGGCATGTCCAAGGAAGGCAGAGGACCGTATTTTAGAATTAATTAACTCCCTGGGGAATCCCGCGCTCATAACACTGATGGGAAGGCAGAGGTAACATGGACTAATCTATCAATTAGTTTACAAATTGAGAGCAATTTGAAAATGCTTCTCTATCTAGAGCCTGTACTGATTTTTTGGGCACAAATCGATAAGACTGAATAAAGCATCCTTGTCTAGATTGGACCACCAAGGGGCTCAAGTCCTCCGTTAATGGCCCACACATGTGTCCTGTCCCCTCTGAAGCTCGTGAGGGGCACTGCAGGGGACCTGGTGCACAGAGCTGTCTGTGAACGCTTGACATGGCTTCCTCAACCTTCATCAGGAGGATGGCCCGTCAGTGACCAGGACTTTCTAGTAAACTCACTAACCTGTAAAATTGAATCTGAAGCTTGAAAGAAATGTCATCTGGTCTCTAGTGCATCAGGCAGCTGACCTAAATCAGAAAGGAATTGCTCCTGCCTGGAGGACAGGGGAGTGGAGTGGAAAGTGCATTTAACTGAGCAACTACGCCTGCACTAGCCATTCGCTGTCCATGGCCCGGCAGCAAGTTTCTGGATCATTCTGGGCTTTTGTTTGTACCCATGTCGAGAGTGGGGTGGGCTCAATGATCTCTAAGGCCCCTCCGAGCTGGGACAGTCTATCATTCTGTCTCCACCTGAGACCCTGTCTATCCTGTGTTGGAGATGGGGTAGGCTGCCGTGCTCTCCAACCCAAGAAAAAGACCATAGGCTAAAAAGGGCAGAGATGCCAAGATAAGAAGGCAGAGCCTGGAAAACCTAGAGCAAGTGGTAAAATGTTTTAGAGAGAATAACATTTTGTGGTCTAATGATTTTTCAAAACTCTTAGCAAGGCTGGTTTGACCCCTTGGCTGGTGTTAACACTTTTTAATGAATGACTCAATGTGGTGATATAGGTAAGGGTCAGAGGAGGGCCTCTGGGGCCCCAGAGGCAAGTTACTGGTTCTGTGGGAAGATCCCCAGAAGCACACAATTTTTTTTTTTAATTTAAAGATTTTTATTTATTTATTTGATAGACAGAGATCACAGGTAGGCAGAGAGGCAGGCAAAGAGAGAGAGGGGGAAGCAGGCTCCCCGCTGAGCAGAGAGCCCAATGCGGGGCTCAATCCTAGGACCCTGGGATCACGACCCGAGCCAAAGGCAGAGGCTTAACCCACTGAGCCACCCAGGCGCCCCCAGAAGCACACTATTGATTCAGAAGGAAGATCTGGCTGGCCCTAAGGAAAGCCTTTGTGATTCTGCCTGCCTGCCTTCTGAGTGCGAGGAGACGTTTTCAGATGTGAGGATGGTGAGAAAGTGCGTATGTGCGCGTGACCACCCAACACACAGAGCAACTCACGCGCACACCCCGATTCCGTGGGTCTGCCGCAGACACACGTCCCCGTGGGATTTGAAGTGACTTTTCTAAACTCCTACTTACAATATCTTTGGCAGAAAACAAAGCATGTGGATAAATATAGACCTTTTTAATTAGGTCCCTCAGGCAATCTGTCCTCATTAGGCTGGAATGAGACTAAGATGTCACACGGGGGGGGGGGGGGGGGACAAGGGGCAGCCCCCTCCCTGCCCTATGGGTAGGATCCACTTTCTAAGAAAGGCCTGATTTTGCCTTATTTAGCACTCCGACCTGTGGCTCTCTGGGACTCTAACAGCATTGTTAGTCACACATCCAGCCTACCCCTGGTTTTGGAGGTGGGTGTGGGACTTTCCCAAGAAGTCTGGAGCAGACGCGTGCCTCTGCTGGGAGCTCAGCCCTGTGGAGGACCCAACACTCACCACAAAGGTGTACTGTTGATGGGACTTGGTCATAAACTCTGGCTTACACTCGCCAATGCACAGGCGCACGGGTCCGGACGTGGTTCCCACGAGGGCATGGCCCATCTCACAGACGATCCTGAGGAGAGAGCAAAGCTTCCCGTGAGAGGTCTGGCCAGCCTGCACTGCTTGGATGACTCTTCACACCCTTGCACTAGGGCTAAGACTCAGCTTGCTTATTCCTCTAGCTGTGTGACCCCGGGTAAAGTGCTTTCCCTCTCTGGGCTTCAGCCTCTCATCTGTACAGTGAGAGACTGAATGAGATCACCTCCAAAGCCTGGTGCGCCCCCAGATGCTATGTTGCCTAATTTTCTGAATAGCCCTATATTCCCAGTGCTGAGTGCAGGACCTAGCGCTGGGCAGCTACCCAGTCTTTGTCGAATAAAAACCAACGTCCAACAGAGAGACTTAGGGAAGGTGATTTAGTTAGTGTTCTTTCCTGTGTGACAAACCAAAGTCACAACTCTCCCAAAAGGAGGGAGGGAGGGCCTATTTGCCAAGCTGATTCCATTGTGGTTTGTTTCCTACAGTGAGTTTTAAAAAGGGAATAGATAATCTGGTGAGACGGTGAGTGCCCAAAAAGGGAGCCCCCGGCCAAAGGGAGGAGGGGAATCCTGCGGCAGCCGGCGAGGGGGTGGGTGGTGGATGAGTTCATTAGGACAGCATCCGACATTGGACTCCCACTTAATCAAGGTCTGAGTGCACTACGCTGGTGGGCGAGGCAGTGAGCCCGCCGTGGGGCTGGAAGTCACGTCTCACATTAAGAGGCTGGGTCGCTGGAGGGAAGAGGGGATGCGGCAGAGTTCTCTCTCATGAAGTGGGAGATCAATACCCCCTGTGATGACTTCCCTGGTGCCTGAGATCAGTTACAGCAACCACATTTAGACACTGGTTGCCTTGGCCACAGCAGCCTTCTAGAAACGGTGGGCAGCTGGAGGATATGGGAGAGACCGAGGAAATCAGGTTCTTGGGGGTTCCTCTTGCCTGGAATTAGGAGGCATGGGGCGGGTGAGAAAAGGCCCCGCCAGGCTCTGCAAAAAAAGGAAGCTTTTTTTTTTATGAGAGTTCCCAGGAGCCTGGTGCCCCTGGCAAGTCTGCTCAGTGGGAAGCCAGGAAAACAGAGCTGGGCACACTAATCCCAAGCATTACCCTGGCACTGCGGGGAAGGTCGGTGTTTAACCAGCCACTGCTTATCTCCCCAGCTTCTCTAGGAAGGAAGGTAACTAAACAGAGATTTCATTTCGATGTAATAAAGCTTGCATTAAACAAATACACCGCATGCTCGCACACACGGCATGCCACGCGGATCTCCACCTCCTTCATAACAGTTAATCCCAAATAAGTACTTTAACTCCTGGTGAATATTGACTTAACATGCAATATCTGTCTTATTATGTTTAGCATATTAGATTCAACAAGAAAGTACTGAATGCACACGGAAGGATACTCTCCCTTCCCTTTCTCTCTGAATAAATAAATTAATTATGAACCCAGAGTAAAGACAATTGTGATGATCCATTAGTATTTTACACATAACTGTCCTCTTAAACCTCATTAGCAGAGCATTCGAGAAGCTTAATTTAAGGTACCACATGTGGTTATTTTCATGCTGCTACCTGCTTGGAGTCACAAATCTGTCATCCTGTTTCCTGGGCCCTAGTGCCTGCCCCTGGTGCAGGGTCCCCGCCAGCCTGCAAACCATCCCCTGTGCTCTCAAGGGGCTTGACAGGAGACTCTGTCATCTACTGCAGGGGAAGAGGAGGACACGTAACCTCTCTTCTAACCTCTCTTCTAACCAGGGCCCTCTCGTCCCTTACTCGCTCTCCCCCTACTCTGTGCTCGAGTCATCCTCCAGAAGAAAGGAGGAGGAAATCATGCCAGGTTGGACGTCCTGGAGAGAGGAAATAGGAGAACATGTGAAAGTCCGGGGCATGTTTTTTCTTCCTTGGTCCCAAGGGTCCATCTAGAAGAGGACAAGGCCTCGAAGGGACTGTTCAGCTGTCTCTGTAGGGAGTTAACAAGGGGCTGGAGCCATTTGGCACACTATCTTTTCTAGAACATTTTCTCACTCAGGGCTCATGTCCCAAGAGATAAGCTTCTCATATCAAGGACCTGGGAGAAGAGGGATGGATGGGAGATGAGCACCGCCCAAGCGTCCAAGGCCGAGTGGCGGTCATTGGCTCTGAAGGCCCCACCTGGGAGGGCATGACGCAGGCGCAGGGGCTGGGCTGCAGCGAGGTGTGTGCGCTCCCTTCCTCGGCACTGCACCTGACACCTCTCCCCCACCTCCTCTCCCCGAGGTTTAATTTCGTCCTGCTGTGGGGAGCGGGCAGTGGGCAGCTGTGGGCCGTAAGAGAGGGTCTGGGCTGGAAGGGAAGAACTGGGTGAGAATCCTGAGGAGTCAGCATGCAGAAGAACCCCAATGGCTTCTAACCCTTCTTCCTTTCATTCCTGGGATGCAATGCTTGTGCCGAAGGGTGGAGGGGCATCCCTGAGTGCATCTGTCGTAGGGATGTGTTCTCGGAGCTCAGGGAGAGAGGAAGATAAAGGAAGAAGCAAGGGTAGCTGCAGGGAGCAGAAAGGCTTACATGGAGGAATGAGGGTCGGGACAAAACAGATTCAGTACGGTAATAAGAGTAAGAGTGACAATTTACAGAGCCGTGATTGGGGCAGGCACTGCACAAGACAGGGTCTCGTGCCATCTCAGGCTCTCTTCCAAGGTGCGTCTTATCATTTCCGTTTTATGGGCAATGACACTCAGGCTCAGAAAGGCCCAGTGACTCATCCATGGTCACAATGGCTGAGCCTCGATTCAAAAGCTTGTGCCTTTGACCATTCCGTTCCACTGCTTCTAGGATTAATGGAACACCTTCCATGTGTTTTGGGGCGGGGGCAGGTAGACATGGCAGAAATGCAAGGGAACAGATGAGATTGTTGGGGGTGTGGGGAGATGGGGGGAGGGTGGGAAAGTGCCAGCTGGTTTCTCAAGACTCTGAGATCTGGCTACCCGTGCTCCCTACCTTCCTGGGTGTGGGTGACCCCAGGCTGCGGTGTGTGCACCACTGCCTCCTTTAAGCCTTCCAAGTCGGCAAGGTTCCTGTGGTTGGGTTTCTGGGGGCCTCCTGTCTTTCCAGCCTCCCCCTGGTGTGTCTGGTGGCTCTAGGCTCCCTACATCTCATAAGGAGACCATAGCTGAGGATGCCTAAACTTTTTCCTTGCAGAATGAGGAGCCTGACCAAAAACCACCTGGCTTCAGCATTTGGAGGTTCAACTCCTTCCTGGTTGAGAGGGAGCGTCTGGAAACACATGTGTGACACCCACAGGCTCTCTAACGGTAGGAGGGGCAGTTCCATGGGACAGAGCGTTTACTGCTCTGACATCCTGAGGACCGTAGATGCACCTGTAGAGATCATCCATTTCTCCATTCTCCAGATGAGACATTTGAGGATCTGGGAGCAAAGTGATTTGCCCAAAGTCACACAGCTCACCAACAGCTGAGTTCCTGGGCCCTAGTCCAGGGCGCTCACCCCCATACCGTACCACCCCCCACCCCAACCTGGCAGAGACGGTGCCTTTCTCCCCCTGAGTGTACACTCCTGTGGTGAGAGCCCAGGCAGGGAACATCCAGCCAGCCAGGCCTGGGTTCACAGGTACAGCAGAGGAGGCAGGAGGAGGGCAGGGGGTCTGAGGACCCTGGCGGAGTCCCTCTTGCATTGTCCCTGTCCCTGGAGGGGCAGACTTTAAGCCTCTACCTGCATCATATCACCCAGAACATGTCCTGTGATGGAGTCGGCTGGCCCTCCACAGACAGGTGGGTGCTGATTGCAGGACTAAGTGGGACCCTTTAACCAACATTAACCTAATTGCTGAGTGATAGATGGCATGGCACGAGCATATGGTGAGCCATTACTGTGCCCGCTAATCCTGCCCGCACCCGGGACACTGTGCTGGCCTGTTTAGCCAAATTCATCTCTCCCAGACATCTGTAACGATTGTGCTGCTCACTGCCTCGGATGGAGGCTTAATGATGTTCACAAACTCCAAGACCTTGAGAGTGGCGATGACCCTGGCATGGCGGGGAAGCAGGGCTGCCCCAGCTGAGGTGCGGAGAGGGCTTGCTCCCTCCTGCCTGCCCGGCACCCCGGAAGAAGGCGGTTTTCTAGGGTGCCCGGCCACTGGCCTCAGACGGGACCCCTGGTGACCAGTCACCTCCCTGGGCTCCCCTCAGCTCCTCATGTCTCTCAGCACTTTCTCCCTCGTGGCCCCGAGTGAGGGTGGTGCCTTTGATTTCAAAGACAGAATATTGCCGCCCATTCCTAGGACACACCGTAGTGCCCATTTCCGCATCTTACTGAAAGTCTCCCAAAACCCGTGCAGCGGAATCATGACTTCCACCAGGCTGAGGAAGGTCGGAGAGATCAGACAGTCTGCTGAGATCTCAGGCCTGCTGAGCAAAGCAGCTGGGACTTAGACCACCTATGAATTCCAAATCCCATGAAGATCTCTGTGTCTTAGCTCAAAGCCTTACCCCGCGTGCCCCCAGACCCTCTCCTTTGGAGCCCTGTGGCATCTCACCAAGCTGGACACTTGGCCTGTGTCCAGAGGCGCAAGGCAGCCCTTGAGGCCAAGGTGGATTTGGTGTCAGTGGGACCGAGTGTGTAGCCCAGCCTGGCAGGATGCTGACCCGGAAGGACTCTGTCCTGCCTCCTGCCCCAGATGCTTCCACCTCCGCTTCTGGCTCCTCTCCCTCACCTCTCTCCTGGAGACCCAGCCAGCCTTTCCTCTAAGATTCAGTCCTTGCAGAGATAAGGTTGTCAGGGGAGGATTTGGTCTGAAGGATCAGAACGGCTCCTTCTTGTCCCCACTTGTGGGGCGAGCAGACCTCCATGTGGTCCTCAGAGTCTGGGAACTCACTCCTCTGACTCTGACCCTACTCTGGGCCATGTCAGGATCGTGGGCCCTGACACCAGAGGCCACTCTCTGATGGATCATGGGATCTTCAGACCACTCTTGTCCAGGAGCCTTGCCCCATCGCTCTTAGGACATGGGAGAGACCTGAGGAGAAGTCAGGGGCCTCAGGTTCCCGCTCTGCCTCGGACACTTGTGCACGGAGTGGACTGGGGAAGTCCTTCCACTTCTCCAAGGCTTTGGCTTGCTCTTGCTTTGTCAAGGGCGATAGCAACATCAATCTCTCAGAGTCCTTCCCAATTAAAGTGAGATAATGGATGAGAAAGTGCAAGTACTGACAGAAGATAAAGTGATGTCATTTTTCTGGGTGTTACGGGAGGCTGACTCTGGGGACGTCAGGGGGAGGAGCCTGGGGCTCCGGGAGGTGGAGCTAAGGGAGAGAAGCCCCTCCCACAACCCCTACTCGGGCGGGGGGCTCCTAGCACCCCTGGCCCAGCCGTGTTCTCAATGGAACCAGGGTGACCTGACTCCACTTTACCTGACAAATCATGCAGAATGATCTGGCTGCTCCCCCTCGCTGTCTCTTGTTGGGTAGGAAGCCTCCCTCCTGCCAAACTCCCGCCCCCAGCTTTGTGCCCAGCTCCTGCCCACCGACTCCACAGCGGTCGCCACTGCCAAATGAACGCCCCAAATTGGAACATATGTCACTCCTGGAGCCCCGTTCGCCTGTCCGCTGCTACACGCCTATTTTCTAATTTCCAGCTGACATTTCCCTTAGTGAAATAAATGAATTTGCTCCGGCGGAGGCCCTGCTCGGATTAAGCTGCTGTCAGAACCCCATGAGCCAAACAAATTGTTGCCCGCAGCCCACCGTGCGGGATGCATTCCAATGGGGGCTGGCAGGGGAGGGGCCAGGGAGACCCAGGAGGAACCTGGGCTAGTTGGGAACATGGCTCAGTCACCACTGGCCGGGCGAAGACGGAATGAGGGGCAGCGTCGTGCCGGGACCTCGGAAACCTCAGGAGCCAGGGAACGGGGAATCGCAGAGGGTATGAGCCTTCGGGAGAGGAGGCGGGGTAGAAGAGGGCTCTGGGCAGGCTTCTGGGGGCAGGGTCCGTGGGAGGAAAGGGATGCGAGGGAATCCTGGAGATGTCCCAGGGAAGGGAATGGGAGAGACCCCACCCTGAAGCTGCATGGGGAAAAGGGCGGGGCCAGAGCGCGCTGGACTCACTGCTCAGCGATGATGTAATCCCCCGGCAGGGGGGTGCAGGGCACCCCAGCCACCTGCACGTGGTGGGCGATCTCAGAGAAGTCCAGGCCCAGGTTCACGCCATGGATGGTCACTCGAGTCCCTCCTTCAGGTGGTCCAGACACCGTCAAGATCTGCGGGAGGGAAATGGGATCACAAACCTGCGGGGCCACAGGGAAGAGGCAGCAGGGTCCTCACCCTGCCCGGAGGGAGGCTGCGGGACCCCGTGCACGCCCGGAATCTGGGGGAACGGAGCATGTTTCCTTTACTTCTTGTGGTCTATCTAGGCTCCTGACATCATCTCGTTTTATATGACTTCCTTGGTTCCTGAGGTCATTAATTCACTCATGCATTCATTTACTTAAAAAAAAGTATATATATATATCAGCAAGGCCTGGACGAAAATCCTCGTTTGAGATGTGTCTCTAATTCACAAGCCGTCCGATTGTGATCAAATCGCCTAATCTCTTGAAACCTCAGTTCTTGGTTGTGAAGGTGGGGATAATCATCTCTACCAGCCTGGCGGGGAAAGGGCTTTGTCATTGTTGTGTGCTATTATTGCCCCTCCCGCCTGCTAGACGCTGTGGGGGTTACATGGCGAATAGTCAGGAAATCAGGAAATTTGCCCTCAAGGAACTTCTGGTCAAGGAAGAAGAGATAAAGGAAGCTTTAAATAATGCTGATGCGGGCACACAGTGATAAAGGTGGATTCAGAGGAAAGCTGTGGGAGCCCAGAGGAGTCCAAGATTAGGAATTGCTTCTGGGGTATGGTGAAAGATGTGAAATGTGTTTGACATTGTGCTGGAAAAAAAAAAAAAAAATCCCATGATGCCTGCTGGAACCATGAAAAAAAAAAATAACTTTAGGATTTCCAAATTTTGCTGGCTTCTCATTAACAAAGATCATTTCATTATTTCCTAATTCAGTCACCAAATGCTGTCTCATTTTGCTTTGACCCAACAGGAAAAGATATCAAGCTCTCTCAAGGTGTAAACCTCTGTCTGCGATTAGATAAGGCTCTTGGAAAAATTCGGCTCTTTGGGGTGGAACAGATAGAGAGCCCAGGGAGTAAGTTCAACCTTTGTGGTCCACACTTATCTGAAGCAGGAGGAAGTTAGAAGTCAAGCGAATCATGGGAAGCAGGCTCAGAGTATCTTACAGTAAGATTCTTGTCCAACCTATATGTACAAATGTAAAAAAGTCTGAAGCTCTTTTCACTACACCATAAGAAAGGCAAGACCAGGTGGGAGGGAGGGATGGAGAGAGGGAAGGGTGGCTTGGTCAAGGCCAAGACTCCACCAAAATCTAAATGAAGCCTGGGATCTTCTGCTCTTGGGTCCCACTGGGAGCCTCCCTTTAACCCTAAACATACTGGCAGAGCATCCAGTGGGCAATGGAGTCAAGTGTGTCCCAGGGCAGAGATGATAGGTCAGTATAGGTGAAATGTTGTAGAGGGTTCTGGAAACTCTTGCTTCTTTCCTGCTCCCCAGAGGGACAATGAGGTCCTCCTTTGATGTGAGCACCATGACTCGTGCAAACTACTTGACCATGAATGCCCAGGTGATGGTGGGCAGAGAAGAGAAGATGGTGGGGAGGAGGACTGGAACAGGCCTCCTTCCCCACCCGGCTGACTCCTGGGATCTCATCAAGTTGGCTGCAAAGCCAGGACTTGAACTCAGTCCGCCCGACCCCCATCTTTTGCAAGTCTTACACGGCGTGGTTTCCTTTCCTCCTTGACGGGCTAGGCCATCAGCGCTCTCATCTGGGGCCTCATTTCACCCAAGTCACCTTGTGTGAGGCTCTCGATTCCTTCTCTGGGAATAAAATATCCCACCCTCTGAATAAAACTAAATAAGATTCATGTACTGAATCAAGAGAAGGATAGTGGAGTTGGCTTGGAGGCATTTCTGTGTTGGGTGTGAGTTGGAGAAGCAGAACAATGCAGAGAGAAAAGAGCTGGCCTGAGGAACCAGTAGCCCCACAGCTTTCCAGTGGGGGGGGGGGGATCTAAAAATAACCCATAGGGCATCTTGGCTGTCACACTGTCCCCTGGAACCTGGGCCCCTTTGGCTCTGCTAGACAGACCCTTGTTAATGAGGAACAGGGAAGGGGATGCCTCCGTGCCCCTGCAGGAGATATCAGTCAGAAGGAATTTGCTTTGAGCAAATTCAAGTGCCCGGTTCTCCTTTGATCCAGGAATGAGCTCCACAGGCCCCCCTTGCCCCTCCCCCAGTCCCCTGGATGACAGGAACCCACCTACCAAACGGAACTGACAAAACTGTGGTGATCACTTTGCTCTCCTTCCCCCCACTTTTATTTTTAAAAATATATTCTTTTGCTCGCTGCAGTTAATTACAACCTTTCAGAAAAACTGTGAAACGAAATCTTTCTGGAATGCCTAAAAATATTTCCATCTCGCAGGTAGCATGTGGGGATTGTACTGTGGATATATACAGCGTTGGCAGGCTCTGCGAAACAGCTTCCTTCAGCTGGCGAGTCATCCCAGTGTCCCCTTCTGACATTCAAGGGTGGGGTCTGAGACACGACTGTCCCTGGGAGGGGCCGCAGGGTCCATCTGCCAGCACAGAGCTGAGCAGAAGCATAAGCCAGCTTGCATGTCGCATAAGCCAGCATATTGTTTACAGAAGAAAGACTTCTTTTTTTTTTTAAATTGTTAGCAAGTGTTGTAGTCTTGGCATGAAGACACACGCAAAGAGATGGCTAGTTTGGGGTGTGGAGATGCCGGCCGATCACTTGTAAGGGAACCAACAGCTGCTGGAATACAAACCTGGAGAGCCAGAGTCCTCACGGGTCATTGGAGAAGGCCTGGGGGATGCTGGGGCCCGGGGGGTCTTCTTTCCCACACAGCACGTGCTCTGTGTGCTATGCTGCCTGCATCAGGGGTAGGTGGCAAGGGAGTTTGGGGTCGAGGCATTAAGCAACCACCATGCAGGCCCAGAGCTTATGAGGGACCCAGCTTACATCTTCCTTGCTTAAAACAAAACTGATGTGTAAAAGTCAGGATTTCCCAAACATAGCTGAGGAGGTGAGCATTTGATTTGCGAAAGGATTCCCCAGGTCTCCATTACTGATGACTTCCAAATCTATATCGTCCGCTCCGACCTCTCTCCTGAGCGCCATAGCCATATATCCAATTGCTCCTGGACATCTCTGCTTCCACAGGTATGTCCCTCAGGCCCCTCAAATTCCACCGTGTCTGAAAATGAACTCTTAATTTTTCCTCCTTCCACTCCCAACCTGATTATCCTCCCAGATTCTCTTTCAAGGTTAATGGCATCACTGTGCACCCAGCCAGGAACCTTGCAAGCACCTTCACCTGTCTCCTTTCCCTCACCTACCTACCATGTATAATAAATAACAGTCACCAGGCACTAGCAGATCTCATTCCCCGGCATCTTCTGAACGTGTGCCCCGCTCTGTGTTCCTGGGCAGCGATAAGCAGAGCCCCACCAGCTCTCACTTGCACCAACTGCGAGGTGGTCCAATGTTAGAGCTAACTTCCTCTTGCCACCGGAGGACCTCCATGAACACACCCTTGGCCAGGTGACTAGTCGCTTGCTCAGAAAACCTTTAATGGCTCTGACCACCGACAAGGCAGATTCCCTAATTCCTGGCCTGGCACTCGTCCTTCAAGTTCTTCTTCTTCTATTTTTTTTTTTTTTTAAAGATTTTATTTATCTGAGAGATAGAGAGTGACAGGGAGAAGCAGACTCCCCCCTGAGCAGAAGGCCCGATGTGGGACTCGATCCCAGGACCCCGAGATCATGACTCATGACGAAGGCAGACGCTTAACAGACTGAGTCACCCAGGCGCCCCTCATCCTTCAAGTTCTGATCTTTGTTACTTCTTCAGCCACATCTGCTATCTTATATATGTCCTCCATGTTCCACCCAGATGCCAGCTGTTCCTGCCAGCGGTTCCTGCCCATGCACGGCACTTTAACCATCTCCACGCCTTTTCTTCACGTGTGCTCTCCCCAGCATGAAATCAGAGTGAGTCAAGGTGGAGGTCTGGGCTCAGGGTGCAAAGGAACAGAGAAAGGTATCCTGTCAGACACATCCCCGAACACCTGAGGGCTTCCAGGTAGCTCAGAGAATAAGCACCTTGATATCTGAGCAGTGGCCTGGAGCAGTAAAAACCCAGGCATCCTGCTTTCCTTGTTTCTTCCAGGACCAAGTATCAGGGAGAAGCTATAGAGGGGGGGCTTGATGGAAAAGGACTTACTCTCCAGAAAGAAAGTGAACAGGATCTTTTAGGATACCACTTCAGACCAGGCAGCTGTGGGGTCCCACATCCACCCTAGAGATGGCCCACAAGCAATCCTAAAAGCAACATTAGATTCTGGGTGCTCCGTGTAGCATCTGCAAAGCTTGGTTCTCTTGGGAGAAGGACGTAGGTCTATAATGACCAAGTTGGTGGAGTTCCCTGCTTGCAGAACTACAAGGAGGACCTTTCTGATCAGGAAGAAGCTCTGGGGCTTCAGGGCAGGGGAAAGCGAGCCTCCTGCAGGGGTGAGAGTGAAAAGGCAGGATGGGAGTTATATAGACCACCCCCACCGACTGACAGAGGGGAACCAAGACGGGGGTGGGATGGTGGCCAGATCCACGTGTCCTGGCTTCTAGTTTCAGAAGGCCGTTGCTGCTGGCTACTCTGGGAGAGGGAAGAGAGCCCACCGGAGACCAGGGGAGCACCTGCAGCAGGAAGACAGCAAGACAGACTTGAACCTGAATGTTTGCTCTAACACGGGGGAGGAACATGACCTTCAATCTCAGGGTCCTTATCAGAAAACAGATAACAATACTTCCCTCCCAGGGACATTCTGAAGGTTAAGGAAGACAACACTGGTAAGTCCCTAACAGGACAGTGGGTTAGAGAGCAGGTCTCGACAGCTGGCAGTTTCCTCTCCCATGTTCCCTCTGCACTTGTGCCTTCCCAGATCGTGAAGATATGGGATGGTGGAGTGGCAGGGAGTTTATAGAGGCTGGCAATCTTTCTGTTTCTCTGAAAGGAGGACACAGGAACCGGGGAACTTAGATGCAGGCGTGACCGGGGGTAGAGAGCGCTGCCCACGGGCTGACTGGAGAAAACCTGAGAGGCGTCCTACAGCCTGAGCCTGTCCATGCTGCCGAGGACGGGAACTTGGCTTTGGGGGATTCTGGGCCCTGTGCGGAAGCATACTCTGAGCCAGACATCACCCTTTCACCCAGAATAAATTTGGGAGGACACTGGCCCTGTCTAAAATGGTCTTCATTCTTTCCTCCCTCCTTTCTAGCCATTTCTTTTTCCCTTGGCAATTAGCCATTCTGGGGTAGGCAAAGCATCACACAATGAACTCAATGAATGCTTCCAGGAAAGTAATTCTGAATGAGACACCCACACAAACAAACGGCTTGACAGTCTGGGATGTGTATGAGTGTGTGTGAGTGTGTGTTGTGAGAGTGTGCAGAGAGGGGGAGAGGAGCTGAAACCATGTGAAATCAGCTGGGATCTTTAGATATTGATCATTTCAGCCCCATGCTACTCAGCACATACTTTCCCGTTGACCAGAATTTTATAGAACTTCTCCTCTGTGGATCTCAAAAGCAGGGGATGAGGTAGAGAAGTGCCCAGAAGCAGCTGCTGTTGCTGGGGGTGGGGGAAAGAGGGCTACGGCACTCCTGTGTTCTGTGCTGACTCCCGCTGTACCCTCCTCCCCGGCCCACCTCCCCAGGGCTCAGGTTCAGCTCTCTCCTGCACGGCACGTGCTCCTGGGAAGTGCTAAGGGTCCCCAGGGCTACAGGGTCTAAAGGCCAGGTGCATTTGACAGGCCGCTCCCCTCACTGGCCAGGCATGTCCACTGACCAAGGCCTACCTCTCCTATAAGCCTCTGCTAAGAAATGCCTCCCCCGTGAGGCTTTCTCTGACCCCCTGGGGCAGATTTCACAGCACCTGCTCCCACACTCCCCACTGCCTTTAGTGAATGCCCCGAGAAAGTCATGGGCACGCCAGGTTGTAAACCGCTTCTTTTCTCAATAAGGTAATTACTATCTTGGGACAGAGATGATCTCACTTTTTTTTTTTTTTTAATTTTTTTAAAGGTTTATTTATTTATTTATTTGACAGAGAGAGATCACAAATAGGCAGAGAGACAGGCAGAGAGAGTGAGAGGGAAGCAGGCTCCCTGCTGAGCAGAGAGCCTGATGTGGGACTCGATCCCAGGACCCTGAGATCATGACCTGAGCCGAAGGCAGCGGCTTAACCCACTGAGCCACCCAGGTGCCCCGAGACGATCTCACTTTTGCTTAGCGACCTGATACTTAGCACACTGCCTGGAACACAGCAGTCCTGCATAAGTATCCCCAGTTCTCCATTGCTGGGAAACGCTGGTCCCAACCAGACCTCAGAGCAAACTGTGTTCTCTAAGGACGGCGGGAGGATGGGAAGTGTACATGTGTGGCTCGGGTGCAATGCAGTATTGCAACATCCGAATCTCAAGAAATTCCTCCTGCACTCTCTCTCAAGTTTCACTGAAGCGCATTTCTGGTGTGATTCCTCATTGAACAGATGAGTGAACACCTGCCTTCTTGTCAGACGCCTTCCAGGTATGGAAGACAGCAGTGAAGCTGCCCTGGCCTGGCTTCTGCCATTCTGTTTGCCTTTTGTCGGAAGATCTTGTTTTCTAGACCCTTCGATCATTTCAGATGCTCTTCTCTGGACCCTGGGGCTTCCAGGCATCCTCTGAGAGTGTAATGACCCAAAGGAAGCTTGCGGCTGGTGCGCAGGCCTTTTGAGGTGCAGTAAGTGGTGCCCGTGCAGATGACTTCCCTCTGCTTGTCACACACACCATTAACCCGGCCAGCCCAGGGCAAGTCCCAGAGGGAGGCTAAACCCTACATCTCGTTCCCAGGTCCTTTTTTTTTTTCCTCCCTCCCTGGGGTCCCTGCCCCTATTTAGGTACCTCTCACCGTACTAGTCTCTTCTCCTGAAAGAAACCTTTATTTGCATCGTCATGGGAACTTGTGTTATGACCTTGCCCCAAGAGCACTGGCTTTTTAGCTGATTGTAAAATAAAACGTTTGTCTATATGCAGCCTTTGGAAGAATAATGTGGGAAATGGGTTACAGCAGAGGCCTCAGTCCAGCAGCCCTATGCCCTCCCCAGAAGCAGTCACTGGTGGTGCCCAGGTGTACAGGTGGGTAACCCATGTCTGGCCGAGGACTTTTTATCAGCTCATCCTATGCCCAGATGGGTGAGAAGTAGGATGTGGGATGAGGCTGGCCTGTGCTGATGGTAGGGGACTAACTAGTCTCCCGCTGGGCCCTCTCCAAGCCTCCTCGAGCCTCTTATGGGAACCACTTCTCCATCTCCTGAGACCCCACCTTCCAACCGTGCAGCCCCACGGAGACCCGCTGAGCTCCTGGGCACCCCCACCAGATCTGGACTCCTGCCAGTCTGTGTCATATTTGTTTTCCACTGTGGGTGCCGTGACCTGGAAAGCAGCCGCCGTGATGCTACACTCGCCCTGATTCTTGCAATCACTAATTGAACAGTTCGGAGGGAACTGTGCCACAAAGCCGCCCAAGGGCGGGAGCAGATGCGGCCGATTAATTACAGCTGGGGAGCTCCATCGGGCTGCACCGGGGAGCGGAGCGTAAGGCGCCCCAGGCCCGGGGGCTTGGCAGCTTGGGGAGTGCTGCCCAGGGCCCCTCCCGGGACTTGTGCGGAGCCTTGGAGGGTAGTGTGGGGGACTCCTGCAGGGTAGGGGCTCAAGGGGTCAGAGGAGGGCCACTTCTTGGTGGAGGCCTCACGAGGCCCGGCTTCCATCCTAGTGAAGCTGGCTTCCTTGGGTCACATCTCCTGCCCGATAGACACGGTGGGAGGGAAGACATACACTGAACCCTGTTACTGAAGATTCTGATAACGCTGGCTGCCATCATTTATTTCATTTCCTTTATCATCGCATATTCTCATATCATTTCATTAGGTACTTATCATGAACTAGGAATTTGGCCAAGGGCCTTACATATTGTATCCCACTTAGGGCTCAAAACAAGCTTTGAGGGAGGTCCTATCGTAATTTCCTTTTTACAGATGCGGAATAGCACCCAGAGAGGTTAAGTAATTTGCTCAAGGTTACACAGTGAGCAGCAGAGCCCACCAGGTCCTGCTAACCTGTGCTTCCAGCCTCCACAAGACACTGCCTGAGCTGACCATCCTCTTGCCCTGGAAGAGACCCCTTGTTCATCAGCTGGGGGAATTCATAACCTAGCCGACTCGTGGGTTTTCCTCTGCTCGGGTTCCCTCAGCCCCTCTCCCAGGGCTAAGGCCAGAATGTGACTTTCCAAGAATCTCTGCAGTTGGCTTTGCTGGTCTCTGCCATGTCTCTGAACTTCTCCACTTCCCCCACCCCCTCTCTGTCCCCACTCCCCCTGTGGATGTGCACACACCCTCCTTGGCCTCGCCCTCTTGTCATCTCTGCCTGTGCTTGTCCAGTCGGATGCCCGGAGCGGGGACGACTGGTTTTCTTTCCTTCTCGGCGGCAGGCTGGATGAGCGCTCCATGCCGGCACCTTCCCCCACTCCAGCCCTGTGGGCTGAGAATTCTGGTTTCCTAAGTGAGCCCGTGAAAGAGATGAAGGATAGTGTACAGGTCACATGTGGGGCTCTAGAGTCAAGTAGCTGCGGGTTAACTCCTGGTTCTAAAACTTACTAGCGGGGTGCCTTTGATAACATTGTCACCCCTCATTGTGCCTTGGTTGCCTCATCTGTAAAATGGGGCTAATGATCCTGGTAGTCCCACCCTCATCCAGGATGCTAGAAGGTCTACACGATGACGCGGGTGCTACAAGCAGTTCTGGGTGCCTGGTGAGCACTTGGTGAAAGGTAGCTACAATTTTTCTTATTACGAGTTTATGGTGAAGAAGTCTGGGCAGAAGCCAGGCTAGCTGAAATCCAGAGGACAAGTGGTTGGTGTCGAGATGGCTCAGCATGGCTGCCTCTCTGATGGGCCTGTCCAGCTCCTTCCATGGCTCTAACAGGCTGTCAGCACCCTACACAGGGTTCCTAAGGGCACCTGGGAGAGACTGACATCAAAGCCTCCCAGAGCAGCCAAGGGAGGGAAGCCCAGAGAAGGTGCTCCAGGACAGACACCCCGCAGCTGATGGACAGGCTTCGTAGTAAAAGCTCCTGTGTCTGAGACTGGGATCACGCCCTGAGTGCCCGCCCCCCCAGTCAGGACCAGCCAGGGAGGACAAGCTGCCAGTACGGGGGCAGCTAATCTTCTTCTGACTCAGCCACTTAGTCCCTCCCTGCTGGCTGGAGCTCTCCTGACTTCAGAAGGCAGAGGTGCCAACTCTGTGCCTGCACATTCTGATGCCATCCTGATGCTTGGCCAGAGACACCTGGAGGCTGGCTGGGTGCACAATGGCAAATGGTCACATTCTTTTCCACTTTGGGCGTGTATGTATATGAGCACAAGTGTGCAGGTGAGTGTGCACACTCTTCAAGGTGGGCTAGAGCCCAGCGGATGTGCTATGCAGGGATCTCTGGCCCTGGTGGCACCAACCCCCACCCAACCGGTGTGAGTCCTTGCTGGCTCTGTCTTAGCTGATAGTACATTCAAAACCTAATTGTTATCTCAGCAGAGTAACTCCATTATTCATTCTGACACCATCCCCCGTTAGCTGTTTGTTGCAGTGATGTTATATTAATGAGGCCTGCAAATAAATGAACGGGAGATCAGAGTGCTGACTTGTTTCTCAGGAAAGCTGGCTGACATATTTATTTATTTGTTGGGAACTTTGCAGCAAGTCTTTCTGGCCCTGGGCAGGTGGCTTTTGGCCTTTCCTGCAGAGATCTGGTGCAGGCTTACAGATAAATACTTGTAAATGTTCAGCTCCCCGAACAATTTCACGAATGTGTTCACAACTGAGAGAATCCAGGAAAGAAAAAAAAAAATCTACTTTCAATTATTTGGGCAAATGGAGAGCAGACGGAATGCAAGAGCAGTGGATCATCTCCAACAAATATTGTATCAACTATTATTTTTGCTTGGTTTTAGGGAGCGATGCACATGGTTTTCCACATTTGGTTTTCTTTTCCAGTTATACATACCTAAGATAGTATTAAAGAGAATTTATGTTCCCTGAGCATCAACTAGTAAGGGATTGGGCAAGTTAATAACATTGAAAAATTCATAAAGTAAAATCTACAATGGGGTTGATGGAGAGACGAGTGTAAAACTGGCTGCCCTACAGCCTGGCATCGGTGCGGCCAGAAACACAGGTGAGCTCAGAAATGCACAGGAATATTCTTTGGTACCCAATGGTGATAGGTTCCTGGCCAATCCCTGAGGACCCCAACCCTGGAGATTTGCCCTTGCATTTCAAGTCCACCTTGCTTACTCTTCCCCCTGGTCTCTATCATCACTGCAGGTGTGACGTAGGCCCCATCCTCTGGGCGCAGATTCAGCTCAGATGCTTAAAAAGAACGAACCACCACGCTTGGTAAATTCCAACTTCGATCTCAATCCCATCATCCCACTGATAGACACAATCAGAAACTCACCAGATCAAGTCTGATAACTCTAATCAACATACATAATTAAAGTAACATCTATCCTACAGACAAGAAGGGGGTTACCCTAAGTTTAAACACACCCAAAATGCTCCTCCTGTTCCCCCTTCACTCATAGGAGTAAGCATAGACTTAATTAAGTCTAGGAAGTCAGGTAGAGGTTACCTTAAGGCTCCATACAAAGGGTGTGTCAATGCTCCCAGTGTTCCTGGCCTCCCCTGGGACCCTCCAGAAGAATTCTGATCCTGGGAACAGATATTTTTGGTACACTTGCAGTGGAGTGAGGTGGAAAAGTGTATGGCCAGGGAAAACTCCTCCATCCCTCTGACCAAGAGAGCTAGCATGGTATTGTGGGGTGAGTCTGCATTCTGGAGGCAGAAGGCCCTGGTTTTGAATTTGTTCCACCACTAACCAATTGGGTGACTCTGGGCAAATTATTTACTTCCCAAAGCACTGTCTCCTCAACTCTTAAATGAAGATAATTCTGGGCATCTTGCAGGATTGTTAGGTTGGGTAGGTGTACAAAGGTCCTGGTGCATAGGAGAGTCTGGCTATTATTGTTAACACTCCCAGAACTAGGATGGGGCTCATGTCTGTTCATGTCCCCGGCCTGAGGTAAGTGTTCTCATTAGGTGTCAAGACCGGGATCCCTGCTGTAGTCTTCCTTCTACACAGGAGACAACAGAAAATGGTGTAGATGAGAAGTCTCTGTCCTAGGTCCTTTGGATGAAGCAGAATGGCCTGGTGGTCAAGCAGATTCCAGCCTCCTCCAGGTGGTCCATGTTCAGGGATAGGCTGGGATTTTGCAGTGACACTGCACCTCCTGCCTCCCCTCCCAGAACTAACTTATTCACGTGATAACTTCTAAGCCAGTGACTGGCATGGCCGTAGTCACTCATTAAATGAATGTTTATCTGCTGCAACGCTCTGTTATGGGTTGAATTTTATCCTCCTCAAATTCGTATGTGAAAGCCCTAATTTTCATTACCTCAAGATGCGACCTATGTGGAGAGAGGTACCATTCCAGAGGTCATCGAGTTAAAATGAGGTCATTAGTGTTGGGGCTTATGCAACATGACTGGAATCCTTATTTAGACAAACAAACAAGCAAACAAAACTCAGAGACAGACATAAGAAGGAACATCGTGCAGTGATGAAGACAATGCATCTACAAGCCCAGGAATGGCAGGATTGCAGCTCTGGCATGGAACAGATCCTCCTCGCGGCCCTCGGAACACCCCATCCCTGCGGACGCCCGGATCCGGGACTTGCAGCCTCCGGCACTGCGAGACAACACAGAGCTTCTGTTTCAGTCCCACCCGATGGTTGTTCTATGTCACTGAAGCCCATGCTGACCAGCACAGTCACTCTGAGTAGAGATCTCTGTCATGTGAGCTCTGGAGCCCCTCGACCCTTCCTACATTTTTCTCCCCAATTACATATTCGGTCTCTTTTTCCTTTCTGCCGATGCTGCCCCTTCCCAGCTCATCAGAAAATGTTGCTGCTGGGCCTTCCTTTCTAGCGGGTGGCTTGTGCCGTCCTCCTCTTTGAGATCCTAGCAGTTCTGGAAGCACAGCAACGTGGTGGGCCAGGCATCTCACGGCCTTTCTGAAGCTCTGCACGTCTCTTGTCCCCGTGGCTGAACAGGTGACACGTGCACAGACACGGGCATGACAGCTAGAATGGGAGCAGCCTGGGATGCCTCCCATGGGGGACAGCATCGTTATCACACCACGGGCTGGCTGAGAAGGAGCAGACGGTGCGTCCTGAGGGGGGCTCGAACCTGCAGTTTACGCCGACTGAGAAATTCTTACATTGGCTGTAAGACTTGTCCTCTGTGGAGCTGCCCTAGGAGGTGGGTCTCTAGGGGTGGGCTTAGTTGCCATGGAGACAGCTGGCTGAGAAGGAGTTAAGGATGAACCCAGCTGTTCACTCAGCTAAGCTTGAGCCCACTCCTCTTCCTAAAACCGAACTCATTTGAGGTCATCACAGCTGTCTCTCTGCCCCTGGGCAGGGCAGTGCCCATTCCGGCCCCCACTGGAAATTCTGCTGCCTCCAGCAGCCACCACTGGCCATCAGAGTCTCCTTCCCCTTTCACCACCCACATTTTTGTTACTACTCCTTGCCATGACATACAGCCTAAATTAAATCATAAGGAGATATTAGCCATCTTCAAATCGAGGGATATTCTACAAAATAATCATCCTGTACTCGTCAACAGTACCAAGATCATGAAAGACAAAGAAAGACTGAGGACCAGACTTCGTAGTAAATGGCTCTCACGGATGGGTTTGCGCAGAGTGGGTGGGTACACATTTAGAAGGCAAGGGCCGGAGACAAGGGGGAGGCATGTATACAAGGGCACGAATCCTGCAGAATTCTAATTATTAAGAAAAAGATCTCTGCCAACATCAAGGAATTAGCTAAGAAAGCCAGGGTAAAGAAAATGAGCTGATTCTTCCTAAAAGTTACTTTTCACAAATGATGCATTTTTTATCATGAATGCCAGAGAGGCCCATGAGCTCGATTCTTCCCATTACTGGTGATACTAACTTCCATCATTGGGTAAAAGTAGTGTCTATGAGATTTCTCCTCTGTAAAGTGTCTATTTTTCTTGTTATGATTAATATATATCTTGCGGGGAGATGGCTTGAGACTATGTAAATACCCTATTTTTTCATCATACTTTCATTTACTAATTTTAGTATTCATCAGCCATTCTTCCTGAAATAATTATTACTGTGAATTTTGCCAAATGGTGATTTTCTATTTCCCTAGGTCCTTTTACATTTTTGAGTTAGAATTCTAGTAGAAGAGCTTCCTACCTCCCCCGTGAATTATTTATTTATATCAAGAAGGAGCATGGATTCTTATTTTATCCTATTGCTTATACTCAAATAGTATCACTTCTTTTCATGCTCAGATTGTCCCAGATTTAGCTATTGGGGCCAACTTAAGTTGGCTCCTGTGCCCTTCTTATACATACTCCACGTTTTTGTTACTACTCCTTGCCATGAGCATACAGCCTAAATTAAATCATAAGGAGACATTAGCCATCTTCAAATCGAGGGATATTCTACAAAATAATTGTCCTGTACTCGTCAACAGTACCAAGGTCGTGAAGGACAAAGAAAGACTGAGGACCAGAGTGCTAAGGAAACGTGCTTACAGAATGTCACCTGTGACCCTGTGTTGGATCCTCGACCAGGAAAAGGGGGACAATCAGAGGGACAATTGGCACACTGTGACTCAGGCATGTGTATTACCTGGCATTATTGTATAAATGTTAATTTCCTGATTTTGATAATTGTCCTGTGGTTATATAAGATGTTAATTTTGGAGAATCTGGGTGAAGGGTATATGAAAGTTCTTTGTACTATTTTTGTACCTTTTTATAAGTCTAAAATTATTTCAAAAATGAAAAGTTAAAAAAAATTGAAGAGGACTTTTCCAGGGTAAGGAAGGGAGGAGGTTGAGGGTAGGGGATGCAAAACTCAAGGGACTATTCCTGATTTGAGCGAATAAAATATTCCAGGCCTGGATTCTCCCTCCTGCATGTCCTGTCCCAGATGATGTCCCCTGCATGGCCTGAGCCACAGCATGGATTTGTCTCTCTTCCCCAGAGACGCACTTTCATTTCTCCACAGCCTCTACCTGAAAAAAACGCCAACAGGAGACCCCACTGCTTGGGGCCTCCGACTCCCGCTGCTATGTTCACTGGGAAAATCCATTACAGCCTAATTACCTCAGGGGGTTAATTAGCATCATGTCGCTTGGGTGTCCTCTGTGAACGGAGCAGCCAGTCAGTCCCCGGTCAGTGAGCAGGGGCGACACCGAGACAGAGATTTCCCAGGGAGAGACGCCTGCCCCAGGGCTGGGAAGGCACCCCTGCCAGGTGGGGAGTAGACGGGGCTGAGGTGGTAGCCAGGGTGGGTGGAGGTGAGCGGTGCCGACGGAAGCGAGTCCCTGCCTAATTTAAGCTCCCCTATACCACAGGCGCAGAGACACAGACCGACAAGTACAGCTGCAAGATTCCTGGGGCAGAGCAGTTCCGGCAGTTGCTGGAAATCACTAGAATCTGGAAGAAGGCATGAAGCCCTGAGCAGCTCAGGGAGCTGGCAGCGTGAGGGCAGAGGCTGGGGCTTTACCAACAGGGGCTGCAAGCACTTTTGTGGCAGAGAAAGACAGGGGATGGAGTCAGTAGGCACTGTCATGGGCCACGGCCACGAGTAAAATGGAATTGAGGAAGTCTGATCTTTGAGGGGCCGCATCTCCACGCTCACAGCATCTTCCCACCGGGATGAACGAGCTGGCAGGAGACACTCTCCCACCGCACTGTGCTTTTCCTGGGATGTCCCGCCGTGTGGATGGATGGCATCTTCCTGGTCTACCTGAGCTAGGAAGGTTGGACATCAAGGAAGGGGAAGCCCTTGCTTTTTGTGCTACATTACTTGGGCAGTTAGAGACTTTACGAGTAGTTCTATAATTCAATAAATCAAGCTTAAGTACCAGCTCTGCCACTTATCAGCTGCATGAAGTGGGGCAACCACGCCACTCCTCCGAGCCTCATTTTCCTCATCTGTAAAATGGAGGTGAGAAGGTTCACCTCCCACGGTGGTTGTGGGATTAAACAAGACGGTGCCAAGTGCAGTAAATAAACATCGGCTCCCTCTTCAAAGAACCCGTTTTAGGTTAACAACACTCATTTGATCTTGAGGGTTTTCTTTCGACAGATCTGAAGCTTCAAAACGATCACATGGAAGTTCCAGAAGCTTCTCAATACTCTAACATAGGTGAGAGCCAAAGGTACTTTCTTTGGCTAGTAAGGAAAATGAGCCGGAAAGCGGGGCAGTGCATCCACTTGGGGAAGACGCAGAAAAGGAGCAGCCCCTCACTGCTTTCTTAAATGAGCAGACCACGGTGCTACCTGCCTGCGCCTTTATTCCCAGTCCCCATAAGGAACGTGCAATTAGTTTCAAAGCACAAGTGACAGTTGGTGAATAAGGAGCCACGAAGAGTGATGAACACATAATGCAACCAAAGTTAAATACAACTATTCCTCTCCCAGGCCATTCAAAACCCGAGCAGCTGCTTTTTCATTTACATCACCTATTCATCTGCCTTTGCAATTTGCTATTCAGGAAACATCACTTTTTTTTTTCCAGGATAATTAATTACCTATTTCTTTCCATTAAAATGCACAAACAAATTGGGACAGAGAGTAAATCCTGGGAAATGGCCCGGTGGCCGATGTAGTGCCTGCCTTTTCTTTTGCCTTCCGTGTTCAACTTTGCAACTCGGAGCTAATTGTGGCTCCCGAAATCACATTTCTGCTGAGAAAAGCTAAACCTGCTCTCTGAAATGTTTACCCACCACACAGCCAATTTCCCGTCCCCACCTGCCTCTGCCGGCCTGGCAGGGAGGCTGCGCTGGCTCTGCCTCCCCTGTGCGTATGCGTCCACACCGATGGGCACCACATTCACACGCCGGCCTGAGGGCACACATCCATACACTTGTCACTTACACCCGGATGCGGGCCATCGAAGCGCCCAAGAGAGGCTTTCCACACCCCACGTGAAATGTGCAGGACCCTTCGAATTCTTCATCGTGAATGCCTGTCCCACCGCACACCCACCCCGGGCTGGCTCCCGGCCACCCTGCCCCCTCCGGGAATCTGTGGGTCTCACCTCAGTGATTTGTGGGTTGGAGCACTTGACGTTGTGGCTGGACCAGTCGAGCCAGGGGCTGGAGGGGCTGGTACAGTGCTGCTGCAGGGTGCACCTGCGCTCGCCGCTGCACCAGCCGCACTCGAACTTCCGGTCGGCCTTCAGGCAGAGGCCGCAGCTCTCCCGCTGCGCTGCACACTTGTAGAGGTGCACTGCAAAGACAGGGGGTGACACAGCGTCATTGGAGAGGGCTCCTGGGGACCGCGCCTCTTCTCGGAGGCACCAGGGCGCACACCGGCCTTGGGCACAGAAAACACCGGTGATCGCCATCATCCTTGGAAGGATAACTGATGGGGAACAAATAGTGAATTGAGCTTCTTCGTTGCTGAAAAGTACTGCAGAAAATGCTATTTAAGAGTTCTGGCTTTAGGGGCACCTGGGTGGCTCAGTCCATTAAGCCTCTGCCTTCGGCTCAGGTCATGATCTCAGGGTCCTGGGATCGAGCCCCGCATCAGGCTCTCCACTCAGTGGGGAGGCTGCTTCCCTCTCTCTCTCTGCCTGCCTCTCTGCCTACTTGTGATCTCTCTCTCTGTCAAATAAATAAATAAAATGTTAAAAAAAAAAAAAAGAGTTCTGGCTCTAGACTGAGTCGTATCAGGGCTTGGATTATGGCCTTGCTACTTCTGGCGATGTGACAGAACATCACTTCCCTGAACCTTGTTTACTTAATCTATGACATGGGGGTGATCGTCGTCTTTTGGGAAGTTTGAATGAGGTACCGTGTCCTAAGTACTTAGCACAGTGCCTGTAACACATCTGATGGGCCATACAAGCTTAGGCTCTTCTCTTTGAGGTCACACTACATTCTTCTGCACTGTCTTTCCTATATGAGGCCCTCATCACAATAGGCAAGGACTGATTTCCCCATTTCAGGTAAAAATGAAGCTCCAAGATGTATATAATGAGTCTTTTTTTTTTCTTTTTCTTTTTTAAGATATTTATTTATTTATTTATTTGAGAAAGCCTAAGAGGGGGAAGGCGCAGAGGGCGAGAGACAAGCAGACTCCCCACTGAGCAGGTTTGGTCCCAGGACCCCAAGATCATGACCTCGACCTGAGCTAAAGTCAGATGCTTAACTGACTGAGCCACCCAAGCACCTCAGTATATAATGACTCTGGAAGCTTGCTAAGGTTAGTGCAAGCTAGGATAGTGGCATTCCAGCTCTCTGTGCCGCTAGACTGTAGATCCCAAGAGGATCCCGCCCAGACACTGGGGACTGGGGCATCTGGGAAAGAGGTCAGCTCAGCTCTAAGAAAGGCCAAGTGGCTGGCAAAGTGCAGGCAGAACTGAGGAGACAGAGTAGACACAGTCCTGTTCATGTCCCCTGCATTGGGGGATTGACATTCCCACAGAGGACAACCTGGCTACTTAACAGGTCACTTTTGGAGTTTGCAGACCCTTGGCCTTTGTTTTGTCTCTTACTGACTTAGAAGGCCTGGGCTGGCCAGTCTGCAGAGGTGTGTTTTGGGAACCTGGGGCTTCATTGTCACCCACTGATGTTTTGAATTCAGAATCCTGAGTAGAATTCTCCAGAAACAGAATACTCAGAGAATCACTTTCAATTTTTCTGGTCAAGCAGACAGACATAAGCTTTCAGGACTGGGGGACTGGGGGGTGCCTGTGCTGGAAATTGGGTACAGGCCCCGGGGGGGGGCATTTTTTTTATTCCTCCATAGGTTGTCATCCTGTTCCTCTGCTCTGTCAAGTGTCCCTCAGTCCCAGGTGCAGGGACGACATTTAAACGTCCTCATGCCCACGGCTTCTTACAGTAGAGGGCAGGAAATGGGAATCTTAAGAAGAACTATTACATAGTGAGCATTTACTAACTTGCACAAATGGTGCATGTCTGATACCTCATTTGGTCTTCGTGCTGACCCCAGGAGGGGATCATCCCTTTCCGCATTTCACAGGGAAGGAAACTGGAATGAAGGCAGGGGCAGTAAGTAGTCTAGTTCCCCCGCCTGTAAGTGAAAACACCAGGATTTGAATTCTAGATTCTAGAACCCAAGTCCATAAACACCATGGCCATCTCCACCCAGCACGGTGCACGGGCACCAGAAACACATGGGCCCTCGGAGGGACGAACAAGGAGATGGTGCTGCCTGAGTGTCCCAAGATGTCGAGAGCCCCCAGGGAGAGGTCTGATGTAAGCCTGGATGTGGCTGTTCTCCTCTACGCTCCAGGTACAAAGGTGACCTCTGGGATCCCAGCCCAGATCCTCAGCAGGGAGAATGTCTGTCTCTCAGCAGTGAGGAAATGTGGCCGGGGTACAAGGAGAAAGAGAACAGAAATCTCCCTGGTTCAGTTCTTTCTCCCTGCCTAAGTGGACTCAACTTCCTTGAGGGTGTGTGGGTGGGGGCCTCTGGTGGCTCTGGTCCCCTCTCTGTGCCCATGGGCGACCCTCAGGCTGAGGGAGAAGCTGGGGCAACTCTAGCTACTTGAAATGTAGTGAGATGTGGCTCATGGTGTGAGGAGAGGTGTCTGGAGGGCAGAAGGCTTGACATCCCACAGTGGCCCGAAGAAGGACACTTGGGTGGTCCAGCATGTGAGCTCTGAGACTGGACATCCTTGGTTCAGATCCTGGGTCTTAACTTTCTGATTCAGCCTGTTTTTTTTTTTTTTTATTTTCTTTCCTTTTTCAGCTTTATTAAGGCATAACTGACCAAAAGAAATCATAAGGTATTTAAAGTATATATTGCGATGATTGGATATACATATACATTGTGCTAGGGTTCCTCCCATCTAGCTAATTAACATATCAATCACTATATATATAGTGATTATATATACATGTCATACATATAGTGATTGATATATAGTGATATAGATAGATAGATAGATAGATTAGAAATATGCATTTAGATTGTACTCTTTCCACAAACCTCAATCATACCATGCAGCGTTACCAACTACAGACACTGTGCTTTGCGCTGAATCCTCAGACTTTATCCATCTTACAGCTGAAAGTCTGCACCTTTTAACAATCTCTTTATTTCCCCCCACCAGCCCCCAGCAACCACTTTTCTAGTCTCTGTTTTTGTGAGTTTGACTTTTTTTTTTTAAGATTCCACATATCTGTCTTGAAAGGCTGGAGCGCCTCGTCAGTGTGCGTGCATTCCTGTGCCGAGGCCAAGGCTAACCCGTGTACTTTCAGTATCTGTGCTGCGGGAGCGAGCACTTGTGGTTCGTTTCTTAACCTCTTTGGGGCTCGGTTTCTTTATCTATAAAATGAGAATGATACTAGTATACCCCTCTCAGAGTTGTTACAAGGATTAAGGAGAATCATCTCAAAAAATAACTGAGTGAGGGGCGCCTGGGTGATTCATTCGGTAAAGGCCTCTGCCTTCGGCTCAGGTCATGATCCCAGGGTCCTGGGATCGAGCCTCACATCGGGCTCCCTGCTCTGCGGGGAGCCTGCTTCCCTTCTTCTCTACCTCTCCCTGCCTCTCTGCCTACTTGCGATCTCTGTCTGTCAAATAAATAAATAAAATCTTGAAAAAAAAAAAAGTCACCAAGTGAGTGCCTACCCACACTGGCCGTTGCTTTTGTCCCTCTGGAGAGCAGACGGGCACGTTGATATTTGCTGCCCAGAGGGCAACACCTGCCTGGAACGTGGAGGAGCTGCCCGTGAGTTTGTATGATGTTGGATCAGGGTGGCTGTCATGGAGCGTCCCTCCCGGGTAAGCCCAGCTGCTCGCTGAGCTTCCCTGCAGCAGTCCTGGGCTTGTGTCCTCCGGCTTGCCCACCCCCTGACCTTAGGACCGGGGGGTGCAGCCTCACAAGCCTTCTTTGTGCAGTGATGGGACCAAGGACAGGGGAATCAGACCCTAATTGAAAACAGAATCTCTATTTCCCTGGAACTTGGCGGGACGTTCCTGCTTGCTGCTTTCCTAGGTCAGGTTCTGCAGACACTTCAAAGTCTCCGGGAGCCAAAGAAAAGTGCGAGGAGCCGGCAGCTGCCCGGCGGATGCTCTGGTTGTAACGAAACAGGGTTCCCAACAGGACTCCTTTGATGGCTCCAAATGTTGCTTTAGGATCCTCTGAAGAGTTCCGCTGACAGAGGGAGTGTATTATTCATGGCACAGCGGCTGGCCGGCTCTGATCCCTCCACCCCGGTCTTTCCCGGGGTCACGAAAAGATCAAAACTCTGCCCGGAAGTAGCTGCTCACCTTTCAGGCCCTGCGGGTTGTCGATGACGAAATTGCCGTTCCACACCACAGCAAAGTCCGCGGCCAGGTTGCTGATGTCCGTCCCGTCGTACTGGTACTGCGGGCAGAGGGGCAGAGAGCACACGGCTCGTGAGGCTCCCTATCACAGGGGGTCAGGGATGCTGCTGGCACCTTGGGGGACCGGGACTACAGCAGAAGAGAAACCAGGGGCTCCGGCTCCCTCTGGGCTGAGAAAGGAGCAGAGGGAGAATCAGGCGAACCCCCTTTGTTGCTCGATTGATGTCTGTGACGTCCTCCCCCACCCCGACTCCCAGTCACTAATGCCAAGTGGATCCCGCCCACACCCCTTAGTGTGGTGCTCCGTGCCTCCCATCATCCAAATCCAAACTCACTTCTCCAACCTTGTCTTCCCCTGCCCTCTTACAGAAAGCTTTGAATCCACCTGTCTCCAGACACAACGACCCCAGCACGTCTCTGCCTCTGTTCAGCTCACATCGCCTAAGGAGCTTCTCTCTCTCCAGCCTCCACCCTTCAACCTGCCTGTGTTCTTCTGGTCCAGCTCAGACTCACCTTCCCTGGGTGTCTTCTCTGACATCCCTAGAGGCCTCCTCCGAGCTCTCTCTGCGCATCCCCCCCCCACCGCACCCCTGCATTGCCAGTTTTGTCTCTCACTGCCTGAGAGCTGCTCTGCATGCTCTGTTCACGTGCAAGTCCACGTCCTGCTGTGTGAATCCCACCAGAGCCTCCGAGCAGAGCATATGCACAACAAACGGCGGTGGCGCCTGGTGGGCTGGGCGCCGCAGGGGTCCTCTGGCTGCACGTGAGCTTTACTTCGGCCAACAGTCCATGAGGGAAAGAGCTCAGAGCTTCTGGTCACAGATCTGACCAGGCTTACCATGAAAGGCCTCAAGCTGTGGCCAGGAGTCCACTCTCGCTCTCTCCCATGCTGGTCCCACAGAGGACCGGCAAGCCTGGCACACACTTCAGAAATAGGCTGTCGGATGGCCCAGCCTCTGCCCTCAATGAAGACAGGCTCTGGGAATCCCCTCCCGAGAGACCTGGCCCGCCCCGGCCACTGAGATCTCAGGGCAGGCCACGCTCCTGTCCCCCCCTCCTGCCCCCTGCCCTTCCCACCCGCTTCCTCCCTTTGTCCTGTTGCGTTTCTTTCTCATCCCACCTTGGCCTTGTGCTTGGCGGCCTTCCACTGATTACAAATTCTATCATGCGCCTGTGACCTGGGAATCTGACAGCCCCCTGATAAGAAGCCCAGATTCTCTTTATCTCTCCCAGGCGAATTAGCTTCCCTCAACACCTCTGTCACATCACCCCCCATCTCCAGCTGACCCCCCATAGTCAGAGACAGGAGTTGGCAGATAAAAAGATCTTCTCTCGGCTAGTATTATAATTAAACACCTCGTGCTTTCTGGCGTGCAGGACTGGTTTAACCCTTGAGCTCTCGAAACTCACGGCTCCCTCCTTCCCCCTCCCCCCCCACCCCCGCCTGCCATTCTACTTCTCCTGAGCTCCTGTCCTCTGTCCTCTGGTTTACGCCTAAATGGCTATGGCGGTGTGTGGTGGCATCAACTGGTGCGGGCTGCAATTGTCACTGAAGGCCCTTTGAACTCAGAAAGGGCATAAAGCTCTCCACTGACACCAGAGGGTCCTCGTGTCACTCGGCCTCCTCTGTCACCATCAACCTGCTCGGCTCTGCTTTGAGGGGTGCCAGATGCTGGCACCCTCCTCTGCCCCCAGGGATGTGGGGTCAGCCCCTGGACCCAGGAGGTTCTGGGAACGGGGGCAGCTCAGGCCTTGGCCTCGGCACGGCGGTGAGAGAAAGCTCTGCGGCGGGCAGGGCGCGGGCGGGAGTCCCCTTACCGAGCTGTTCTGGCACTGGACGCTGGAGCTGTTGAAGCGCAGGGCAGGCACACGGTGGACCGCGCCCTGGATGTTGAGGACACACTCATAGCCTCGCTGGCCTGACTGCGGCTGGGGCAGGTTTCGAGCCTTCAGAGTGATGGGCTTTACCTCTCCGACCGGTATCAGAATCTCCTCTGTGGGCACCAGCTGGGGACAGTCCTGGGGGAGCAAGCGGAGAGATGCCATCTGTCCCGACTCGCACCTTTGTATGCATCTCAGCCGGGGTAGGGGGCAGGACATGGGTGCCCGGCCAGACCTCCTTGTACCCGGGTGGGCTGCCCACAAGAAGGATGTACCTCGTTCAAGGGGCACTGGGGAGTAGCAGGGGAAATGAAATCTCTCTCTTAGCTCCCGGGGCTTTGATATTGTCATCCCCAGTCCACACGCTGTCCCAGATCTGGTGTGCATGTTACAATTTAGGAATTAATTTCTAAGCACCGGTGTGGCAGGCTGTGGATTTTATCTCCTGCCACACAGGATAAAAGAAGCCCCCGCGCGTCCCTGTCCCCAGCCTGGAACGCCTGCCTCTCAGTTTCATCCCCTCCCCGGCTCCTGTCCCCCTTGCACCGTCCAGCCGGAGGCATTCTGTTATCGACAGTGTCAGCTTCTCCGCTCCGGCTGAGTCGGCCTTTCCAGAAGGGGGATCAGCGCTCCGGGCAACGCTCTAAACACTTGCTCTGGCTTTTTATCTCATTTCATTACCAGGCCCTGCATGAATGCCATGTTGCTTCGGAAAACAAAACCGAGAAAAGAAAGTCCTGGTGGGGAGGGGCTGTGGGAAGGACCGTGCGAGCCCAAGGAGGTGAGAGAGCCGGACGGATTTTCCCGAGTTCTGTTCCTAAATGTTGCTTCTCTCCCGGGGGTCACGTTGCCACCTTCCCGCAGCTCTGACCCCTGTCCACGCTCTCCCTCGTGGGGAAGACGGAGCCCAGCAGCCTCTGGTAGGGAGGAGGGTGAGGGCCAGCCACCTCCACGGTCACTTCCTGTCTCCTGGGACCAACAAGGGACATTCTTGAGGGGGGCGCCTGGCACTTAGTGCCCTGGGGCCAGAGCTGCTGCACTTCCTTCGAGGTGTGGGACAGTCTTGAACAAGGAGAACGGTCCCCAGCCCAGTGCTAAAGGCTCTCCCTGGTAAGAAGCCGTTGGTGACACAGGCAGTGTTGAACAATGGACAGCCTTAGAGGCAGAATTCGGAGGAGATGTAGGGGACCACAGCTGGGGCTGAGGCAGTCGTTTCTCTCCTCAGGCCTCAGGTACAAGCCCTCACCAGCTGGCTTCTGCCTCCTTCTCACCCTGGGGGCTCTCATGCACCGCTCCAGCCATCTGGGATTTCAGGTGAGTTCTGAGGGGTGGTGTCCCCAACTCTCGGGCCTTTGGTCCCTTGAAGATCCTTTTCTCTCTACCGGAAACACTCACTGGCACCTCCTGCCACTCTTCGACCTCCTGGCTCCTGCCTCAGCCACTCTGTAGCTGAATGCCTCATAACTAGCCTTCACATTCAGCTCTGCAGCTCCTTTTCTGGAAAGCTGTCCCTGACCCTTTCCCCACCCTGGCTTCAGGATGGGTTATAGATGTTCTCCCGGGATCGCATTTAGCCCTCAGGATTGCAGTTTCTTGTTGGCTCACTGTCCTCGCTGGTGTGGGAGCCTGGAGGCTCAGGCTGTGTCTCATTCACCTCAGGGTCCCCGGTCTCTATCCCAGTTCCTGACATGCAGTGGGCACTTGGGCATGGCTCGTGGGAGGGTAAACAGAAAATGAGAAAATGAAACAACACATGAAAAAATCGCAAACTTTCTTTCCACCTCCGGCTTTCTACATTCTTCAGAGAATAAGGGTCGAGCCCTGCCTTGTGGGCACCAAGAAGCTCAAGGAGTTTGATTTCCAAAGCTGTGGTTGGAAATGGTCACTACTTCTGGAGTCGCATGATTACTCAGTGGGCCTGTCCACATCTCGTAAGAATCCTGAGAATTTATGAAACTCTGGATAAATTTTCCACTGAAACATATTGAGCAGGGCCTGGATGAATGTCTGGGGTCACTGGTGCCCTCTGTCACCTGTAGCCTAGTTGCATGTGACAACCCCCAGCAGACAAGGTCTCTACAAGAGACAGGATCACAAGGCAACCCCAGAGCAGATGGATCCCTGCTTAGAAGCCAGTCACTCAAGCTGCCAACTCATAAACATGCTCCTTACTGCACTCTTCCTCTCATGCCCTGAGGGCACGCTTGACAGAGTCTTTCATATATTTATAGCCAAGAAAAAAAATGAACACCACTTTAGGGAAACCCAGGCATCCCCTGGAAAAGGAGATACTATTTCCTGTTAGGAGCTCAAAAATCCCCATCGTGTCTAATAAATTAAAATTTTAATTTAGACTAGAAATAAGACTGAGGTATAATGAGGGTGTGTGTGCGCGCGCGCGTGTGTGTGTGTGTGTGTGTGTGTGTGTCTGAGACAGAATAAATTTTCAGACACAGAACTAGTTGATACATTGTAAGTGATGGCTAGTTGTTTTTCATCTCTAACGAGCTCAGAGAACAAATTCAAATTTTAGCAGCACAATCTTCAAGATGCGTTTCTGGAATTATGATGTCTTCTGTCAGTAAACAAGATTGTAGAATGTTTTTAACTTTGGCAAATTTACATATATTACAAATATATTTATACACATATTTATTGTATTACATATTTATTTACATATAATACACACACACACACACACACACACACACACACGTGTATACATCCTTATCTTTTTGTCTAGGTTAAGTTGGGTCCAACCCGGAGGTTAGACACTTGAAAAGTACTCCTTTGTTTGTTTGTTTGTTTGTTTGTTTTCTTAAGGGATTCTAAAATTTTAGAAAAGAGTCCCATGGTCTGCTGTTTCAAGACCTGTGGGGACCAAATTTAAAGACAATGTTGGGGCGCCTGGGTGGCTCAGTGGGTTAAGCCTCTGCCTTCGACTCAGGTCATGGTCTCAGGGTCCTGGGATCCAGCCCTGCATCTGGCTCTCTGCTCAGCAGGGAGCCTGCTTCCTCTTTTCTCTCTCTGCCTGCTTCTCTGCCTACTTGCGATCTCTCTCTGTGTCAAATAAATAAAATCTTAAAAAAAAAAAAAAAAGACAAAGATTAGGGGCTTCCCAAATGCCTTAACAGGTTTTAAGATCGCCTCAGTACAGACAGATGTCTTATCCTCTCTGCTTGTTTTTCCATGGGGGTGGGGTTTGTTTTGTTTTTTGCAATTTCAGGCCACAAGGAGTAGGATTCTTTCTTTTATTCTCTAGGGTAAAGGAAAGAAGGGGTTGGGGGCCAGGTATACTGCCTTCTTCTTGGGAAGCAGGGGAGGATCTAAAAGCCTGGGGTTGTGAGTGGCTCAGGTGAGTAATACATTAAGGAGGAAGCAGCAAGTCCTGGGCAGCGGGCGAGGAGTGAAGGCTGAGGGCAGGTGCAGGAGAGCCAGCAGCCTGGAGCACTGCTAAGTTGTGGGAACTTAGTGCCTCAGGGCCTTGAGGAAGGCCATTGGGTTTCATCAGATACAATGAGGCCACTGGCAACTCCATTGTTTCTGTGAGCACGCGCGCGGGCACACACACACACACACACACACACACACACACACAGTTGCTGTCCTAAGAATAAAAGCACAAATAACCACGCTATGCTGCTATGCTTTCCCGCAGAATGTTAAGACGGATATCAGAGTTAAAACGCCCATCGCTACCGCTTTTCTCCCCGTCTTTAGGTCATCTTACTCCTCTCTCTGTCTCCAGGCCAACTTGGCAGCGGGATCACCTCTTTGGCAGCAATCTGAGTTTCTGTCCAGAGGAACAGATGTCCTATCTGGGAACATCCCAGGGGCAGGGGTAGGCTGGGGAGGAGGAGCCCTGCTCCGGGGAGGGGCAGGACCCTGGTGTGGGAGCCCTGCGCTGCTCCGGACCATGTCGCCCACTCTGTTTAGCTGTGTTGCTCAGCACAGAGGCCCCTTCGGCCCTCCGAAACGACGTCTCCCATGCGGAAATGGCATTATCTTCACCCACTGGACTTCAAAGAGAGAGAGCAGCTAGTATCCTGGGAAGCTAATCGGATTTATTTGGTTCTATCTTTCCCCTGGGACAGGGCGTAAAGAAGATATTTATGTATCTACATCTCACTAGGCCTGGTTTAGCCATGGAGGGAGATGAGCTTTTAGAGCCGAAAGTCATACACAGTAAGCCATACATAGCCCTGCGCACGGGGCCGCTTGCTAACACCATGTCCCAGCTTGATCCTGCCCAGGGAGGCAGAGACTTGGGGGGTGGCGGGGGCATCAGAGATCCCCTATGCTCTGCACCGTGGAAAGGTCTGGCTCATAACCTTAAAAGAGCTTGAGAGATGGTTCAGTTGAAATTCAGTTTCCTCATCTATAAAATGAGCGCAGAAATACCGACAGGCTTAGAAGGCTTAAAAGAGAGGCCTACGAAAATATGTTGTAAATGGCAATAAACGAATACAAACGTGAATATCCCTGCGTACTTCTTGCATGTGTGTGTGCATGTGTGTGCATGTGCTCGTGTGTGAACCCAGGATCAGAGGACATCAGCTTACCCACAGTCAGCCTGGGGACATTTACTCTGAGTCATGCCTTCTGCATGTATCTGATGATCCTAAGGAAATTGCTTAACTTACCTAAACCCCTGTTTACTCATCTATAATAGAATCCATTTCATAGAGTGGACTAAATGACTATATATACACACACACACACACACACACACACACACACACATATGGTGTTGCACATATAATAATCACTCAGTAAATATTCACTACCGGGGCGGCTGGGTGGCTCAAACTCAGTGGGTTAAGCCTCTGCCTTCAGCTCAGGTCATGATCTCAGGGTCCTGAGATCAAGGCCCTGCACTGGGCTCTCTGCTCCACAGGGAGCCTGCTTCTCCCCCCTCTCTCTGCCTGCCTCTCTGCCTCCTTATGATCTCTCTCTGTCAAATAAATAAAATGTTTGAAAAAAAAGTTCACTACCAATATTTTTATTTTGATTAGGTACTTTCTTATCAAGCCTAAGCATATGGACTTGGTCCATCACACCCCTGGGAAGAAGCAGGCAAATCTACCTCACAGGCTGGTTGGTCAGTGTCTGCACGTGGGCCTACGAACCCAGCCTCCACGGGCAGCCTCCCCATCTGGAGAGATGGACTGGTACCAGTCCCTGCACACCCCAAACTCTCACGACCAAGGAGCCTAAAGCCAAATTGGGATCCGGCCGGCAAGTGTGGCTGTGGCCATGGAGACCAGCAAGCTGACTGGCTCTGATTTTCTGCAGAAAGCATACTGTACTCAGCTCTTTTGGATGCCTGTGTTCTCTGTTGCCTTGGGCAAAATACCTAAATTTTTAGCATCTTGGTTGCTACATATGTCAAATATGAATTATGTGAAACTGCAGGTCTGTTTCCAAAATCAATTGAGATGCCACATGTCCATGACTCTCAATCCTTAGACTCATTTGGATCGGGACCCAGGAATTTGGAATTTTTAAAGAATATTTTATTTAATTTATTTGAGAGAGAGAGATCACAGAGGCAGAGGGAGAGGGAGAAGCAGACTCCCTGCTGATCAGGGAGCCCCATGCGGGGCTTGATCCAAGGACCCTGGGATTGTGACCAGAGCCAGAGGCAGACGCTTAACCAACTGGGCCACCCAGGCGCCCCAAGAATTTGAATTTCTAGCAAGTACCCAGGTGATACTGGTGCTGCTGGTCCCCCTACCCTGATACACATGCTTTGAGAACTCTTGTCACATGTGAGAAATTACAAACGTGTGCTATGTTAATGTTCCATATACATCAAAGGAGCTCATCAGTCATACATTGTTTTGAGGAAGTAGACATAAAATTTTGGTTCAGAGTTAAGGGCCCCTTACTGGACATACAAAAGAAATATTCTCGGACCCTCAAAGAGGCACCTAAGGGATTGCCAGTGCTCAGAAAAACCTAAAGACATCAATGCAGACCCCTCATACAGCAAAGAAAACCCCACCACCCAAGCTGGACGTGTGCACTTTTGCTGTTGCCCACATTTTCAGAAATGGGACTCCCCAGAGGCAGAGCTCTGGACGGAGAAGAGCAGAGCCTGGGAGCTCTTGGCTGGGAAGGGATGAGTGAATGACTGTGGCCAAGAGCTCTGGCAGTATTTGAGGAAGCTTGCTGGGAACCTGAACCTGTTTTCTTTCCTGGGCGAAGTTAGGAGCCGGACACAGACCAGGCTTCCACCTCTGGCCTCCAGAGTGTCAATCCCGGGGCCCGCGTCGGGGGCCTGTACTTATCAGCAGTGAGAACACGGCAATCTGGCCCAGTTCCACTCGGGAGAGGCGATGATGTGAGGGGGGGACAAAGGGTACCTCTCTGCCCCAAGCAACAGACATTCAGGAAAGAAAGTGAAACTAACTGGGGGTAAGAAGCCTTTGGGTTTCCCCCCAGGGCTCCTTCGGTATTCATCCAATCCCAAGTGGCCCGGTGGCAACAGCTCCTCTGTGGCCTGCCTCCCTGGAACATTCCAGTCTCTCCCCCGTGACTGTGAGGGAACCGTGTTCCAGTGACTTCTAAAGGGCACGAGGGAGGCCGGCATGTTTCCAATTAGCCTTCTGGCCTCCACAGCCCGGCGGAGTTTATTTGTCTCGCTCGGCACGCCCCTCCTCCTGCCCTCCCTCCAGCAGCAGGCCCCTTCCAGGCTTGGCTTTGGGCTTCCCTCTGCCGGAGGGGGAGCCCCTGGGAGAAAATGAAGCAGCTGTTCCTTCTCGTCTAGATCTGCACTCCTCTCTGTCTCTGTGCGTTTTGTGGTTGGCCTGGCTTCATTTTATTAAGGAACTTAAAAGTTGAGAAGGGGCCCATGTGAAGGTCAGTTTCTGAGACCTTTTAGCACCATCTTCTCACGCTGGCCTTTGCCTCCGAGCAGCCCTGTCTGCGGCTTCTGCTGTTCCTGGTCCGCCTCACCTCCCTTCGCCATTCTCCCGTGGACTCCCTGGCTGGGTGAACCACCCTCCACTCCGTACCCACGGCCCTTGGGTCCTTTCCTTTGAGTAAGAAGACTGGCCTGAAAGCAGTGCCACACGCTTGCAGAATCCCAGGGTTGGGATTAATTTCCAGTGTCCACTCAGACCAGGGCAGCTCTTTCAGGCCAGCTACATCCAAGCACACCGACTGGCTGGAGGGAAATCTTTTTCTGGAAGGTTTTCAGGACACTAGAGAACTGGTTCCGTCACACTGGGGCACCTGCAGATGGCCTGTCTTAAACACCACCGGTGGGCACCATCTATGTTTCTCTCTTTCAACATGGGCACATCCCAGGTTTCTGGCTGAATGTAACACGTATTATTTCAGAAACTTGGCAGAATTCAAGGCCATGGGTGTGTGTTTGAGAAACAGTTCAAGGCCTACTATATTCTTACTTAATTTTTTTTTAACCTTTGGAGGTATAATTGACAAATGAAATTCTAAGATATTTAAAGAATGTATCATGATGATTTGAAATATACTTTCTTATGTTTATTCATGGAAACAACTAGCATTTCTATCACGACTAGGAGACATAGAAGACTCTTATTCCTCTCTCTCTCTCTCTCTCCTTTTTTTTTTTTTCCCCATTAGACTCTATTTCTTGAAACCAGGGACAATGATATCCAAGGAACCCTTTCTAGTGGCATTTGGGTAAAGTGGCCGTTCTTTCCTTCTTTCAGGCATGCATTCCGCAAACACTCCCTGAAGAAGACACTGCAGATTTAAAGATACGATGTAGTCCTTGCCTTCAAGAAGCTTCTAGTCTACTGCAATGGCAACAGGTATGTAGAAAGAGTACAGCAGAATACGCACAAGCTACGCTGTCACTTACTTACAGAAAATTTGCAGATTTTCTAAAAGGTGGAAGAAGAGGGGAATGTGTGTATACACACGTGTGCCACTTATATGAATACGTAGGTCTCTACAGTTGTTCAAACCCAACCAACTGGCCATTCTAGGGTATGAAAACCATTAAACACAAGAAAGGGAAGGCGACCAAGCAAGCCTCATTTTCCCAAGGCAAGATGTGAATGGGTATGAAAGTCAACATCACTGGATACTCATCCGATGAGATATTCCTTGGAAAGACAAGCAATCTGATATTTCACAGTGTTGATAACAAAGGTGGGCCAGGCCTTGGGGATGGCTGGCTGTATAACAGACTGGGACTTTTTAGCAAGGCCTGGTTCTTTTCACCAGCTGAATTTCCTTCTCTTTCTAGAAGGCCACCCACCCAGTCATACATCAGAGTCAAAGAATCATTGAAACTTGGAGTTGGAAGAGAGGTTGGCATGAAAGAATTGTTGAGAGTGAATGTTCCATTGAATCACACTATGTCTGCAGCCAAGCAAAGGCCTTAGACTCAAAGAATCAATGCCATTCACTGCCCTCTTCTAGACAATGGAGTCTGGTTGGTTGGATATGTCCTCTCAGCTTTCAGTCTCAACCCTCAGTTCCCCTCAAGCCTTTGAATGTAGAAGAGTCTTAGGAGTTTAGAAGATACAGCACATTTCTCTGCCTTTGGGGTATTTTCTGCCTTTTTTTTTTTTGAGTTTTATAATAATGGGGTCTTTCTAACATGTAGAATCTCTGGGAGGAAGACCAAGATGGGTCGGGGCAGGGAGATGGCCAAGCTGCTGGACTGTCCACCTGAAAAGGGAGGGCCACTCAGATGCACTGGGCAACATCACCATGCCAAGGCAAGCCCTGCTTACCTCTGAAATATTGATCCGGCCCTCCTGGAAGGAGCAGGTGGTGGGGTCGTGAGTGCAGAGGTTCCGGTATTTGCACCAATGACAGCGGAAGGCGCTGTTGACACAAGACAGGCACCTGCAAGGATGGAGACAGTAAGAGGCAAAGAGAAGGGAGCAGACAGGGAAGGTAAGGGTCCCAGGTAGTCCACGTGTTATGATGGAGGCTGGTTATCCTAGCCTTTCTCTCAGGAGGGCCGATTTGTGGGGCAACGAGAAATGTGGAATCTCCTTTGAAGATGTTCATAGGACCAGAAAATTGGGGGGAAAAAAAGAGTCTAAAGTGGAAAAAATGTAACTTATAGAGCAGTGGTGTGCGAAAGCTGGCCTGCATCGGCTCAAGAGAGCTGATTATTTACATTTCTAGGAATTTTGCAAGTGGACAGGATCATGTTAATAACTTGAAATCAGCCATGGACAGAGTATTTACACCCTAGAAATTGGCAAATACTACATACTAGGTTTTTTTCTTGATTGCTGGCCGTTAAATATTTACCAGCATCCCACCACTTGTAAGGCATGAGACATAAGACATAAGACAGAAAAGCATGAGGATAGAAATTGGGCAGTTAGGATTCTGGGCTTGGACTGCCACTTGGGGTCACCTTGAGCAAGTCACTTCACTTTCTGCACTGGAAGTTCTTCTTCTGTCTGTCATAAAACTTTCCTGTCTGCTCCACAGGGCTGTTTAGCATCAAACAAGATAATGTGTAGGAAATGGTTTCGAAAGGTACAATGTTAAATGTGTTACTTTCAAGTGCTCAAATTACCTGTTATTTCCAGCTCTTAAGTCACATTTGAGTGTCAAAGACTAGAGCAATCACACGTGTTTCTGGGCTTTGGGGGAGTTAACAATATAACAACATGAAATGGCAATTTGTCTCAGTCTCTAAGTAGGGGAGCATAACAGTAGTATGGGGTGTCACATGCATTTCTTGCCAGGGTAAGCTCTTCTTCCCCTATAGTTTTACCTGGGGGCTGTGTGTGACCAGACCATTATAATGGAGTTGGGTTTTGTCAGTGGGGTTGGCGTTCCTACTCCTTGTCAGCTCCCCCCCACCAACCTGGAAGGGACACAGCTGAGTCTGCGATCTGGCGCCATCTGGTGGCCGCTCTCTTTACATTTTGGTGGATGGATCTCCATCAGGGGTGACCCGCTAAACTCTCACCCTGTTTTAGGTGCATTAGCCCATCTACACCTCCTCCTCCCTGTGCTGATCAGTCTTACCCTCTTCTGGATATGCCCAAAGGGACTGTGTTTCTGACCTTAGGCCACACCGACTGGTTCTTGCTAATATCTTAGGATTCAGCAAGTAAATAATAAAAATGGACTAAGAAAGATGAGATGGGCGTTAAGCCCGGCTTTTCCCCTGGCTCACTTCGTGACCTTCGCTGCAGCACTTATCCCTGTGGGCCTCAGTCTACCATATTAAAAGCAGGGGATTGAACTTGATTCTGTGACTTTTTGCTAGTAGGAATGCCAGGAGTAGAACAGGATAAAATAGTGTTTGGCAATAAAATGGAATCTTTGCGTCAAGGAGTGGGTTTTTGTTTTGTTATTAGGTATTTTTCGTTTTGTTTTTTGTTTTTTGTTTTTTTGGGGGTTTTTTTGGCTAAAACTTGCTGCCTGTGACTGCATTTCTGTTGCCATAGCAATGCAAAGTGGTGACATCACACCGAACTGCCCTGGAGATGAGGGTGCTCTCACAATGAATTCCATCACCACTGTGCTGGAGTTTGAGAAGGAGGTGGGGAGTTTCTTTCTCCAAGACGCTTGCATTTTCCCCAACGGGGTTAGCTGGGATGGGGATGCAGTGGTTAGTGGGCAATTTAGTTTATTTCAGTTTCTGTACTTACGCCCTGCCCCCGCCCCAGGCCATTTTTATCACTTGTCCTGTCTTTCTCAGCACATCTATTGACTTACCTCAGTGGGGCTCAACTGTGTCTCCTTCCTTAACTACTGTGGAGATCCTAGAGTTCCAGCAGCTGATTCCCATGATAAAAATCAAGATCAGAGAAGGGGAGACTCGGGAGGACTGGCTCATTGGTCTCTTTTAATGGCTAAAGATTCCTTTCAGGTACAGTGGCAAACAGACCCTCTCCCCATGTGGATTGCTGAGCCCATCTTGTCCACAGCCTGGACCCTACAGACAGGATGCCCTGGAGTTATGTAGACCTCAGGTTATTCCTGTCTTGGGAAATGGGAAGGACGGGTCCATAGACTATCCCTGATGATTGCTCCTTGCTCCTTCTGGTGTGGTGTTGTTGCTTGATCTCTCTCCCTGTGGAATGTCCAGGGTCACTGGTCCAGTGGCCTTTTTGAGGCCCTATTATAGAGACCCATTTCCCTCTTTCTAAACTAGAAGGTATAGAGTTCCCAGTTGGTATAGAAGGAGTCTCAGCTTCTCTTCCAGAGAAGATAGACAGAAACAAAATATGGGTCTCTCTTCCTGCCCCACTATAGAAGCTCATAGCTTGTGGGCACCACTGGTAAGCGTTCTGCTGCTGGACATGGCTGGCGTGGCCAGCTGGGGACTACTCAAGCCCCTCTAGGGGCTGCCGGTTTGGTCTGGTTTCTCCCTCCTCTTTGAAAAGCTGAAGGCTGGATTTGGACCACAGTGGAGTTAAAGTCTGCTCTCCCCCTCCCAGCCTGGGGCCTTTATATCATGTCCTTCTCTGGGGGTAGCTGTGTGCATAGCTGTCTTCTACCTTCGAGTCTCTCTTGGACTCAGACATGGAGCAGGCGTCTAATTACATTCACTGTCAATCTCTCCGTTCAAAGCTACAACCAACTGGTCTTATGGTCTTTGGACCATGACCTTCGTCTTCACATTAAACTCTCTGTTTACCGTCTAAACTTGAGAATTGGGGGCCCGGTTGTTGGGGGTCCAGGCAAGGGAGTCTGGATGAGATCAGAGGCTTGAACAGTGAGTGCCATTCTGTTTAACATAACTGAATAAACCGAGCAGAACTGAAAAGGAACCTTTATGGAGAGCTTACTCTGTCCCAGACAGTATGCCCCAGGGGAGACTAGGAGGTGAAGCCAACACATTGGAGCTGAGAGAACCCCAGACCTGTATCCATGCCTGGGGCAAGGCCCCCGCCCGGTGAGTGCTTACAGTTGGTGGGCGCTGCAGTTGTAGAACTTGAACTCAGTGCTGACAAATATCTTCCCTGTCTCCTTGGATCTCAGCTGTAGCTCTAGCCCAAACCAGTCTGGGGGTAGAAAAAAAAAAAGAAGAGGGTAACACAACCTGGGGGCCCAGTGGAGAATCTGAGGGTAATCCATTAAACCGGTCCAGGGCTCTCTTGGGGCACAGATGGTAGAGGAAAACTGCCTGAGGCATCACCTCCCAAGAGGGTCCCCTTGGTCCTGCTGAGACACCCGTCACTGAGACCCAGCCACCACCCTCCCACCCTGCTCTTAGGGGAAACGGAATGAACCACTTGCCACAGAAACCCTTGCTTTGGTCAGGCATGCTCAGTTACTGAAAGACTTTAGGAAATATTAGGCCCGAACCCCTCAAACCCCCAGTTCCATGGGGAGAACCCCACTGGAAATCACTGCCACTGCCATTCTTAGAAGGGAAGGGAAATCTGGAAAAACTCTCTGCACATGGCCAGACTTAACCCAAATGGGAGCAAAGGATTTCTTTCTTCCTGAATTTTGCTTTGGGCCATGACGATTAGCTTTCAGGCTCAAACGAGCTGTATAAGCCCATGTTAGCATCTGTGATATGAAGGCTTGGTCAGGCAACTTTTGTGCGGCACTCCCACCCCATCCCCTGTGCCCTCTTTGTGTCACCCCGTCCCCTGGGCACTCTACTCTTGACCATTCTTTTTTTTTTTTTTTTTTTTTTTTAAGATTTTATTTATTTGACAGAGAAATATAGTGACAGAGGGAACACAAGCAGTGGGAGAGGGAGAAGCAGGCTTCCCGCTGAGCAGGGAGCCTGATATGGGGCTGGATCCCAGGACCCTGGGACCATGACCCAAGCCAAGGGCAGATGCTTAACGACTGAGCCACCCAGGTGCCCCTACTCTTGACCTTTCTGGTAGGGCAGCCCCTGGCATGTGACTCTCACGGCACACACTTCTTACCTTGATCCAGAGGGATGACCGGGACATCCTTGGGCCCTGGTGAGATGCAGATGACCTGGCTCCCAGACACTTGTCCCTCCACCTCGGTCAGGTTCCCGAAGGCACAGGAGATGCCCACAGACAGGTCGGGGGCATCACTCACAATTAGGCTGAGCTGTGGGAGGAGCAAAAAGCCTCAGGAGGAAAGAGATGACACCATAGGAAGAGAGAGTTCTAGGGCCTCCGGGGACCAGGGCTCCGGGTCTGGCCCTGCTGTGGCCTGCTTGCGGACTCATGTCCCCCGAGCTCATATCTAAGGAAGACATTGGTCTAGTGATCCTCTGGCTTTGACACAGAATAATTACTTGAGTGCAGAGTTGATGGCTTTTATTAATATCACTGAGTTTAGTTTTCAGTCTTGGCCAGCCTCATAAAGGACTGGGTGAAGGGCCCTAGAGGGAAAGGTACCAAAATTCCTCTGACTCTTGTCATTCTGACATGAAACCATGACCCTGGAAAGCAAGTCTTGAGCTGAGCCCTTTGCAAACAAGCTGTAACGCTGGCTTACCCAATCTGGAGGTTTACCGGGTTGGTGGGCAACAGCTAGCTCCTCTCCCTGGCTACGATTCAGCGGCTGCTTATTAGGATGGCGAGTGTCCTAGCGTTTCTGCCTCTCTGTGCCCCCAACCCTAGGTGCCCTGCTTGCTGACACCCCCCGCCCAGTAGGGCGGTGGCTTCACAAGGAACTGTGGGCACCAGAGAAAGCAAGGAATGTGGACACCAATAGCTCAGATGATGTCAGCTGCTGCCTCTGGGTTCCAATGATCTAGGCCAGCACTTTCCAGCTTTTTCAAGTTTGCATACCCTCCTCTGAATGGTAAAAATACCACTGAGCTCCAGAAATGAGTTTGTTCACAACACAATAGAATATCTAAGTGATATTTGACACAATAGTAAAAAATACGCCTGGCTTCCTCTAGCAACAGGGGGTGACCATAAGTGTGCATGGCGACAATACCCCGCTCCACCCCCGCCAGCCTCCAAGTCGGGAGCCACAGTGGACATAGGTGTCCCATTGTCTTCCCACCAACACCTGGCTCTATTTATTTGCTATGGCTTCTCACTCACAGTGAGTGTCACCTAGCCTCTCCGAACATTTGTTTGCTGCTGAATCCCTGCCCCAGTTTCGTTTCCATGGGGCCAAGACACTTAGGTACAAACTCCCCTATTTGTTCCCTCAGCTCCATGGGAGCCAAAACCTCCTGGTGGGGATGAATGAACAGAAATCTTGGAAGGTTCATTAACTAATTAACATCCGTAAATGCTCATAAAACCTTCAGAATGAAATAATCGTGCAGGGCCTAAGGACATGAAATATTTGGGGTTGTACCTCGACAGGTGGTTAAGGGCTGTTTCAGTCTCTTTAATATTCTCTTTAAGTACATACTGACTGCGACTTAAGCCTCAGTCTGTCTCTGTCTCTGTCTCTCCTCTCTCTGTCTCTCTCTCACACACACAGAGGCAACTCTAAGGTCTGTGTGAAAAACCGCAGGAAGTGGAGGAATGTAAACAGAGCATGTAACAAACAATGTGTTATTTAGTATCGGATCGCACTATGTTGTAGATGTTTGTTACTAAATGCAGAATCTAGATTTACAAAACAGATCAATGGGTAATGAGTTTGCTGGGAGTACAGAGAATGACTGTGCCCTTTACAATAGGAGCTACCATTGGTTTTCTATAAACACAGCGTTTCCTTGGAGTGTTTAAAGTGAGATCCAGTGACAGATACACGTGCACGTGTTGAAGGAACACGCGCACACCACGTGCGTGCTCTGTGAGCCCCCTCCCCACCCCCCGCCAGCCCCCGGGAGGCGTTCCTTACCCTCCGGCTGTGTTCAGACACTGAGATGCTGCTGGGCTGCACCTCCAGGCTCATGCACTGGCTGATGCTGGCCGCAAATCGGTTGGGTTCCCAGGCGCGCTGGCACTTGTCCCTGCGGGAGCACCTGCCAAGGACACACATTCACTAGAGGTCAGGCCTCTGAGACCCATCTGCTGGGCTCCACGGTCCCCTGGGGGTTTTAAGAGCGGTTTGCTGCTCTGAGGCTCTTGGCTTGTCTTCTTGTTACGGTCTTCACTTAGCCCAGAGGGCCTGGGCGACTCCCAGATGGTCCTGATCGCAGTTAAACACAGACTAAGAGGAAGTGGGACTCACCCCCGACATGAGAGGTACAGTTTAGACACGAAGAATAGCTCCTGGGGGCGCCTGGGTGGCTCAGTCGGCTAAACGTCTTTGGCTCAGGTCATGATCTCAGGGTCTTTGGTTCGAAACCCATGTCAGGCTCCCTGCTCAGTGGGGAGTCAGTTTCTCCCTCTCCTGCTCTTTTTAGCTATCTCTGTCGCTATCTCTGTCTTTTTCTCTCAAATAAATAAATAAAATTCAAAAAAAAAAAAAGAATAGCTCCCGATAGATAGCATCTTTACAGGTTGTGTGGCGAGCAAGGGCGGGAACTCTGGGGAATGTGAGGGGTAGCCCAGAAGAGGCTAAGCATGTGAGTTCTGGGGTCCCGCGGCCTGGATGCTTCCCTCCTCCCCCCAGGCCCACTGCATACTACGGTGTCCCTTTGGGCAAGTGACTTAATCTCTCCGTGCCTCAGTTTCCTCAACCATAAAATGGAGAGGATGGTGATAATACCCTACCTCACAGCGCTGGCGTAAGGATTAAATACATGAGTACTTAGAAAATGGCTTTTTGGGGGCACCTGGGCAGCTCAGTCGGTTGAGCACCCAACTCTCGATGTCGGCTCAGGTCATGATCTCGGGATCCTGGGATGGAGCCCTGGGTGGGGTTCTGTGCTCAGTGGGGGGTCTGCTTGAGATTCTCTCTCTCTCTCTCTCCCTCCCTCTGCCGCTCCCCCTGCTCCCTTGCTCTTACGCGCTCTCTCCCTCAAATAAATAAATAATTCATTAAAAAAGAGAAAATGACTTTTCAGCCCTTATAATAATGTTAATGATGATGACTATTAATGTTATCATTCTACCCCCAAAAGGTGTCCAAGGCGGGACAGGTCTTCACTGTGTGGGACGGCCTGCAGGCGATCCTGTGGCTGGACTAATGACTCTCTGAAGGCAGGGACCATGTTTTATTCATTGAGATGGTCTCCCTGTCACATGCTGTATCTTAAATAAATATCTGCACTGTGAAATAACGCCTGGAGACAGAGAAGCAGACTGGGGTGGGTGGGTGGGGGGCTGCCTCTGTCAGAAAGCTGTGTGGCCAGCCGTCTTTCCCGACAGCTTCATTTCGGCCCCGGGGGCGGCAGGTGGGCACAGGGACGCCTGCGATCGGGGCATCTGCTGGCCGCCCATGTCACAGGCGAGCACATTCCAGGGCTGGTGCTTCTCCAGATCAAATCCCCCTGACACACCACAAGATGCCACAATCACGCAGTGATTGCCCCCACCCCCACCTCCCTCTCCCCCTCCCCCGCCCCTCCCCGCTTCCTTTCCAGGCACATAATGGATCTAAATATGAATGCTGTCAAAGAAAAGAATTATTGAGGTTTAAGTGAATCCTTAAGATAGCTCTAAAGTGAGCTCTTGACTGGGGCCTTTATCTCATTGACTCACTGAAATGGCTCTTTTTTATCATACTATTTATGGCAACAGCCCTAACAGAGATAAATAGCCTTGGAGACAATAACACACTTGCAAGAGCCAGGCACACAGAAGAGACAGGAAGGTTTCAAATCCCCCCCCAGACCTAAAGCCTCTTCAGCAATCTCCCTCGGCCTCCGTTACAGCCCAGTGTGCGAGCCTGGGAACTGGAACTGGGCCCATCAACTCCTTCCCACCCAGGCAGGCCGAGGGTGGCAGGTGCGAGGGGGGCCTGCTGACCACAAGGGGAACCGAAGAGGAGCAAGCTCTGGGCACGAAGAGGAAAAAACTTGTTTCCAAGGGCTCTTGACAGGCTGGAGGGAGAGGTGCGCCCCGTAGGTGGGAGGGATTCTTGGCCACAGGTAAGGAGCTCAGAGGACGGAGGAAATCGCAATCTATCCTGATGTGGCGGTTCAGGGGTTCTAGAAGCCACAGCCCACCCAGACAGGAGGAAGACAGGGGTGGTGTGGGGCCGCTGGGAGACTCCAGCACTGTGACAGATCAGAGGGGTCAAGCATGAGCTGGGGAACACGGTTGTCCTTGCTGGTGAATCAATGACAATCCCCCATCTGTAAGGGGTGTTCCACCTGGGAGAAGCCCCTCGGGCACCCAGCACCCAGGCTGGGCGGGCAGCGCAGGGAGCAGGGAGTGGGCGGGGCCTGGCCAGGGCCCGAAGAGAGGGCAGGTAGCCTCAGCACTGTGCAGGGGGCGGGCGGCCCTCAGGGTCCCTGATGTGGAAGAAATCCTCCTGATGAGAGAGGCCGGTCAGCCCCACGGAAGGGAAACACAGGGGCGGCCACATCAACCATTCCCGTGCTCAGCAGCCGCTGCACCCCTTGTCTCACCTACACGGCGACTCACTGTCCCCGCAGGAACATTTTCTGCAAAACTTCTCGAAGAGCCTCTTACCTCCAAACCCAGGCCGGGAACCCAGTACTTGTGGGCTCAAATCCAGTCCGGATTTTGCATCTGTGAGGCGCCTGCTTCCCTCCCTCCCTCCCTAGGCCCTACAACACCTGCCACAGAGGCGGGAAGCCAAGAGCTATTGTGCAGGACCCTGAACTCTGGCCCTCCGCCTCCGCCTCCACCCCAAACCCTGCTCATTGCATGGAGATGCTCTGCTGGCTGGCGGTGAGCCAGGGAGCTTCCAAGTCCATTGGGGAACAGAATTCCTAGCCAGCTCCTGCCTTTCGGTTTTCACCCTCTTCTCTCCTTCTGGGGCTCTTCGAATTAGGAAGTTTCAGTGTGATTTTGCATTTCTATTGAGCTGGTATTCAAGGGGCCGGGTGTATCTGAATAGGGGTGTGAGGCTAGTTAGAGTGAGACACAGACTTCTTGAAATCATGAATTAATGAGGCCAGAAGGGTCCTCCCAAAGGTTCAGAGTTCATAATAATTACTTTGATTTGTACAGCCTATTCTGCGATTCCTTATTTGCAAAGCATTTTATTATTTCATTTAATCCCCACAGCGTACCTGCGAGGTAGGCATTATCCCTATTCAGCGCTGGGGGAGTGAGGTCCAGAGAGGTCAGCGGACCATCCAGGGTCACATAGCAGCTCACTGGAGTCCAGATCCCCCACCCCCAACCCCACCCTAGCGCACTGCCATCTGCACGCGGGCGGCAGGTGGCAGGATACACTGCCTAGGCTCTGGGGAAGCCTAGAGAATTCTATAGCTTCCCTGGTGAGTTCTTCTGGTGCCACTACCCTTCCCAGCGTTGACAAGGTGCAGACTAGGGAGCAGCCAGGAGGGCAGAATTTGGAAGTGAAATGAGAGGCAAAGGCATGATGCTGGGAAAGAAGGACCCCCACTTGCTTGCGGCCTCTCTTCCTGCTCTCCAACCTGGATGAGAATTACTGGAAATTCCTCTCACCCTGGAAACCCCGGTCACATCCTCATCAACAGTCCCAGGAAAGCACCTGGTCATCTGCATTCCAGGCTCCTTTTTGGAACGATCCCCAACTTACATGTTGTGCAGGGAGCACCAGCCACAGTGAGGGTCCCCCGAGCTCAGACACTCCCCACAAGTTGTGTACTGCTCACAGGATTCCACGGGGACCCTGGTGATCTGGCAGAGAGACGAAAGACAGCACAGTTAGATCAGGGAGTGAGGACTGGCTGATGTGTGTTCAGACTCACCTACACTACTCCCACCGGTGGTTGCACTGTCACCGCCCATAAAGAGGTGACACTGGGGGGCGGGGGAATCAATGGCCTCTCTCATCCGTTTGCCTGGTGCAAGGTGGGGTTACAGCTAAGGGGAATGTGTTTCTGGGAGTGGCTGGCCCAAGGCTCCCTCTTGCCCTCACCAGGGGCAGAAGCATATCTTCCTGTCTCTGTCTGCCCACCACTCAAGTCCTTTGAGAGCTGGCCAGGCTCGTGAACATGGTGACCTCTGCTGAAAGCCCATTGAGTGCCACCAACTTGTCTCTGAAGGGCTTTCAGCTGGGCTTGGGCTGAGACACCCTGCCCACACAGAACACATTTGAAAAGGGAGAGAAGGAGAAACTTTTCCTATCCAATAACATTCATCGTATGGCACAGTCTCTTTACATCCAACCCAACATACCACCTGGATCCAATTATCCCATTCTCTGATGTCTGCATGCAATTTTTTCTAGTAAATCTTCCAGCCTTTGAAAAGTCTGGTTAAATGGGAACATCCACAGAGATGAGCTGCCTGATTCCGTCTTGCTGGGGAAAGTGGGAATTTACAGATCAAGTCCCTGCCCCCCACCCCAAGAGTGCAGCCGCAGCGAGCTCCTGCCAGTTTCCCTGTGGGGCCCTGCAGGGCCCTGAGACGGGCCTGTGTGGACCCGAGGCCACCACCTGCCCAGTGTGTGTGACATTCAGGCCAGGTAAAGGGGTCCAAAGATTGCTGTCTTCCATCTGTAATGCTCGGTACCGCTGCTGGTTGGGGCAAGAGGCTGATGGGCTGCAAAGCCATTTGCTGGGCCGGGGCTGGGTTCTCCTTCATCAGGGCAGAGAGCTCTCCCACCCACTGGATGTGTAAACCAAGTGCAAACACACAGCCTGGGGTCCAGCTGCACGCTGTTCTGCCTCGGGCACAGGGACAAAGGATCTGCTGGGGACACTTTCACAGCATGCTCCTGAGAGGATGGGGAGAAGTTTAACATGCTTATCTAGCAAATGTTTATCAGATGTCACTACAGCGAGGCTCCAGTGCTACGTCAGAGGGAAATACTAGCCATCAGGCCACGGGTCCTGCCCCACAGAACTCAGAGTCCAGGGGGAGTTGGTAATTGCAAAGCTGGAGCTCCTTGCCTGGGACAGGTGTCACCGTAGAGGAGGGGTGCCCAGGACAAGGTGTGGGGGGAAGAGGTCATTGGCGAAAGCCTGAGTCAGGGGAGGAGAGCGCCAGTGCAGAGACGCGTAGGGGCACAGCACAATGAGCCATTATCACGAACAAAAGTCATTAAGGACAAGTTCAGCAGAACTCAAGGGTATTGCCTGGCCGGGGCAGGGTGAGATGTCATGGGACGTACGCTAGGGCCAGTTGATGAAAGCTCTCGTGCACACATTCCGGGAGCCTCCCTTTCTTGGTTGGGTGCTCCCCATTCTTACCGTATCCTAACACCGAATGTTCGCATCACAAGGCTTTTCTATAAGTGGGTGGACATGATCAGCTTTAAACAGTGCTAACCTCCTTTTAATCACAAAAATAATGCAGGGAGGATAATAGTAAAATCTAGCAATTCAGTTTAAGAAACTGGTCCTGGGAGAGTTGCAGGCCAGTCTGAAATAGCCCCCAGGTACCAGACCTGAAGGTGTGAGTCGAAGCCATGTGTGTGGTGTGCCCTGATGGCTGACAGAACGGCTCAAGGGGCTGAACTGCCCCTGGGCCACGGGAACAGACAGGGTGTCAGGGCAGAGAAAGGCCGCCCCATACCGGTGAGTGCCCCGCTCAGGTCTCTACTCCAAGAGCGGTGCTGTTCGACCAGGGGTCCTTCATGGAAGACTGGTCAGGGCAGGGCGGGATCCCCACGTGGCGTCTGAGGGTGCAGCTCACGGACCTGGGATGTTTGTTCACATCCAGAGAGATGAGTCTTAAGGTGGTTTCCCAGTGTCTGAAGGGCAGCTGTGTGGCCACAACAGGACTCACGGGTAAAAAGTTTCAGGAAAGCCCAGCCAAGAAAGGTCAAGGTCGTCCAATAACACTCAGCCCTTGCTTTGGCAAGGAACTCCCATCACTGGGATGCGAAAGTGAGTCAAGGCGGCAGGTGTCTGGAAGGCTGGGAGAGGGATTTCTGCCCCCAGAGGGAGGCCGCCTTTGTCCTTCCCACTTTGTTCTATTTCTCACAGCTGACCTAACTCCTCCCTGAGTCTGCTCACGATTCCTGCCCCGAACGACTTGGTACAGTCGAAAGAGACCATCCAGGGGTGCCAGGGGGCTCAGCTGGTTAAGTGTCTGACTCTTGATTCTGGCCCAGGTCATGATCTCAGGCTCCTGAGATCGAGCCCCACATCAGGCTCTGTGATGGGCGTGAAAACTGCTGACGAGTCTGTCCCTCCCTTTCCTTCTGCCCCTCCCCCCGCTCGTGCACGCTCGCACGCTCTCTCTCTTTCACAAATAAATGAATAAATCTTTAAAATAAGTAAATAATAATAAATAAATAAATAGAAGAGACCATCCAGCCATTGCTACCAGCCACTGGCATCATTACATTGCCTTAAGAAACAACCTTGACCTCTCTGACTTATGGCCTGTTACTCCTCCAAGGAGCACCTTTCTGAAAGCCTGCCTCTCCTGGGCCTGGACCTCTCAGCCCTCCAGGATCTCGGTAACCCCACAACACCGGGGTCTTCTGCCAGGCCCCTCCAACGTGCCCCCTGAGGCCTGGGCCCCACTGCAGCCCAGGGCCCAGCCTTCCTTTCTTGGGTTTCGGGCTCCATGTGAGTGATGTCTGCATCTGGCTGGAAATTAAAACAACTGTCTGCATTGCATTCGGCCCGTCTGTCAAAACACAGCCCGGCTCTCAGCAGCTGGGAAAGACGGCCCTGAATGGGAGCAGTGTCTCCAGCAACAAAGCCCACTTTCACGCCAAGTGCCACGGAGATAGTGAGAACCCTGTTCTTCTCCAAACATGAAACCAATAGCACAACTATTTTTCCTGTTTCCTGGGCCCTCCTGGTGGGAATTTCTCTCTCTTTTTTTTTTATAATGCACTGAGTTGAAGAGCAAAGTGAAGCAGGAAACTTCTGGGGTGGGGGGTGGTTCTAAAACTTGAATGATCCCCTCCTCCAAGATCTACTAGGCAGGCACAAAGCAGAGGCAAGAAATGTCATCGGGACTGGCAGGAGACCCTCCATGTCAGATGTTTCTGTGGGTTCTCTGTCTTTCCCATATTCACGAGTTCCTGTATTCATTCATCAACCCATAGTCACTGATTCATTGATCACACCCCTACGTACAGATAAGGGCCAGTGCTGGGCACTTCAGGGGAATGAAAACAACTGCACCTTAAGACACAGCCATCAACTTCAAGTTGCAAACAGACCAGCAGTGAAAAGACAAGAGAGCGATGTGTGCTCTAAACCACTGTAAGAAAGCTGAGGGGATTCAGAGCGAAGAGAAAATACTTTCATGTCTGTTGTGTCCAACGTGATAGCCACTAGCTTGTGTGCTTTTAAGCACCTGAAACATGGAGGGTTCAAATTAAGAGGTACTCTAAGGACACAAGACACCCTGGATTTGGAGGATTTTGTATGGGAAAAAAAAGTGTATCACATGAATACTTTTTTATTGACACAGTTTAAAAATGAAAGTTTTCAGACACTGGGTTACATAAAATCTACTATTAATTTTCCTCTGCCTTTTAAAAATGTAGCTGCTAGAAAAGTGAACATTTTACACAGGGCTTGCATTTCCAGCTTGTATTCCGTTTCTATGGGCCCGTGTGGCTCTGGGTGGGCGTCCCGAGCAGGTTTTGCGACAAAACAAGGCATGGGCCTGGGTCTTGAAGGGTGAATTGTATGGACACAGAAGGAGAGCGCCCCAGGAGGGAAGAGCTTCTGTGCAAACGGAAAAGCAGAGTTTCTTCAGCAAACCTTGCATAAGAGCCGGGGAGCAGTGGGTACAAATCTGGAGAGGTGGGTTTGGCTTAAGCTGGGAAAGACGGGGAAGACCACGGAACTGGGGACGTATGAAGTGTCTGAGCTCCCCAGACCGCCATAGCCTGGCCAGAACATCCTCCAGAAAGAGCAGGGTCCAGGAGCTCTCAAGGAGGAATGATGGCTCTCCAGGCATGGTCCTGGACCCAGCACTGCTGGCATTACCTGTGAGGTTAGGAGGCATGAAAACCCGGAGCCCACTGAATCAGAAACTCTGGAATGGGGCCTGAGTGGTACTTCTAACAAGCTCTCCAGCCATTCTTACCACCTAAAGATTGGGAACCGCTGGTACAGATAACCTCACTCCTTGGGTCTTTTTAAATGTCAGGTTCCCCAGGCCAGGAAGAAAGGGAATAAAACTTGACTTTGGGGCCGTGGAAGGAATAAGACTACTTTAAGGGAGTGGGAGAAGGAGGTATTCTGGGGACTGCTTTGGGCCCAGGGAGAAACCAGCCCCGACAGCTCTGAGTCTCTGGAGGCCCTAAAGGACCAAGTTTGAACGTCTGAAATCCGGATGCTTGGCCGTGTGTCCTAGGTGACAGGTGGGCACGTGCTCTAGGACAGGGCAGGGTGGGGCAGGATGGGGTGGGGACGGGCGTGGTCTCCAGCCGCTCCAGAAGGAGCCCGAGCCTCCTCCTCCTCCTGAGAATGGGCCACCGAGTCAGGCGCACTCTGTCGGGGCTGACTCAGAGTTTAATGGGACACTCTATGACGCTGTAATTAGTGTTTGTTTATTATGATTGCATTTTAATTATGCCGGAGGCTCGCCCACCCCCTCGGCTGAGTGCTGGGATCCAAGGGTAGCTAGGCTGGGAAGGGAGAGCAGCAATGAGAAGCCTGCGTCGGAGGATGCCCTTCTCCTGACCCACCCACCGCCCTCTCCCCGGGACCGTGGAGCTGCTCCGGACAGCTTCCACGCTCGCGTTCCGCATTCTCTGCTGCTTGATCTTAGGTCTCGTAATTATACCTCTAATGAATATAACTGTCCTATTAAGTCATTTACTTAAGACATACTCTTAATTAAAGGTGACTCATACTGTGCTCCTGGCTCCTCTGGCCTTGGGGCCCTGCATCTCGAGTGTCTTCCTCGGCCTGATTCAGCAGGACTGGAGCTCTGTGTGGGAAGGGATCCGTGGGGCTGCGCAGAGATTAGGGTGGTCCCCCCCACTCTCCCTCTTCTTAGCACAACGTGTAGTCTCACAGGGCGGGAGGCCCTGCCCGGCCAGGAACATGACATCAGAGTCTTACTGGCTCAGGCGACAAGTCATTGAGGGGATGGCTGGAACCAACTTCCACTCCTCAGGATCTGGAAGAACATGGCAGACCCGCTGGGGTTTGGAGCACCCGGGGTGAGGCCAGGAAGGCGTCGGAGGCCCTGGACAGGGAGCACCTCAGGTACAAACACAACACCACTCTTCAGAGTTGTCCAGGGGTAGCCATAGGGAACAGAGCCCTTTGCCAAGTGAGCTTGGGGACAGAGAATCAGTGCCATGTCTCTGCCACCGGAAAGGAGCGACATGGTTCTGAGAACCCAGATGGGTCTCCTGGGGAAAGACCTGTGGTGAAGCAGCACAACACATGGAATTCTGACAACAGATTGTGCCCGGGCTCCCTTCAGTCCTTAAACACTTCCTGACCGTTCGTGTTGTGTTACACTCTCTGCTGGGCACTGGGGCCGTATTCTCTGCCTTCTTGGAGTTCTTGGTTGGTTTGAGGACAAACCCAAGGAAACAGACAATCTCAACACAACGGGATAGATGTCACAATAGAGGGAGAACCAAGAGACAGTCATGGCTCAAAGGACGGAGAGCAGAGGTTTGCCTGGTTGGGGCAGGGGCGGCATGGCGCTCAGTGTTCCCGAGGCCCTGCGGGATTCCTCTGCAATCGTGCAAGAGAGATACAGAGAGAACAGGAGAAAGTCAGGGAAAGCTGTTCTCCAGGCTGGTGGGGCCCCTCGGAGAATGAGCATTTAATCCCCCTCTTCCCTGGAATTTGCTGGCCACCCCCCGCCAGATGGTACACCTGTCCCCACACGTGTCCCCGGCCTCCTGACACAAGGAAAGAAACAGAGGCTTTCTCAGTGGTCAGGAGCCAGGTGGCGGGGTGGGAGGTGGCGCACACAGCCCGGCTGGGGCAGGCAGTTGGTCTGATCAACAGCTTCCCGGTCCCCAGGGCCCGTGGCAAAGCGCACAGCAGCTGAAACCCAACTGTCCCCTGAGCCTTGCTCCTTGCCTTCATACCTCCTTTAGGTGGTCCCACCAGCTGGCCCTCTCTCCCCTTCTACTTAGGAAGGTCTCAGCCCCACTTTCTCTTTTTTCCCCAGTTCAAGCCTGTTTCCCAGCAAAGCGCGATGCTCTCGTTCATCCATGGCAGAGGGCAGTCCGAGGAGAGCCGAGGCCAGGTCCGGCACGTGGACTGACTGCCATCCGGGGCACTGCCTCCATGTACCAGGGGAGGGTCTGAGCTTTTCTGAGTGCTTTCACACGCTTTATCTCCTCTGATCTGCACAGCTCCCCAGGGAGGAAGACAGGGCGGCCATTGTTAGGTATTATGATTCCCATTTGATCCACTAGGAAAGAGAGGCCCCCAAAGGGCTTAGCCCCAGCTCTGTCTTGCCGTGGTGAGTGGCAAAGTGGCTCCTCTACGGCCCACGCTGGTGACATACTGTCAGGGAGCTTCCTGAGGACGGGGGCACGGGAGGTTTAGGGGACAGTTTCAGCAGACAAGGTTCGAGGCGAGCCCAGAGCCAGGTTCAGGGGGCAGGCAGGAACCCGAGGGGAGGTAAGCCTAGGGCTTCTCTGTCCTTGCAGTTCTGCGTAGCTTGCTGGTACCCAGTAGTTGCTCATGGGGGGATGGGCGGGTGGGTGGAGTCTTTCTACGCAGGCTTTCCCCCAAACCCCGTCAGCGTCAGCCCCGTGGCAATGGGTGTAATCAGCCTCGAGACGCCTGAGTGCTCGGGGCTCTGTCCTTCCCTACCTACCCGAGGGGTCCAGGGTTCAGAGTCCTCACTGGGAGAGGGACACGGGCAGCTGACCCAGTGCCCAGCCTAAGCCAGAGTGGACCCTCCAAGGACAGGACAGGCTGTGCCAGCTCCACTGCCTACGGTTCAGCAAGTTTCCATGGGAAAAGACAGCTTCTCCCTCCTGTCCTTTCAGGCCAAGAGCTCCTTGTCTACTGGATGCCTGAAGCTGCATCTTCATCTAAACTTCCCTGCTGGGGGTGGGTGGGAGCAGAGGTATGGGGCAGCAATGAGACCCCCTCATTGGATCTGCTCCCCAAGGATGGAGGGGTGAGGAGGCATTAGGAGGTCTCCCACTGAAGGCTGGCAGGCTCCTGGTTGGCACCACCCGGCTCTGAGCCAAGCAGTTAGAGGCCTGAGGAACAGCACGAGGCAGCAGGAATAGATAGATTTCATTTATCCAGTGCCTACTGCATGCCAGGCACATGCTACATAGTATCTCATTTAATCCTGTGCCAACTTTGCAGGCAAGGTATTCTCAGGCTCGCTTTACTTATTAGGAAACAGTCTCGGGGGAATAACCCACCCAAGGTCACATGCCTTGCAGGGAGAGGGCAGGCACAGAGTTGGAGTCCAGGTCTGTCTGACTCCCGAGCTGAGACGTAAGGCGGAGACAGGCCGCCCTGAAGATGGAAGGCGTCCCCCTCTCCTGAGGCCGCCCCAAATGCTGGCTGTCAGGGCTGCCTTTCTTTCTCCTAGAAATCAGGTGCCAGCCGCAGTGCCTAGCCATGCTCTTGGGCACTGTGATCGCAGACATAGGATGGTTCGACTTAAGGTTTTTAGACTTTAAGATGGCGTGAAAGCAATACGCATGCAGCAGAAACCGTGTTTTGAATTCCGAATTTGGATCCTTTCCCAGGCTAGCAGTACGTGGTACGAGGCTCGCTCACGCTTCGGGCAGCGGCGGCAGTGAGCACAGCGCCCAGTCAGCCACGGATCCCAGAGGCAAACAACCCGCATACTTCACAGCATTCTATGCCCACAGGACCATGCTGCTTTTCCCTTTCAGTACAGTATCCAGTCCATTACATGAGCTAGGCAATGCTTTCTTATCAAACAGGCTTTGTGTTTGACGATTTTGGCCCATCTGTAGGCTAGCGTAAGTGTTTCGAGCACATTTAAGGTAGGCTAGGCTCTGCTATGATGTTGGTAGGCTAGGTGTATGAAATGTGTTCCAGCTTACGATGGTTGCATGGGGACGTCTCCCCATCCTAAGTCCAGGAAGATCTGGACGATCACCCATCTGATCATTGCACGCCTCTTAGCTCATTTTACTCTCCTGCTTGCTAGCAATGAGTCCAATGGCGAATCCAGAGCTAGTCGCAACAAAAGGGTGCAGAGAGGGAGAGAGGCTGGTGAAGGGGGAAGAGCCCCTACTAGGTTCTTTTTCAAGCTGGCCAGGACCCAGAACAATAAAGGCAGAGGCTCTGAGCAGGTTGCCCGGTTTCCGTCCCGAGCCTCCCAGGAACGTCACGGAGCCCTCAGCACAGAGGCAGAAGGGGCTTTTCTGTCCTGGTCTCGCCAGGAGTTAGCGGTGTGGCTTGGGGCAACCCAGTTCGCCTCTTAAGCCTCCAGCTTCTTACCTTTCTCACGGACACAACAGTACCTGCTCATCAGGGAGCCGAGCACCTCTGAGCTCACATTTTCAGCTTCAGTCATTTCTACGAATCAACCTCCCAGTAATTAACGTGAAGAATTCACTCTGGTTTGTTCCCAGGGTTACATCTAGTTCTTCAAAAATCAATAGCCATGTGTGAGACCTCCTTAAATCCTCATAAAGTAAACATCGGCCCAGCCTCCTGCCTGTCCTCAGAGCCGTAAAAAGTCACATGATCAATATCATTAAGAAAAAGGAGGCATCGAGCCCCCGGAAAACCAGCTGGAGGTTCTCGAGTCTGTGATTCCAACTAAAGCAACATGCAACCTTCTGACCAGAAGCTGACCCTGGGGCTGACTCCTAAGAACTCCTGACTATCTGGGGACCTCAGGGCGGAGTGGAGTTCAAAGACAAAATCTATTTTTAATGACTTGGGGGAGAAGAGTGGAGTGGCTGAGTAGTTCGGAGTAATTAAAGCTATCTATCACTCAGAGAGTAGAATCCAAAGTTGGTTGAACTTTTCAATGACAGTTTTTCCCTTCTCATTCATAAAGCCCAGCAGAGGGTCATGCAGGAGTCAAAGGGGAAAGGGCGGTAGGAAAAGAAATTTCTGGCCCTGACTAGTGAAATTTATCTTTTTGATGAGCACTAGGGCAATGGCCTCTCCTGGGGTCTTTTTTTTTTTTTTTTTTTTTCAGCGAGAGGTCATATTTTGTATTGACATTTTGGTGGACACTGAAGGTAGACAGCTGATAAGCCGTAGGACATTAACTTGTCAGCACTTCCAACCTCAGTTTCCTTCTCTGTGAAATGGTGACTATAATGATGTCAGCTTCATAGGGTTGTTTGGGGGCCTCACTGACACCTGCACACCAAGAGCTGTGCATACAGCTGGTGCTCAATAGTGGTAGTTACTACCATGCTCAGTCTTTATCTACAGACCCCACTGAAGGTGGCAGTGTTTGCATGGGAAAGGGGCAAAGGGCCCTCACCCAGGCTCTGCACTCCTGTGCTGCGCGACCTTGAGCAGGCCACCTAGCCCCTCTGGGCTGAGACTGCTGATGTGTCTGTCATACGGGGAGAATGATGTCTGCCCTTTGCATGAAGAGCGGTACAGCCACTCCAACTGCTGTCCTTAGTGATGACATAATCCCTCCTTGAGGCCGAAGTGCCCTAAAAACTCAAGATCCTCTGTGGAAAGAAGTCAGATCAAGCTTCGTCTCCTCAGGATTAAGGTAAAACTTGGGCAAGGGAAAAGCACAAAGAGGGTAGGAAACCGAGTGGGCAAAGTAGATATTCCAAACACCATTAACATATTTTCTTAGACAGGAGTTCTGGGCCAGAAATATAAGGGAGATAGAAGTGGGGCCCTTTCCAGTTTTGGTTTTCGGAAGGATCTACAAAGAGGCAGAGATGCAGATACTATGCTGTCTCCATGACAACCGTGGGTTTATTCAGTTAGGGAAAGCGGGTGGGAGAGGAAATCGGGGATGGGAAATGGGGCCTAAGAAATAACAGATCTCCCACGTGGGGTCCAGATGTCTTGGACCAGCCAGGTGCCACCAAGTTCCCTATAGGGTCAACATCAACTCCTCTACCCCCAGGAGGGGGAAGGTGATAAGGGCAGGGGGATGGAGTAACACGGCAGGGATGACTCCAGCCACCCACTCCTGCTCATTCATCCGCACTTGTACTTGTTCAGGTGGTTCCACTGAGGCCCCTGGATGCCCTGAGCCCGAGTACAACCTTACCACACGGAGACTGACTTTCTCTAAGAGTTGGGCCTCTGCCTTATAGGCCCTGGTTTCTGGGCTCCATCCCCTTAACTTCTTGTCCCCTTGCTTTCCAGTTACCAGCAGAGGAGATGAGAGGGGGTGGAGCACCAGTTAACCCCAAATTCTCTCCGCAGCCTCTCTGGTGCATCAGCTTGGGCAGGTGAACCCTGAATCCTGAGGGCCCAGGAGGATGCTAGTCAGGTTCTGGACCACGAGTACCTTTGCTGTTGTCTGGGTAGAAGGTGGGGCCTACCTTTGGTGTGGTTTGGGATAAGGACTCAGGGAATCCTTCCATAAGAGGGGAAATGGGGCCTTCAGGACATCCTTGTTCCTGAAGGGGACAGTAAGAATGAGCTCCTTTGGGCAGAAGCCCCAGCATTGCCTCCCACCCAAGCTCCAGATTTCTGTCCCCTGTGCCCAGCTGTGCTTCCGGCTCTGAGGCTGGCACTCATGGTTAGTGACACAAGCTTATAGTTTCTCAGGGGCTGTATGAATTGTGTATGAATTTCCCACGCTTGATCTCTTCCCTGGCATCCGCTCCTGGGGTTCTGAAGGGACCCCATGTTGAAGGCCCCAGGTCACCTTGACCTAAGGAGAGCAACCTTACTGAAGAGTGTAAGATTTGGCCAAGGCCAAACGCACAAGACCTCCTTCAGGACACCCTAATCAACAGCTACGCACATAAGAAAAGTCAGAGCTAGCTTCCCTCTACCCACAGGCACTGGAGCTGAGGTGGACCTCCCTCTCTCCACCTAAAGTGTTGCATAGATCTGAGCAGACAAGAAATCATTCGAGCCTCATGTTGTTAAACAGAAATTGGGTTTCCAGGGGACCTTATGGAGGGCATCTTCTCAGCCATCTCTCTGTTTTCCGTTTTTCTCTCTAACCATCTGAGACTTGGCCATCTTGTCTTCCTGACACATGAGATTGGAAAATAGTACCTCTGATTTTTCGTCATATGCCAAGTGTCTGGCTCCCTTGGGGAAGCACAGAGCAGATTCTTGTCACTCACAACTTCCTAGGACAAGTTAGTAGGTGAATGGATGAGTGTGTGTGTGTGTGTGTGTGTGTGTGTGTGTGCAGAGAGAGAGAGACAGAGAGACAGAGATGGTGGATAATAGTACATGTTAGATCTCTGCCTAAAGACAAAAAGTCTCCTACACTTCTATTACATTTTAAAATGTTCCTTTCTGTACAGAGTTCATGTGTTCATTCACACAATCCTGGCAAGATGGTGATGTGCGAGGTAGGAAGGCTCCACCCTTTGCTGGATTCTGAGCCACCATGTTGCTCCGGGCATCTGCATAGACTGGTCGGTCAGTGGAATAGAGACCCTTCCACTGGGGCAGCAACAGCAACAGAGCCTCAGTGCCCTGTACCTAGGGGCAAGTCTGGAGGGCTTGTGACCTGGCCTTGGGAATCTACATTCATGAGTGGACCGACATACGGTTGTTCATCATTTGGTGTTTATCAGTTGATTATTATAATTGGTGCTTGTATTTGTCCATGGGCTTATGGACTCATTTACTTATTCGTTAGTCCATCAAGGTACGAATCTTTAATTCATTCATCTCTTCATATATCCAGTAGACCAGATATCAAGTCTCATACTGTGGCGCTACAAAGTCAAGTTAGTCACAGTCTTACGCTGCCCTCAAGAGGCATATCCTCTGGTGGGTAAGCCGGAAAGTCGAGGGTCGCTGGAGAGGTTCCTAGCTGAGAGTGATCATCCGGAGGGGCCAGAGAAGTGTCACCCTTTGTGGCAGGCCTGGAACCATACTGATATTTAGTGAGGCAAGATGGAGAGAAGGGCAGGAGCAGAGACCAAGCGTGAGGAGACGCAGAGAGGCCTCCAAGAATGAGCGCGGGGAGGGCAGGGACCTGGCGGGAAAGGTGAACTGAGGGAACATCGTGGAAGGCCAGGGTGGTAGAAACAGAGCAGAAAGGAGGAAAAGGACAGGCTGTGCATTTCCTCTTGCACCATGTGTCCCTTACCTGTCCCTGTCAGAGCATCCCTGCTGCCTCGCCCAGGAGGTCCCCGCTGCAGGTCCCTGGAGCAGGATGGCGGCTGTTGGTCCCAAGGGTCTCCCTTCTATTCTCTGGACATCAGATGTGCCCTGCATACCTTCGTTTCTCTGTTCTTCCAGAAAGGTGGACAGCATGGGTCCTAGAGTCAGACCGCCCGGGGCCGAATCAATCCCTGCCCCTTCGCTGATTAGCTGTGTGACCTCCGGCACCCTCTCAGCTAAGCCTCACTTGTTGATTGGTGAAATGGGGTTAATACTAGCACATATTTCTGTAAGACTCACTACCTGCAGATGAGGAAGGAACGGTGGCGCGGAGCGTCACAGTGAATTCACTGGCGGTCAAACAGCCAGGAAGCCGTAGAGCTGGGGATTCGAGTCTCGTTAGGCTGGCTGCAGAGCTCGTGCTCCGAGCTTCTACACTAAATTATCTTTTAGGCATGAAGGTTAGGCTGGTGTCTAGGTCCGAACTTCTACACTAAATTATCTCTTAGGCATGAAGGTTAGGCTGGTGTCTAGCACACAGAGATCAGTTATTAGGAACAGGTACATATTAAGAACATGGTATGTATGCTGTGTAGGCATGAAGTTCAAAGAATGAACAGACATGTCTCTACTCTTTAGGTACTCATAGTGTAAAGCTGATAAGCGCCACTCCCCCCACCCCGTTTAATGAAATATTAGCACAGAATGATGGAGATGTAGTACAGCTACAGGAGTAAAGGGAAAACCATGGAAGGCTTCCAGGAGGCAGTTTTATAATGATGCCCTCAGCTAAAAAAACCTAAATAATACAAAAATTTTTTTTTCAAAAACAAGAAAAACTGCCTCCTGGATGAAGTTTATAGTCCAAATGCCCTCCCTCAACCCCAATATTTGAGCCTTTTAACTTCTGATCCCCACCAGGCTGACATTTCCACTCCAGACTCCCTCTGTCCGTGTCAAACGCCCACTCCTGGCACAGTGGCCCCTCATGCTGTGCACAGTCCAGCCTCCTTAACTTTACTCACACATTCCTACTCATCAGAACGTCCTCCCCCTCCTGCTCACCCCGGGGCTCCCCCTCTTCCATGCAGCCTTCCTTGATCAACCTCTGTGATGTCTCTGAATTTAGAATCTGACCACCTGCCCAGCTGGCAGAACTCTAATGCACTTTGTGAGAAAAGAGTCTTCTTAGGACTCTATCTTTTTAGGTTACTCATAGGGCTCTGCTTTTTACTTCTTTGTATGAGATATCCCTGTATGCTCTGACTTCACTTTCTTACACAAAATAGGTCTATAAATACCTGCTGAGAAGCTAATCACACTTGCCCAGTGATCCAGGTTTTATTTTAAGCTTCTTAAGTAAATGTACTAAGAACTATGGGAAGGTTCTCTAGGTGTGGCTGACGCCCCTGGCATTTCTGCTGGGATCCATTAGGTGATGTGAAGGTTTTCGTTTTTTTTTTTTTTTTTTTTTTTTTCGTTTTTCTTTTTAAATAGACTTACTGTTTATCACCCAGCAGAGGTGCATGGTATCACGGAAAGGACACGACTGTTTGAGTTAGAACGGGGCTCGGCATCACACTGTACTCAGCTGTGCTGGCTGAACCACTTAACCTTTCTGAGCCTCAGTTTCTGCTTTTGTAAATACTACCAGATACCAGAATTAAAGCATCCGGCAAAGCACCAAATTACAATGACCACAGCAAGCTCACTAAGACAGCAGACGATCCCACAATTTTTTAGAGCAGATTGTCAAGATTCTTCGACCCTTCTCTTGGGTCCCAGGCCCAGATCAAAGAAATACAGGGGTCAAGGAACGAAAAGGAGAAGATTTTGTGAGATGTTCAGAGGAAGCCCTTGGAATGCTGTAACCTAGCCAGCCACCCTTTCAAAGGACCACTTGAAAAGCTTGAGATGCATGCCCCGGACTGGAGGGGACACAGTTGACAGGAAAACCCAGAGGGCAGGAAATCCAGGCACTCAGCTGACGGCTCTCAGGAGACAGAGTGAAGGCAGGACCTCGGGCATTCCCTGAGTGCCCCCACCCTGGTGATGGGGGCCGACTGAGGGTGTGGAAGTGCCTCCTTGCACCAGATCCAGCCGTGGACACCTTAGGAAGGTGAGCTGGCCTGGGAGCATTTTATGACCTGTCCGAGAAAACCCCCTGGACAGAACAGGTACATACTAAGCAAGAGTACGACAGATGAGCTAGAAAATCAGGGTCGGGAGCAGAGAGCTGCCTGATGGCAGCTAGAGAGCTAGAGCCAGGGCAGCTCGGCAGTGGGGTGTCCAAGGGCCCACGAAGGACCCAGCCCCAAAAGAGTCAGAGCTGTTAGCCAACTCGGAGAGTGGGAAACTATCTTGTGACAACTCCAGTTCAAGTGCAAAAGGGTTTCTAGGACCCTTCCTCTCTGATTCCTCGAAGGGTTCAATAGCAATACTTGGGTGGGGGAAGAGAAGTGTGAAAAAGAGCAGAACCACTCCTCGTGGCTCCAAGTGGGGAGCGTGTAGGAGGCCCGGGCGGCAGGGTGGGGGAGATCTGAGCTTCGGTCAAGGCCAGAATTTTACTTTTGGTCTGAAACTGGACATTATAACTTTGGATGGAGACTGTTTGAGCCTTGAAGGCCTTGGTATTTCTATCCAAGAGTGAGCTGATAAGCTGCGCAGGTGCTGAAGACAGAGGCAAAGGGGGTGCGGGAGACAAACCAGCGCAGCGTTTCGGTGCTATCCGCCAACGTACGGGCAGGCAGAAGAACGCTAAGGGTGCCGTTCCTAACTGTACGTCTTCACAACGGTCACACGAAGTCGGAGCCACGACCCTGCGTGGTTCGGGATCAGGCTGCCCGCACGCATCCGCGGCAACTCCTGGTGTCACTTCTGGGGACAAACTGAAAACTTACCAATAACATGATTTTAAATAAAAAGAAAACTCTGGGTGTCAACTCCGCTGAGTGTTCTCTCTGAAACCCTGGTGTCCTTCCGGGGAGTGTACAGGGGGTGCAGAAATCTCTTTTTCAACTCCAGGGGTTCACGGGTTCTAAGAATTTGAGAACTGCCCCAGTGGAAGGCCTTAGGGGATGGGAGCACCATCATTAAATGTGACATCCCAAGCTAGTCTAATGAAGACAAGGGTGTTAGGAGGCGCTGGTTCCTAGTGAGACGCCCTCTGGGGGCCCCTGCCTCCCGGACCCCAGTGCCAGCCCCGCCTGAGCCACCCGTGGGGATTACAGCTCTGCCGCTCCCTGCTGCCTGGAGGGCGGTGGCAGGGAATGTTCAAATCTTCTCTTTCCTCCCTGCTTTCTATTCCTGGCCTCCTCCAATGGCTGCTTGGGATGGAACCCATGTCACGGAGCTGCTGGGCATAGAAAGGGGTGGAGGGGAACTTGGGGAAATGGAAGAGAAACAAAAGATTCTTTTCCTTTTCCTTTTTTTTTAACAGGTGCTTAGGAAATTAATTAGAGCAAATAATCACCAAGTTGTCTGAGTCTCTATTTTATTTGGTGCATGCCGGGTCTGCTGGAAAAAAAAGGGGGGGAATTTTAAATAATTTTGGAGTTATAACTGATGTAATTAGGTGCTCAGTGAACACTTAGCATCGAGCTGTGCTTATTAAAATTACTGTTTTAATCAGAACATTGCTGGAGAATCATTAATAATACAATGGCTTGATTCCCTGGAACTCTAATTAGACCTGGACTTTTAACCACCTGAGCGTAATCTGGCTCCGTCTGGATGCACACCACGGGTGATGCATTATCATTTCAGGCCAAGCGGGGATGGAGCATCAATACTGCTCTTTAGTGATGGCCGGAATGCTTTATTTTGGAGGGCGAGAGTGTGTGGAGGAGCCTCGGGGGGTGCCGAGGCTGAAGGGTGGGGATGGAAGTGAAAGGGGTCAGTTAAGGGCTCCGGGTTGGAGGTCTTCCGGAAGGAAAGGCAGGAGCTATCTCTCCTACCGTGGGGCATGCCTTATCCATGGTTCTGCCCGGGAAACAATCAAGCCCTAATGTCATAGGTTCAGTGAAGGGCCGTTTCTTGGGATGGTCTGCCTTCACGGGGGCCAGCTGGTCACCCAAACCAAACCCAGGTTCAGATGGGTGCAGCTTTAGTCCCCGGCCAAGCCTCTGTCATCAGAAATCTCATCCATCACCCCCTGAGAGACAACCAAAGGTTAATCTGGTGAAGTCCTGGGGCCCCTTCTTAAGTTCCCTGTCCAGCACTTCGGGTCACCCTAGAGAGAGACCATGAGGTGGGCTGAGCTGTTCCAGAACTTTCCAACCCTTATTGACATTTCAGGGTTAACTAGGTCCACAGCCGGGAGGGAGGCTGCCTGGCTGTGTTCGTGTCCCCTGAGACACTTGGCTGAGCTGGTGTTTGGAGAATGGGGTCAATGCCTCTGGCTCTGAGCCTGGAGTTTTGGTTTCTCCTTCAGCCGGCGACTCAGTTGTATCAACACGGATTCGGCCCCCATGGCGGGTGGAGTGCTCGGACTGATGTCACGGGGGTGCCCAAGAGCAAAAGGAACGGAAACACGCTCTCTGCCCTCCTAGAGCTTGCTAACTCCTTGGAAGGACATAACAAAGATGTGAAAACAAGATTTAGGATACTTAAAAGGCAGACACGGAGAAGGGAAAATTAAGCTGGAGCGGGGCGAGGGCAAGCAGAGTTAAGTGGTGATCAGAACACGATGGGATTAATCAGAGAGGGGCTAAAGGCCTTCCGGAAGAGGACGTGGGGCCAAGAAGGGGAGGCAGCCCTCTCTGTGCCCTCATTAAACATTCTTCTGGCTGCTACTGGAGGCCTGGAGACAACAAGATTGAACTCTCTCGGAAGCTCCTGTTCTGGGCCACCTCTAGCCAGTACAGCTCTCTTGTGCAACTGGAAAAAGGCGGCGCCTCAAGGTACACGGCTGGTGAGATGAGTGAGGGCTCCTTTCAGCCCCCACTTGCCGCTCAGCCAGACACTTTTGTGCAGTACACAACCTGACCCATCACATCTGGCAGCCCTGATGTCCCAAGTCTGTAGGGGAGTAGAGCTGAAATGTGTGGTGTGGATCTACTGGAGTTCAAGCCTAGCTGAGCCAAAGATAGAATATTTTTAAGGGCTAAACATCATACCTCTTGTCAGCCCTGTGGGGGGTCAGTGAGAGGCAGAAAGAAAGCTGGAGTCCAACTTGGGCTGAGGAAGAGGGAAGTCTCCCCAGAAGGGGAAGGACTTGAGGAAGGGAGGGTGAAAAGTCCTGGGCAGGAAAACATCACAAACCAAAGCAGAGAGAATGAGCTTCAGGGAGTGTTCTGGCGATAGTGAAGGACACAAGACAGATGTCCCCATTCAGATTTCTTTTCTTACTAGTTCCACCGAGTAGACATTTTAAATGAGAATCAACAAAATAAAACAATTCTAGGCCTCCCTCATGGAAGTAGAGGCCAATGGAAGATGTTTCTATAAACCAACAACGTGGGGCGGGAGAGCCCTCCTTCCATTGTTGGGGAGCTCCAAAGAGAGGTTCAAGATCCAGATGAGTGACAGGAGTCCCCTTCGACTTCCAAGACTGTCTCACAGGCAGGCCCCTCATCCCTTCCGGATTCCTAACAACCCCTCACCTCGGGGAGGTGCGGGGCGGCTTTATACACATGGAAAGGGAGGGGGCAGGCAGTCCCTGTGCTTGGGAGCAAACGGCCAGGCCTCAACTCAAGAATTCCTGTGCTTCTGAAAAAAGAACACCATCACACACACACACACACACACACACACACACACACACACGTACACACACATGTACACACACACCACAAACTTGTGTTTCTATGCAAACACACGGAACACACAGTCACCTTCCGGGGCAGCAACAGCCTGACGCTGCGCACACACTTCCCACGTGCTCACGCCGACATGCCACACCCACATACCTGTCACACACACTCGTAACGCACCGATGTTCCTACCCCACTCGCTGCCCCCCTCACCCCCCGCCCGCACCACAACTGTGGGCAGGAAGAGCCATCAGGAGCTGTCTCCCTTCGGGTTTGTCGTGAAGAAGGATTAGGGCTGCCCAAGATTAAACAGAGGAGTTAAAAATGACAAACAGACTTCTAAACAGGATTAGAGTCTTAATGAAAACCATAATGAATGGAAAAGCCACACAGATATCATCCATTAATGGCCATAAATATCAGACCAACAGATGAGATCTTAGATACTGCAGTTCCGAACCCCATCAAATTACTTCTATTGTAATTCATCAATAAATAACCAAGCCTAGCCTCATATCCGAGGTCTTATCACGCTGTGGAGAATAGACTCTGAGACCACACAGACCTGGGCTGGAATTCTGGTCTCTCTCCTGACAAGCCTGGGCATGTCCCTCTGCTTGTCTGACCGCAGTTTCTTCATCTATAAAACACATATAATTATCCCCCTAATAGGGATGTTGTGGAGATTAAATTAAGTCCTGGACAGCTCTCATAATAACTTATAATAATATTAATAATTTATTATTATGGGTATGATTAATTTTCACTGTTATCTCTTGTTCTCTCCCCTTTTCAGCCTCCTGGGGTCAAGGAGAGCCAATTGGCTGGTGGGATCAGTGGAGAGAGAAGGATAAAGGAGAAGGGAGACGGAAGGAATCGGAACAGCAAGAAACGGAGGCAGGAGCAGAGTAGAGAGAAGATAGGAAAAGGACAAGAAAATGAGGGGAGGATGGCGGGCCTCTTGGATGCTATTCCCTAGCATCATCTGTGCTGGGCTGCCCATGCCCATCTGGGTGGTGGTTCCCAGGGGACCACGTTGTGGAGTAGACACACAAGTATGGCCCTGTCTTCCTACTATTTTTTTTTTTTTAAATAACGGCTTTATGGCGATATAATCCACACAATTATAATTCATGATTTTAGGAAGTTCACCCACCTGAAGTGTACCCATCAACGGTTTTTAATATTGTCACAGGATCGTACAACCATCAGCATCATCAATCTCAGAATGTTATCATCACCCCCCAAAAGAAACCCTATACCCAGTAGCAGTCCCCCTCTTCCTGGGACAACTGCTCCTGCCCCAGGCAATCACTAACTGTGTGTAGATTTGCCTATTTGAGACATTTCATATAAAGAGAAGCATACGAAATGTGGTCTTCTGTGGCTGGCTTCTTTCATCTAGCATCATGTTCCCATCCATGCTGTAGCATAAATCAGTGACTTCTGAAATTTCTTAACTCAAAGTGGAAAAGGGGAGGAAGAGAGCCTCATACGCCCACACCCAAGCACGGGTCCACAAGTCCACCTGAGAAAGCTCACTGAATCCAGGCCAGTCCCGAAGTTACGACTCAGAAGGCAGCCAAGGGAGGTTTCATTCATTTTTACCACTGGGGGAACCAAAGTGCGGGGAAAGGATGCGTGTTTCGAGTGTGTGCGCTCCGCGCCCTCCATATGCTTCTCACGAACAAAGGAAAACAAAACAAGATCCAAATGTAAGAGTCTCTTGTCTATGGTTTTATGATTTAGATTTAATGTTGAGAGGCAAATGAGAGTCTCTTGGTATTCTTCCCATATGTCTCTCTCTTATCTCTTAAAAGTGACAATTCCCAACTCTATTTTTACAATGTAAAAGGATGGCTCTCCTCTAATGGTTATCTGTCATTGTTTATGTTGAAAGTAATTTTGTACGTTAAGATGTAGCCACAGGAGGCAGGAAAGCGACACCCCTGGGCCACAGGCAGTCCCTGAGGTAGGAGGGGCTTGTGATCTGGTTTGAGAAGGACAAGGCTGGTCATTGGACTCAGGAAACGTCAGTCACCTTCGTTCTGTCCCTGAAGCGGGATGTGTCCCTTAGGGAAACTGTGCTGAGTTTCAGGAATGATAGGGCGGTGTCGATTCAGTCCAGCTGACCCCAGAGACAGACAATACTTAAAGACTAAATTGTGTGTGTGGCTTCACAGACCATACTGCCGCCAACCACCATTTCCATGTCCACTAGATGTTAGTCTAGGGCCGCTGGTAAAGCCACAGGACTTCATGCAAAATGGAGCCAGACGTACCACTGACTGATAACTTATGTTTCAGGGAAGCCCAGTGAAAGAGGGTGATGCCAGCCTGTCTTTCCTCCCCACAAATCCCAGGACTGACTGAGCTTGAATCACAGGGAAAGGAGACTGTCCATAGGCGGGCCAAGACAGCGCTACAAGCTACAGTGGCCTTAGAGGCCACGCATGGTGGCTGTGCTAGCAGCCACAGCTGGAGAAGCGGGGAAGGACTCCGTTAATGAGGAATACCCTTGAAGTTCAGGTATGATTACTGGTCCCTTCCTACCGGGGCTGTTCAGTAATCAGTATCTCCAGTGATCTCAATGGGTACTGTGAGACTCCCAGGAACTCATTTTTAGAACTAAATTCATTTGAAAATGGAACAATAACGATACCAAATGGCCTGTTGTGTAGGGCCCTATTTCATGAAATAAAACGACAGTGTTGCCACTCTAAAAAGGTCAAGCATTGTTTATTAACAATGCCCAAAGAATCTCATTAAATCTGGGAGCGTGAGGACAGAACAAACTAATATGATACATGTGAAGTGATTTGCATACCAAGGAGGACCGCCCTGGGACCAGACTAGCAGTTTACGTCTCCCCATGGCTACTGTTCAGAAGTCCCCGAGATCTTCGGGGTGGGTGGGGAGGGGGTACTGCTGCCCATCACTCAGCTCTGCTCTTCGTTCTGCCTGGCAAAGAGGAGGCACTGGGCAGATTTTCCCAGCCCAGGGTTCCTTCCTCCATTGCAAACTACTCCTCAGTGGCATGGCAAACAGACAGGGGATCCCAGGTCGGGGGAATGGATTCTGGAAATTTTCTCTGTTAATCTGGACACACTCCAATTTGCTCTCTGAGCATTCCAGAGGCCCTAACTCTAAGAATAGTAGGTAAAATTAATTCTTGTCATTCTCTGTGATCACATTCAAACCCAATATTCTCAGCTTGGCTCACAGAACAGATCTGCCTACCCCCATTCCCCCATGCTTTCCTATTAAAAGCATTTTCTCGAACAGGGAATGAGTGCACAGTCAGTGCTGGGAGGGGCTGGGGTACCTCTGACCTGCATCCAGTCTCCTAGGAGCTTGGAGCCTCATGCAGGAGACACTGGATATTTTCTGTCATTTTTACCAAGAAGTTAAAGGAGCTCAAAGAGCCGAATTCTTTCTGATTGGAGTGGACTGGGGCGGTTTTGAGTTCTGCTGGGGGCACAGGAGCAAGGACACAGGGAGCTGGCGGCAGGCGGGCACTTTTCACTTTCTACAAGTTCAAAATACCTGCATGGTTCTTGAGCCTAGTGTCTGTTTTTCCTTCATCTAGGGAGGCTGTTAATGAGAGCGACAGCTCCTTGAGATGAGATGGCCGAAGGCTGCTCCCACCGGGCCTCAGAGGCTCGGGAGAGGCCCGTGACTACAGACAACCGCGGGTTGGGCCGGGCAGTGAGTGCGACCAGGCCATGGCAGAGAGCAGGATGGCAGCTTAGCCTGGCTTCCTGCAGAAATCTCCTGGGCCTGGGGAGGCAATCTTGAATCAAGGGGTGGCTCTGTCTTTTTCTGGCTCTTCTAAGAGCTTAGGCCTTTCCTGTGGTTCTGAAGATAGGGCCAATCATGGACTATGCGGCTCGCCTTTCTTGGAGAAATCAGACTCCCTTCCAGCCAGTCTCTAGCGGTTAGGGAACTGACGGCTGCCCAAGACTGCCAGGGTAGGACCGGGAAGATGTAAGATCTTCTTAAAAAGCTACTGTTTATTGAATGTTTGCTGTGCCCCATGTCCCGTGCTCAGTCTTCTGACGTCACCAGCTTAATCCCTGCCACAACCCCGTGAAGGGGAGTCTAGCATTACTGACAATGTATCTGAGAGGAAACTGAGGACTTACATTAGGTAATTGGGCAAAGGTCAGTCTAGTAAAGAGGTGGGGCGGGGATTCCAGAGCTGCTGTACCCAGGCTGCCCTCCCCGCTGGCCGCTGGGCCTCCCACCAGCACGCAGGTACCACAAAGTGTGTTCAGAGGGCCCGGAACCCCCTTGCCTGGCCTGCCTTCCCGGGGAGATACAAGCTCTGCTCTGACCTTCTCCTCGGCCACTCCCCTCCCCTCCCTGCCGCCACAGCCCTCCCGGAAGGAAGCTCAAGAGAAGGGATGCAGGCACACCGTGTCCTGGGCCCGGGGACAGGTGACCTTTCCAATTCAGCACCTTTATAAATCTTACCTAATGAAGTTAAGGGAAAAAAAGAATTAATGAATAAATGAAGGTTAAATCACTCCCTGCAGAAAATTGATGCTGACAGCGAGGGCCAAGAAGAGAGCTCGGGAAGCAGGGAGCTGACTTGCACAAGAGGCTTTTTAAAATTCCTCTCCCTGAAATTTGAGGGAGCCATGTGGCCAGCCAGTTCTCACCTCGGCCAGGAAGGCTCTGGGACATCCAAGGCATATGGCCCAAAGGCAGTGGAGTAAGAAAGCCATATTCTATCTTGGGTAGTTTTTTTTGGAAGCCAATTTGGGGGTTTCTGATATACAGACCTGTGTTTGTGCCCTGCACACACACACACATGCACACACACACTGTGAACATTGTATACATCGTTAACTCCTGCAGCTAACCAAAGCATGGGCACCTCGGGTCTGCCTGGCTCATTCCTGGCCTCCCGGGGCTTCTGTGGAGTGTCTTCTTGTCAGCACTCACTTGCTAGCCCCGTCGGTCTCCTTGTCACCACCCTCAGCTGCCACCCCCATATCCCCAGGGCTGCACACCTCAGCCCAGTTGGCTCAGAGGGTCCCCGGCCTGGCCAAGGGAGGAAGAGAAGAAAAGCAGAAACAGGGGTTTGGGGAAGGAGATGGAAGAGGAGATGCACGGTAGAGCTCACAGGGCAAAATCTGGGTGGGGGCCTGGGAGAAACATCTGCTCTTCTGGGCAGCGCTGGGGCTCACTGAGTCACTCGCTCAGGGGCGGGTCACTGGCTGGCCTAATCCGACCTCTGTTCGGCTCCTCGGTGCACTGGGAGCTCAGAGGAGGCCTATGGAAGAGGATCAAAGGCAAGAATCCTCCCTGGTGCCGGCACCGGGCAGATTCTGCTTTCCTGTTGTGTGTCTGTGCCCACAGGTTTTTAAGAATCTGATCATGAAGACAGGGAGGCTCCGAGGGATCGGCAGAACATGCCCACCCCGCAGTGAGATGGGGGGCACGGGAGGCAAGGAGCCAGCACTGGGCTGGTGGAGGGGTGGAAATGCGGAGGGTGGGCTGGAGGGGTGGGGGGAGATAGACCTGAGCTGACTAGATCAACGAGTAAATAAAAGGTCATAGTGATTTTTCCAGGCACCCAGGGAGAAGCAGGCAGAGAGCTGTGCTGACGGCAGGCGCTGACAATTGGCAAATGAGCTTCTGCGGTTATCTGTTTCCCTTCCTTATTCTCGTCTCCTAAGACAGAGGCTAGAAATAGATGCAACTGGCAGATGACTTAAGGATGAAAAATGAGCAACATGTTAGTTACGGGGGCTCAGCGGCAGTGAACCGGGGAGCTCGTGGGTGAACCCGAGAGAAGGAAGAGGGCAGAGCTGGATCTGTCTCCAGGGTTCGGCTCCCGCTCTGTCCCAGCCACTTTGTGGGGCTCCGTCATTTCAGCTCAGCAGCCCTAGAAGGCAGGTATTATTGTTTCCCCCACTTTACAGAAGGGAAAACTGAGGCTTAGGACAAGCCAGGCCCTGCCAAAGAATGGTAGAGCCAAGATTTGAACACAGGGCGATCTGCCCCCAAAGATGAGCTCCTTACACTATCCTGTCTCCTTTCCATGCACTCTCTCTTTTCTTGTCTCCCATCATCCCCTCCCTCTCTTCCTAACCTTCAACAAGTGTTTATTAAGCCGCTAGTAAGGGCCACACACCGCACTATCTCTTCGGGAGACAGAAGGGGGCCAGAGAGGCAAGGTCTCTGCTACCAAGGCATGTTGTTGGGATGACCGAATGAATGAATGAAGCGGGTACGATCTCTCTCTTCCTCTTCCTGTGAACCTAGATGAGCAGAGCTTCTCCTCCCCGTACAGAGGAGTGGCTGTCCTGAAGGGTGGTGCAGACTGGCATGATCACAAAGGGGTCGGTTGTGGGCTGTGACCGGTCCTGGCACCCTTTCTCTTGGTGGTGCCTCTCAGATCCTTGGCCCGCGGGGGTGGGTGGGTGGGTGGGTGGGTGTAGGGGGGGCTGCTGTCAGCAAAGGGGAAACACTAGCAGCTTGGTGCATGATCGTTTTCTGCCAAGTTCTGTGGTGGCAGTAGCAGGGGCTGAGGGTGCCCGAAGCACCTTCTTTTGGGTGGAGGGATGGGCAGGTGGGTTGAGTTCACCTGAAGTCCTCTCTCCACCTGTGAGCTACAGATAGTCTTCGAGGACTGATACCTCCTGACCCTTGACTTCAGCTCCAGCAATGTCAAACTGGGGGACTATTCCCTGAATACGCTGAACTCTTTCATGTCTCTGTGCTTTCCTTCACTTGAGAAATACTCCTGTGCCTTTTGTTCCACCTGGTGAGGTCCCCCCCACCTCCACTTTCATGAGTCACCTAGAGCAACACCTCCTCTAGGAAGCCTTCCTTGATTCACAGACTACTGGAAAGCACCCTCTCCTGCATTCCCAGCCCTCTGCATACTGTATCACAATATTTTTTCCCTGGCGTATGTGTGATTTTGTCAACGAGCTCTGTGCTCACAATAGGTTCTCAAAGGTTGTTTGATAAATTGCTTGGAAGCTGAGTGGTTAACTAAGACATTGTTCTCAGCTCTGTTCATTTTTCTCTTTCCAATCTTCCTCCTGCCCAACTCTCATCTCTGCCCATCTCCTGCTTCTCATTAAACATTACTTGAGGGACAGAGGCTGAACCCAGACTGTTTGCTAAGCCACCAGCAGCTGATGACACAGCCAGTTGTCCCTCAACCTGGTGCAAATTTCAAACCCCAACCTGTTTGCAGAGGTGGGGAGTGGGAATAACCAGAAGGGGGAGTAAGGAAGGTTGCTCTGTGCAGAGTGGAAGAGGCTTTGGGAATTTAACTGTGCAGCACACAAACCATGACCCGGGGACAGTGGCTGACGCAGGGTCCCAGAGCTGGGCAGGCTATGGAAAGATCAAAGGGTCAGCTTGGAAAACGTAGCCAAGTAGGGCTCTTGAAGACTGAGCAAGCCCGAGGAGAAGGAGCACAGACCTGCCTTCCCCGTAGTGAGCACAGCCCTGACCTGTGGTCTGAAAGAGCCGTGTCATGTGGCTACCCTTCCCCACGCCCAGAACACAGGAATGCTTGCTCTCATCTGACGCGTCCGCCACGTACGCTGTTCTCATAAGCACACACACTCCCAGACCCAGGTCAGCCTCTGTTCCTCAGACGCTCATGGCCAGAACGGAGGTGCTAAATGTCATGGCCACAGGGGTTATTCAAATACCTTTTCTTCATAGGGAAACTGAGGCTCCAGTGGGCCTGCACTCAGACACATGGGGGAGACTCCAGGGATTAGCTGGAGGCAGAATCCCAACTTACCACTCCCCTGTCACTCTCCTGTCACCTCCTGCCTTCCCTCCCCCACCCTCCCCCACACACTTCCATCACAGCTCCCAGTTTGGTTCTCAAGTCGTCCCTGGGACCAGGCCCCGGGACACCAGTTGTCTGCTGGGCAGCAGGTGTGAGTGGCAGGCCGGGGCTCACAGGCCCTGAGGAAGAACCCTCGTGTGTCAGTAAGCCAGCACAGCTGGTCACCTCTGGCTGAGGAGCACAGAGGCTGTTGTCTGGAGAAAGCGACCCATGGTCGGCTTCCCATTTCTGGGAACCCTGTGTTCACGGAACCTGTCCCGCATAAAAGGCCCAAGCCCTGCGCACCAGCAGCCAGCGGGACTGAGGCCCAGCTCCTCCCTGCTTCCGCACTGGCACCCAGGACCCCCGGCCCAAGAGGATGGAGCCTCAACCAGTGGGCCCAGCGGCCAGCACCCACCTCCCGCCCTCTCTGTGGAGAATGGGCTGTGCACCTCAGAACTTCCAACCACGCGCCTCAGAAGGGTTCGCCGACTTCCCCTCCCCGCCCCGCCCCCCCTTCGCCGACGCCTGGTGCATCTCTCGGCACTTCCGAAGCCGTATCTTCACATCACAGCAACTGTCCTACTCATCAGCGGATGGAAATAACTTTTCACGACGGCTCCTCTGATGTTGCCATCTTTTGTGTTGATCAAAACAACAAAACGAATCAGACTCTCGGCGTTTGATTGAAGCCTAATTGGAAATCCAAAGTGGCACTAAATGTTATGGTCTAAATAAAACACATTCAATTACAGAAACCCAACACGGGGAGCATGAGCGAGAGCTCCGGGAAGGAGCTGAAAAGCAGGCTGCAGAGTTCTGGGGTGTCACTGCGGGGCTTCCTGAGTCTCAAGATGGCAAGCACAGAACCCAAAAGCCCAAGGACCCCCCTGCTTAGGGCAGCGATGGCACAGATACCATTTGTCTGGTTCACACTGGAGTAGCCTGGCAGGGGCTGAATCGGGGCCTCATGTCTTCTGGACCTGCTCTCCTTGCAAAGATGGCCAGCTATGGATGGGGGGAGAGGGGGTACAAGGGGGTCATGGTGTCACCCCCTGGGCCCCCCGGTGGTGGGCTGGGGTCAAGCAGGTCAGGAGCCTTGCGACCACACCAGCCTGCACCTCCACCCCAGCCCTGGCTCCTGGGGGTGGTACGAAGGGCCTTGCTCAGGTCCCTTAACCTTGCCGAGCCATCCTTGTGTGCCCAGCGGTGGTGATAATGCCCACCTTCCAAGCTTGTTGTAAGGAGTCCAGATAATGCTTGTGAAGCCTGTGGTCTGCCACACAGGCCACACCGCAGCTGTACCCACCTCGGGCAGGGCACTCTCTCTCCACCCACTCTGACCACCAGAGCCATCTCCCCGGACAGTCCGTGTGAGGCCCCGGGCAGTGTTCACTTTCCTTTGTTGGTTTTGAAAACAAAAAGCGCACTGCTCCAGTCTCCTTGGGGGGTATCAGACGAGGACCTACGAGTCCGTGCTGGTCCCCTGAAGCCTTCAAAGCCGCTGCTAAACCTTTTCCTTAATTTGGAACCAGGTGGAGAGGGAACAGGAGGGGAAGGGCTTTGTGCCCACATACGGCAGCCAGGGGGCGCCGTCTCCAGAATGGGAGGTGTGGCTTCGGCTTCAGAAGGGTGGGGTGGAGTCCCAGCTCTGCTCTTAACCAGCTTGGTGGCTCTGGGCAAATGACTTAGCCAGACTTGAATTTCAGTGTTCCTATCTCTAAAAGAGGTGAGGCCAGTACTTCTCCTCCCATGGGACTGTTGGATTAGCTGAGGTCATGTTTGTAAACTAGAATAAGAAAAACACAACCTGAATGTTAGTTAGATTTCAACACATCTTAAAGTAGAGCTGGGAGTCAGGGCAGGGTGGTTAATTTTCTTTTTTAGGTGTGGCTACAGGCGGGGCGTGATCTGCAGGGCCTGAGCCTGGTGATTATGCATGGGACAGGATCATAAAATACCATGACGACTACCAACATTTATTAAGCAGGTAATAGGTGCCAGATACTTTTCAGAGGGCTTTTTATGTATTAATTCACTTGATTTAATCCTTAGGCAGACGCCATAATTATGCCCATTTTGCAGATGAGGAAACTGAAGCAAAGAGAGGTAAAGCAACTCGCCCCAGGTCACACAGCAGGAAGTGGGTAGTAACACCTCAAACCTCAGCAGACAGGCACAGTCTAGAGCTCTTCATGGGGTCCGGAAATTGCCCATCATCACCCCCATCTGCTTCCTCACATTCTGGTTCGGTAGACCTTCCCTTCTCAAGAGTCACCTCCCTCTCCTGTCTCCTGTCCTCATCTATAAGAGAAAAGGCAGCTCTTCACTCGGTAATCTCTGAGGTTTAACCAGCTCTGAATTGCTGCGTCAGAGAGCAAATGAGCCCTCTGCCGGAGTGACCCCGAGAATGGAAAGACAAGGACAGGCCTCTCCCTGGTTTGTAGGACTTGCTTCAGTCACGGAGTGCACTGTGTGTCTCTGCTACAGCCGGGCTCACTCCCTATTGCAATTTGTCTCCCCATCATTCTTCCCCACCAGAATGAGACCTCCCTGAGGGCAGGGATTCTATTTTATTTATTACTGCACAAAAGCACACTTCCCAGGGCTGCCGTTGCACTGAAAAGAGCAGAAAGAAATCAAGAAGGTACCTATCGTCAGGCAGCCTGATTTGTAACATTTGGCCGCAATATTACTTAGAAAGGCTGCCCTACCTATATCTGCATATGCAAATGACTTGTCAGTGGACAGCTCTATGCATTATACATGGTAGACACTTTAACGGTCTGTTGAGTGAATGAGTCTGCGTATGCAAATGATATGCAAATCTTCCCCTATTTTAATTTGACCCTTGGGAACTTCTTCAGTGACTCTCTTGGGCCCAGGTGGTTGTTGTTGTTTTTTTTTTTAATTGAAAGTCTTTAAAGACAACCAGTTTTCTCTTTTGCCTGTGCCGAGGGACGCTGTTGTCAAGTTGGGAAAAGAATGCTGGGTGGGACCAGGTTAATCAGGATTAATTCTGCTTCTCCTGGTCATTCAGAGGAGGACATCAGCAAGTGACGCCCCTCTCTGGGCATCAGTCTCCTCACCTTTAAAAACAAGGGAGTGGGTTTCCTGCTGGTAGTGAGACCCTATGATTTCCCATCTCTCAGACACAGGAACATCACCCTGGGTAGGCAGACTGTCAGTGTTCAGCACTACCTGCCTAGAAAGAGAAATCAAATCCCTTGCCAAGGATTAGAGAAAGTCTCCAGCCCCCCTGCCCATTTAGAGAAATGAGTTTTTTTGGCACTAGTTCTCCCAGCCTGGGCATTGTGTTCAATCATTTCTTTCCAAACCAAAGGATTTTAAAATAAGAGGCTGGAGTTTTCTCTCTTAAATACAACAAGCCAAGCGTCTGATTAATAGGGTGGGTTTGCGTTTCCTTTCTCTCATGTGAAAATATTTATTAGAAAAATGTTCCAATGAGAATATTAATAGCCAGGGAATCAGCTCTGTGTCAGCCTCTTTGTTCCTTGACATTTGAAGTGGGGGGCGGGGGAAGGGGAGAAAGAGGGAAAATCAAAACCCAGGCTTGGGATGGTCACCTTTCCCTGGGCCCCCTCCCCCAAGAGGCAGGATTCTGCCCTTCTTTTGGGAAAGGCACTGAAAGGAGCAGCTTAGCTCCTGGGCCACACTGGGGTCCCCGTCCTTAACCAGAAACACATGTGCATCAAAGGCTTGGATTGAAAGTGACACATTTGAAAACAAAAGTGCAGCCGAAATTCGCTTATCCTCACTTTCCTAATCCGCAAACTCTGTAATTCTCCCCAAAGCCCCTCAGGCTCTGCTACAGTCCAAGCCTGCTCACATCCTCCTCTCCTCCCCCTGCCGCTCAGCCCAGGTCTCCCGCCCCAGGGCAGAAGGAGGGCTCCTGTTACTGGGACCCCGATGTCTTGTAAAAATACACCTTGGCACGCTCTGCCCGCACCCTGGGAAGCCTTATCGCCTGGACTAAACAAATGTGCACAATCAAAATAATAGTTTGAGATGTCAAAATAAATGAGCAGGGAACATCTGGAAGTGTGATTCCCCACATTTTTTCCTTTCCCTTCCTCAAGCCTTTAGATGCCTTTGGGGTCTGGCAGCTGGCGGGGTGGGCTCCAGGTAGGAGACTCTTACTTCCGATTCACAATAGACCCTTTGAAAATGCTTATTTTGGGTACTAGGTCCAGGTTTGCAGAAGGTAAGCCCTCCCCCAAATCAAGGAAACCCAAATTAGCTCTCTGCTTAGCGGGGGCATACAGCACACCCGGGGATGGCACGCTGGCGTGATGTGGCCCGTCCTTCCCTTCGTGCTCCCCACCCAGCACACACCTTCAATGGAGGCCCCTTAACCGAGGGCCGGGGAAGGGATCTCTCCTGCCCATTAGCCCTTCAGAGAAGGATGGCTTCACAATCTTCCCAAATAATTTCCGTTTCCAAAGTTTTTCTTGCTCCAACTCTCTTGAATTACTTAAGGCGGGGGTAGTTAGGTCAGTTTTCTGTGCTTCTCTGCGGGCTAAGTCAGCACCACCCCGCAGAGCCAAGGTGGGGCACCACCGAGGCCAGCCTTCCTTCCGAGGGGGCTGATGTATTATCGCCGCAGGGACACTGCCCAGGAGAACCCCGTAAAATTGTGTGCCACTGTGTGGGCGATTTCCTGGCAGAGTGACCCTGTTCCTGGTGGATTCCCTCACAGGCTTGCAGGAAGCACTTTCCGAGCCTACATTTAATGTGGGCTTCATTTAGGACCTACGCAACCTTTAGCTAATCACCAGTAGGCTTTAAAGCCCCTGGTGCTTCCCTGTGAGCTTTGGGAAATCAAGCCAGTTCTGATGACTCTGGACTTGGGTGTTGGGCGTGGCGTGACACTAAAGCAGCAGCTAACCCACTCAGATGCCCGCTGGGCCTCCTTGTTCTCCTGTGGGATCAGGATGGGTGATCCCTAAGGTCCTTACTGGCTCTGATGCTTTGTGCTTCCATGACCCTGGGGGTCAGGAAACCATGTATTTATCTTCCCTGAGTCTTGCCTCTCGAAGTGTGCTCATGGACCGTGGAATCAGAATCACCTCAGGTGACCGGCTGTGGAGAGGTGAAGAGGCAGGGAGGAGAGACAGCTATGCGGCTTCTAAGGGTGTGTCTAAAGGGCAATAATTCTACCTTATTTGTGGGAAGGCTCACTCTCTGAGTCCTGAGCTGCTGTGTCTGCCATGATCTGCCATGATCTGCCACGCTCAAGAAGTTGGACTCTAGGGGCCACAGTGCTGTGAAGAAAGCTCATGCCCCATGGAGACAACTTGTCTGAGGCACTCCGGTCAACAGTCCCAGCTGAGTCCAGCCTTCTAGTTCCCAGACAGGAGAAGCTTCCAGATGATTCTAGTCCCTAGAATTCTTAGCAACCCAAGTTATTTGTGTTGTAGAGAAGAGACAAGCCCTCTTCAATGTACCACGTCTGTGTCCCTGACTGACACAGCTTCGGAACATAATAAAATGTTTGTTTCACGTCCCAGAATTCTGAAGTGGTTTGTTAGGTAGCAATAAGTGACCAGAACAGTGAGCTAGCTACAGACAAACACAAGGTCACTCGGAACTGGGGTCCGAGTGCCCACCACTCGGGGAATGGCAGCCCTACCTTTTGAGACCTGGTTTCCTTACCTGTAGAGGCCAGAAATGAAAAGCCCCATGGGTAGCCCCTTTCTGGCCACGTGTCCTCGAGTGCAGCCAGACAAGACCCTGAGGACTTGGGGCCTGACCAATGCTCAGGGTGCCCCTCCCTTCTCTCCATAGAAGGGTCATGACTGGCCTCCTGGGCCTCACATCTGGGCCCCGGGCTGCCTCTGCCTATATCAAGGGGAGCGGGACTGTTTAGTCTGCTGGGCACATTCCTGGATTTTTAAAATAAATAGCAGATTATGAGCGACTTAGCCTGATGCTGTCATTGGGCCAGGCCACAGGCTTCTGAGCCGTCCCTTAGGAGGGAGCAGCAAGAATGGCAGGTTGGAGGTGTTTAACTTGGGAACGCTATCCCAGCCATAATTTAAGTGGAGAGGTTTCTAGCCTTCTGTGGGGTCCCAGAGAACTTCTAATAATATGACTGATAGTAGCAATGATGATAATAATTATACAGCACACTGAAGGTACTATATGTCAGACACAATGGTTACCATTATTCGGCTCATTATACAGATGAAGAAACTGAGGTTTAGTGGTATGAGATCTCAAAGCTGAATGTCTAGCAAGTGGCTGTGGGTTAAATGGAGATCAGTCTGATTCTCAGGCTCCAGCTCTTAAACACTACGCTATATTGCCTTTCCAGGCTCTGAAATAGACAACTGCCTCCCATGCCCCTACCCACCCCAAAACACACGCACACACATGCGCACGCCCCCACTGCCAGCCTTTCTGCTGTTCCCAAGGCCCTTTCCAGCCTGTAAGGAGCCATTCTCCACTGTGACTCCCTTTTTCCATTTCACCCTTCGCTGGATCATTTTATGCCTCTATTCCCTCTGCTAATTCAAACTAATTAAAGTATAAAATAGAATAATTGCTTCCATCCCCATACTCTTTCCCATCCACGTCGAGTACAGCGTTATATTCTTTATCTGGGAGTGGCCAACCTGACGAGTTGGGTGGAAACTGGAGCTATCAAGTTTCTTCTCATCTTCTTGCTCAGTTCTGCACTTGGCTTGTAGCCTGATTTCCCCTGGATTTGCTGTCTGACTTCCATTAGACACTGAGGAGATGGGAGAACTTGTATTCACATCCACAGCATCTGTCGATCTGCTGTTGAGGAAGCCGGGGCGGACTTTCTAGGGAAGAACCAGGCATCCTATCCGTGGGGCACCTGGGCAATTAGCAGGATTGGGAAATCAGTTCCCAAATGCTCCCCTGGGACTGGCCAGCGCTGGATCTATTAACAGTCCATTAACATCGGCTTGTTAGGCGGTGGCACCGGCGACCCAACACTTCTTACTAGTCCTATTTCTTAATTACGTGTAATTAACTGAGAGGGGGGAGGGAGCGAGAATGAATGAGCTGTATGGGATCGTTCCAGCTCTGTGGGGAGATGCAAACTTTTCTAGGCAGAACTTGTGGCCAGAGACTGGGTCTACACTCCCAGGATGCCAAAGGTACAACAGGTGCTGTGTCTTGGGGAAGCAGCAGGGGGCAGAGAGACAAGAGGTAGGGATGAGGTGAGGGCTGGGATGACAGCAGGCTGCTCAGAGATTTACTAGAAAGTGAGAGAAAGCCCCATTCCCATGATGTCTTAGAAGATCTCAGGTCTTCCAGAACCTCGGAAGTCTTAAATCACTGCCTCAAAACAGGAGTACACTCATCCATAACCAGCCAGCATTTCCGCCCTCTCTGTCACCATTCAGGGAAGAAGTTCACACGGACACCCATGGCCTGATACAACTCTTGTTTTAAAAGTTCCTCATCTGGCCTAACCTCAGGCCTGTCTACTGTTGTTCTGGTGTTGTCTTCTGGAGATGGAGGAGAGTCTCAATCCCAACACCTTAGACAAGCCTCTTCAACAGGAAAGGGAGTCTAGAGTTAGATTTGTTAACTGTGTCTCTGAAAGGGAGGAAACTGAGTCTGTGAGAACTCAGGAGTCTAGGCCCCCCAGTTCGTCAGAGGCAGGCCGGGACTAGAACATGGAGCTCCAGGCTCAGCCCGAGGCCTACTAGCTGCAGCCCACAGCCACTTCACTTCCCCTTCATCGTCACTCATGGTCACCACCCTCCTTAGATAGAATCATAAAGGTCTGAGAGCCAGAAGGGGCCTTACAGAAGCTCAATGACCCAGGGTCTGTGTGGCGTGTGAGATCATGGGAGAGAAACTCCCTTCTGTTGAGCAGAGTCTCTGCTGAGCCTCACGCTGACCCCGTAGAGGCACAGTGAGGCTGAGTGACTGGTTTAAGGCCACGTGGCTATGGAATGTTGAGACAGGATCCAAATCACAGCTTCGGACTTCAGAGACAATCTTATTATCTGAAGTAACTTCTCTGTTTCATGACCAAGGAGAGGGTCATGCTTCCAGATCTAGCCACAGCTGGACCAGACCCTAAGCCATCCAACTCTGTCTTCAACAGCTCCCAGGAAAGTGCTTCTTGAAGGATGTGAGTACCCTGTACTCAAGAGTTGCTCGGGCTCAGACAGATGGGCCCCTGAGCTGTTCTTGGCCCTCATCTCTGGGCCCAGCCCCATGTGAAATCACCTTGTTACCCATTTCTACACAATTTACAGCTCTCGGGGTGACAGGTCTCAGAGCTCTGCTACAAATCCCCCTTAGACGTTGCCCACTGATCACAGCCCCACCTGGCATGGGGAGCTCTCTGGACTAATATCTCACCTGCCTGGAGACAGCCCCATTAACCCCAAGTTCTTCCCATAGCTGCTCAGTGGGACCGGCTACTACGGCAGATAGCACAAGAACGGCACAGCAGCAGCAGAAAATGAGGACAAAGGCCAGGACACTTAGAGATACGTTATGCGACCGTTGGTTGGGCCAGGGCTGATGCTCTTGGAGGTGACACCAGATACAATCTCAGGAGGTCATCCTATTCCCCAAAGGCCACTTGCTAGGCTCCAGCTCAGGCCCAGGCCCTTCTCCTCTGACCATATTTTGAATGTAATTCCAGAAAACATCCCATTTGAGAAACAGATATGCAGCCAAAATCTGAGCCTAGGCATCTTCTCAGTTCTCCTAAGGCCTCACTGGTCACTTTGGCTTGCTGTCAATGCTTTTCCACCACACTGGGCTCAGAGAACCCAAGAAAAGAGTTTTTACCCAAAGTTACCTTCCTGGTCCTCAGGCATACCTAACGTGTTCTGAAAATATCACATATATTGTGCATCTGCTGGATCCTTCTGACCATCATTTATCCACCTAACCTGGACTGCCATCTATCCATCCATCCCTCTGTCTGATTATTATCCTGTAGAAGCATCTAGAACGGTATTCACCAAATGTTAACATGGTGTTACTTTTTGGGCAGACCTGTCTGGGTACTCATTGCTATTTTCTTTTCTGTATGTATTGCCGGAATTTGCATGGTGAGCATCCACTGTTTCTGTTTAAGAAATAACCTTATTTCTATAAATAGAAAAGAATAGGGAGAAAAGGCAGAATATTTATAGGCTTCAGTGGGATGTTATAGATAAGTGGCTGCATGTCTCCCTCGTTAGACTGTAAACAACCTGAGGGTAGAGGCCAAGTCCCATTCATTTTGATGCTTTCCCAGCACATTGTTCCCGATAAATATATTCCCAATAATGGGCTTTGTTAGGGCCCACGGACTGTTTTATTAGAATGAGACATCAGTGTTTATTTCTGAGACTGTCTTCCCCATCGTAGGTTAGGCTAAGCCTCCTCCAGCTTAACCAAATTCCCATCTGCCCCTTTTTACGCCTCAACTGCAGGGGCCATATTAAAGAAGGTAAAAAGACAGGTGGGTTCAAGGGGGTCTGGATATAATTTGCATGCAATCTGCATATGATTTATGTCATCTGTTCTCAAGAAGTAATTTTTGAGTTAGAGCTGCATCATTGCTTCCCTCAATGCAGTTATGTGCCCACTGGTCGCTTCCTTCCTCCCTCCACTCTTCCCTCATTCCCGGATTCAGAATTCTTATATTAAAAAAAAAAAAAAAAAAAAAAGGAAAAGAACTCTGGACAAGGTGGGGTTCACCAAGTACACTGGGCATCTTTGCAGCGTATTTGGGGCAACAAATACTCAGGAGCTGGGAGGTACATCATGAACGCTCACTGGTCCTCCAGCCCAGCATCTTTGTCTAGCCAAGAGTCTAGCCTAGGTCTTGGTCAATGCCAAGACCATCCTCCTGCTGAACAGCAGTAGACTCACTGACTGAACGAACGGCAGATACCAGCCCTTCTTAAGGTCTTTGCTTTGCTTTCTCCACCACCATTAATATGCGAATCCTCTATTCCCCATCCCCCCCACCTTGCCCATCACCGTGGCTATCCCGCATTTACCTTCTTTCGCTCACACATATTCAGAACAGATACACTCAGCGGGGAATCATGCTTCATCAGAGAAGGGGGGGACCCTGCCCAATGGTTACCGCGCAGAGGGTAGAAGTCTGTTTCTCAGGCCAACTCTGGCTTCCCAGAGCTGGCCAGCTTCTACGGGCATCAGTCTATGACTCAGGCCAAGATTTTTATCTCCTTCCGGGGCCCCATCTTGGGTCTGTCTCTCCCAGGATCAGGCCTAGCCAGGAGGCCTGGATTATTTACACTTCTTTGGCTCCCTCGAGCAGCAGACTCTGTGGGCCCGGGAGCTGTAAATCTACCCCCTAATCACACCAAGCTGCTCCGTGCAGTCTGGCCCGTTCTTGCGGGGCTGTTCATCACGCACTGAGACAGGGGCTGTGGCCTGGAGAGAAGCCTCCGGGAAGTGGCTGGCCCCAGTTGCTTCTCTCTGGCTCCCTGTGAAAGCCTCCAAGGACTCTGCCTGTCCCTGGACCCCTAGCCGCAAACCCAGCAGACCCCCTGGTGAGATGAACAGTTTCTGACCAAAGGTCACAGGTTATCAGTTACTCCTGGGCTTGAAAAGAGGGACGGGTGTCTGCACTTACCTGTCTCTCAGACAGGATGTATAGGTAACGCTCATCAATGGAGAAGGCCATGTCCCGGAGGATGGGGCTCCCGTCTTTGAGCACAGAGACCATCTCGTACTGGACCCCTCCATGGGGGGGACCATCGGCTCGAATCTGCAAAAGAAACAAGGCATCCTCAGCATGGGTACTGAGCCGTCCCCCAGGGGATTACCTGCTTTGGCCTAGAGCAGGTCCCTTTACTGAAGATAATTCCCTCCACCCTATCCATAGTTGCTACTTTGAACCAGAATTGGCTTCAGGGAAGGTAGAGGTGCTTCTCAGTTCAAACAGCCCAGCTTCCAGCAAGAGAGATCCCTTCCCCAGTGGTCTGAGCCTGCCAGGTCTGGGATTTCTGATGGTGGGTTCTTTTGTGTGTGCATATGCACCCTTAGGAACAATTCTGAATATCCCAATGTGGTTACTGTGGCATGTGTCTACATATATTTACAGCACGGTGTGGAGGGTGTGTGTGTGTGAGTGTGTGCTTGTGCACACTGACTGGTGTTTAGGGTTGGGGAGTCAACATCTGCTTATAGTGTTTCTGCCTCAGGCGGGTAAGGAAGAATGGTTACACAATCACATAAAAGATCAAAAAGCTGGTCATCGAGAGATTCAAGATTTTAGAATCTCAAGAAGGTCTTTCTGCCCCCAAACATATCCCCTGCATGTGAGCAAATGCACCCTGGGATTCTGGAGAGCCAAAAATCCTGGCTCAGACTCTCAGAGCCCAGCTCTGGATAATAAGTCAGAAAGAAAGGACTCAGACACCATCAAGTTCACTGCTTCTCAGCCCTGGCTGCACTTGGGAATCATCTCGGGAGTTTTAAAAGATACGAATGCCAGGGCAGGATCCATTAATCAGAATCTCTGTGGGTGTGGTCTGGGCATCTTCTTGGGGATTCAAAGCTCCCCAGGTGAATCTGATGAGTGGCCAGGGTCTAGAAGCAGAGATGGAGTCCAGTGGTTTTCAAGGCCGCGAGCCTTGAGAATCATCTCAAGGCGGGGGTGGGGGCAGCGCGGGCTGGGGGGCGGGGTTTGGGGGCTTGGGAAAATGCATTGCTGAGCCGGGCCCTGGAGTTTCTGATTCAGCGGAAATGAGGCTTAAGAATTCTCACGTCTAACAAATTCCCGGGTGATGTGGAGGCTGCTGGTCTGGGGGTTCATGAGGGCTAGTCTAAACTCTGCAAAGACAATCCCTAAGGTCATACAAAAAACTGGTGTCCGGGAGTCCTCGGTTTGACTATGCTCCTGCCTTCCCGTTTCTTTTTCCCAACACAGCAGCTGACCGTTGAACAAATAATCCCCAGCCCATCTGAACTTCCTCTAGCTCGAGCCCTATTTCCTCCATGAAGCCTTCCCTAATCTCTCCACCATACTAATTGCTCATCACCCTGATGCCTTTTTTTTTTTTCCTACCAGACATTTTGTCTTAGGATTATAATCAATTGATCTGTTCATTGTGTGTGTACTAGCTACTATGTATTGACTACCCACTCACATTGTTCTCTAATTGGCTCACATGTGCGTAAGTCTGTCAACACTGCGAAGGCAAGGATGCGTTTTCTATTTCTCTAACAACCCTCTGAGGACGAGAATGGGTTCGGGAACCTGGCTGGTGATGGATAAGATGGGACGCTTGAGAAATACTTGTTGAAAGGACATGAACTAGGAACCAGCTGATGAAGTCTCATGAACTCTAGCGCTAAATCAAAGTGAGGTCAAAAGGCATTTTAAGATTGTAGGATTCAGGCCGCCCACCCCCTCACATTCCCTTTCAATTTTCTCTTGTACTTCTAACCACGGCCTTTCCTCTCCCACCACACCAGGAGCTCCTGAGGGCAAGGACCAGGACTTACTCATCCCAAGGGCCAAGCTTGGCGCCTGACATCACAATAAATTCCCCTTTGCCCTTTCTCTGCCTAGCCAGTGGGTCCTGCGTTCAAAGCTGTTGCATCCGGGGAAGGGTTGGGGGGGGGGGTCATTTAATTCATTCTCAGAGAGTGGAGGAAGACTCTGGGGTCAGCAATGATGTCACAAGGCTGAGGTTACTACCCTCTACCCCGGTGCAAATATGATTACGGATTCAAGCAGAGGGAAGGGTCTCTACCAGGAAAAATACCCCATAATTAAAAAGGTTCCCCTTAACATCTGAAGTAGCTTTCTCTCTTAGATGGACCGATCTGAAATCTCCTTGAGGTCCTTCTAGAAATACAGTAGTTTTTAGTCAAAAAAGTTCTTGGGCTATTGCAGACAGTAAAGAGAAGATGTAAGGGTCATGGCTTCCCGCTGGCTTGACCTCAGTGTTCTGTCTCCATTATATGGGGGAGTTCGGGCTCTGTTTCTTCCTCTGAAGGGGAAACGGGCCAGCGCTTCTCATCACCCTCCCTATGACAGCTGCTCCTCTTCAGGGAGATTTAAGTCTCCTCAAGCTACCGGCTCTGCCCCAGGAGCTGTGGAACCAGTAACCCCCCTCAGGCCCGGCCCAAGATCTCCCCGCCTAGAGAGGCTAGTTAAACTTCTGCCAGTTGGGGTAGCCTCCACCCCATGAGCCTGGGCACCTGCCTGCCTCCCTGGCAGGACCTGGACACAAAGTCCAAAGGGGGAACGCCACAAGTCTGGCCTTCCCTCTGTGGTTCCCAGGACGAGATGGTACCCAGGGCTGGCTTAGAGCTGGAATTGAATCAAAGTCAACTTATCATCACATACTCTCCTGCGTTCCACTTAGGACCAATCCCAGCCACTAACTTTTCCCTGAATCAGAGATCTACACAGGTTTGTTTTTTTTTTTTTTCTTCCATCTGCAACCCCAATCTTTTCACAAAGCAGTTGAAGGCAGAATCAAACCTACATAACTCTCAAACGTCAAAGCTAAAACCAAACCAGAACAGAAACTGTTCCTGGTATTGAACCTGAACTAAGCGATCCTATTTCATTCAGTCTAAATCCCTGGAGGGAAGAGCACTACTGCCTCCCCACTTACTCCCTCATCCCATGCTAACCGCCTCCAGCTTGTGTAACCCTCTGAGACACCTGCGGGAGGGCAGAGAAGATGGAGGATGGGGCCAGGAGGCAAGGGCGTCAAGGGCACGGGTTGGGGGCGGGGTCTGGCAGGCAGTGGCAGGAGAGGCCAGGTGGGCAGCAGGCAGCAGAGCTCTTCCCCCCCGACACCCTGTGCTCCCTCTGAGCAACGCACCAAAGTGGGCAGAGTGTAGGTTTGGGACGCAGGGTTCCCAGGTTTCTGTTCGAACTCTGTGCCTGGGCTTGAGTTCTGCCTAATGGTACAGGTTGCGTTCAGATCCCTCCCATGAGCTCCGGTTTTCCCTTCTGGATAATAGGCCACGTTGATCTGCTCAGTGCCCGCCAGAGGAGAACCACCATAGCATGTGCTAGAGCTGTAAGGACTTTGGAGCTCACCTCACCTAAGCTCTTCCAGTCTAGGCTCGCAGCTGGCTAGTGGTGGAACCGGGGCTCAACCCGGCTGTAGCCCGTGTGGCTCAGAGGAGAGCACATGGCGGATGGAAACAGCACAACCTGGGAACAAGGGTCCTGCCTCCGGGCAAGCACATGGTTTCCCAGACTGCTCTGCCTCAGAGAGAAAGTTTTGAGGTTCAAAGTTGTTTCCATCCTTGCCAGACACAGGATGGTAGTGGTATGGTGCCGGTCAGGAAGTCCCGAGCCAATGTGGGATTTTTAAATCCAACGAATCGTGTCTATTTGGTACTGTCACAGAAGAACTAAACTGCGGGTGACACAGTTTTCAGCTTGTGTCCCCAGGGCCAGATTTCAACAACCACAAGGACAACAACGGACTGAAGTGGATCACGAACCAGTCCAAGAGAAGGGGGTCTACAGCCCGAGCTGCACAGGGCAGGGGAGGAGCTGGGGCAGAGAAGGGAGGCGACACACTCGGGGGCAGGCGAGTCACCTGAACATGTCTTTTGGGTTGGGATCCTCCTCTCCTGAGAGGGCCTCAGTGACATGCAGAAGCTACAGAGGCCATTTTGGTTGGACTAAGCTCATGAGGTAGGATAAGAGGGCCAGCTGGAGGGTGACAGTCTTTATTGAAACCGGCAAAAGACAGAAGGTGCCCACACCGTCATGCAAGGAGATCCAGGCTGGTTCTAATAAGAACTCTAATAAGCGCTCACTGCGAGACTGAGTGGCTGTAGGACTCTGCGACCTTCTCAGGAGGGTTTTGAACACAGGATTACTTCTTTTGCTTCATGGCTTGATATGGCCCTACCTGAAGGCGGTAGCACAGACCTAGTGAATTTTCAAAGGGCCCCGTTTGCCTCAAGAACTTATAACAGCTACCCTCCTATCGCTCTTACAGCGTGCCAAGCGCTGTTGAAGGTGCTTAACAAAAGTCAACTCTCTTATCCTTACACATACTGCGGAGGTAAATGTTCTTATTATTCCCATCTTACAGATAGGAAATTTGAGGCCTGGAGGGATTCAGTGGCATTCCCAAGATCACACAGCTAAAGAGCGGCAGAGAAGGGAGTCCCACACACAGCCCGACTTCTCAGGTGCTCTGCGACTCTCTTAGGAGAGGATACTAAGGGGCAAACGAGCTGTTCCTCACCGCCAGGAAAAGAACAGATAGAACAGATGGGAAAGACGGAAAGTCCTAGCTCTCCCCTCCCCCACGCTTCCTCTTTGGGACCCCAAGGTCCAGGCGGGGCAATCACCCATTGCCTGGAGTCGACCATAAACTGAGAACCTAATTTTCAGGGACCTTCATTGGGAGGCGAAAAGTCAGTTTATCAGGGTCGTCTGTGGGGTGGGGGAATGCGAGGTGCAGCCCAGGGGAGGGCAACTGCTGGGCCCTCCGGCTGGGAAGGGGCCTAAGCTAAGTGAGAAGGAAATAGTAATCCCATTAGTGTCTTCCTTTAAACCACAGCTAGGCCTGTGCAGAAATTAATGACAGCCTCTTGAACATCCAATTCAAATCAGCATATCCAATTCCAATTAACTAGCTTACCTATAGGTCCCTCCAAACCCTTTTTCTTGGGCATCAATTTCGTCTATAGTTAGCTCTAAATTATGGACCCCCGGCCTGGGATTTGTCACCCTAATGTCACTTTATTAGTAGTACTGGTAGCATAAATAGTAATGTTATTTATTTATTTATTTACTTGGCAAGACTTGCTGAAAACCAATTGGGAATCTTCTTCTTAGGCCCTCCCAGTAGGAAACAGATTGTTTGGAGAGGCGTCACTGCACAGAGGGAGGCACTGGTTGGTGTCTGGAGGACCGGGATCTAACCCCAGTGTTCTCATTAACTGTCTATGTGACTTTAGATAAGTCACCTTCCTTGTTTGTATAATAGTTTCTGTAGCAGCCAAAGAAGGTGGGAACTCCTGTCCTTATGAGCACAAAAAGGATGTTGGGAGAGTGAAATGAGTTATTAGCTATGAATTTCAGGACTGTCCAATATCCGTTTATGACACGTCTGCTGTGAGCCAGGTCTGTGCTTGGTGCTGGGGATGCTATGGGACAGGATCCCCTTCGGAAGCCCCAGGAGCTGGGAATGGACAAGCCAGCCAGTCTTCATGAACATGCGGGCTAGCCCTTGTGAGAGGAGTTGGCAGGGGGAGGGGGTGGCGGGCAGGGGGGCCAACACCCCCAGGAGGCTGGGGCGTGAGGGAGGCCCTGAGCGGAAGGCTTCCTGGGGGAGGTGGTGCCTGAACGGATGAGCAGGGGCGGAGATGTGAGTGCTTTGGCTCATTTCAAGTGTGATGTCAGTATAAGTGTGTTATTGTTATGTCTGAGCCCAGATTTCTTGGAAACTTGGTCTCTTAGACCTGAGCGCCTGGAGAGGATGAGACTCTTGACGTGCATTTATTGAGGGCTTGTCGCTTTATGTTGGAAAAGTCACTTTGGAAGAGACCTTTATTACTTGATATTATCTCTGTCTCAGGACTCAGGGCTCCCGTACTATATGAATGTGTGGGGGTGTGTGTACACACACACACACGTAGACGTTTAGACAGGGGAGAGGTGGGGCAGGCCTGGTGCTGCTCAGACTGAACTTGGGGGTGAGTTAATGAGTGAGTGTATCTGCAGCTGCATTTAGTGCTGCACGAGAGGATTCAAGCTGAAGTTTATTTTTGTAGAACTTCATGACCCAAATTATTTATAGATTGAAGCCTTCGGTAAATTCAGCTCCGAGATGCTTCCTCCTTCTCCGCTGCGTATGCAAGCACGCACGCGCACACACACATGCACACAGAGGCAGCAGCGCCTCCCAGGCTGCTTCTGTCTGCCCCTTCCCCAGAGCTCTGCAAAGGTTAACTAACCATGTAGACTCCCAGCCAGGGAAGCTGAGGATCCCTGGAGGGAGCCCGGCCTTGAATGCTGGGACAACTGAGAGGGACACTGGAGCCAGGGAAACTCAGCCTTTGGGTCGCAGGGAACCAGGAGAATAGAGGAAGGGGGAGATGAGGCCAAGGACCCCTCCTGGCCCTGAAAAGGAAGAAGGTCACTAAGATAGGCTAAACTTTGTGAATTTTGCACCCCCACCCGGTGCGTGCAGGTGCATACACACAGGCACACCCACCCACACATATGCAGATGGTTCTAGAACTGGTCCCAGGTGAATTGTCGGTTAGTCACTGGGGCTTTGACACTGGAGATTGACATTTCCATGTACAATTATTTCTATTTCTGTGCATGTTGGGAATCTGTCCTAGATGTTAAACTGGTGGGAGGGCGGGTGATCTGGCAGAGGGTTTCATGTTCTAGAGGCTCCTGGATTTCTTCCTTCATGGAAGGCTAAGCCATGGATGGCTTTCTCCTGGAATGTGGCGAGCGGTTCCTGAAAGAAACCGTTGGTTCTCTGGACTTCCGCATCTTGGAACAGCGAGAATTAAGAGCCTGGTTTATGATAGGTGAAGGTGATGCAGTGAATATTTCCTGAGCAGTGACTAGAAGTGTTCAGAGATCAGGTTGAGGAGGCTGGCTGGAGTGAGGGTCTCTTCTCCTAAATCTTGGCTTCGTTGTTCCTCATCAGCCAGGGCTGGATGGCCACGTGATCACTGATCCACGCGGCCCCGTAGAACTGAGAGGGGCAGCCTCTGCTTCAGACCTTCCTGTCTTTAAGGACCAACTGCACTTCAAAAGGGCACCAACTTCCTTATCCCACGGGCCTCTCCCTTTATGTCTCAGCAGAGAGTGACATCAAGATCAAGAAGCAAAAGAACCCACTTTTTGGTTCTCCCTCTGTCAGGGAGGGTTTTGAGCTCCCAGGCCCAGGATGGGGCGGGAGCTTACACAGGTGCCTATTATGGGCATTTGGGAGTGCGGGGCTCTGGCCTTGGACCAACCCCACCTTGCAACGCTGCTCCAGCTCAGACTCGGGCCAGTTAGGAGGATCCCGGAACCAGAAGAAGTTGCCAGGGGGCAGCGGAAGCACTTGATTGTTCTGGGAAACAATAAGATAAACACTGGCGAGGGACAGCTGAAGCATTAAACAGCCGCAGACAAAATCACATCACACAGCAGCAAAGCAATAACTCACAGGGAGCGCACAGAGTTGGGGGGCCATGGAGGGATGGGGCGAGGAATTAATAAAGAATAATGAGCAACCTCTGCCAAATAGAAATCTCTGTTTACTCGAAGCTCCAGCCACGTGAGGCTCTCAGAATCCCCATTCGAGGTGCCGCGCACAGGTTCCTTGCCTGGGGATGCCCTGCCTGGCTCAGGATAGCATCTACCCTCTTAAGATTTTTGGACTGGGAATGATTTGGAAGCACCTCTTAGGGCCCACCGGGAGGGCAACTCAGCTTCCTTGCCAAGCTTTGGAAGGGGGTGTGGTGAGAATCAGGCAGATTGATGCCCAGGTAAACTGCCTTGGAAATGCCCTGCCCGCAGGATGGAGGGGCGGGCCAGCCGGCAAAGCAAAGTAGCACTTCCTGGGACTGAACACAGGCGGCTTCTGAATCGCTTATCTCCCTTTATCAGTGTGGTTCAACGTATTTACTAAACATCGATCGAACATGTCAACCCAAGTGCAAAAGGCTGGAGATATAAACATGAATGATCTTGAACACCGGGAAGTCAGCCTCCCCATTTCACAGAACAAGAAACATTAAGAGTCGAGAGCAAGTTAGGGACAGAGCCAAGCTCAAAGCCCAGTCTGCCTGATTCCAAAGCCTGTACTCTGTCTCTTTCATGAGGCTCCCTCTGGGGCCTCACTTTTCCCTAAGTCAAACAAGAGGACAATGCCTGCACTGGGACTAAAAATTACATCTAAAAAGTGCTCAGTGCCCCTGGAGATAAGTCCTGGGGGACACAATAGATCATATAGCTGTCTCCTCCGCTATGACAAAGAAGGCCACCTGCAGTCTGGAAAAAGAGCAAAGGGTGGGGCGTTTAAGAGGGTTATTACCCTCTTTAATTAACTCATTCCTTTCAATGGCCTAAAATTGCCCTGCATTTCATAATCTGGAACAGTAATCTCTGGCTTTCATTAACACCAAGGATGACATTTAAAGCCGCAAGGATGGGAAGGGAGGTCTAGACTTGTGAGCACAGCTCTCTGACATGGGGCTTGTGCCTGAATGCAGGAGGCTCCCTGAGATTTTAAAAGGAAGAGTCATTTGGAAAATGCATGTGGCTTGCATACACTGTGGTGCAGAAAATGCGCGGGTAACCGAGAGACTGGAGAGCACACCCAAGCGGCCGTATTTCTCTTCCCATTGCTAACGGGCGAGGTCTGAGTCTTTATTGCCTCTTATCTGGGTTACAGCAATAACCTGAGAAATCTCCCTGCCTCTAGCATATTCCTGCTCTAATCTGTTCTACCAACACGGCCAGATTAATCTTCTTAAAACACTTATTTGATCCTGCCTTTTCTGGATGCAAAATCCTCAAATTTCAGGTGTTTGTAATTTTCTTTCTCTTGCTTATCTCACTTCTAATTTTTTTTTGTGTGTGTGATGAACATACACTACTTTTGGAATATGAAAGAAAGTAAATCATCGCATGCACTCATGCACATGCACACAGAACGCCTCTTACTGCCCCCACTGAGAATTTAGAAAAGCTCATGTCCCTTCCTTGCCATGCATGGGTCTAGCTAGCATGGCCTCACCATTCTCCAGTTACGTCTCCCGGTTTTTGGTCATCATGTCTTGGCTTGACAATTAATTTATTCTCCTTCCTAGATCCTAGCCATCCTTCAAGGCCTAACCCAAATGCCCCCTCCTCCAGGAAGCCCATCCTGATCTCTCCTTTGAACTCCCAGAGTCCCTAGCAAGTCTCTTAGCATGGTGATCTGTGAACACATGCAATGATCTCTCCTAAGATTGTAAGTTCCTAGAAAACAGACACTTCTTGGTACAGCTTCATATGCCTTCCTGCATTCTGTACTACGGTACACATAGTAGGGCTTGAATCACACCCGATGATGGAATGAATGAGTCCCTGGTACTGAAACTGGCTAGGAATGGAACACTAGCCACAGCTCCCATTTATTTAACCCCTATGAGTGTTAGACATTGTGCTAAGGGCTCTCTAAACGCCCTCTCATTAAATCTTCACCACAACCCTATTAGTCCCATGTTACAGATGAAGAAACAGAGGCACAGAGGTGTGAGGTGACATCAAGGTCACATAGCTGGTGGGCAGAAGAGCCAGAATCTCAACTCTGTGAGGGCTTCGCTTTTCTAGGCCTCTGTTTTCCCATTTCTGGAAAATAATAAATGAAGAAAGAGAGAATCTGGCTTTGCACATCCTCCCTCTCCCTCCACCACATCTGGAACCTGGCATGTAAAGACGCTGTACACGCTTGCTTCTGTTGAAGTGATCTCTTTGGCTCCCATTGGACTACTAAGAGCTCTTGGGAGGAAAGCACTGCAAAGGCTCAAGGTGCTGCTGTGGAAAGAACTGCGGGGCCCACTCTGCTAGAGCTCGGGCCCACTCTGCTGGAGCTCGGCTGGCTTAAAGGCAAATGGAAAGCAAGGGTTAATTAAAGTGCAGAGATGGGAGCTGGGGTCTGAGAAAGTGCATCAGAGGAGGAGGGAAAGGAAGTGGGGCCAGAAGGCCTCTATCCCCTGAAATCCCGAGACACCAGCACTGGGGTGCCCCTGTGCTCTGGTATGTCTGACTTCCCAGCAGAGCCCAAGGGCAGAACAGACAGCTGGGGGGAGGGTCTGGCTCTTTTAAAAGATTCTGTTTGACTAGCTGTCGTCTTCACACCTTTCCCCATCTCCCCTCCCAGGAGAAGGACTTTAATAATGAGCTGCTTTGTGACAACAGACCCCTAATTAATTCATTGCTATTCTTCTGGGGCCCGATCACTCTAATCAAGATGGGGTGGGGTGGGGGAGGCTGAGCAAGGGCTGTCTGATCTCCGTGGTCTGCCATTGTTGGGTCGCTGGTCTCCCCTGCCTCGCTGCCTCTAGACCTTTCCCGGTCACCTTGTTCCCTCTCAGTGGACACCTGCCTCTCCTCAGTGCCCAGCCCCTCCTGGCACCGATGCCCCACAGCTGCCGGGCACAGCGCCAGGATGCAGCCCCTGCAGGGGGGCTCATTACAATAGCACCGGTGGTGTCAGGATCCCACTGGGCAGGGGGAAGGAGGAAAGCGCCCGGCCTGGCAAGGGGCAAACTTTGCACTGGCTTTCTCAGAGCATGAGCAGAATGCCCAGCAGGCTCACGGTCAGCAAAGAGCAGCCCTGTCCTTCTTGTCCAGCCTCCCCCCATCCTCCCGACCCAAGAGGCTTTCACGTCCCAGGGTGCTATGTGCTCCTGGAGTCTGGAGTGCCCACATCGCCTCACCCAGGGAGTGGCCACATTTGAGCAGTCCGCGGAATACTCTGCATGAGGATCTGAGCAGACGCCTGAGACCAACACTGACAAGGAACGACTCTGGGGACATTTTAGAACAAAATAACCTTAAAAAAAAGAAAACCCCATAAAGCCAGATCACACTTGGAGGTGACGGAAATTAAAGGGCACACAGGTCTCCTCTCTGGCAGCCTCTTAGGTTTCTCGGTTTCCCTCCTACATCTTTCAAGCCCCACACTACGATCTTCCGGACTGCTAGGTGCTGACCGTCCCGTCAGGGCTGACGTCTTCACTGGCTGGGGCGGAGGTCACATGGGGGCACTCAGCCAAGGGACTTAATTTTCACTTTTCTCATCTGCAAAACCGGTAAAAAACAATACTGCCTACTTGAGGAGGCTGCAGAGGGGACAGATTAGATAAGGAGTGGGAAGGCATCTGGGACATTGGAAGAGGCTGCAGGGAGGTGAGGAATTTTGGACAGATTTTCTTTGGATCCACAGACTTGGGTGGGACCAGTCCGAGGAGGAAAATCGGGCAGGGAGGAAATTCTTCAGGGAACCACTGGAGTAATCGGTCACCCCCACCTTCTGTCCTTTCCAAGGGAGTAAGCTGGGCATGGGGTGGGGAGCAAGAGTGGGAGGAGGAAGGAGGTGGAGGAGGAGGAAGGGAAGAGGGAGAAGGAGGAGCCATAGAAGGGGAAGGGGGAGCAGGAGAAGGAGGGGGAAGTGGAAGAGGAGAGGGGGAGGGGGAGAGGGGGGAAAGAGGGAGGGGAGGGAGAGGAGAGGGGGAGGGGGAGAGGGGAGGAGGAGAAAAAGGCAGAAAGGAAGAGGAGAGATGGAAGGAGGGAAGGGGAGAAGAGGAGGGAGAGGAAGGAGAGGGGGAGGAGGAGAAGGCGGAGGAGAGGGAGGGGGAGGAGAGTAAAGAGGGGCGGAAGGAGCAGCAGGAGCTGGGAGCAGGAGCCCTCGCACTGTGGGAGTCTGTGGTCAGCTTGGGAAGGCAGCCTCGGTAGGAGAGGGAACGGTTGGGCTGGGGTCTCCACAGGACCCGTGCTGGGGACAGAGGGCTGATGAGGCCACTGGGGCCAAAAGGACGGCAGCTTTCTGATTCAAACCCTTTCACTTTGTGAAAAGGAGAAAAGTGAGGGGGAGGCTCCAGGCTTTTCCCCACAGAGAGAAGGCCGCTGGGGCAAACCTACCCACTTCTAATCTGCTCCTTAAAAAGAGCTGGAAGGAGCTACAGCTTAGCTTTTGTGCAGAGTACTAAAGCATCCCCCTCTTCCGCCCCTCCCACACCCCCACTCCTCTCTTATTTTTTTTCTCTTAAAAGAGCGCTCCACCTCTCCAGGGACTGGAATCATTAACTGAACAGCACTTTGCCTCTCATAGCTTTTGACAATTTGGCAGTGAGCTGGAACGTACAGAGAAACTGCAAAGCAGCAGCTGGAGAGAGGGTGGGCAAGAGGGGTGTGTCCCGAGGACCCCCGCCTGCTGTGTGTCTGGCCCCTGGCCCCGCACCTGGATGTCCCGCTCTGTGGCTCCCACTCTGTGGCTCCGGGGAGTGCTGGGTCCCCAGCTGTCAGGCAGCTGTGAATGGGGCGAGCAGGGAGCTTTGTGTGGCTTCCTAGCCTTACCCCCTTCTGCTGTCACCTAGAGGCTGGGGGGGCGGTGCTGGCTGCCTTCAATCTGGACAAGGGAGGCCTCAAGGAGAGGCAGGAGTTACTGCTCCTCACCCTACCGGCACCTGAGCCTCCCCGTGACAAGCAGAGGAAGGGCACCCGAGGGCTGAGGTTTGAGAAGGAAGCAGGAGCCTAAACAGGACCTTGCAAGGCCGCCAAACCCAGGGGCCGTCCATTTCCCAAGAGGGAAAAAGAAATGATGAGATAAAAGAGGGTCATGGTTTCCCAGTCAAGCTGTGGCAGAAGCAGAGTCAAGAAAGAGAGCGTTCTAGGGCCTCCTGGGAAAGAAGCTAGGTTGGAACATCTACGGAACTGGCTTTGGACAGTCCCAACCAGGAGGAAGCTGATGGTTTTGAGGGGATTTCTCAGCAAGGCTAGGGGTCCCCAGGCACTCTGCTGAGGATCAGAAAACTCCTTTTCTTCTCCTTGTCTTGCCTATCGCTCCTCTCCCCACCGCTGACAACGGAGCCTTAGTTAGTAATCCTAGAAGGGACTACAGTTACCACTTCCCAAGCACATACTCAGTGCTGAACAGGGCCCCTGGCGCCTTACCTAAAATATCTACTTTAATCTCCAAACCCATTCTGCTGATGAAGAAACTGGGGCTCAGATAGGTCAGGTATCTTGCTTTGGATCACAACAGGTGGTAGAAAGAGATTTGAGCCTGGGTCAGTTGGCTTCTATGATCTTGTATTAAGCCACGTGCTTCCCGAAAACGTATTCACCTTTGTCTTGTGTATGATGTTAACATCTTACTGTCTGTCATTTTAATGCCCTTATGCTGCTGCCTGAGCCCCTGTAAAAGTGCCAACAAAAATTATAAATTCCCAGATCTAGATGCTGAATCTCTATAGTTCATTTTACTCAACTTTTAGCAGAGTGCCAAGCACAAGGGGGTGCTTAAAAAATTGCATTCTATCCTCGAATCAAGTTACAGCCCCAGAAAGCCAAAAGCTTGGATGACAAAACCTTAACCAGCAAGCTTTGCTTTCCTTATGGCCTTATCTACTTGCCGTTCAGTGTAGTTGCTCCATGAGAGGAATTCACTGGATGTTGATTGTTACATGGATACCGCAGCCTGGGCAGCCTGGGTGTGTCAGCAGGAGTTAATACCAGAAATTGTCATGTAACAGACGCTCTGATTCTGATGTCAAACTTTTGTTCTGGTTTATATACATGGTCTCCCGTGATAGATTATTTTGAGAATGTAATGTTTAGGCATTGTCTCTCCCGGAAAATAGGTACACTTCTTCCTATCTGAGAGTAAGGATTTCTAGGTCATCCCATTTCCCTTTTTGATTTGGCTGCCGGGATACTCAGGCCAAATCTGGGGCTGGGTCCTGGTGCCTACATTCGCTTTATTGTTAGCATACTTACTTCTACTCCCTTCATGTGACTGGGATTTTCTAGTTCTGCATGCGTTTCATCACATACCTTTGCCAAAGTTTTTATTATTGAGCTATCTATTTCCTTATTTGGAAAGAAGTGGGATGGGAATACGTACAAATAATTACGCTCATGCTCTCACATGCTCTGTTGGCACCCCGTGAATTTGTACTCTGTTGTAAATTGCTGTGATAAATTCTCAGGTCTCTGCACTGTGTGCTCATATCCTTTCGCTGTTGGCCAGGACGTTTCCGAGCAAAGGCCTGAACTACTACTAGGATGGTTTAAATATAGGTGCCGTTACGTTGGAAGAGAGGGAAGGAATAGGGAGGTACCACTAAATACTAAGAACCAGATTTCAATTTGCATTCTGCTGGGTTACTGAAATCCACAGATCAGCGATGGCTCTTGCCCACAGTAATGTTCTCTAACTGTGTGTAAAACGGAAGAATGAATAAATGAATTAGTAAATGAATGGTTTTCTGAGCCAAGAGATTCTCCTTGTAGGAGAGAAGGCAAGGACTGTTTGGCAGAAAGCCCCATCTTCAGGCCACAGAAGAAACTCAAGATCACTAAAAGCCCTGTGGAGGTCAAGCTCCCCACCTCCTCCTTGTCCCCTGGCCAGGTCAAGAGCATTGGTCACCTGCACCGTGTGTGGCAAAACCGGGTCGGTGTGCTGGACACCGGAAGAAAGGGAGTGGGAGAGGGGGAAGGAGGAAGGTAAGAGGGAGGCCTGTTTCTGCTGCCTTTCTGTGCTTCCCCTCTGAAGGAGAACGTGGCCCGCGGCAACGGTGGGGAGCCAAGTGGTCGTCTCCACACAGATGTCTGTCTGTCTGTCTTGCCTGGCGATCTCCTTTTACCTCTCATCTTCCATCTTCTCCTGCTCCTTCTTGTGTTTCTCCTGCCAATTCCTGTTTCTGCTCATCTGTTATCTCCCTGTCTGTCTCTGTGCTGTCTCTCTGCCTCTCACCCTCTCTTTGGCATACGTGCCCACACACATCCCTCTCCCAGGTCCCCCGGCAAGAAGCTCTCCTTCTGCCCTCATCTCACAGACTCCAGAGACAGTTAGGAGGAGAAGGTACCAGAGCTCGGGACACTCCCACCTTCCTCACCGACCTGTGTCCTAGCTTAGACTCCGACTCTAATCCCAGTGGCCTTGCCAACATCGGTTGGGCTAATTTTTTCCTGTAATTAGAAGGGACCCCCCCCCCCAATTCCATCTCTAATCCCAGATAATTAGCTCTCTGATTGCCAGTGTGGGGCAGGAAACCTCGTGTTTGGAGAGGGATTTTGGACAGACAGATTAGGCAAACACAGTGCAGGAAGCTGCCCTGGGAGACCGGCTGTTCACAAAGTTTGTTGTTGAAAGAGGTTTGTGGTGGGTATGGAGCCTGTTTCCCGCCTGGTGAGCCGAGCTGCCTCGGACCCTGACAGGTTCTCCAACAAATGGGTATATCTCTCCCCAGCCTGCAGGCTCCTCCCTACAGTGGGCCCATCTCCAGCACATCACACCAAGAGGATATTCAGGGAGGGGATTCCTTCTGGTCTTGGAGGGCACTGTATGTCTCTACATGGGGGAGGGAGGGACAGCCCCGGAGGTGTCCAGCCCCACACACTGGACGGGTAGCAGTCAAAGGTTAATACAAGATGGTAGGTGCTAAGTCCGCCATGACTCCTACTGACCCAGGGAGTAGGAGACATGCCAGCAAAATGGGAGAAATAAATCCCTCTCTTCCAGGCTTTGGGGAGGACTCCTCAGAGTGAGGCTGAGGCCAGCTGAGGCTGGCACGTTGCAGGGTCATATGCTCTGCAGACAATGTGTTCTGGTAAGGACAGTTCATGTTTTTGTCTGTCATCTAAATTTTCCTTCTCTGATCCTCATGATCATCCTGTCGGGGTGGGGACCCTATGATAGAAGAAAAAAACAGTCTTTGGGAAAGCAAGGTCACAAAGCAAATCACCGTGGCCTGGCTGAGGGTAAGGTTCCGGGCTCCAGGCAGCTGTTGGTCCCTATTCTTTGCACAATCTTCCAGCTGCAAGATCTTTCCATTGTGAGTTTGGGCATTTATTTAGGATGTCAGAGTGACGGAAGATTTGGGACACCAATATCCAGGGAGATCTAGGGCTCTGACAGCCAAGGCGGTGGGGGTCAACTTCGTGAAGATTCTGAAAGCCCAGTGCTACCACAACATCCACTCAAACTTTTTCCTGATGCACAACGCGGCTGGCATTCTGGGGCCGCCTGAATAACCCTGGTGTGGAGAACTCGGAGGCTTTCCCCCCGCTTTTCTTCAGCACTCCTCTGAGCCCTCAGATTAGCTTCTGAGGGGAAGGGGCAGGAATTGAAGCCGGGCCGGTGCGTGGGGGACCTGTGCTTTCAGGGCTGGAAGGGAACAACAGGGGCTGTGGGCTGGCACCTGGGGGATGTGCCCAGCCTGCTCGGGGAGGTGCCTGGCCCTGCTTCCCCCACTGCGGCCGCTCCAGTGAGCTCAGAGCAGGGGGGAGGGAGGCAGGCCATGGATGGGTTCCAGATGGACTATCAGGTTCTCCCAGAGTCGACTCTGAGGCTCCTCTGGTCTCAGCAGCTCCCTCAGCTCTGATTCGGCTGCTTGGTGGAAGCCTGCTGTGGAATGCCAGTGAAACCCAACCCGCCTCTCCCCCTGGCTGCCCCTCACCCCCCCTGCACCCGAGATAGCACCCTTCCTCCCAGCTCCTTCTCTCCTTCCTCAGTACACTCCCTGCCCCCAGAGGTAGAAAGGGTTAGAGCTGGGGACTTTGCCCATGGCTGGGGACCCCCCTGTTTGGGATCTTTGACCCATTTTCTCCTGAGGAGAAGTAGCTATACAAGGTTCTGGGTTCAAGTTCTGGATCTCTGAGACCCAGCTGCCTGCATGGCGAGCCTGGGAGGTAGAGGGCCGAGGTTCCTGTGTCTCTCTGATTGTCGGATGTGCCTCCTCGGCCCTGAGCCAGACATGGGAGGGGAGAAAGGAAAACCAGGAACAAGGCAGCCGGATATCTGCTATCACCACAGCGCTGCGCCATGGCACGGCTTCCAGAACAGCCGGAGCGTCTCCTTCCAACTGACAGGCTGGAGGAAAGGGAAGCCCTCTTCACCCCCATCCTACAGATGAATATATGGAGGCTTGGGGAGGTTTTAGAGCCAAGATTAGTTTTCGGCCTCCTGATGTGGCCGCAAACATTTTTGAAACAGTGTGAAGAGTGTGCCAAGGATCGGGCTTATGCTTTGGGGATACAGAAAGAAATAGAGCATAGACCGTGCCCTAGAAGCCAGTGCTGTTTTCCTTACGTCACGTAATTAATAGATTAATTATTCTCACAGAGGGCCCTCAGGGTCTCATAATATAATCAGACTTTCACACATCCTCACCCATTCACTGTGGTTTCAACAGGAAGATCAAGTTCATTTCTGCCTGGCAGAGAGAAGAAGTATTGCGGGTCAAATAAGGGGATTACATCAGGCTCTCCTATTCGGTGAAATGTGCCTCAGTGTCCCTTTTGGTGTCAAGGTTCTGCTAGACAGTGATTTGATTTTGAAGTTTCTAGAACCTTCCATCTCAGCCTCCTCCACGCAGCCTCCTCCTTCCATCTAGCACTCCTCTTCTCTCAGGTCTGCCTTGGGTCGTTTGTTAATGACTGGCAGGCTGGAGGTGACGCTGCCCTGTCAGGGTTGATTAGTTGGGGCTGAAATTTGCATTTTGCTTCAGAAAACCAGTTTGGGATCTGGATGGCAGAAAGCAGCAGGGCTCCAGCTTCAATAGAGAATGCCCCTGAGGCCAGGCATTTGAATTAACCACAGAAGCCTCTTCCCCCCTTTTCCTCCACTTCCTCAAGCCCCTTCCTCACCTCTCCCCTCACACCAGAAGGCTGGTTAACTGCAGCAAAGGGCTCTCTGAACATGCTTGCAGAAGAAAGGCCTTTTTTTTTTTTTTTTTCCTGCTTCTTCAAAGAAGATGCGAAGCTCCCTCCAGCCTCTCTGGAGAATTGGGGAGGGAACAGGCTGTCTCAAAATGCCATTAAAACATCTCTCACATTAAAAACAGTTGGAATGTACAACTTCACGAGAGAGCGGTTCCGGGAAACACCCGTGGTGGTCTTCCACGACCTGAGAGTGGGGACAGGTGTCAAAGGCGCTGCCCTCCTCCCCCAGGTCCCTGGCTCTGTCCTGGGACCTGCAAGTATCCTTGGGCAAGATAGTTTGCCTCTCTGAGTCCCGGTCTCACCCTTTTAATTAAAAAACAGTAAGTAAAACTGTTCTCTGTCTCTTCCCTCCCCAATTTCAGAGGGAAGTGGTCTTGTTATTCTCAGAGATAACAGTCTCTGTTCTCGTCACACGCCATCTTCCCAGCCTCCCTCGCCTGCCCTTCCTCTCCCCAGCCCTCGTGCTATTTTAAGTTGAGGCTTCCAGCCAAAATCTGTACTTTATTAATTACGCGTCAACTACTTTGTGTAATGTTTAATGCGTTTTCCAGATTGTATCAAATCCACTGTAAAGGGAGGAACCTGAGTGCCGCCTGGGTGCCGGGCAGGGTGGGTTCTGGCTGGAGGTCGGGGCCAGGGGCCAGCCAGCCTGTGTCTGCCGACCTTGGGCCCCCCTCCCCTCCCCCACCCCGAGTCTCTGCTAAGACCAAGGCCCGATCCCACTCACAGCTCTCTATTTAAAGAACACGCAGCACCCTGAGAGGAAGGTAGGAAAACCTCCCTCGTTAGGAAGGGCCAAAGGGCTCAGGACAACTGAGAGCAGAGGCAGGGAGGACGGGAGGCTGCAGGGGGCCATCTGAAAGTGTGGCTCAGTGATCTGCCAAGGCAAGGCCGGAGGTGATACTGACCGTCTGTTTTTCTCTCAAGAGAAGATAGAAATTGCATTTGTACCAGAGCAAGAAAGTTGTGAGTAAGACCCAGACATCGCATTCCGGACCACCAGGTTTCTAGCACTGTTGCTGACCGGCTGGGTGATCAGAGCAACTCCTCCCGCTCCTCTGGGCCTCTGTTTACTGATCTGTAAAACTGGTATTGACTCAAGATGTCCTCTGGGCCCTTTCTAGATTGGGTCTTTTGGGTTTCTTTCTGGGAGAAGTTCTGAGAGATTATGGGGAGAAGCAGAGTCTCTTTGGGGGATAACAAAGATGAATTCTGTGCGCTTCTGGACCTCCAGGAATTCCCACGCAGGAGAAGACAGATTATGATACCACAGGACGTAAAGATAACAGCCAGTGGGTACCATTCTATGTGCTTTACCCAGAAGAACAACTAAATGCCCACAACAGCTCTATGAGACAGCTCCTACTATTAGCACTGTATTGCTGGTGACAAAAGTTAGGCCCAGAGAGGTTCATCCACTTGTCTGAAGTCACAGTGCTAGCAAACAGACAGACCTCATTTTGAGCCCAGGTAGTCCCAGTCAAAGACTGCGACATTCACCACTATGCACACTGCCTCGGGGAAAGGAATAGAAGTAGTTCGCATTTAAGCTGGCTCTGCCACATGCCGTAACCAATGATAATGATGCAGGTGACCGGACAAACCCAAGAAGGCTGCACTGAGGAGATGGGATCTGAGTCGCCCCTGAAAGGAAGGATGTGTCCTCAGGAATAGCTTGAGCCACGGCACAGACATGGACTGAAGAAGGGGCACTTAGCGAAGAGAAAGGGGACTGGCAAAGCTGGGACCAAGGGGTGTGAGTGTAGCAGAGGTGTCATGGGGAAGGGGTGCAGGAAGGAGTGAGGCGTCACTGGTGGGGGGTGCCAGCACCTTGTTCGGAGCCTGAGCCATAGCCTAACACGTGGCGGGAGGCTTTCAGGGCACTGAAAGAGAGTGACCACTACCTCTGGGGACAGCGATTGGAAGCCGATGCAAGCAAGTTCCAGAAGAACCACTCATAAAAGTTCAGCTAGGGCTGGTGGGAAGGAGGGCAGGTGGGGACCCCTCGAGAAGACGGACAGCTAAGCAAACATGGCCATGAGGGAGAAGGAGGAGAAAGCCCAGAGGAGCTCGCTTGGAATCACTGGTGGGGGGGCCCTAAACTGTGCACAGCAGGGGTGAAACAGGGTTGCTGGAGCATTTAGGATTCAGCTTGCATCACTTCCCCAGGGAAGCCCTTTCTGACCCCTCCCCAGCCCCAACAGCTCGGGTTCCCTAGTGACAGTGTCTCGGCTGCTGATGGGACCTTGTACATCGCTTTCAACTGGTCACCACTGGGACAAGCTGTTACTCACACTGTGAATCGCTGGTGTCCTTTCCCCCATGAGCCCGTGCAGTGGGCAACCTGTATCGCAGGGTCGGACCGGGCACACAGCCTGTCAATGCTCAGGAAGTCCCTGCTCCCCGTGACCCGAGCTCTGCCTCTCAGCTGGATGCCCTTCTCCCACCCTTGGACGTCAGCCCCGTGGCTTCTCATCACCGTTTCCCCGGGGTCCGTGCCTCCCTGTGGAGCGCAGGGCAGGGAGGTATTCGTGTGTTCACCTGTCCACTCCTGCCACACTGATGGGTTCTGACACTTCTGTGCAGTGTTGCCGGGTGGCAATAATGAACAGTTTAGCATGGAAATTGGTCTTAGCAGGAGGGGGCTGCTGTGTGCGTGCGCGATAGAGAACACTGGGCTAGGGGACACCTTCAGAGCCGCGGTGCTCCAGCTGAAGAGATCTTTAGGGCTTTCCTTCCCCGGTCAGCCCCTGCTGCCCGTCCACCTCTGCCTCTTCTGTGTTCCCCCGAAGTTTTCTGCCCCAGCCCTACCTGAATTCCGGCTCTGTCTGCCCCCCACCCCGGCTCAGAAAGTAAGATCGCGCCGGTGGGTCTTCTTTCCCCTCCTCCCAACAAGTTTACCACCTGTTACCTGTGGATGGTGTCTTCCTTGGGGAAGTCAAAATGACTTCCAGACATTTTCCCCCAAATCCTTGTGGGATTTTGAGAAACAAGGGAAGAGGAGAGCATCTAATCCTCACTGTCAGAAGTGAGATGAGCGGGCTCCTCACCAAGCAAGGGCAGGGAGCACCTCTGAAAACTCCTGAGAAGGGGTGGGGGGGCAGCAAACTCCTTTCGGGGTCCAGCTGGAGCCTCCTTCGCCCGGGCCCCGGAGCCAGGCTGCCTCGCCCTGCGCGTGTCCGGGTGGGAGGGAGCGCCTCCGGACGTAGTTAGCAGGCACTGCCTGATGCTAGCGGCACTAATGGATTCTGTTATCTCGCCAGGACCCTTGTCTGCAGATGGGCAAAGCGGAAGGAGGTGGCAGGTTAAAAATACTCTGTTAGCAAAGAGGCTTAGGTGGGGGCCCCTGCCATGAGAATTGCAGCGACGAGAAGCCTCTGCGACAGGAAATCAGCAATGGAACCAAAGGGGCCGGACCCTCGGCTTCTCTTTTGCCTCCAACTTGAATTTGTCACCATTTTGAATATGAGCACAGAGACGGGGATGAGGGGGAATTCATTTTGCCTGTTTTACGAGGCCTCTCCAGCCGTGACTTGGGTGGGACAACTTGCAGTCACCCGGCCCTCTCTGCCTGAGGCGGTGGATGGCCAGGCTCTGATTCATTTTATAGCACACATTCTCTTACCCAAGGAGAGGAACCTTGTCCTGGATGGATGGGAATAATAATACCCTACATTTATAGAATGTTTTTATTGCTTCTGAAGTGTTTCCGTATACAGTACCTCACTGCAGCCTTAAAACATGCCCATGAGGTGAGAATTATTGTCCTAATTTGATATATGGGAGAACGAGGCTCTGAGTGTTTATGAGACTTGCCCAAGGTCACGTATTTAAGAAGTAGCAGAATGTACATTTGAAGGAGTGTTTCCTGATCTCCTGTCTAGGGCTCATCTTGTATCCTTTATTCTCTCAACATTTTGCTCCCCTGGGGCTGTCCCCGACAGCCCAGCCCTCAATTTCATTTGTCTTTAAAGCCCACTGGCCTCTACTGGGTCTAGGCTGGTCCAGCACTGGGCTGGCCTGGGGGCCATTTGTGTTCCGTCCCTTAGGACGCAGGAAGCTTGCAGCTGTGTCATCCCTTCCTGGGCTCAGGGCCCCGGCATCCCGGGATCGAGAGTAGGTCAGGGGATCTGGGTCTCATTTTTGACCAAAGAGAACAAAGGTCTATGCCCTTCACTGGCAAACTGATTCAGGGCTCACTATATTCCTTCCTTCCTGTTCAGAAAGCTCCCCCGAAGGTTCAACTTCCTGCTACAGCTGAGGTCTATTTAGACTGAAGTTTACCTCCCACATGAAGTAGGACCCGTGTCCAATGGCCCAAGGAGAGAAGACTCTGGAAAAGGACCCCATCCCACCACCCCAGGGAAGAGCAGATTACATTTCTCATAGACTGGCAAGAAATCATGGGAGGGGAACGGTATGGCAAGAAATCAACCCAAAGTCGCAAGATTTTGGAAAAGAGGAAAAAAAAGAAATCTCGACTGACTGGGAACTCCCCCAGCGACACCACGGTCCCCTGGTTCTACTCCCAGTCCCCACTCTCACCGTGAGCTCTCAGCCGCGGGGAAGGCTGCCCTAAGAACTAAAGTCAAACAGCCACCGATTTGGCATGACCGGAACCCTCAACAGGCTCTGCCCACTGACGTGGGAGCAGAGATTCCAAAACACAGAAAGACACTATCACCGACCACAGGGACTCCCTGAAGAGCTGAGAAGGACAGGACACATCACTTCAAATGCTGTGGAACGCCCTCTGTGCCCAGCATGGTGCTAGGCCTGGGGAGTTGGCCTTGATGGGGTCTTGGCCTTGACTGGGTCCTGGTCCTGGCAGCTTGCACCCCAAGGAAGCAATGCAGAAAATTTCGAGCCTTAATGACAAATGCAATGTAGATGGATTTGGAAATTGTTCTGGAGAGTTCAAAAGAATGAGAGATAAAGTCCATAGGGCAGGGGGGTGAGGAAAGGAAAATCAACAAATGTGCAAAGTAGTGCAGTAATGAGATTTGCAAAGAACACGAAAGGAGGGCATCATGCATTGACACGATAATTAACCAAAGCCAAGAAGCAGGCCTGGAGCTGCAGGAGGGTGGGGGGGGGCACACATGGGGGCAGGAACGAAGGAGGAAGGGTCTCCCTCCTGGCAGCTCTCAGCGGATGGGTTCCTCACCTCTGGCTTCGGTCCCTCCCGCCTCACCTGGTGTGCTCACCACCTCCGCTCCTTCCTCCCAGGCCCCAAGCCACTCTTCTTCCCAGGCGATAGGATTCAGAGCAGCTCAGCACCTGCTCCTGCACCTGGGGCTATAAGCAAGAGAGGGAGTTCCCGAAATAGCACGCCAGGCTCGGGGCTACGCAGGCATGTCAGCAAGCTGACTTCCACAGTCTCTGGGGTTGCTGGAGGAAACCCAGCCCTAACTTCGAAGCTTCACCGACTTGTGTGCCAAGTTATGACCCCCTTCGCCCACTAAATCTTGGGCCAGAGCTCCTCACGGGGCTGCCCTGACCACTGAGAATCTCATCGAGCGTGTCTGGAAGGAAAGGGCTCCGAGGAAGCCAGGCAGGGGAAGGGAGAGGAGACACCAGGAAGAGAGCTGGTGTCCTGTCTCCCAGAGCCCTCATAGCCACGGGAGCTGCTAATGCATTAATTAACTAAGTAGTTTTGAATGGACTCCATTGGCCCTCATTGTCTGCAGCCGCCATTCCCTGGAGGAGTCATCACAGACGCGGCGCACGCTACATAATTAAATATCAACACATGTGTCCCCTGCCCAGTGCTGGGACGCGTATTTGCTCGCGTTAATGAGAACCGGAGTGGCCTTCCTGACGGGAGGCCCAGAGACGTAAGAGGGGTGAGGCACGTGTCACCTGAAGATGAGGTCCTTAAGTCCAGGCCCCCTCTCTTCCTGCTTCCCCACCACCTGCTCCCCACATCCCACCCCCAGAAGGGCATCTCAGGACCCCAGGCGGAAGCTTCTCCACCAGACCACAGGCCACAGAGCCATCGGCTTCCCGCCTCATAATGCGGTCGGCCACAGCAGCCCGCACAGGGGGCATAATGACTCTGTTCCTGCTTAATCCAAATTGTGGTTATTTAGCAGTCCAAATACCAATTCCCTATTGAGCTCCCCGTCGTTGAACCCTTCCCCAAATGTACTTAAGCAGATCGAGCACCAGCACCCGTGTGCTGCCCCTGCCTCTGCTTCCCCCCCTCAATCCATCCAGAGATTACTTTCTGGCTTTGGTGGGGGGGGGGGTCCCACATTATTAATACTGAGATGGGTGACAAAGTGCATTTGTTATATGATGCAGCTTGGTGGAACCGAAAGGGCAGGCCTTTACAGTCAGAAGGCCTGGTTCGAATCCCAGGGCTGCTACTTCCTGGCTGTGGGACACTGGGCAGTTGACCTAAACCTTTCCTTATATGGAAAGTGGGCACAGTGACACCTGCATCTGGATGGGGAGTGGGGGCATCTGTTCGGAGGAAGGGGTGTGCCCTCGGGATGGAACTATGCCTTCCACTCGAATTTCAGCTGAGAGCATGCTCACTCGAATGCAACTCATTCTTACCTGTTTTGTTCACCGATATATCCCTAACCCCTACAAGAGTGACCACTGTATAGCAGATGCTCAGGAAATAGTTGAAGGACACAATTTTTCCTATTTGACTTTCACACCAATCCCATGCAGTGGAGTCTGCGGCCATATTTTGCAGAAGAATAAACAGGTCAGAGACGCTGAATGCCTTGCCCAAAGCCCAACAGCTAGCCTGGGATGAACCACTCAGGTGTCTGACTCAAGGGCTCTTTCCAGTGCCTCCAGCAGGCTCTACACACTTGGGGAGTTTCTCATTTTATAAAAAAAGGGAAAATAAAGACAGAAAGAACATAAAGTGCGTGTGGCTTTTAAGAATGACGGGCAGTGCTCCTGAGAGGCAAATGGGCCCCAAGACAGTTCTTAACTGGCCAGCTGTGGCCAGGTTATATTGTCCCATTAAGTCCCAGTTTTAACCAGGACATGAGGCCACAGAAAGAGGACTCTGCAGCAGGCATGAGAGGCTGGACTCCTCCCGGATCCAGGGCTCTAGACTCCACCCACACATTCATTTCAAAAGACACTGTGCCCCTTGGGCAGTTTTCCATTAGGCGGAGCTGACCATGAGCCCATCTTGCACTCTTTGGAGTGAACTCCCAAGAGAGGGTGTTCTGACTGTCCCCACCCAGGCCTGCTGATGCTTCCAGACCGAGTCATTGGACATGGGACTGCCGGGCTGGGGGAAAGGCAGGCGCCTCCCTGCACGGCATGCCCCCATATGCTGCAGAGAGCCAGAGGACAGAAGAGGTTGACCTTTGGGACTCAGAGCAGACGGAGTGACAGGCCACATGCTCCAGACCCAGACATGACACATACTAAAAAACTGATAAACAAGAGTAGATTAATGGAGTGGCGACAAGACACAGTGCAAGTTCAGATGGGCTACACGTGATCAGCAAAGGGGTGGACCAGCAGCTCGGGTGCTTCTGCAACTTTGGCTCATCAGGAATATTTCTCTGTCTCCTACAGCGGACCAGATGCTGCAGAGGCCTGGTCCCAGGGCAGACCCGTGCTACGTCCACAAGTATACCTTGGGTGCATCTGGCCCTATCTGGAAATAAGCCAGGGCCCCTCTCCTACATGCTCTAGAGTAACACCAGCTTTGTGGAGGCTGGGAGCACCATGGAGTCAGAGAGACTCAGTCCTGGACTTGGAGGTGACATTGGGGTTCACAAGGGCAGAATCCGGGGGAATGGAAGACAGATCTGGGGCAGTGCTTGGGGCATGGGGATGGGGGAAGAACAGAAAGAGTGTGCTCAGCAGGTGAGAAAGCGGACCTCAGGCCACGGAGGAGACCAAACCCATGATGCCAGGGACAGCCCACTCTAGTCCGGCTGTTGGCACAAACCAAGTATGGCTTTGAGCAAGTCACTTCTCTTTTATGATCTTGACTTTATTTACCCACCCTGCCCCGCCCCCATAAAGGGCTTAGGTTGGATAAACTCTAAATTCCTTTACTATTAAAAAAAAAATGTTAAATTCCAGACTTATCCTTCCCTAAATGTCTGGACTTTTCTGGTCCCTGCCAAGCTCAGAAATAGGGTCTCCAAGGACTTTTCCGGCTAAGTGTGGGGTGTCCTGTGCATCCCTCATTAGATATTCCCCACCTCTTCTCACTCCCCAGCCCCCCTTCATTTCCCCATATGCAGATGGCTTTGTTTTCCAAACCTGATGGATGCTGACAGGTAGATTGTCTCAGTGTCACCAGACTGCCAGAGGCTGCTTAAGTCAAATGATTTTCTTTCCCCTAATAACTTGGAGGATTTTTTTTCCTCTTAAAAGGCAAAAAAAAAATATATATATATATATATATCGAGGTCTTTTTTAAAAAAATGCCTCTTTTTTACCTTAAAGAGACAGAGTATCATTTATCTTCCTCTTTAGCCCAAAGTCAAATGAAAGGAACGTTAAACAAAGACCAGCCTGCCTTGGAGCAGTCATTTGTGACTGGAGGCTGGGGAGAATGGGATGGGCCTTGGGGACCATCTCCAGAGACTGGTGATTGACAGGCTGAGGGGAAGTGGGGGCGGATGGGGTCTGAACTACAGCCAGGAGGAGAGACACAGCCACCCACAGAGGCAGGGGAACTGGGGGCCCTGTGGGGTGGGATGCCTGCCAGATGGGGGGTAAGAGGCTGGCTAGCAGGCCAGAGTGATCTGTGGGGGGGCTCAAAAAGGGGCTAGTTCAGCCAAGCACAAGAGGACGGGATGAATCTGTGGGCAAAATCAAGTAGCCTTCATGATGGGATTCCGTGACCCCTAAATTATTCTGGCCTTTGGAACGGATTTAAATGCCTTCCACCCTCTAACCTGTATCGTTTTTAATGAGTCACTAACCGTGATTGGGTGATCCACTAACCAATTAGTGCTTTACGCTCCTCCTACTGATAAATATCCTTACAGTGAGAAGATAAATAAAATGCAGTCCTTGTTCTCCAGAATCCCAGGATCTAACAACGAGAGCAAGGCAGGGAAAGAAAAATAACAGGGAGCAATACCAGTGAGCAAATGCCTGATGACGGTGGTGGTGCCAGGCATTCAGGGATCAGGTGGGGCTGGGGAGGGAAGGCTTCCTGGAGGGGGTGTCACTCCTAGTGGTCCTGTAATGGGTGGTACCGTCTCATCAAGGGCTGCCATCCGACTGCCAGATGGGACAAGGGGACACAGATTAAAGGTACATGGGTACGTTTGACCGACTTAGAAAGAGGCAAACTATGCATATCAAAGAGTGACAGCGTGGCCACTGCTTGAGCCTAAAGCCCTAGCAAGATTTAAGGATTTGGGGAGTGGGGTGGGGTACCTTCAGACTTAATGGTAATTGTACTCATAATCATAGCTAACATCTACTGAAAGCTCACTGTGGCCAAATACTATTCTAAAGGTTTTCTATGCACCATCTCATTTAATCTTCAAATCACAATTAGGAAGGCTATTCCCCTCTTTAGAGGTGAAGAAACTGAAGCATCGAGAGTTCAAGAAACTTGCCTAAATGACCTAATGGACTCTGTAAATGCTAATGTCTTTAACTATTACATGACAACAATAATAGCTCCTACCTGATATGGTGGTGTGGTGAGGATTAAATAAGAAACTGAATGGGAAGCGCCAGGCACAGTACCTGGCACGTAGTAGGTGCTCAATCAATATTAGCCTGAGCATCATGAAAAGTGGCTCTGGGAAAGAGGTGCATATCGTGCTTGCACACCCATGTGAAAGCCTTTGTTTGGGGCCTCTGTTAACTCATAGAGTAACATTTCTGTGCTGGGGGGAGTGTAATTGGGAAGGTCATGGGATCGCATCAGGAAAGGCCTGGAATGCCTGTATTAGGCGTGGGGAAAGGGTATGCGCTGTTCTCCTTTGCGATTGCCTTACAAACAACGCCTCATACCTGCAACTCACGGCTGCCCACCCCCCGCCCCACCGCTGCTTCCATTGTGGATGCCTCTGCCTGCTCCAGATGCCCGCAGCCCTGCCCACGTCTGCAGGTGACGCCCAGGGCTCCCCAGGGTCTGATGTCAGCAAGGGCAGGTGGAACAGGAGCACACGCCCTTACACTTATCTCACTGCGTGAGAGCAAGGCCTCTGAGTTTTGGGGTGGTGACTGTCCCAAAGAAGCTGTCTTCTTCTAAAAGATTCTGAAGGCAGAGAGAGCAGACCTCCTGGTGCCCCCAGAATGCACCTTGTCCACTGTACCCAAGGGAGGGTTGGCTGGGCTCGCGCCTTACCCGGCGTGCATCTTAGGAGCCTGAACCAAGCTGCTCCCTGTGTTCAGCGGGCAGCTTCTCGAGCAGCAGAGAAGATGCGGCAACTGAGTTGCTCTGGGGCCAACTGGCTACAGGAGAGGGGTCCCTCCGGCCCCTCCTAAGGAATGTGGCTGATTGACCTGATGCCATGGAGAGAAGCCCAGGCCTCGGAGGAAGACGATTAAGAGCTGAGTCAGTCCCTGCTCTCCCTGGGCTGGGGCTACCTCCGTGGCATGCGGGAGTGGAGGGCCGTGGAAGGCAGTGTTTGGGAGTGAAGCCCGAAGCCCTTCTCCCTAAGTCTGACTCTTGGCCGTGGCCTTAAGAAGCCGCGTGACTTGGGGCAAGGTACTTAAACTCCACAAGCTGAATTTCCTCACTTGGAAAATGGGCTGCAGGGTCATGAATTAATACATGCTCAAAACTTAGAGGCTGACCTGGCACCGGAAACGTTAGATGTGCTTCCCAGGACCGCTGCCCCCATGACTCCCAACAAGCCTGCTGGGTCAGCAAGGCCCTTGCAAGGTTCCACCAAGTCTGTGCTCCATCTCCTGGTGCTCTGAGCACCGTCTCGATTCCGACTTCCTTAGGCTTTGCCGAGCGCCTCCTACATGTGAATGTCTTACTGTATTGAATCCTCCAACGAGTCTCGCGGGTCTGACATTAGGATGCTCATTAGGAAATGAGACCATCACAGCTCAGAGAGTGCAAGCGAAGTTCTCCAGGTCACACAGCTAGCCCATTGCAGAGCCAGGATCCACACATGGCCCCACCCTGTTCTCTTTCCACTCAAATCCGTCTGCAGTGGGGAGAAAGGACCAGTCCTTTGGTACAAAGCTGCCGTTTCTGGCCAAGATCTCAGGGCCAAGGCCCTGGCTCCCAGCCGATCCAGTTCTGGACCCAGTGTGTATGCTGAGCCCATCTTAACGGCGGGCAAGGAATTGGCCAGGGAAAATGTTACCAGCTGAACCAGCATTAGCCAGCTGAGCAGTAAGATTGACCCTCTCGTTAACAGGCCTGACCTGTGGAGGGATGGGCAGCTTTGAGCCGGCAAGAACGCTCAGCCACATCTGCTCCTGTGGTCTGCGGGACTTCTGTCTCCTCCATGCGACCCTGGGATGCTACACGGGCCCCGGTGTGCCAAGATGGACAGAATTAGGGGCCCGGGGATGCAGATCCTTGGAGAAGAGAAGAGTGAGTGGAGTGTGTGGGTCTTCTTGCTTATGCTGAGCCCCCTCCAAGGAGGGTACTGGGGTCAGAGGCCAGAGTCTGGGGTCGTGATGAGACTGGTCTCTGCAAATCTGTCTGGGGCTTGCCTGGTAATGGAGGGGCTCTGCCTACACACTGGTCATGGCCTGTATCAGTGAGAGTGGCTGAACACAGGAAGGAGGGCACTGGGGACTTGAGAAGGCCTGGTGGCTTATGGTTGTGTGGGGGCCTGTGGGATGGGGAAAGAAGGGACAACTCTCCGGAGAACGTGTGTTCTTGTTCTGTTCTTGCAGGGCACCTGGGGGGGAGGGGGCAGGGAGGAGCCCAGAAGGCAGGGTCAGAAGGAGGCTCAGCGGGCAGAGGTGGGAAGACGTTGGGGCTGCTGAGGGAGGGAAGAAGGCACCGTCAGAATGTCTGGATGGTCGTCTGCCAGATGTGGAGACCATATGGAGGACAAGGGCTGGAGGTGGGCGTGGGGGAGACGAGGACAAAATACGAGGAGGAGGGCTGAGAAGGGCATCCGAGGCAAGCAGAGAAGCAGCTCACCTCCACTGGCCCAGAGATGGCACGCGAGTAAGAATGGGAGGGGCTTGCACACGGCTGGCTGGTACGCCAGGACTGTGGGGCTTGCCAGGCCGTCGGCCGAACGCTCTGCCCACTTGCTCTGCCTGAAGCCTCTCCCAGGGCTCGAAAGACCCCCACACCACAACCCCTGCTCTGCACCTGCCCTCATGCCTCCTCTCCTCCTTTACACCCTCAGGTTCACTGCGGCAAAGTGCCCATATTCCCCAGACTGCAGTGGCGGCCACGGGAGATCTCCCCAAGCCAGTGAGTCTGTGTTTCCCGGGCTCCTCCAACGTCCCTGGGATGCCTGGCAAACTGGATCTGGCCCCGGCTGATGTGACCTCTCCCTGGGACCTGGAACTCTCTGGCCGGCCCGGACCCATTACTGTCTTTGGGGGAGCTGGGTCAGCCTGGAGCCAGCTGCGGCTGGAACCTTGCACTCTGGCCACTCCGTGGGAGCTCCCAAACCCTGCAGGAGACAGACCTCAGGGGCACGCCGACCAGCCCTCCGGCAGGGAGCAGACTGGCTGATCTGGTGGAAGTCTTTGGGAGGAGGAGTCTGATCAGCGCTGTGGGACACCTGGAGAGCCTTTACCTGAACAGGACTCGGAAGCCAGACTGAGGGAGAGTGCAAAAGAAGGCTAAGGGGTGAGCACGGGTCCAGGGTGGGGGACAGGGATGTGCTAGGTCAGGAGCAGTGGGGGTCTCCCACCCAGGTCCACTCATCCCAGCTCAGCACCTGACAGGAAAATGTGGAAGCGAGTATGGGATACAGCCGGTTGCTGGGCAAGCGAGCGGAGTCACTCTTTCTGGGAGGAGGTCCCTCCCTCCTTCCCCCTTCATCCCCCCATGGCTGGCATTTCTGCCACCCCAAATCCTCTGAATGTGAGACGCAAAGGCTCCTGCCTGTGAGTAGGAAAGGAGGGAGGCTACGTGGCCTGCCAGAAGACAAAGGGAAAATGACCTCGGAAAGGTGGTGTTGAGGTGGACAAGGCCTAACCATGCAGCCCTTCAAATTCTAGGCAACCTATTTGCTGCCTGGTTCTGTCCTCTGCTGGGAGGTCTGGGGCCAGCTGCCTTCCCCCCCCCACCCCAGTAAGTAGTCACTGCTCTCCTGGGGACAGGGCTGGAAATCTGGAAAGGTGAGCCACAGCCCCAGAGCAGGATGGGAGCTACAACCTGAGGCCCCAGGGGGCAAGGGTCAGGCTGGAGAGAGGATATAAGAAAGACAGTCTTCCTAAGAGAGTGTCTAAGAAAACCTGACAGCCCAAGACGGAAGACTGTAAGGTTCAAAAGACAGTTAAAAGATACCTAGGGACTCATCAGGAGGGTTATAGGGTTGGACATGGGTCGGCCTCCTGTTGAGGGGTATCTTGGGGTTTTGTTTAACGTGAACCGATGGATGCCTCAATTCTGTTTCTGTCTGAAGCCACCAGCCTGAAGGACCTCCCTTCCCTTTCATACTCGTCTGGGGCTTTACACTTTGCAAAATGCTTTCAAAGTCAGGTGAATCTAACACACAAAGCATATCTGTTGAATAGTGGGTTAAGACTTCCCGACACTTCACAGCTGAGGAAAGGAAGGACGAAGGACGATGTAGCTTCTGGTTTTAGTTCCCACCAGCCTTTCCAGTCAGATGATAAGAATCGGCTTAGATGGGCCTAGCAAAGTCTTTTAAATGTCGTGGAGGTGAGCACGGCAGAGGAGGTCCCAATGGCCTCTAATGAGCTCTGGGCCTGATCCATTTCCATGGGTGTGGGCCGGGCTGTGACCACCAGGCTTCTTGCTTTCTCCATGTATCCAGGCATAGCCTTACTTCCCAGAGCGGCAGCCCTGGTCACCCCAAGCATGGGCTTTGAGGCCATGTAACAACAGGCCTTGGGGGTATGGAGAGTAAGACCCACATATCTTGAGATCATAGAGAATAAGAGCCAGAGACAATGAGCGAGAAGGTCCGCGTGAGGATGACGGCAGTTGTAAAAGTCTTGAGAACAATGAAAGACAGAACTGGAGAAAGCCCCAGAGTGAGAGCTAGACAGTCAAGGGGTGCTGTCCTGATAGCTAGTGCGGAGGAAAGAGTGATTTCATTTGGGGGAAGTAAGTGACTGAAACAGCGCGGGGAGGTGAGCTACGGGTGCGTCAGGCATGCAGCCCTGGAGCTGGAGTTCTCGCTCACGATTACACACCCCATCATGTCCCTGACTTGCTCGAAGACCTTAAACAGCTCTCCCTCGGCGGCGAAAGTCGAACCGTTGAGCGTGCCAGTCCAGACCGCTTAGCACCTGGCCCTTGCGTGCTTCCACCGTGGCTCTGCCTCCCTCATTCCTCCTGGAGCCCCGACCTGCTCAGAGGCCTGGCGCGTGCTGCGGTCGTGCACGTAGGGTCTGCATAGACGCTTTCTGCCGTCGCTGGGAGCAGCCTTCAGCCTTTTCTTGATCTGAGAACTCCTTCCTATATTTATCAGTTGACAAATCTTCTTTGATGCCTTTTCCAACGTTGCCAGGCCAAGGCCCTTGTTCTTTCTGCTTCAGGCCCTCGGCCTGAGTGCGTGTTGGTGCTCCCTGATGGCATATTCCATTTGTTACCATTTGGCAAAATGCGACACGCATCTTTTATTCCTCCCAGCTCACCCAGTTCGGGTCTCAACTGCTCACTAGTTAGGTGTGGTGTCTGACGTAGGAATGACGTGCAGCTAGTCGAGGCCTGGTTTGGAGTTCGGATTCTAGAACCGTCCCTGCTCTGCCTCTGGTTAACTGCACACCCTTTGCTTCTCTGTGCCCTAGTTGCTCCTTTTGTAAGATGGGGATAATAATTACAGATACCTCACGGTGTTATTATGAGGATTAAAAGAGTTAATATATGCAAAGCTCTAGGACACTGGCATTTAGGAAGCACTACACAAGTGTTTACTGTAATAATTATTATCTTTTGAATGAACGGAGAAACAACATGGAATTAGCAAGCTGGTCACATTTTCCCTTAGTGAACTCAGAACTCAGAAAGGGTATCATTTGATGGAGGGTGAGAGGAAGGTTCTGACAGAGTGAAACAGGGAATGACGGCCAGCAAAAAGCCTCATCAGTGGCCCGGAGAACTAGGCCAGCGGTTCTCCAAGTGTGCTCCCCAGACCAGCAACATCAGCCCCACCTGGAACTTACTAGAAATGCTCAGGCCCTACCCCAGCCGGGGGCTACACAGGGTGTATTTTAACAAGCTCTCAATGATTCAAATACACCCTCTAGGTGAGAGGCCACCAGGCCAGACTTCCTCCATCTTTTATTATCTGGGTACAGTGTGCACCCGGAGCTTTCAAACCTGCTATTGAAAAAAATCTGGGCTCCAGCCAGAACAGAACAAGCATCAGGGAGAAGACACCTGTGCGGATCGCAGACTGTGTCCTTGAATCTAGGGTAGGCTCTGCCATGCAGGAGGAGCTCGAGTGTCACTTCGCATCCTCTCTCCTCCTTTTCCTGCAGAGAAGTGGTCCCGAGGGAAGAAAGAAAAAATCTCTGCTCCCAGGGCACTGCTTCTGGAGAATCCCTGAGCTCTCAGTAGCGGGGGGAGGCCAAAAGCAACAGCGCGAAATTGTGGGAGCCTTGCTTTGAGGATCAGTGCACGTGCTGTGTGCCCTGGGCACGTGTTCTTTCACGGGCGTGGGGACAGTGTACACAGGGACACTGTCCCTCTCTGCGGAACCTGAGGCTCAGCTAGAGGAGCAGGTGGGAAGGAATGAGGGAGGAGAGCTTGGCTGGGGCCCAGCATTCCTGACAAAGGTTTACTCAGTGATTCAGGCTGGCCTCAGCCTCCCGCTGAAAGGCCTAAAATACCAAATGAAGGAATAAATCTTCAGGGGGTGGGGAGGGGGTGTTGCCTGCCTCTGCCTTCTCTCCATGGGGTCCTTATGCTCGAGTGCTAGCAGCACTCCCTTACCTCACACTGCACCTGCGCCCTCCGCCCCCTGGCTGGGAAAGCAGTTCGGAGGGCACTGAATGAGACACAGTGCGAACACCCGTATCGTGTGGATGGGAGGAGATGGGGAGTTCAGTGGCTCACCCCTTCAATATACCCAACTTAGGATGATGTAGGGCAGTGGTTTGCAAGGTGGGGCCCCCAGAAAGAGAGCATCGGCACCATCGCAGAAACGCTGAATCGGCCTCCAAGGGAAGCACAGTTCCAGGTTGGTCCCTATCAGATCAGTCTGAGTCCCCGGGGCAGAGCCCAGCGGTCTGAACTGTACCAAGGTCTCCAGGGGATGTGGATACATGCCCAGGTTTGAGAGCCACTGGTTTAGGGCAAGGCTTGAAGTGCTTTTCTTCTTCCTAAGAAGAAGGACGCTCCCTGCCCACAACGGGGGTGGGGCATCTACCCTGCATTGGCATCGAACCCCACCACACAGGGCCCGCCCCCCGAGGGTGAAGGTGTGGTGGGCACAGGCCAGAGAGAGTCTGTGGTGACAGTGCAGGAGGCAAGGCCTGGTGGGTGGTGAGGGGGGAAGGAGAGAGGCGGGGAGGCTGCTACGACTCATTTTCTCTTAACACAAATGCCCAGAGGGGGCCTACGCTTCCCCACCATTGAAACAGGTAAATTGCAGGATGATGATGGTGATATTACCAATAATGATGATAATAGCACCAATAACGTGAGGTCAGACAGGCACTTTCCCGTCTTCGGTCAAGGGGTAAGGTTGCGGCTTTGGTGCATTTGCTTCTGCCTTAGAGGAAAAGCTGGATCCCAGCCAGTTCTGCTTCCATGCGGGGGTGGGGGTGGGGGATGCAGCTAGGGGCTCCGAGACCTGGGCCCTCCCTCCCTGCTGCAGGACCCTCCCTGTCATCAGTCAACTCCCCGCTCCTAGAAGGGGAGTCTGCCCTGAGTCTGGGCAGGTGAAGGGATGGGGAGGCAGCCAAGAGGCAGGCAGTATCCGCCTTCCACCCCTGGAAAGAACATCTGGTGAGTCTTCAGTTTGCAGATGAGATGCCAACCCGGGAGGTCAGGGGACAGCCAGGGGCAGGCAGCTGGGGAGAGGCTCACCCTGGAGAAGGTGAGGGCGCCGGGGCCCTGCCGGCCTCCACGCCTCCCAGGGCAAGCCACGAAGAGAAACCAGATACAGAATGCGTGTTGGGGTAGGAGGCCTCAGCAAAGCCATAAATACTTTCGAGCTGGAGTCTCCCCTTACAGATCATCTCCTCCCGCCCTTGCCCAGAGAAACCAGGCAGAGCAGAGAGAGATTCAGAATCTCAAGGAGAGAAAAGGTCATCTGGTAGCATTCTCCTTCCACATTAAAGCCCCTGCCACCTGCACAACCCATCTCTTATTCCTCAAGATTTTCCGGGATGAAATATTTCCCCAAATGCTACAGCGTTTCCGGGAGGATCAAAGGGAACTACCAAACACCCGAGCCCTCCGTCCCTTCCCTCTTGCCGCCAGCCGCCCCGCCCCCAAGCTGGGCTTCAAACACAGGAGGAAATTAGCACAAGGCCCCCTGTCATCGCAAGCAGTGACTTGTGAACATGTGCTTGGGTCGTTTCTCCTCCACTACAAGAGGTTTGGGGCAGCTCACTGGGGGCCTTTTTTTTTTTTTTTTTTTAAAGAACTGTGTGTATGTTAAAGTCATTAAGGTTTGAAAAGGGGGTGGCGGGTAGGGGAGTAAAGGCCATTATATGGGAAGAGAAGAAAAATGACCTGTCTTCAGGCTGTCAGCAGAGGAAACGCCTCTGCGCCAGGGAGTGGGAAAGGGGTTAGGGTCCGGGGCTTGAGTGGGCACCTCTGCGCCCAGATGGCTGAGAGCAGGGTGAAGGGATAGGCTTCGTCCCTCAGTCCATGCCTTGGCCATGCAGTGACTATGGCTGCCTGGCGTGCGTGGTCACTGTGGCTGTGTTAAAGACAGGGAAGAGCTGGGAGACAAAACAGAACGAAAAAGTACTAACACGGACCATGAGCTTCCTACATGTCAGGCACGGCATATGCACTTGGCATCCACTTTCCAGTGAACCCCATTTTGCAGATGAGGAGACTGAGTCCCAGCGGTTAAGTACCTTGCCCGAAGTTACACAGTTAGCAAGTGGCAGACGGAGCCTGGAATCAAGGCCACGTGACACCATGGCCCACATCTTTGGAGACTTCGCTCCAGTTAAGACCAGCTCGTTGTATGGAGTTCCTGTCCCTCAAGAGTATTTGTGACCACCGCCCCCCACCCCAAAGCAGCCTCAGGGAGCTGGGGCAGAAGACACCTCAGCTGGGGTGTGGGCAGCAGAGCAGAGGCAGCCGGGAAAGAATCCCAGCTGTTCTGGCCCTGGTCCGGGAAGCATTTGGTCGCTCCCTTCTGCCCAAGTTTGAGAAGGGATCTTGGGGGCTGTGGGCTCCTCTGGAACCCCAAACTCCCAGCCTTCCAGCCCCAACCCCAAGCCCAGCGCTCATTCAGCAGGAAAACTCTAGCCTCCAGGCCCGAGCCTGTGACCTCTTCTTTCCTTTCAGACCTTAATGTCCCTGCACAGGAGACAAATTTGCATGTGTGGTTCTCTGCAGCGACCGGGTGCTGTTCATGGCCATGAGGAGTGTCCCAGGTGCTCTGTCCTGCCTGGGGCACTGAGGAGCCTTTCCCATCCATCGAAGCCCCTTCAAGGAGAGCCTGTGGCCTCCCCAGACACTTTGGTCACCTGCCCAGGCTGAGAAGAGCGGTGGTGGGAGGCAGTAGGGGAGCACAGGGGAAGGCCATGACTGTTTTCACATCCTCCCAGGTAGGCAGACCCCGAAGGGTGAGTCCCTGTTCCCCAGAGCACAGGCTCCACATCAAGGCTCCAGTGACAGCTCTTGTTTTCCTTGTTGGGGAAGTTCTGGAAGGATGAAAGTCTGATCCCACTGGCTGCTCCACAGGCCTCCTCTGCCAAAACATACTGTGAAACGACCCCTGACCTCCACCTCATACTTTCTCTGCTCCACCTCCCGTCAGCCCTGTTTGCTCCTCTCCTCCCCGGAGAGGGTTAGACAGCTCGGTAATTTAGGGATCACCGGCAAGAGAGGTGCAGAGGTCAGAAGTCAGCGAGGGGCTGGGAGGGGAAAGTCACCCCTGCTCTCCGGCGAGCCCCCCTCCTCCTCGAGCCCACCTCTTGCCACCATCTGCAGACCAGGCCTCCGCAGGGTTGGGAGGGTGGGGACCGGGGCTGCGGCCGGGAAGTGCTGGTGGACAGATACGAGGAGAACATGTGTTTTTTAATCCTGCCCCAAAAAATAACTCAAGATGCAAATGTACGCCTCCAATTTTCTTCTTTGGAAACTTTGCTAGGGAAGGAAAGGGTACATTCCCCCGAGAAGCGGCTGATGTTGGAAGTTCTTGCTACGATCTCATTTCAGCTCCTCCCTGCTGTCGCGGCTACAGGAACAAAAGCTAAGCTACCCAGTCTTGGTCCTCTTTCTTTCCACCGCCTGGTCAGTCTAGCTTGGCACTTAGCTCGGCTCCAAATGCAGTGAGTGGTTCGACTCCTTCAGGGAGATGAGAAGCCAGCTCACATCTCTTCCTTGAGAAACTGGGACCACTGAGAGCCCACAAGAGGGTTTTACTGCGGTTCCAGAGCTACTAAAAGGGCTTTACTCGGCCCCCATGAATAGAATTTTTTGGAACTTCCATTCACGGAAGGTTAGCTCTAGAAGGGCCTTGTAGTGTCGTCTTCTCATTTCGTAGGTAGTGAAACTGAGGCGTATTGCTATCTTCTGCTGGTTGCAGAGGTGAGAGCTCTTCCGCTGTCCTCTGCAGTTATGAGAAGGGAAAGGGGCTTGAAGACCTGTCTTAGACTGACCAGAGCTACGGAGGGCGTTTGCATCCAGAGCATCTGGGTTCTCGCCCACTGCCCCCTGGGGAGGGGCAGCTCAGCCTGTCTCTGGGGAGAATCTGCAGCTGGACTGGACGATCTAGTGAATTAACATAACTTCACAGGGCAGTCACCTCCATGGCTGGGGGAGCCAGCCGAGGCCAAGGGGCTGGGATCAGAAGAAGGGACACTTTGCTCCCTCTAGGCTTTCTCCACATGTGGAATCCAGCCAGGGCTGCCAACCTCATGGCCCAGCAAGAGAGCCTTTCCTCTCTTCCTCCAGCAGACCTGGAGGAATCGGGAAGGCTGAAGTCCAGGGGTGGGGAAGGAGGGATTTATTTGGTCTGGTACAGGGAGTGCAAGCTCCTTTGGGGCTCCCTGCCCCTCCAGGGGTGAGGTCAGAAGAATAAAGGTCACAGATGGACCTGCCATTGGACGAGGGAGGCACATGTGTTCCTGCATGCCTGGGAAGGAAGGGGGTGGGGGCACCAGGGTTTGACAACTCAGGCGGGGGAGAAGTCATTGATGGCTTGGAAAGCAGACAAGGTTCCTCCTGAATCTGGAGGGGGGTGGGCAGTGGAGCCGTAGAAAGTCACTTCCTTGAACGTCACTAACATTTCTTTTCACCCTCCCTCCTCCTTCCTGTCTCCTTCTTCGTCTTCCCTCCCCACCCCCCACCCTCTGCAGCAGGGGACCAGGAGCAGAGGAAGAGAGGTCTGCAGGGCCTCTTTGACTCCGCTGACCATCAGGGGCCAGGAGCTGCTGCCCACAGGAGAGAAAGCAAGTGGCGGAGACGGAGGGAGGGTGGTTGGCAGCAGCTGCAGCGTCACCCGGCCCTGTGTGTGACCCCCCTTCCCGCTGCCTCCTGGTCCCAGGCTACGGGTGGGAGCTGGGCCAGGTGGGGTGGGCATCGGTGGGAGGAGGGAGGGGAGGTGTAAGAATGTCACAACTCTTCTGTTCATGTTGCCAACCTGTATGCTTTCTTTAGACCCTGAGTCTCTGCTAGTAGGAAGCTAGTCAGTTTGCCCTGGGGAGGAGGGGGTGGCTGTCTGTGGCAGAGGAGGGGTGCAGGGGGCTGTCGTGACAACTGATGGGGTTTTGGAATGCTACCCTGCCTCCCAGCGCCTCCCCCCCCCCTTCAGAAACAAGGAAGGTACACCAAGGGCAATCCTAGATAAGGTGGGCGTAGTGTCATTAGCCTGACTTACTCATCACACCCCGGGCCTCCACCAGGGCGAGTGTGGGCAGGGAGGGGGACTGGGGACATGGACTAGGGATGAGGCAAGTGGTTATGCTTCAGTCAATTTGGAAAGTTGTTGACATGATAGAGATGGAATGAGAGATGCAGAGCCAGATACCAGATACTGGGCGTTCCCAGCTAAACCTGCCACCCAGCTCACTCGGGGGCCCAGCTGCCCTCCCCACGTCAAGAGGTCCCCTGGTGGGGAGAAGTCGGGAAGAGCACATGTGCACACACACGCACACATACACACTACAGACGGTCCCCCTGCACGTGCATGTGCACACACACCTCACACGCACACCTAAACGCACAAACACACATAGACACACACCACATAGTTGCAGGGAGATTCTGGAAAGGCTCTCTGGCCCATTCTCAGTAAGCCTCAGCTGTTCCTCCAGGCTCTGGCGGGGGTTGGGGGAGGGTGGGGAGCCCCAGCAGATGGTCCCAGCTAAGCCCGCAAGTCTCCCAGTGCCTCTAAATTCAGGGTCTGGGCCCCTCCAAGGCCAACAGTCCAATTAAGCTTTGTTCCCACAGGTGGAAAGCAAATGAATTCGGAGCCATTCCTTCCCTTCTTTTGGGCATCGAGCCCTCAGGCCTCATCCCCTCCCCCTCGGCATCCTTGCAATTTCCCATATGGACTCCTTGCCTCCCACACTCTGCTCTGAAGATTAGGTTACTCAGGGATCACAGACCCCCAGAAAGATTTCCTTCCAAGATGTCCTCTAGACCGCAGGGACCTGCCTGAAGAATTCAAAGGAAAACTCGGGGCTCAGAGGCTCGGCCTCCACTAGGGAGTGTCTTTCGGTCCCAGAGGGGGCCCCAGGGGATGAAAGCCAAAGATCTCTGAACCTTCCATGATGTTCTCGTTTCCTTCTGCTGAGGGCCTGGAAGAGCTGCAGGGAGATCCTGACGCCGCCTCTCCTAGAGCTCCTCCTCCTCCCCGCAGAGCTCATGGGCATGACTGGCATAAATATATCCATACATCTCTCTATAAATACACACATCTTTAGCTATATATATCTTTTCTTCTAAAGACTTGGCAAGAATTCCCTAGAAGACTTTTCCATGACACAATAGAAAACCAGCAGAGTCATTGGTTTGATGGTTGCCTCAAACACAGCTTTGGGTTGACCTTCGCAAAGCCCCTTTGAACCCTGCTTCCCATAACTGAACCTCTCTAGCCCTCACTGGCCTCCCAGCCCCTGGCAACTGGAAAATAAAGCTCAGTTTCCTGAAGCTGCCACTTCATTCCTTGTTGGCCTCTGTCCGAAAGAAAAAAAAAAAAAATCCATTGCTTTTGACCTATCATCTTAAAAAAATAATGGGCTCAGTATCTGAGCTCCAGCTGGCAGCAGGAGGAATTAGCTGGGCGGCAGGATCCCAGGGCACTGAGGGACAGTGTGGGTAAGGATGGGCTGCTGGAGGTTCCAGAGCGAGCTAGACCTCCGTGGGCAGCATGATGGGGAGCACTGAGTAGGCATCTATCAAGGCTTAACAACCACTGGGGCACCACTGGGGCCATGAGCAAAGCTGTGGTGGGTCTCCCTATGACGGCTTCTGGAATAAGCAGGAGAGACTCCACGGTATAAGAATAGGGCCGGAAAAGCCACTCAGGTAATGACTTTCCAAGGGAGCTCTCATTAGGCACAGGTTCTGAGAACCCTATCTTCATCAGCCTGCATCAACATGTATTGGAAGAAGGCCCAGGAAGGGAGGAGGTAACTACTGGCGCTTCCATCTCTCTCTTTTTACCCTTCCACTACTAAAGGTGGGTGGAGACGGCCCCTGCGACCTTTCTTGGAGGCACGAAGATTCCAGCCACAGGCTGATCCCCTAGTTAATCCCAAAACAGTTTTTCTTTTCTTGATTTTCAAAGTGGGGGTTGGAAGAGGGGATTCATAAGTGGATAGTGGAAAGTGCAAAGGAGAATCAACAGAGAAATGCAGAGAAGACGTAATTTGGCAAAAACCAAACAAATTTCAAACCCCCGGCTACACCTCCTATAGCCTTTCTTGCTTAGTATTCTTTTTTTCTTTTTTAAAGTTGGGCTGTTATCCTTGCAAGGGAGAATGCCAGCAGGTGTTGCTGGCAGCTGTTTAATGACAGTGTCAAGAACGTCTTTCAGGAAGGGAGGCTTGGAGGCAGGGGGCGGTGATGGAGAAAATGGGGTGGGGGGAGGAGGGGGAGGCCCCACATCTGCAGAGAGGTGGCTAAGGAATGGAGCGCTGTTCTGAGAACTGCAGTGTGATTTCGTACAAAATTCTTCCTGTAGGAAGTAAGGGGGAGGGACAAGAGGCATCTTTCAGCGTTTGGAGGACCTCAGAATTTTGAACTGGAATTACGGGCAGCTCGCTGTGTCTTTGGGCAGATATCTTTGCTCCTCTACTCAGCAGCTCCCACTTTCATCCTTATTGTGAGTGACCATCGTGAGGATTAAATAAAAGGACCCCGAGACCCTTGGAGATGGATTCCAGCAGCCCCCAGGGGTGATGAGCCCTGCAATTATTCCACATCTGGGAAAGGTAATGGCTCCCAGGTTGGCAGGGGCAGGCTGGGGACCAGAGAGAGGAAGCTGTTTTTTGTTACCTAGCCGATCTCTGTTCCATGCTGCGCGAGAGGCTGGATTTGGAAGGCGGCGGGGCAGTGGCCACAGAGCCTTAAACAGCCAATGCATTCCTCAGAACCCCCCGAAGTCTGACGTCGTTTTCTGCTCTGTGGTTACAGCTTCGTTCCCTCCAGCTGACCTCCTGGAGGCAAACCTGAAAGTCTCACCCATCAAAAACCCTCCTTGGCAATCGGCGCAAGGTCCCAAGGTACTCTGCCCTCCCTGAACTGCGGTGACACTTCTTGTTGGGACAATGACTGATTATTGTCATAATCATGTTGATTTCCTCCACCTGCAGGGCATCACAGGGACACATAGTCTTGTAAATAACTTACAGATTTCAGGTTCTCTCTGCAGGGCCTTGCTCATTCTAGGTTTTTGTTTTTGTTTTCAATGGAGGCGGCCTTTTCACTTTCCATTACATAGATCACCTATGAAATTGATGGGGGGAAGGGCAAGGCTTTGGGACAGCAGGGAAAGCAGGTGACTGTAATCACCCTGGTCCTAGGATAGTCAGGGTACAATGGTGGTCAGCTCCAGAAGTGTGTCCCCAGGGTCTGAGGTTACTAGTAAGACGCAGGGGGCAGGGGAGAGGAGAGCACTGACTCCTTCTATATGGACAGCAGTGTGCAGTTTTTCAGATGCTTCCACACATAGTATGTCTCACTAAATCTGTCCCTTAATCCTGTGAAGTGGGAATCAGAATTATCAAGGTCTCCCTTTCATAGATAAGGGACCAGAGTGACTTCTTTGAGGTCATGGCTGTACAGTCAGGCTAGAGCCCAGACCACTCAGTTTCTGGACTTCTTTTCCCCAGCTCCGTGTTGTGTCAGAGTCAGAGCCTCTGACAGAAGGGTGCACCATGTCCCATCTTCAAGGGAAGTGGGAAGGAGGAAAACACGTCCCATGCCTTCAAATAGATTGTAGGTGCCTGAGGAAATGGCCCTTGTTCTTACAGTCCTTTACATCTCCCATGGCCCATAACCCACAGTCTTCCAAAAAAGTGGTCTGAATGGCTCTTTTGGGTTAGGATACAAGGAAGGACATAAGGGAACCAAGGTGTCACGGGGAGTGGTCAACTTTGAACCACAAAACCAGGGTTTCTGTCAAAGGCTCCAGGATGGACTGACTGAATAATCCAGTGGGAATTTCGTTTACTGCATCTTCCAGGTGGAGGTAAGAATATCCACCCCTAGAACTGCTATCAGAAGGGATCGAGATGACGCATGGAAAAGTAGGCTGTATCCTGTGACACGGGACCCTGAGATTCAGGGGCTCACAGGTCAGACAGCAGAGAGATAAGGAAGCTCCTCCTCTGAGGGCCCTCAGAGCATCGCTCACGCCCTCCTGCCCCAGGTGGGCTGAGCGTCGTGTGCCAGGATTGGGAGGGTGGGCTAAGGTGGAGGGGGAGCTAGGGGTCTGGTGCATGGTAGGCTTTCAATGAATGCACATCCATTCTACAAAATCCTCTAGGGTGAGAAGCACTAGGAGAAGGGCAAAGGGACAGCTGTGAGGACAATAACTGAGGGTCTTCACGATCCCTCCCAGCCTCGGGAATTTTTTTTTTTTCAACCCAGCATGGGGCCCAACACTGGGCTTGAAATCATAACCCTTAGATCAAGACCTGAGCTGAAATCAAGAGTCAGATGCTTAACTGAATGAGCCCCCCAGTCACCCCACACCCTCAGAGTCTTAAACGATTTCGTCTTTAAAATGATGTTTTCTGAAAAGGTATTTCTCCAAAGAAGACATCCAACTGGCCAACAGACACATGAAAACATCCTCAACATCATGCGGCATCAGGGAAATACAAATCAAAACCACAATGAGATGCCACCTCACACCAGTCAGAATGGCTAAAATTAACAAGTCAGGAAACGACAGATGTTGGAGAGGATGCAAAGAAAGGGGAACCCTCCTACGCTATTGGTTGGAATGCAAGCTGTTGTAGCCACTCTGGAAAACAGCATGGATGTTCCTCAAAAAGTTGAAAATAGAGCTACCTTATGACCCAGCAATCTCAGTACTGGGTATTTACCCTAAAGATACAAATGTAGTGATCCGAAGGGGCACGTGCACCTGAATGTTTATAGCAGCAATGTCCACAATAGTCAAATTATGGAAAGAACCTAGATGTCCATCAACAGATGAATGGACAAAGAAGATGTGATATGTATACACACACACACACACACACACACACACACACACACACACACACAATGGGATACTATGCAGCCATCAAAAGAAATGAAATCTTGCCATTTGCAATGATGTGGTTGGAACTAGAGGGTATTATGCTGAGCAAAAGAAGTCAACCAGAGAAAGACAATTATCATAAAATGTCACTCATATGCGGGATTTAAGAAACAAAACAGAGGATCACAGGGGAAGAGAGGAAAAACTAAAACAAGACAAAACCAGAGAAGAAGACAAATCATAAGAGACTGTTAATCATAGGAAAAGAAACTGAGGGTTGTTGGAGGGGAGGGGGTTGAAGGGAAGGGGGTATCTGGGTTATGGACATTAAGGAGGGCATGTATTGTAATGATGTAATGAGCACTGGGTATTACATAAGACTGATGAATCACAGACCACTATCTCTGAAAGCAATAATACATTATATATTAATGAATTGGATTTAAATTAAAAATAAAGTAAAATAATTATAGTCCTTAAAAAATGCTATGCCTTCTGGAAGGGGCAACTGCTGCCACTGCTTAATGGTTCCGGGCCATTCTTTGGGTTCTTGCTGGGTTGATGGGAAAATATGGATGACTCTTCTTCACATGATCACTCTAGGGGAGGTGGTGGTGGCTGTGGTCTCCGTCAGCTGACTCGCACAGAGATAGGACCAGACGTCAGTCCTGTGCTTGACTCAGGTGCCTGGGCTGTCCTACACACAGGGCCCTCGAGGAGACCCAGAGCACAAAGGGAGGTCCAGCAGCGGGGGTGCACTGACTATCCCTTCCCATCTGTTTGAGTCTCTGGAGGGAACCAACCTGGGGCTAAGGCAGGGGGAGGGGCACATTGGCTAGCGTTTCCGCAGTTCTCCCGCTTTGTCAAGCACCAGGCGAAAAGATGAACATACCGACCTCATCTAGAGGTTGATGCACCCTTCAAGGTAGGCATCATCATTGTCACTCTGGAGATGGAGGAACCGAAGCTTGGTAAGGTTAACCAATTTCTCCAAGATCGTCTCCCCAGCAGGTGGCAAAGACAGAATTTGCAACAAGGTGGTCTGTTTTCAGAGTCCACATTCTTCCCATTACACACGCGGCCCCTGTCCAAACAGCTCACCAGTCAGGAGCTACCAATAAAATACCACACCTCCTACGGTAGGCACTAAATCAGCACGAGGAGAAGCTGGAGGCTGGCAGGGAACAGATCTTTATCAAGACACTTCGGGAGTAGGAGAAATATTTCCACCCTCCTCCCAGCCAGAGGGTTGGCCGTGTTTGTGAGATGAGAAACATTTTGTGGGGAGGGGAAGGAGGGTACAATCTCAGGCTCCCATCACCACCCACACCAAAATAAACCTGAAGGCGCACCGCGGCCCTCAAGGATTTTGTTCAATTGCTTCTGTGCGCCTCTGTGAGTATACGTGGGGGAGAGGGAAAGGAGGAGGCGGGAAAGGGAGAGTAATATCTTTTTCCATACCCAATGGCATTTATCAACTACACTCTCCTCCCCAAACTTAGGCTTCTCGCTCGCTCACTTATTTCCTGTTTTCTCCTTCCTGACCTTGCACAGGGAGCTGGCATAGTTTTGAATGAGCACAGACTTCGGGGCCAGGCCCCCTGGGTTTGGTCTCCAAACCTCCCACCCACTGAGCTGTCCGTTAAAGACAGACTGCGTGAACTAATGGGGAAATAATTTAACCTCCCCAAGTCTTAGTTTTCTCATCTGGAAAGATCCACGTCACCATTCTGTGTTATAGGGCGCTTAGGGGGCATGAAGGAGGCGAAGCGCTTAGCACTGTGATGGGCACATCATTGATAATAAATGTTTGGAGCCCTGACCAGAGCTTCCCAGCCTCCGTCCTGCTGACATTTTGGACAGGCTCCCACTCTGTTGTGTGGGCTGTTCTGTGCCCACATGAGATGGCTAGCAGCGTCCCCAGCCTCTATCCACTAGATGCCCCGAGCACCTATAACAACCCAAAATGTCTTCTGGACAGTTGCCAAACATCCATGGAATCGCCCCAGTTGAGAAAATGGTGGCTGCATGTAATTAACGGTGGCGTTACCACCAGGTGATACATTTGAAGGTGCATAGTAGGCACAGATAGGAACGGTCGCTTTTCTGAATGGGTGAGCGGATGTATGAATGAGCCCGCTACCTAATAAGGGGTGTTGTTCTGCATCTTCAAACTCTTGGCAGGAGGTGTACCATCTACTAAGTGCTATACTCTAGAAGCCTGATGGACTCACAGAGGGGTCTGGGAGGGCACCCAGCACCAACCTCCCAACCCCTTGGTGTCTCTGCTGCCAGCTGTCTTTGGGTGCGGACCTGGGCTTTGCTGGTGGAGCACTGACAGGAGGGAGGCTGTGAGCTGAGTGAGGCTGAAGGCAGTGTCCCCTCTGGGAAAGGCCAGTCCGAATGGGATTTGCCAGCAGCAGTGATGACTCGAATTTCTGGGTATGAGATGCGACTGCTGGAATCATTTGCACTTCCCAAAGGACCTCTTCCTTAGCCATGGCTGGTCATAGACATAGGCGGGAACCCCCAAGTCCTACCGTGCCTGGAGGCATAGCACACACCTGCGAGCCCCTCTGACTAGGAGATGCCTTTGCACTGGAACAGAGCGATGATTGGGGTCCTAGGATTTCTTCCTTCCTCTCCCTCCCCCCGACCCTCCTTTCTTCCTTTTTCAACAGATACTGAGTGTTGGCTACATTACTTGGCACTCTGGACACAGCGATGACCGACACAGCCCCGTCTTAAAATTGCTGGAGGGCAGGGGCAAGGAAAAGGCCACGACGACACGCGGGACAACAACGGGCGACGTGTCCTGAGCACTTAGTCTCTCGTGGACGCTGATCTGCGTGCTTCACACGTGGACACGCATTGACGTGTCCCTTGCAACAAGCCTGCGAGGCAGAAACCACGACCATCTCCCGCCTGCAGACGGGGAAGCAGGCACAGAGAAGGGAAGGACTCTTAAGTATCACCGTTCATGAAAGGGCACGATCGGGAGTGGAACGCAGGACACCGTGGCTCCTGGACCTGAACTCTTCTTGACCATCGTGCTCTTGTGCTGACAGCCATGTGACGGCGGCGGGGGCGGGGGGGGGCACAGAGTGAGCAAAGGGGAGGCTTCCTGGAGGCAGTGAGGCCATAGCCTTTTGAAGATGAGAAGGTGCTGTTCTGGGCGAGGGGAAGGGAGAGGTGGCCCTAGTCTGAGAGGACAGTGAGAACGTGAGAAGGAACAGAGAGACATGCCAAGGTTGGAGGGAACAGTTCCTCCCCTCCCGGAGTGGATGCCCCACCCTCAGTCTCATGGCTGGGTTAGGGTCCAGCTAGCGGACAGGACTCCTACCTTCCAGCCTGGCCTGGTCCTGGGTACACACCCTGGGAACCACCTGTTGGGCCTCCTCTCCCAGCCCTTGCTGATTGGGCTTTGCAGCCAAGCCTGGGACCTCTGCTCTGTCTCCCGCTGGTGTCATCTTCCCCAACTTGCAAGCCTCATCTGCTCTCCCTCTGGTTCACCCTTTGCCCTGATCAAGGTTCTTGCAGCCTTGCCTTTTTCTGCTGCTACTGACACCAAGTGTGTGTGTGTGTGTGTGTGCGCGCGCGCGTGTGCATACACACACATGGGGGGGGATGTGCAAGAATGGTGTGTGTGTGCCTGCCACAAGGTGTACACACCAGGTGGATGGGCAGACAAGCCCACCATTTCATCAGCTGTCATTTGAGCCTGTTTTTTTTTTAAGCAACAATAAAAAAAATCATACTCATAACCTTGACATATGTAAATATAGATGTAAACAAGACGCTTTGATTAAAAAAGGGTGGAACTGGGGGATCGGAGTGGTCATTCTAGGGCTCAAGGGCACACCGTTTAAAAGCCATCAGATAAGGAGTCTTCACGTTTTAGGATCACAGACAGCTTTGAGAATCTTATGAAAGCGATGGGCTGTCTACATAAAAATTATAGACATGCAAGTGTTTACAGTTTTTTGGTTTTTTGTTTTGGTAGATCATGGTCCCTCTGAATCCTAGAACACAGGTTTTAAATGCCATACATTAAACTTCTGCCATGTTTCCTATCAGGTCTCCCTGCCTCTGTGCCTTGCAGAGGAGCGTTCTAAGATGGGGTGGGCGGCTACAGTACCATGAATGGTGAAACCAGACAGACCCGGTTTTGCTTCATTTGCTTGAAAGAGCAGAGGCCCCAGGTTTGAGCACTGCTTTCTATAACAAGGGTATTAACACTGCTCCCACACAGCCCTAAGGGGTCTGGCTGTCAGAAATGATCTCTGCCTCAGTTTCCACACTACATGCATGCTAGTGAGCTCACATATTTAGGTGATGATTAGGACAATGGGTGGACATCTAGGTTCCACTGTAAGTGTCACTGCTGGGTGATGCTGGGCAAATGACTTGACTCTCCTGGGCCATTTTCCTCATCCCTAAGATGAACAGCCCATGAGCTTATTAGGATGACAACATGAGCTCGGCATGGGTAAAACATACATGAAAGCTGTTTGTATTCCTCAAACCACCGAACAGGTTTAAGGGTGTTCTCTTTATCTTGGCATGCAGAGACGATGGGGAGATTCATACCAAGAGGTATGGACTGGGAACCAGAGAGGATAACGGAGATCACTCTTCCTTAAAAGCGACAAATTCAGGCCCCGGATATATAATGAACTGCCCGGTCATCCATCGATGAGTCCTGGGGAGTGTGGGGGGAGCTTATAGCTCAGGACAATCCTAGCAACATCCAGTGACTCTGGAGTCATCTGCTCTCTCATCTGTGGCTCCCACTGTCAGACTCAGGGAGCAGCCTCCCTGGTCCTTTGTGTTCAGGATACTACGAGGTGCAAATCAACTTCCAAGTTCTCAGTGACGGGAAAACGAGAAGGTTCTTCATTGGGTCTGCCTGCTGTTAATGAGCTGATCGGGGGCGGGGGGTGGAAAACCCAGTGAAAATGAACAGTCCCTACCCAGAGTCACCAGAGTGCTCTGTACAGCCCGTCCGACGTCTGTGTTTTATGCGGTGCTCAGGCTGCTGGTGCCTGGGGCCCGCAGGCAGGTTTATGAGATTAAAGCCCAGTGCCCAATAAATAATTTAGCAGCTTACTGCAAAAAAACCTACACGTAGTATAATAGCTACTATCTCCGGCAGTCTGATGTGTACATACATTTTAAATGCACATCACTTTCATCTACATGTTTCTATTTGATGTGGAGTCCAAAACCAAATAAGGAGGAGAAAAAGAACGTCACCTCCACCCTCTGTCTGCGTCCTGCCCCCAAGATGGAGCTGATGAGAAAGAAGACTAGTCGATGCACCAGTAATTCAGGGCTTTGCCGGCTTTTCTTTTCCACATCCCACCCCCTCTTATCTTTGCTCTGTTCTTTGCTTTCAGTTGCTGTTTGTGCATGTAGGAAGCATCTGAAATCTCTACTAGACCAATTATTCATTCTGAATTTGGTTTTCTTCTCCCAGGGGTGCCTTTTAGGGAGCAAAGCTGGCTCCAGGTGCTGTCTCCTGCGGCGTCACAAGTGACTCGCTTGTGGGTGCAGCTCAGAAGCGGAAATAAATATCACTGCCACGGCCACCGGAGTCCCAGCTGAAGTTTTAATGAGCCAGAAGCAGTGGTAACTGATTGGTAAGAGCCGGTCTCAGGCACGAGAATGAGGGAGAGTACTGGAGGAGGAGGAGGAGGAGTGTCACAGGGAGAGAGACTGGGAGAAGGCAGAGAAGCTCACAGGGAGATGCTTCCAGATCTAGAAGCATCAAAAGGAGATGAGTGGTACATAGTAATCTACGTAGCAACATGACCAGGCAGGAGAAGAACAGACGCCAAGGGGAAGCATACTCTTCTCTCTGGAAAGTTTACTGGTTCTGATCGCAGTTAAGGGACAAGTGTCCTCAGTGGAGGGAGACAGGTATGAAGGAGAGTGGTAGGGCGGCCCCTGAGCTTTCTTGGAAATCTGGAAGGCATCCATTTCCAAACCAGCCCCTCGACTGTCCTTCTGTGGGTGGCACCTACCCGAGACCCACCGGCTACTGGCCTTGCACAGATAGCACCAAGCTTGCCCCCCACCCCTTTGCACCTCCTTGGCCTTGGACGCATTTACTGCCAGTGGCTGTGGTTTATCTCCCGTTGTTTATGGCCTGGGACAGGCTGCCTACAAATAGCTCCCCAAAGAGTGGGGAAATGCAGGCATCTGCCATTCTGTGAAGCTCTTTCCAGAAATGAAAAGGACAGTCATAAAATGTTGTGTGGGGGGGAGTGGAGGGTGGGTAACATGCATCATAAAAAACGTAATGGACTAATGCTAATACACAGACTGGCTCCAGCCCAGGGGTGTCTGCTGAGCTCAGACATAAATATTGGGGAGGCACCAAGGAGACAGATTTTTTATTTCTTTGATTTGATGGTAGGGGGAAGTTGGGCATATTTTTTCCTCTGTTTCTCTGACTGTGGCCATTCCTCTGGGAATACCACCAGTCTGTCTGAGACCGAAGCCCCTCAGTGTTTTATGGCTTCCAGAGCAGCGAGACTCCTAGAAAGACCGGAGGGGCAGGAGGATCTGTGGGTACATGGCATTGCATCATAGGGGGAGTCAGTCTTGGGTTTTGTTTGTATCAGTCCAAGATCTTGCGGGTGACAAGAGAACCAAATAGGGGGAGTGTAATTATGTTGAATGTGTGCTTGAATGAATTTATGAGTAACTATGTGCTTGCCCAACATGAGGTTAGTTTCCAATTTTAAAGGGCTAATATTATCTGATTAATGTTTTCTACTTAGTGAGAACAAAAACAGCAGCGACCTCGACAATAACCCAACAAGCATCTCCATGCCCTCACAGCTGCAGGTATGAAGAGTAGGACCCTTGTTTGTTAATTAATGAAAAAGTCGGGTACTTGGGGATTCAACCACACACATCGTTTTCTAGAGTTTTCTGTGGAAAAGTACCTCCATCTCTGGTCAATGGCGACCGTTGGCCAATTGCTGTCTACCCACACACACGTGCCTTTAAGTACGCCCTTGCAAAGAATGGCCAAATGTACAGTGTATGTGTGAGGCAGAAGGCAGAAATGCACACAAATCCTGTGTAAGAAGAGCCTCTTCTGGGTGAGGTTAATGTAGTCTTGCCCCCTCCTCCACGGCCTGAAAGTGCTCAGTGCCTGGGAGTAGTGCTGGATCTGTGGGTCCTGACCTTGAGGATGGATTTGGTCCACCCAAGAGCCTGGGCCACTGGTGAGCAGGAGAAAGAGCAGAAGCTGTGGGGCAAAAAAGAAGCCTTTGTTGAGTGTTTCAGGGTGAGGTGAGAAGGCTGAGGGCCTCTGGAACTCACGTTCCGGTACCCCATCTGTTCTGGAGGAATTCATTTTCCATGTGCTGTCCCTGAGCACGGGTGGCAGAGAACGTGGTGTTCTTCTGAGGCCATGGGCACCAAGAGCTACCCCTTTGTCTTCCGTACCTGGGTCTACGTGACAGGAGACAGAGAAGTAGGGAGCGGGAGCTGTTCTTAGGTGCAGAAGACCTGTGATAAGCAATTTAGATATGTCCTGAACCTTATTATCATCTTTGTGAAGTAGACATTACTATCATCACCTTCAACTCCAAGTTTCCAGGAGGTTAAGTAACTTGGCCAGGGTTATAGGCTTTATAAATAGTAGGGAGAGGACGTGAGCTCAAACCACGTCTTCTCATGACGACTTAAAAATATGAAAGGGATGGGACGCCTGGGTGGCTCAGTTGGTTAAGCGGCTGCCTTCGGCTCAGGTCATGATCCTGGAGTCCTGGGATCGAGTCCCACATCGGGCTCCTTGCTCAGCGGGGAGCCTGCTTCTCCGTCTGCCTCTGCCTACCACTCTCTGCCTGTGCTCGCTCGCTCGCTCTCTCTAACAAATAAATAAATTAAAAAAAAATTTGTATTTCCTTGGTGCCAAGTGATGTTCAGCATTTAAAAAAAAAAAATATGAAAGGGAAAAAAAATCAATAAATGATGATTTGGAGGAAAAATTATTCTCAGTCTGAAGGTCAAAAGAGCAGGGACTAATGCATCCCTTATGTCGAGGGGTACATATTGTTATTCTAAGTGATAAGGCAGGGGGTGGGGGGGCTCCCACATGTTCTATGTTAGCAGAAGTCTTGAGAAGCCTTGGGTGTGTGATGAATTACTCAGATTGAGGGTGAATGGGGCAATGCAGCACCCCTGAACTGGGGGCCTGATCATAATCACAGGCAGGGCTCCCCAGTAAATAAATATGCTACAAATTTACCCAGAGAAGAATCTTGTCATTCTTTCCCATCACAGGTAGCAGCAGGTTCTTTTAGGTACGAGGTTAGCTTGTGCTCTGTGGTCCAGGGAGCTCTCTGGGAGAGGGGCCTTGAGATCAGTTGTGAGTAGGGGTCTTGCCTAATCATCTGTCCAACCGGCCCTCTCAATAGCCCCAGCAGGGGCTTGGCTTAGACCCTTTCAACCAAGCTTAGAGCTTAAAGAAACATCCTTTTTCCCTTAGTTGACTCATGGCTACCTTAAAGTCTGAAACAGAAGATTCAGTCTCTTAGCCTAAGCTGACTCTTAGTAGGTTAGATTTAGGGAAGACCTTCCTGATTATGAGTTTGGCCATGAGCTCCCACCTTCCTGCTGGAGGCTTGACCATGAGCAACCACAATAGGCTCTGAAATAGCCATTCCTACCGACTTTACAGAGCTGGAGACACACCTCGTCGCTGTCCACAGCAGTGGGCAGGAGGGAACATTTCCTCCAGCCTCACCTTGGCTTGCTGGTATTTCAGTAAAGGCCCAACACAAATATAGAATGTATAATTTTCACATCATTCTTGGCAAATCCCAGGTGCACCCCATTAGCAGAGTTCCAAGGATGCCATTCTCTATCAAGAAAAAGACACGCGGCATCGTAGTGCTTAGCTCAGGGCCCTATTAATAGCAATCCTAATTATATGGCTGCAAATTTAATTCATAGCAATGATTAGTGTCAGAATCAAAGGCATCAGGCATCAATATTGATGGAACTGCATAAGCCCCATAAACAGAGAACAAGCATTCGGGCCCATCCCCCTAGCGGAGGTTTACGGTTAACTATTGCATTAATGTCTCTTCCAATTTTGCCAGATCAAAATGACTCCATTTTTCAGTGTCCTCCTACCACCCCCCTGGAACCTTTGCCCTGCCAGCTCTGAATGGGTATGACTGGCACACAAAAGATCCCAGACAGCATCTTTGAAGAAGAGCCCGGGGCCTCCGAGGGATGCACGGGTGATGGGCCGAGGCCCCCAAGCTTTACACAGCAGCTCTTGGCCTTGTCAGCAACACTCCTTTGTCTTCCCTTCAGAAAGCTCACGGCAAACAATGATGCCTGGAGAAAGGGGAGTCAGCTGGGGACTGTGTGTGGCACAAAGGGCTGCCACCCCATCCATTGTGGCCTGGGCTGAGATGGGTGGGGAGGGGGAGGACGAGGCCCGAGGGGGTGACACAAAGCAGCGTGTGCCGAGGTGACAGCTGCCATGTCCCGGGTTCCCAGGGCACTTCTGCTGGAAAGAGTGCAAAGCGTTAGCCCTTCCGTGCTTCTCTCGTGCCCCTCCTTGCCTCTCTCTGAAGGGCAGGTAGTAGGTTACAGAGGGACCGATGGGATCGAAGAGAAGGCCAACCGAGTGCTCAAAGCCAGGGCGGACCAGAGAACAGGTCTGGACTCAGGCTCTAGCTCGCCATCGAGAAGCCCCGTCACTGCCAAGTTATTTCACTTTGTTGAGCCTCAGTTTACTCACATGGAAAACAGAGTATGGATCCTTAACATACAAAGGTATTAAGACACTTCACTGAAAAACACTTAGCTCAGTGCTTAGCACATAGTAAGTGCTTGATTGATAATACAATCCTCCCCTCCCCCAAAATGGCATGCCTAGAGAGGACAAACATGTAAGACCTGAGATTCCCAATTCAGTGTCCTTCTGATAGGTCAGAACCCCTTAGCCCCAACGCAAGCACTCTGTGGTCAAGCAGGCCTCCTTGCTGGCCAGGACCTGCTAAGATCCCCAAGCATGCAGAGAGGGCTCGGGGATGCTGGTCACCCCAAAGCAAGGCTATGCAGTCAGGCCCGCGACAGGAAGCTCAGCCAGACCCTTGTCCCCAGGAGAATGATCCCACAGGTTCTGCTTAGGGAATGCTTGTATGCCAGGGAGAGGTGGAGGTGTATCTGATGTTTTGTGCAGAGAGAACATTCTTCGATATGCCAGAGAGAGAAGGGACCAAACACTGGACTTGAAGCACCTGAATTCGAGTCTTGCCTCTGATGCTAAGAACCTGACTGATTTTGAACGGATCTAGGCAACAGCTGTCTTAGTAGAAAATGTAACAATAAATAATCTCACTGGCCCAAAATCTTTGTCTGGACCAGTTTTCTGAGATCCTTTCTAGGTATAAAATCAGGGTGAGATTCTGACCTTGTATGAGGGAGTCCACCTTCTCCCTGGCCCCTCCGGGCTACGCTCTCACCCACGTTGAACTGTAAAGGTGAGAATCCCTGATTAGTTACTAAAGCCTGTGGGTGCCATTGCTCCTTCCGGGTTAGGTGGGGACACCTGGCTGGTGGCAGTAGCGTTTGATTTAAAAACCCAGAACACGGTATAGGAATGGTGGCTGATTGGGACAGCCACAGAGGCTCTGGCTCCTGAATGTCAACCCCCGCCCCCCCCCCCCCCACCCGGAGCCTAGAGACCTTTTTCCTATAGCAGGAGAGGGACAGAATCCTAGGAAGGGCTCCAAAAGACAGAAACTCAGGTTGACCTTCACCACCATGCGGCTCCATGGATTTCCTCTTCTCTGAGCACAGGATGGAAGGACACATGGTAAGAAGAAAACAGAAGTTCAAGCGGCTGCAAGCTTCTGGCTTCATCATCTTGAACCACAGAAGTGACCGAACCATCTGCTGGGTCCATCTCCACCTGAAATACTTGCAGCTCTGGTTCCAATTCCCACATCTCCCCTCGATCGTCTTGTGACCCGGAGCCAGTCCTTAACCTCTCTGAATTTCTGTATCAACCTCTGCAAGAGCAGAGAAATACCCCAGCCCTTCCTAGTCATCAGAAAATGGCATGGGGATAACGAGCTAATAGAAACCCGGGGGATCTGGGCCCCGGAAGAAGAGCCTGATAACAGCACAGAAGTGGTTGCGGCAATAAGATGCGTGAGAGTCACATTCATAGCAACAGCAGCAAAGGCCAAGATTTACTGAGCACCTACCATGCCTCGGGCTCTGGATCAGGTTCTTCATATCTGCTGTGTCTGCCATGCAGGCATCAGGGGGCCAGTGGAGGAAACTGAGCGCCCCCAACCCGCCCCCAACCTCCATAGTTAATCTGAGGCAGAATGGACAGCACTAGGACATGGCGGTTGGCTTGGGAGCACGCACGGGACAGAGAAGGGCTCTGTTGTAGTTCATTCTGCTAAGCGGCAAGAGCAGCTGGCCACTTCCCCCAGCCCTGCCCTGGGGAGGGGTCCGTTCATATTGTTCGTGGAACTCTCAGAAAGCTCTCACTGGTGACTAATGCAGCTGGATGCCAATGTCCAGCAGGATTAGATTAGTTCGGCTCAGCTGGTCTAGTCTTCGAAGTATTTTTTCCCATGACTCAGGGCTGGGGGGGAAGGGTGCAAGATTCTCTTCCTCCCTCTGACCTTGCAAACATGTCACTAAAAAAGGAGGCTGATCTGACAGCTCCACTCCCCCAGAGAGCCAGACAAGAAGTGGGATTTGGGGAAAGCCTCAAAGCAGTTAGTAATAATAACGCAAAGCACTTTTGTGACAAGCACTTAATAGGAAGTACTTTCCGTACATGATTTCATTTGGTCCTTCCAATGACTATGCAAAGTATTTATTGCTATCCCACTCCACAGAAGAAGAAAATCGAGGCTCGTGTGTTAAAGTCGCAATAGTAGTGATATTTAAGAGCGAATACACTCACACATGCTATATAGGAATTATTTCAACGTGCTCTGTTTTTTCTACGAGCCCCATACTATATACATACTATATGTTGTGCTGACTTACTTTTTTCTTTTCAGTCTTTGGACAGGGAGATAAAATCTTCCTGAGGGCAGGCATTTTGACAGCTTTGCTTACTACTGTATACCCAGACAATGGCACACAGTTGGTACTCAGTCATTCTTGGTTCAGCAACAAATCACTGGACTGAATTCTCAGCAGAAGCTCGCGAGGTGAGTACCGTCACTACTCACGTGTTACAGACAAAGAAAGCGACGGGGCGTCAGGACATATCCTGTAAGCCATCTACGCTCGCTTATGCAAATCAGTTTCTACTTGAAGGCAGAGGAATGGAACCAGTGGCCTTTGGAGGTCCCCTCCAACCCCAACATACGTGTGCACGTCCTCTATCCACGGACAAGCAAGCCTCAATGGCCCGAAAAGATGTACTCTGTATTTTCCTAAAGATGAGAGCTCTGTAAATATTAGCACCTTGGTCCCTGACAAAGGCTGCCTGGCCTTATGTGGGTCACCTGGATTCTGTGAGCTTGAATCCTTACCCCTCCTCCACTCCGTCCCTAAAACCCAGTTCCCTGAGTTTCACCTGTCCTGAGATAAAGCCTCGAGCCCCAGGGGCTCCCTCTTGGACGGCAGACAGGCCTGACGGGCACACGGCCTGATGCCTCCTACAGGGACCGTCCGGAATGGGAGCCTCTGTGGGGCTTCACAAAAGGCGCAAAAAATAAGCGGACCTTTAACATCTCCCCTTTCAGAGTGGCTCTGGGAGATCAGGGCCTCCTTGCCGGGGGGCAGCTGGGGCTCTGGATGGAAACCCATACCCGCCTCCCCCCGCTTACACCTGTCATGGTCAAACAGAGGGATGTGGTGGCCAGGGGAGGGGGATCTGGGCGGATTCTGTAAAAATATGCCTCCTTCCGGGTGCCAACCGAGTGCTGCGGTTCCCAGCTTCCAGAAGACCAGTGCTTGGGACCCAAGAGGCCTATAAAACAACAAAACAAACAGCGCGTTTGGCGGCAGGAGCCTGGGCAGGGAGCCAAACTCATTACCGGGGATGTGGTGGTGAGCTCGGGGCCACCACCCGACTCTTCTCTGCAGGCTCCAGGGAAGTGGGAGAGGGCGTCTGCTGCCCCGGACCCCAACCCCCGGCCCTGCTGAGATGCCCGAGGGGGTCAAGGCTTCGGGTCAGCAGTCACAAGTGCCAGAAGAGCCACGAGGTCGCCTAGACTTGGACCCACAGCCCCGGTTGTTGACTCAAACCAGGGTTCACGCTGAGAAATAAGTGAATCATTTCCACTCAGAGGAATGAGTGGCTATTGTTTGGTGGCGTTGGCACAGACAGAAAAGCAAGCTTCTCAGCTTTTCATCGGTTTTGGCCTCCTGTCCGCCAAGACAGCTCTACCCCTGGAGGAAGTCAAGTAACAGGTTAGGAACTTCCCTGTGTTTGGGGAGGAAGTATAAAGGCCAATGTCATTATTTCCAGCAGAGGGGCCGTGTCACCTTAGGGAGGACACTTCGTATCTCTGTGGCTCGGTCTTCCACATCTGTAAAATGGGGCGGAGATGCAAGGGGCAATCATCGTATTTACTTGCAGTATTCTCAGAAGACAGAAAGACCCATAGGAAAGTGTCTTGTAAATAATCAGTGGTACCAAAAAGCTGACAACAGCCCTGGGGCTCAGGAGAATGATGACTTCGGTGCTCTCGGTGGATCTTTGTCCAGTGCCCAAGCTGCTACTGCAGGGAGCTCCAGTTTTCCTGGCTTTGCTTAGTAAACCGTTTGTGAAATCAGAAAAAGAATGGGCTTGGGAAGTCAGGGCTTCCTGTGGGCTGCGGACGGCAGGGACCTTGGGTTGGTTGGTATGTCCCTTAGGAAAAGACAGAATTTTCCTCAAGAATTTCACAGGCATTTCCGAGGCCATGCTGGTTAGCTAATGGGAAAGGAGGTGGTGCCGGAAGAGGCCAGGGCTCTCCCCAGAACTTGAAAAAGGCTAAGTCTCTGCAGATTTCTAAAACTGCCCAAGAGTCCTGTCACCGGAGGGGAGGGCTGGTAGGGTAGGGGCAGGGCGGTGGCTACCTGGGCCTCTGCACCTGCTCCCCACCGTCAGCGGGCCCGAGTCTGATCCAAGGGAGGCAGATGGCCGGCCATGCTATTCTGGGGATCTCCAGGCAACAGAGTAAACACTGTCCCCTTCTTCCACCCCGGGCACCGCATCTGAGAGGCCCGTCCACCCTCTTCCAAATGTTGTTCGTAAACTCTTTTCCTGTTACCCACCAAGTCCCCCATTTTCTCGACGCCTCCTCCCACTGCTTCCCCCTCCCCCTGACATATCTACCACAGCATAACTTCCTTCCCTTGCAACCAGCCACGTCAACTGCAGTCACTCTTGGCGTCTGGTTCTCTCACAGTCAGTGCACCTAGGTGCCAGGCATAGGAAGGCGGCACCCAGTACACTGGAGAGAAATTTAATGAGCACCTAATGTGTGAGCGATGTGGGGTCTGGCCGTGGGGAAGGGGGACAAATATGAAAGAGAGGGTCCCTGTCCTTCAGCATCTGGGACCCTCAAGGGGACACACGAGTAAGCATCTGCTCCCATGTTGGATGCCATCAGGGCAAAACTGCCTGCTGGGAGGGGTCTGAGGAGGGTGCTCCTCACAATGCCTGGAGGGACAGACTAAGGGACGTGTTACCAGTCTGTTTCCAGTGGGGAGACAGAACAGAAAGCCACCAGCTCCTGCTGGGTAAGGCCTGGGGAGGGAGGGGAGGCCTGCAGAGACACAAAGCTGGGACAGAGACAGAAGCTTCAGCAGTTGTCAAGGGAGAGAAGGAACCAGCTGGACTCCTCCCCAAACCTGGAGAGAGTCCTCCCTCCCATGTCCTGTCAGCTTCTGTCTTCTCAGCCCACTTCCTTCCCTCCTTCTCCCCACGACTTGTGCTCCAGCCGCCTCCTGGGCTTCTCCCTTCAAGCTGGGACATCTTGGTCCGTGAGTCTGCAGTTCCCGATGCCACTGGTCCTCCTCCATCTGCTTTGGTACGAGCTCCCTGCCTCTCTTCTCTGGACGCTCCGCCTGCCCTCGGCCACGACACCACGGCGCCCAGCCCCAGAATAAACCCACTTTCCCCTTCTTTATATCCCCGCCCTCCCCGCCCCCGCGAGGCCTGCCTGCCCTCACCGTCTTGCCCGTGCCCTCTCCTGTTTGTACCCTACACCTCTTCCTCGACCCTGCCGGCTTTCTGCTGCACTCCGAGAGCAAGCTGAACCCAGTCCGTGACTTCAAAGTCCACATTGAGAGTGCCTCAGCTTCCCTCTCTCCGCCACAGCCTGCCCTCCCTTAACGCCTGTCAGAGGAACGGTGGCAGCACAAGGATCACCTGGCTGGTGCAGGAGCCCCGCCCCAGCACCCCTGGTTGGTGACTTGGATATTTCCATGACTGGGAGCTCGTTCCTTCTGGAGTCAATTCTTCCCATGTTGGGACAGTCTGGCCACCAGAAACATCCTCCTTATGGTATGTGTTTTACTGTAACTCCCGCTTACAGGGTCTCTTCTGCCCTCTGGAGCCGTACCACGTAAGTCTAGTTCATCTTCCACAGCGTGGAGACTAAGCATGTGAACGCTGAAACCAGATGATGAAGGTTCAAATTCTCGCTCTGCCATTTACTAGCTCTGTGGCCTCAGATGAATGTCAGGGACTCTATTTCTTCATCCATAAAATGGAAGTGATAACAGCACCTACCTCACAGAATTATATCAAGATTAAATGAGGTAGTAGATATAAAGCTCTTAGAATAACACCTGATATAAAATAAATGCTCTAAATTGTATTATCTGAAGAAAGCCGTTTTGTTTCCTCCTCTACTCCTCTTTCTTTGAGTTACTATCCTTTTAAAAATATCCTTCGCAGGAGTGCCTGGGTAGCTCAGTGGGTTAAGCCTCTGCCTTTGGCTCAGGTCATGATCCCAGGGTCCTGGGATCGAGCCCCGTATCAGGCTCTCTGCTCAGCGGGGAGCCTGCTTCCACCTCTCTCTCTCTGCCTGCCCCTCTGCCTACTTGTGAGCTCTGTCTGTCGAGTGAATAAATAAAATCTTAAAAAAAAAATTCTTCACATAGCATAACTCTACCACGTCTCATGACCTGGAAATGATTCTATTAGTGTAGTAAGGACTAATTAATTTGGGGAAATCTGCAACACACAGTCAGCTCCTCTTGACATTGTGGCCAACAAAAATCCCAAGATCCTTTTCACTTGGTCCTCTCAGGGCTGGACCCTTACGGTGCACCACCCGGACCTTCCCCTCACCAATCCTCCAACCCCCCTCCCTGCGCACTCTGGACCTTCCGGGTACATGCTCTGTACCTTCTCAGTGTGGCACCCAAGATCTGGAACGCCCTTCTCTCTCTCACCCATTGGTCAACTCATTAGTTTCTCTGTCCCAAATCCTGGTACTCTTCCTCCTCAGTAAAGCTTTCAAGATCAATTGCACCATAGTGGTTAGATTCTCTGCCATTATTTCATCCCTGTGGTGGGCCATGGCCTGTCTTTTTCCCACCTGCAGTGCACTGACCCTTAGCTGATGCAGATATGACCCGTTCTTGGCTCATCCTTATTCTGCCTGTTCCTTCCACAGGCTTGGGGTTCAGAAGGCCTCGTCTGGGATGCTCCTCCAGTGTCTAGCAGAGAACAGTGTATAAGCAAGTATGCATCACAGCATGTAAGAGCCCCTCATGGTCATGCCATGGTCTCTGTGTCCTCTACACTTCCCCACATGAACATCCTGTTCTGATGGCTGTAGTGGCTGAGGGCTGGACAGTCTGACAGACGCCTGGTCAGGCAGGGAAGAAGTGACCAGTTCTGACGCACTCTGCTTCCCTCCCCTCTCCAAACTCTTAGCTGGTTTTTTTTTTTTCTTTATTTTCCTTCCTGTGTTGAAAGAGCTATGGGGCCTGGACCATGGTAGAGTTTCCTGGGGACATTCCACAAATTCCTCATGGGCTGATGCTCTGAAGAGGGTGGGGGCAAGCGGGTGGGTAAATGGGAGGCCAGTGGGAGCCAGGGTGTAAGTATCAGGTGCCTCAAAGGAGTGTGGGTGGAAAGGAAGGGCGGGCTGCACAGGAGAAGGGGAGATAATATGAGCTCATAGAAACAAGTCAAAGAAAGGCCAAGTGAAGACTGAGGAGGAGCGGCCACCTTGCAGGTTGGAACAAGCCATGGGCAGTCACGCCCCTAGACTTGCCCTTGAACCCGCTGACTTGCCTCCACAACGACTTGTCCACCAGGATTCCAGCAAGGCAGAGAGTGCTTGGCTAACTTGGGTGTGTGGCTGGGAAAGATGCCCCAAGCAGTGCCCTGGGTGTGATGCACAAGATGCACAGAGATACTGGGGCTGGGACTGGCACTGCTGACTGGGAAGGTCGGCACGAGGGTTCCTTTGCATCTGGCCGGATCTCCCTGCGCTTGTCCAGTCCTTACCCACCTGGTCAGCAACCATTCATTCCTGAGCGCACACCCAGGACAGACGGAACGGAGGCCTGAGTCCCTGGCTGAACTCCTTGGCAAGCCTGGACCTGAAGATAGTTCTCGGCCTCCATCCCATGCTCCGTGGCTGCCTCTTAGGGCAAAAAGGATGCCAAATTGAGTGTCAGGGCAAGAAGCGACTTGTCCTCGTCTCTGGGCTTGAGGGTCTCTGTTTCCCTGCCCAGCCATGAACATATCGGGCAAGATGCTCTCGAAGATTTCTTAGAACGGTTCTATTTCTCAAAAGCAGTTTGGGGGCCTAACCCATGTGTGAACACTTGGTGAAAGAATTAGGCAGAAGGAGGTAAATAAATATGATTGCAGCATGACCCCTGCCTTTAACAGAACTTTCGAGAGAATAAAGGAGACAAACAGTCACACAAATGATCCAGAACGGTGAGTGAAGGCGCTGGAAGAACAGGGGAAGGTGCGGAGCGCCAGCCTCACGGTGGGTACCGCTGACACTTGGCAAGCCTTTGTGCATTAGAGAAAAAGGTGGTCTCTGTGGGCAGATGACTTAGTAAGGGGAGCCCCTCTGGGTGGATGATGATACCCTAGGGCACACGGCTTGACAGAGAGAGTTCAGGCTGGACTTCAACTCCTGTAGGCTCCTTGGCCCAATGCCGCCCTGCAAGGCGCTATCTACCTGCCAGTACAGGGAGATAACCCTGCAGGGAAGTAGCCCACGCTGCTCAGGGCCCACGCTGAATTCCACACTGGCCCAGTGGAATATGCCGCTTTTAAATCTTGGTAGAATAACAGTAGGACAACTCCCTCCCCTTCCCCTAGATTCTGGAAAGGCAAACGCGGGAACCACATCCATACTTTCTTCCATGGGCCTAAAGGCCAAACCAAGGTCCATGGTCCCAGGACGGGATCAAGCAGTAACCTTCAGCCGAGCCAGAAAAGGGTTAAAGGGCCTTCGCATCGTGAGAACCAGAAGCTGTCTGGACAGCTGAGCTCCTCCACACAAACCTAGACCAGTTTTCTCACCTCCTCTGGCAGCGACTCAGAACAAGCCGAACACGCAAACTTTTCCTCAGGCTCGCTCCCTGCCCCCCGTCCTTCCGCATTCCCAAAGACCTCTCTCCCTGGGCTCTAAATGGGTGTGGGGGAAAGAGCCGCCAGGGGGTGTTAACACGAGAGGGTGAGATGTGCCGAGGTCTTGCACGGGCCTCGGCCCACAGGTGGCAGGACTGGGGAAAGGAGGCGGGACGGTGAGCATGGGGAAAGGATGAGCCGGAAAGGGAAAGAATGTGGCTGCCGGAATCCCACATAATGAACCAGACCGCGCTCCTCTCTGCACCCTGAGCTCTAGACAAGCAGGAACAAGCTCCTGGCTCGAGCCCGCCGCGCCAGAGGCCTTCGGCGCTGCCGGCCCCGGCCAGCCAGGGCCAGCCAGTGCCCTCCAGCTGGCAGAGGGGCCCGGGGCAGCCACGAGATAAGACACCGACTTCCTCCCGGCACCTCAAGTCTGGAGCGGGGAGTGGAAGGCGGGGGAAGAGTCTGCGGTTGCAGGCGAGGAAAGGCAGGACAGCGGTTTCTCACGCGGGCACCACACGCCTGGATTCTTCGAATTGGGCCCAGTCACCTGCTTTGACCAGCTGCTTTGGACACAACAAAGACTTCTGGCCAGTGCCGTCAACTCTGAACGGTGGCGAGGGATTTGTGATGTGGGTGATTCATGACACAGAGAGTCAAAGTGTTGGTTCTATTTGATTTGGAGATAAAGGCTGATTCCTTTTCCCCCCCGCCCTCAGGCTGAGGTACCTTTCTAATACTGTGAAGTTTGGACAATACTGAAACATGCTGGCCTTCTCCAGACACTCCTCCACGGCTGGAGGAAGCAGCTAGAAGACAAGCCACAAAATTAACCCCTTCCTACCCGCCCATTCTAACCCCCTTCAAGGAAAGGAAGAGTTACCTGTATCAAATCTCTGCCAACAGCTGAACAACACTGGGGGGTCTGCGCTCACGGATTCTTACCTTTTTCAGCTTGCCGCTCTTCGTCCCCACAAAAACCACGCTGTAGCCATTGTAAACGTAGGAGGCCACTGAGGTCATGCGGTCCCGGCTGGTGGTATAAAGGGTCAGGCCCTCCACTGGAGTTGAGCCTCCCAGCGGCTGGTTGATGTCCAGCCCACAGAAGTTGTCATCGATGGGGACCGGCTGGAGGGAAGGGAGGGAATCGGGGTAAATGACAGCGGAAGAAGGACAGTCTCCTTACACTAGCCCACACCCAACCACCAGCCTGAGGACACCAGGCCTCAGAAGGTACACACGTGGGGTTCAGGAACCTAACACATGCCTCCAATGAAAACATGTCACCAAATGACTCATAAATCGTACACCGGCTCCCATGAAACCAGACAGAGGGGTCTGCAGGCTTCCTCGCACTAACCCACAGCCACTCATCCATTCTTCTGCCAAGAGATCCGGGGTCATCTAGAAAGATGACTGCTTAAACTCATTGTCTGGTCATTTCCAGGTCCTCCATGTCCCTGGGGACCATATCCTTCTATTTAGACGGGGGAGACTCAGTCTGGAGGCAACATCACAGGATTTCTATCAGCTGGAGAGGGTTTCTTGTTTGTGTTTTGGGCTGCCAGGCCTCGTCTCCCTTTGGGTGTAAGGAACTGCAAGCCATCCCATCATTTACCAGACCGTACTCTGAGGACAGACTGAAAAGGATCATCATAATATGGGGCAGGTCCTTATACTTTGGAAAAGTTACTTCATCCGCATAAACCTCCATTTCTTCGTTTGTCGTACCGTTTGACCATTTTTCTGAGAAAATTATTGAGGAGCAAATGGAAGAATCCATTCCTCAGTTTTGTTAAGTTGTATGACGGTTTCTGCTACTGTACACTCTAGGTCTTCAGCCATGTTTACAGGGACAGGAATACAAGACAATGCCGGAGGTGGTCTCCTTCCTGTCTGAAGGGACTGCTGGTGTGCCCAGATAAAGAGTATCTTTCAGGAGACACTAGGGCACCTTAGAAAGAAGACCACCCTGAGCCAATGAAAAATAAACTTACCCCAAAGTAGAAAGACCTGAATTCTGGCCTCTGCTCACCTGCTAAGTGGCTATGTAAACCTAGAACAGTAATGAACTCTATTGGACTTGTTAAATGGGAAAGTAAATGGATTATTTCTAAGATCTCACTCAGTTGCAAGAAAAAAGAAGAAAAAGAAGAAGACCACATGCTTCCTAAGGATGGGGGCTGCCGAGGGGCTCATCTTGCCGGCACAGCTCCTAGCCTGGGGCTGGGTCACGATGGGTCCCCTGAGATGCTCCGGCTGACTGTTTAACCAGGAATCCTGTGGGCAGAGGCTGCAGACCCCGGGCCGGGAAGAGCCCTGAGAAACTGTTCCTCCTGGGTCTGAAAAGGCATCCCAAAAGAGGAAGGAAATGACTGTTGTGGGAAACATAGAAAGCATTAGGGAGAAACCTGCAAGCTGCTCCCTTCAGCTTCCTCCTCTCACCCTCACCGGGGAAGAACAGGCTGGGGCATCACTCACTGACAGCTGACTTCCTTGGAAAAAATGGTTTATGAGCCAGGGCATGTGATGGCTAAACCGGGGACTTCCCTTCTGCTCCCTTCTCAGATCAAGGGAATAGAGCCTCGTGAGGAATCTTGTGATTCCTTGGTGTTCTCCAGAAAGCAGCTGCCCCGACTCCGGTGGGAAAGGTGGAGTTGCTCTTGTGTGTGTCTGAGTGTACGGTGAGAATGTGTGTGTGTGTGTGTGTGTGTGTGTGTGTGTGTGTGTGTGTGAATGTATGCATTCTTTAGCAAAGGGACCAACATTCAGGTTAAGGATGACTTTGAACCACTAGAGAAAAGGGAGACACAGCAGAAGGCATAAGCTCCTCAAGAAGGGAGTGAGGCAGTGGCATGCTGGACAGCTCATGAGGGATGACCGTGCACCTGTCTGCAGTCAGTAGCATCACACTGGTGGCCCGAACTTGGCCATGGTGGGAGTATTTACACCCTGGAAATCACCAAATGCTTCTAATCAAGTGTCCACACCCCACCCCCTCTCCCTGCATAGAACCAGCTATTTAATGTTTACTAGCACAGCACTAGACCCAAGGATGGAAATTTCTAGCTCCCAAGAAAGGCAGGTTGGTGGAATCAGTTGCTGCTTTTTACATTTTCTGCTTTTCTTTCTCATCCCTACACTGTAGGCAGCAGGTACCCTGGTAAGACTTAAGAAATCTAAATTGTAGTCCTGTTGCTACCACTATCCACCCATGTGACCTGGATATGTTACAGACCCTCTCTGAACCTCTGTGAGGCGAAAGGATTGGACCAAGTGATGGTCAAGCTTTCTTTAGCTCGAAAGTCCTCGATTCAGGGCTTCAGTTTCCTTCCCACTTTCTCCAGGGGCTGGTAAGGCTGCAGAGTCTGGGCACAGGCAGAGACCAAGCCCATTTCTGAGAAATGACAGCAAAATAAAAAAAAAAAAAATGGCTGTGATTGTGGATTTTTCTACACCCTTCCTGATTCTAGAATCTCCAGAACTGAAATGGCTTCCCGTAGCAGCAGCACGGCTGGACAGAAAGAGCTTGGACTCAGAAGTCGTATGGGCTGAGCGGAACTCGAATCCCTGCTCTGTCATTAGAGTTGTGTAGATGTAAGCAATTTAGTTAGTCTTCGTGAGCCTTTGTTTCTCCATCTGCTAAATGTTTCATAGGGTTATGCCGAGGATCAAATAAGGTAACACTTCAATTGCCCAGCTCGCCCTTCAGCACACAGCTCCCATTCGGTGAGTGACAGTCCTCTTCCTCATCCCTCTTCGGGGCACAAAGCTCAAGCCCTTCATCTGAGGCACGTTAGTCCAGAGATTACGCTAAAATTAAACCGTGGGACCACAGCTTCACTGACCCACCCCGTGCCCTCCCCAAGGCCACCAAATGTTTCTGGATCCCCAGGTCTGGGACTCCTGAGATTGTCGGGATTTTAAGCAGCAACTCGTATTCCAGCTTCTCTGCCCCGCACTGCTGCAAAGGTTGCACCCGATGACCATGACTGTCAGGGGTGGGACAGGGGGGCCGATGAGGGGCTGTTTGCTCAGGTCCTGGTCCCACCTACTGTCACCTCTCTCCCAGTGCCTTTGCTGCTCTTTGGTCACTAGCCCGGGCTTGTCTCTCTGCAAGCCACTGGAGCCAGAGAAGGGTGTAGGCTTCCTCTTCACTCTGGCTCAGAAGCAGGCAGGAATCAGCAGTTTCCTCCTGACAAGGCCCCTGCTGGGCATTGGGAACCAGGCAGCACTCTGGAAGGGGGTTAACCCTTGCACTTCCTCTCCACCTCTCCTGATTGGTTGGAGACCATAAATTACAGAATAAAGAATAAAGAATTTTAGAGACTATCTAGTTCAGCCTCCTCATTTAATATAAGTGAAATGACACGGGTGTCTGGGTGGTGCAGTCTGTTAAGCATCTGACTCTTGGTTGTGGCTCAGGTTGCAATCTCAGGGCCCTGATCTCGGGATTGTGAGATCGAGCCCCTCGTCGGGCTCCGTGCTCAGCCAGGAGTCTGCTTGAGATTCTCTCTCCCTCTGCCCCTCTGGCCCCTGTGCACTCTCTCTCTCTGTCTCTCTAAAATAAATAAGTAAATAAATAAATAAATAAATAAGTCTTTAAAAAAATAAAAGTGAAATAAGTAAGAGCAAATAACTGGTTCTGGGTTATTATGATTAATATTAACAATTTTAGCTGCCATTTACTGAATGCTTATTATGTGTCAAGTATGGTGCTAAGCATTTTATATACATTTTCTATTTGATCTCCTTAACAGTCATAAAAAGAGGGTATCATTATCTCTATTTTAAAGATGAAACATTACGGCTCAGACCAAACACATGGCTTGCCCAAAGTCGCAGTGTTTTAAGTGGTAGAACTGATTTTAAAATACAAATCCGCTGGACTTCAAAGTCTACTGTCTTAACCACTCTCTTACCAGACCAAGCAAACGACGGTGTGAACAGAAGCACAGATGAGGCACGACCTGTTTTCTCACTTCAGGAAGTGGTTTTGGGTCCAGGAGCGGGCACCCTCAATTTAGGGTACTCAAAAGGCCATGCGGGGCCCTTGGTCTCAGATTTTTCCCCAGGCTGCAGATCCAGAGTCCACGACACTTTGCACAGAATCTCTCTTGGCACCTGTCACCCACCCGAGTAGGTAACGAACAATGGTAAGCCTAATGCGGTGCTAATCTTTGCCATGTATCATCTCATCTGATCATCCCATGAGGTAGGCATTATGATCCCCATTTCACAGATGATAATGTAGAGACATTAAATTACTTTTGGAGCCAGGAAGCAGCACAGATAGTATTTGGACTGTGATCTTTGTCTCTGAGGCCCAAACTCCTAGCCACTGTATTACATTGCCAGTATCTGCCTCTCTCTCCCTCTCCTCTCTCTCTCCCACTAGATTATGACACATGTGAGAGGACTTTTCACATCTTTTTACGTGTGCATCCCCAGTGCCCGGGACAGTGTTAGGCACTCAGAACATCTTCAATACTCTCTTGTTAAATGGATGGATGGATGGGTGGATGGAGGAGTGATGGATGGAGGGAGGGAGGGATGGATGAGGGATGGACAGATGGATGGACGGATCATGGTGACCACTTGGATGGCAGCATCCCGGCCCTCTGTCAGGGCAGTGCTCATCACTGTTGTTCTTGTATCTGCTGCCCTTAGGTCTGGATTCCAAGCTTCCCTTCCTCTCATCTTTTCTCTTTGCCCAGACTCTGGATTCTTTTTCCCGAGTTTTCAGTCTACCAGTCCAGCTTGACTCCTTTCCCTCTCCTCTGACTTACATATCTCCCTGACTACTTGACACCGGCACCTGGCTTCCCAGTGGTCTACAAAGCCCTCCATGTGCACAATCTGGCTCCCATTATCGCCCACCAGCCTCAGTACTCACCATCCTTTTTCCCACATGCCCCGATCCCACATGCTCCCTACTCTTCACACACACCAAGCACGCCCTGAATTTTTTGCCCTTGCCGCTCCCTCTGCGGAATGTTTTCCCCAGATATCAACATGACTCACTTCCTTACCTTCCTCAGTCTTTGCTCAAATGCCACTTTTTCAATGAACCAATCTTCTTGGGTACAGCCCCTCCCTCTTCCCTGCTTTATTTTTCTCTACAGTAACTACTGCTGTCTGACAGCCTACACCTCTTAGGTATTTCTTTGTCTCCCCTCACTCATGAAAGCACCACGAAGGCAGGGCGCTTGGCGGGCTGGGTCACTGTGGAAGCCCGCAGGGCCTACAAGGGCACCCGCTATGCATTTTTGGAACAACTCAATGGATCAACACACACACTCCAAGTGTTGGGTCTAGGTCAGGCTCTGTGTTCCTGGTTATAACCAGATAACGTGAACCTAAAACCCCTCTCATCTGAGGCCCTGGGTGGTCGGGAACAGGTTGTACCACGGGTCACCCGCGGTAAAATGGAAGGCCAGTGGCGGATCAGGAGGAGGGCGAGGGGAGCGTCTCCTTACCGCCTTGGTGCACTGGACGTCCTTCCCCAGCAGCCAGTTGAGCTCCAGGTTGCCCTCCCCCTGGTAGCAGGACTGCAGGCGCTCCTTGATCTGCAGGTTGATGGCCCGAATGGGGAAGGCACAGAGGGCAGAGTCGTCCGGCGGGTGGTGATACTGCTTCTGCCCTTTGGAGAAGACGGCGAAGAGCACGTCATCGTGGCTGCTGATGTTGAAGGCCTGGGCCAGGGAGTCGCCGGGTTTGGCGAGGTAAGCGGCCTGCAGGAGGCGGTACTCCACGCCCGCCCGCGTGCAACCGAAGGGCAGGGACACGTACGAGTGGAACTTGGGGTCATCCTGGCAGAGGCGCACGATGCGGGACGTGTAGAACAGGTCCCCCGCGGAGTTGATGGCCACGCCCTCGGGGGTCTCGGGCTGCACCGTCAGGAAGTAGACGAAGCCCCCGCTGGCGAAGCCGTAGATGTAGAAGATGTCGAAGTGAGAGACCAGGGCCAGGGTGTCGGAGGGGATCTTGATGAGGGAGGAGACGAAGTCGCTGTGCAGCTCATAGTCGAGCATGGCGGAGGACTCGGGGTCGCGGGGCAGCTTCCGGCTGGACAGGGTGGGGAAGTAATCCTGCTTGCCGTCCACGGCGGTGCCGATGAACAGCTTGCCGTCCTCACCATCCGAGCGCACGATCACGCCGTACATTGTGCCCGTCTTGTTGACGCTGGACAGGTAGTGCTCCTTCTTGTGCGACGGCTCCACCAGGATGAACAGGTCGTCCAGCCGCAGCAGCTTGCACACCCCCTGGTAGAGGCTGCCGCAGGCCAGCAGGCGGTTCTCCGAGTAGTCGATGATGAGCAGCTTGTTGACGTTGTTGGTGAGGGTCAGCACCTCACTGCAGGGCTGCACGATGAGGGGTGGGTAGCACGACTTGTTGTCCTCTTCTGGCCCCGTCTTGTGAGCCACCTGGATGGTCAGGTTTCCCGTCAGCTTGTACACCCGGTTGATGGCCCCCACGTACACCGCCCCCGTGCCTCGGTGCACCGTCAGGTGGTTGAAGGTCCAGTCCCGGTTCTCCGAGTGGAAGGTGCTGAACTGAGGCATGCCGGCGGCGCCAGGGGCCAGCAGCACCCAGACCACGGAGAGCAGGACCACCGACCAGCTGTCAACCTCTGCAGCCCGTGGCCAGGGCCTCCTCTGTTCCATTCTGAGTGGGGCGGGCAGGAGGACACTGAGCCTCTCAGTTCTCATCTACTCCACCTTCCTGGGCTGGCCCTCACATGGTTCTGGAAAACACAAGGCAGAGTGGTCAGAGGGGAAAAGAAATCCTGCGAAGAGGGAAGAGGATGGCTTGACCCAGGGTCCCAATCCCGGCTAGCTTTGAGTTTCCTCCTTCTGTATTTTGGTTTTTCTATTTTTAATATACTTTCCCCGTCTTTGGGATGTTCAGGGAATCCTGTTATCTATTTTGGTCTCCAGCCTTGATGCTGTAAAATACTTTTCTTTCTTTCTTTTTTTTTTTTTTTTAACTTTACAGAGCATCTCTATTTCTGTCTTCTTAAGACATCGTTTTTTAATCTCTCAGAGAGGTTAAAAGACTGTTTAAGTCCACCCAGCCAGTCGATCCGAGTGTCGGCACTAAAGCCGGTCTTCCCTACCCAGGTGTCACGTCTGTCCTCTCCCGGTCGAGTGGAAATTTCTCCTGTTTTTGAAAAGCCTGTTTAGAAGGCCCTCTTCTAAGCTCTCCAGGTCAACTACTCCCAGAGCCTGATGTTGCCAATAAAATTCCTTCTTATTTCTGACTACCCAGCCCCTCGCACTGCTGCATTTCAGTGCCGTCTCAGGCTCTGTCCTCCACAGGGAAGGAGAAGAGCTGTTCATCCTGAAAAACAGTGCCCCCCATGGCCCCCAGACTCGTCCTCTCCAGAAACGAGAATCCCTGAGCGTCAGCTGTTGAAACTTGTTAGAAAAGTGAAATACGGGGAGCCTCACAGGACTGGGGTTCTCACGTGTGGCATTCAGGGGCCTGACCAGCCCTGGGGAGAAGAGTGAATACGCCTCCCCCCGACCCTGCTTTGGGACAAGGGGATGGCATCACCACGGCTCCAGTGAGCAGGTGGCCAGGCCTGGCCGAAATTGCTTCCACTTCGGCTTCTCCCCAGGTGAAGCATGGGAGGAACGACCTCCTTGCTGAGGGGGGCTGGCTCCCTGACTCTGGCCTGAGCCGCCGGGGCAAGAGTTCTCGGCTTCAAACATGTGGGGAGAAGCAAAGGGAGACCAGTCGACGGTCGCTCTCATTCCAGCCACGGCGGGGGCCCCGGGACGGTTTAAGGATGCGTGAAGTCTGTGCCTGTCCAGCCTAAAGTCCAGTCACTCTCCTGTCCCGTCTCCTCTGCTCCTTCCCCTCTGACCCCCAGGTCTGAAAGCTTTTCTGTATTCTAAGGAAGCTGCCAGGAGGGCAGGGTGGGGCTCCCGTGGGAGCTTCCAGACTCCTGGGCAGAGAGCATGGGAGAGTAGAGTTTGTCCCATCTCAGAGAGCACTGCCTCTGGTTTCCAGGGACAGGGACAGTGGCAGTGGCGGCAGCGGGGGGAGGAGGCAGTGAGCTGTCTGGCCGAGAAATCTGCTCTCTAGCTGGACAGACTGTCCGGCAACCTTCTCAGACAAGTCCAGACAGAACTCTGGAAAGGAGTGGAAACACCCAAACCAAGGATGGAGAATTTGCTCCAAGGCGGCTTAGGAGAGTCGTGTCCCTCCCGCACGCCACCCCCCCCTCACCCCAATCTGGCTGGAATGGGGTTGAATTAGAACAGACTCCACCACGGAAATCTGCAGTTTTGCTCTGTATCTTTAGAAACGCTCCTCCTCGAGGCCTTGACAGCCACCATGGAGCCAGAGGGAGGCCCCACCTGACCACCCTCCTCAAACCAGGCTCCACTGGGGTGTTCTGGGGTGACTCACGAGGCCCCAGGCTTCCTTGGAAAGAGGAAGGCAACAGCGGCATGAGGCCCAGGCTGACCTCAGCGACTCCGACACAGCCCTTCCGGCCCCACGCGCGCACCAGCAAAGCCTCCCGACAGACAGGGCTTTGGGCTTTCGGTTTGAAAACCAGAGGTTATTTTTAGTGACGTCCTGGGGCCGGTAGCAGGACGTGAATTCCTCAAGAGGAGCTGTGGAAAGGAAATAACAGAAGCCTCACATTCTCCAGCTGGAGCGGGAATGACAAGGGACCATTCTGGCCGTGCCCCTGTCTCTGGGTAGGAAAGTTCCTCTGGCCACGCGGAGGGCAGAATGTCCCCTGAAGAGCTGTGAGGAAGGCCGTGGAAGTGTCCCCACCCTGCACTTGGGGTTTGGTCTTTTAGAAAGTATGCCCTCAGACTCCCTGGCCCTGAGCTGAACATTACACTCCTGCCTTCGCCACAGCACAGACGCCTCATACATGCTTAGCCCGTGGCTGGAGGAAGAAAGTTCTGGTAGCAGAGAGAGCACCAAAGCACACGGTGTGAGGTTAAGATCAACCATCTCACCCCCCTGCCCACTCTCCTCCTGAGGCACAATTTGAATAGTGAGTGGCTTTTGTTAGGCAATACTGGGGACAAGCTGGGCTCTGGGGCAAGTCAATCTCACCTCCCTTTCTGGCAGAACGGGGGAATGACTGAAGGTATCTCTTAGGTTGTCACAAGAGAGAATGAGATGATGTGGGGAACCTCTTAGCATGGCGCCTGGGACACAGTGAGTGCTCAGCTTGGGCCAACTGTTACTATGATCACCGAAGCCTCCCTAGGAGACTGTGCTTCAGGAATCCTGCCAGAGCTCCTGAGCTCCCTTTTTGCTCAGATTCTTCCTTTTCATGGGAATAAACACTGTGGGTAGACCGTGAGGCCCAGGTCTTCCTGACCCAGTGAAGGTGCTCAATCTGGGTAGCCTAGGTCAGGGGAAAGGGAACAGATCCAGAGTGATTTTCTCTATCATACTACTGCACAAGTCCCAACGTTGCCTCTTGGCAGTCTGCAGGGAGACTGGTAGAAGTGTGTTTCCTTTAGTTTCTAGAGTTTGTCATTGAAACTGTGGTCCTGGTAAGGCTGGTTGGGCCAGGAGTTCTCACTAGACCACTATAGTGGCCTGCTTACCTCTTACTCCTTAATCAGCATCTACTCTGGGACCGATGGCTCCCAGGACCTTCTGCCCTTGTAGCAGCAGGTACTGGTGAACAGGAGTCAAGAAGAGGCACGGTCTACAGTGCAGGGCTGGCAAGGGAGGCTCACGGTCCACTTTGGGAATGTGGCTCTCACAAGGACAACGGACTTAACAGCCAAGTTGAGAGTCTCTGTCACTCTGTGCCAAGGTTGATATTACCATTCCAAAGCAGGGCCCAGCTGGCAAGGATCAGGTCTCCTATCTGAGTTCAGAGGAAAGTAGAACATTTGTGCCTCTGCTGAGAGGTGGTGTGCTCTAATGGTTAAATGCCTGAGCTCTGAACTTAGCTGCTTGGATTCAAACAGAGCTGACAGCTGTGTAAACTTGGTCAAGGTACTTAGCCATTCTGTGATGCTCTGTCCCCATCCATATAAAATGGGATTAGTAGTAGCATCTATCTCATAGGATTATGATGATGAAGTCAGTTAACACATATAACACACTTAGAATGATGTCCAGTCCATTTGAAACGTTCCAGAGACATTAGCCACTATTATTAATAATTTATTTGTCAATATTTCCAGCTCTTCATGAACTCCACCATTCCATGATCTGTCTTAGAATGAATTTTCCAGCCTCGCTTTGTTAGAAGTCAGCAAACATGTACCTATGAACTTGGTATAACCAGCATTTCTTCCCGGTACCAACTATTTAATGTCAACCTGGTAGTTTTCCCTTAATGACGTCTCCTTTCTGTCATCTCTCTCTGTGGCTGTGTGTGAAGTCAGTCTGTCACAGGCATTCTCAAGAGCCAAAACTTGCCTATTCTTTCTTTTCCCTGCCCCCTGTCCCCATACAGGGCACGCTGCTCCAGGACATTCGCTCTCTCAGCCGAGCCTCTGAAGACGTTTTACTCAGAGCACTCCTGATACCAAGGAGAGGCCACCCCTGGCTCCTTGGGAAGCAAGTATCCCTAAATATTTCATTCGGAGGGCTTGATGACACCACCTCCCTGATCAGGATTCAGGAGGCAGGTGTTGGTGACAGCCCGTGGAAGTATCTAATACCTTCCAGATCAGCTGCTGTAGGTGTCGGTGGCAAAGCGGGGAGGAAGTGACAATCAGGCACTCCCAGTTCAGCTCAGGGCAGGATCCTCTCCTCCCTGCCTACCGGCTCTGATGCCTCTTCCTGGGAGATCTGGGTGACACACCCCTGTGCTTTCACTCGGTCTCCATTATTGCAAAAGGAGCTAATAGGAAGAAGAGCTGGAGTCGGGTACCATTTTTGCTCAACTGAGTTGACGTTCATGATCATAGATCTCACACCCTTGGACCTTTCTGCAGCAACACCACCACCACTATCTCCATTCTATTGTCACCGTCCCTGCCTTTGTCACCACCACTTGCACCGTCATCACCAGCATCCTCTTGCTTATGACATTCTTCATGACAATAATGGCAAAAGGTGCCTGTTATTACCACAGCACCGACTTGGTGGCTCTCATGGCCAGGATCCTGAGGATCGAGATGGGGACAGAGCGAAGGTAAGCGTGGCCATGAGGCTGTGACGTCAGAGAAGGAGGCAGCTGCTGCTCTTGGGTTCCGCTGTCACCTCCTTCCTCACCCACCGTGGGGGGGAGGGCGGTCCTTTGTCCCAACTCGCCTTTCTAATGAGTAGAGCCTATAAAGCAGGAATCTGGGGCTAATGCTAAAGGAGATTATAAGATCACTCGAACTCACTTCTTTTCTCTTTTCTTTCTCCCTCCCTTCTCTCTTCCTTCCTTCGTCCTTCCTCCTTCCTCCCTCCCCATTCCTCCTTTCCTTTCTTCCTTCCTCCCTTCCTCCTTCCTCCCTTTCTTTCTTCCCACCTTCCTTCCTTCCTATAAAGAAACCACAGACCATGGAAAGAAAAAAACAATTGTCCAACGTGACCCAAAGTGAGTCCCAGACAGGCTAGACCTTTTGATAAAAAGTCCCGTGCTTCCTCTGTAGGTGAAAGGGTCCCGGGAGTCAGTTATGTTCCGCCTCGAGACTGCCCCGTTTGGGGCAAAGAAGGTACCTTTGATGGTGGCAGTCCCCGGATGGGCAGAAGGGAGCCTGCCACTCGGCCTGGGCAGGGAGTGACTATGCAGGGCAGACTCAAGGAGGTGAGGGATTAGGCGCCGAGGGAGATGGGATGAAAGAGCCACTATCAGTGGCTCCTTTCTGTGTCCCGAGAATGACCTCCTCTGACCTCCTCGAAGCCACACCCATTGTCACATGTGGGAATGGCACCCACGTTGTGACTCGGGGGCTGTGCTGTCCCAAGCCACATCCTTCTGGGGGTGCAGACAACCTCACAGACAGGTCAGAGGCAGTCTAAGCGACAGGAGGCCTCTTCTTCCCAAAGAGTTAGAACTGCAGCAGGAGAGACTAACGTTAGATATTAAGGGGGACATCCTGTCTAGAGAGGATTCCTGGGCTTCCTGCCAAGGAGACTATGGGCTCTTCTAACAGTGAATTTTCCCAACAGCTGTCTAAGAAGACGTTTACCCAGAGGCAAGGGATTGGTCCCAGTGACCTCAGAAGTCTCCTCTGGGTTTAAGATTTCTATGAACTAAAGTCTATGAGGATAAAATGCCTACATGTGCGATTCTGGGGGCCTGGCTTGTCCCCTGTGGGCGGCACGATCCTGAAGGAACTGTCATCATGTCATCCGTGCAGTCGTACATGCAAACATGCCGAACGTCACTCTGTTGAACACGGACCTCGGAGGTAGTCCAGGCACGTTGGGTAGCACAAGGTGAGCGAGAGGGCGAACGCAAAGGCCCCGGGTAATGCCGACAGCTGAAAGGCCTCAATTAGAGTGAAAGGAGTTATCTGGTATTTAAATAATTATTAGATTGAAGGAATAATCATGGGTTTGAGCTGATTTTCTCCCCACTGTCACCCTGATGGCGTCTATAATATTATTATTCAAATGCCCATGATTCTCATTGAGGAGAGACCAGGATGGAGAGGATAGAGTGGGGGAGGGGGCGGCGAGCACGGAGGGGCTGGGGGGAGGCTCATTTAATCTCCATGTGACAGGGCTGCAGGAGGTACGATTAGTCTTTTTCTTATTTCAGCTGTCACTCATGCACAGACACCGAAGATTGTTATTAGCGTATTTTATGCACGCGATTTAAAGGGAAAAGGGGGGGGTGCTGTGGGGAGAGGGAGAATTTCCTACAGAAAATAAAGGGACCAAAGGAACAATTTAGATGTCACTGCTGTACCAGCTGCGTTTGCTTCATTAATCGAATGTCATTTTTCCCCCAGACTCTGTGCTGTTATGTGAAGCTAAGTGACTACATCTGGCCCCAGAGCGAGAGGAAGAAGGTGAGGGGAGCCCGAGGGGGAAAACGGGGCCTCTTGGCATCCGTCCCTGAGGAGGGGGAATGGAGGATACTGGACGATACGGTGGCCCTACGGTGTGTGTTGAGACAACTTCTGGTGACAGATTCTAGCCACCTTCTCTCACTGTGAGCAGGGAGATGCTCCACTCGTTTGTGCCTGGGATTCCCGTCACAGGTGGGTGAGCAGAGCCAGGAGCCAAGCACTGGGGAGTAAGAGAAGGGAATGTGGGGGGTGCCCTAGGGGTTCCAATCGGCAGTGAAAGAAGAGCCCATGTTCTGGGCGGCAAGGCAGTGAGGGTCTGGGTGACCAGAGCTGTGTGCGGTTCTCTGCTCTGGATCCCACATGATGACATGACAGCCAAGGACTCGACCTCTCAGACGGCGCAGGGGGCAGAGGCGGAGTGACAGGGCAAAGTGCAGAGCCTGGGTCCTGGCAAGAAAGGCAGAAAGGCAGGGTTCGGAGTTCCATCATGACCCCCCCCCAAGTTTGTGTGGTGAAGTCCTAACCCCCAGCGCCTCAGAATGCGACTGTATTGGGAGACGGTGACTTTACAGAGGTAATTAAATTAAAATGAGGTCATTAGGTTGGGCCCTAATCCAAATGACTGGTGTCCTAATAGAAAGGGGAAATTTGGACATAGAGGCCGACAGGCACAGAGGGAAGATCAAGCAGAGAGACGCAGAGAGAAGATAGCCATCCAGAGGCCAAGGAGAAAGGCCTGGAACACACCCTTCCCTCATGGCCCTTGGAAGGAGCCAGCTTTCCAGACACCTCGACTTGCAGCCTCCAGAGCTGGGAAGTCAGCCCGCGGGTGGCACTTGGTTAGAGCAGCCCTAGGGAGCTAACACAGCAGGGGCACGGAGAACATACTCCCCCATCTCCCATCGTGGTTCGGGGGGTTGTTCTTTTAAAGGAATCGGGCGTGTAAGCAGGCCCGTGCAGGCACGCGTGTCTGTGCAGGCACGCCAACACAGGGCCCAGGCAGTAGACATGTCAATCTCCATGTCTCCGTGGGAACTGACGGCAGCAAACATCCTCTTTCACCAGCGCCCAACTGAGGCCCAGGGACCTCAGTGGCGCTGCCTGTCACTGCTTTATCCTCGGGGGTTCAGAGATGGCATTTGCTGCCTCTGGCTCATGGAGCTCTTCCTGCGAGTGGCTCCTGTCCTCTCTGCTGCACCTGCCCGGAGGAGAGGGGAGTCACCTGCAGGCCCCTAGAACCCTATGGGAAACTCTGTGCCTCCCTCCAGCAGACACCAGCTCCTCTCCCAGCTCTGTTACCAGACCACTGCCTTTTTTGCCCCAGGTGACGGGTTTTCTGTTGCTTCCCGCAACCCGCCCCCACCACCCGCTGCTCTCCCAGTGGGCTCCGCCGGGGCCCTGGAAACCACACCAGCTCTCCCAGGGCCTTAGCAAAACATGCGGTGTTTGTCCTCTCCCCTCTCAGGCCATAAAAGCTTGGAGTTGTCTCCCTGAATTATGAAGGGTTCCAAAGACACGCACACACACACTTGAGGGGCGGTGGAGGGGAGGGGGCTCGGCTCCTTTCTGGGGCAGTGCCTGGGCTAGCTTCACAAAGTCAAAACAAGATTCATTACCCTGGGGCCAGGAGCAGGGAGATACACCGCCTGACCCTGCAGACCTGCCCCATATGTCATGGGCCTGTCAGAAATCTCCCAGAATTCCCTTTATTATCTAAAGGTCGCCCCCCGGGCAGCGCTGAGAGAGCCCATGGTCTAAACTAAACTCCAAGAGCAATCAATTTCAAGCAGCTGCCCGCCCCGCCCCCCTTCCCACTCCCCCTTCTGCAGGCTTTGCCCTCTTCAACCCCCTCTGGGGGATGGCCAAGGAGGAGCAAGCCTTGCCATGGCCACCTCACCCTTGGGGCAGAAAGAATTGCGGCAAGTTAGCGGGACTCTGAGCATCAGGCCCTGGGAACAAGCCTGCCCTGGGCACGGCATGGGGCCTTGAAAGGTCACTTGGCTTCTCCTGTGACTCTGAGCTGGCCCCTGCTTCAACCATCTGAGAAGTGGGGTCACTGTTCTGGTAGGCATTTTGGGATGAAAGAACAGAAAAAGGAATTCTCCGGCTCCTTCCAAAGGCAGGCTAGGCATCAACATGGGGATATGGCTTTGCTAAACTGAGTTGGTTTCGTGCTAAAAGCCTTCGTATCCCAAGGGCCACGAGTAGCATAAGTCAGCCACTGCCACTGCCGTTTGTCTCCTATAGCAAAAAGTAATAAAGAGGAGCCGCCATTCTTATACTATTTATTAGCTGGTTGCTAAGTGGCCCACTGTGTTAGACCCTTTGCACATGCCATGGAGAATTCTGTGATTACCCTGCAAGATGAGCGTTCTCCTCCCCATTTCACGGATGAAAAACCCGAATCTCGGCAAGACTGAATTGCTAGACCAGGGTCATTCCACTAGGAAGCAGGACCTCCTGATGGCCATGTTTCTCCACTATTCCACACCACCTACATATTCGGATGTTATTTTTCAACCAAACCCTCTCATCCCTGGTCTGGGAAAACTCAGCAGAATGTTAAGGAAGACCTGGCATGTACTTTATTTCAAAGGTCAAAACGTGAGACTCCCATTTTACTTTGGTACTGAAGCAGGGCCGGGGGTGGCGGGAGGGTGTGGGTTGGGATGATGGTTACAAGGTGGATTCTGGGGCTGTTTTGTGGCAAGAGGTCTGCCAGCTTGCAGTCAGCTTTCAGAGACATTCCAGATGACCTTTCCAAGGAGCCCAGAGACATATCTCCTGCCTTCTCACCCCATCCTTACTGTACACGGGAGAGCCATGGGGCTCTGGGGTTGAAATGGGGCAGGAGAGCAGGGCACATGGTAGAAAGTACCCGACTAAATTGTTAAATAAATTACGGTTACCACACAATGGCATATTACGCTGCCATTAACTGTAATGTTTTCAAAGAATAATGACACAGCTCCGATTCACAGCAGTGGGAGGGAAAGCAAGAGAAAAGGAGAGGAAGAAAGAACCCAAACAAAACACCAGGCATTCCTCTCAGCTCTCCGCCAGTGGCCTGGCCCAAAACCCCACTCACTTTCCCGGCAAGCTGCCCAGTCTTGTGTCTCTTGAAGGAAAACCGCAATGGCCTTGACCATTCCCTGGCACATCCTCCTTCTCTTGGGGACCCTCCTGCCTCTCTGCTACCCCATGGATCCCAGAGCCGTCCACTGACCGCTGACGTGCTCCAGGGACAAGGAGCTCTCCCCACCACTGCAGCTACGTCCTCACGGCAGGGAAAGGAGCCACTGGGGTCAGATCCATGTGTGTTTCTTAAACCTCGTCCTTTTCCAGAAGTCAGGCTTCCCAAAGTTCAAGAGTGGGTCTCCTTACCAGCAAGCCTGGTGTCATCTCCCTGAGACTGAAAGACTGGCCCAGACTCTCCTCCAAGACGGACCCCAGTGAAAGCCACTGGCAGCGAAGATTTGGCCGCAGATACCCTACCTGGTGTGCCTCGTCCTGCATCACTCCCTGTGCTTCAAACTCCTTGTCTGTTTGCCAGACCCGTGGCCAGAGGGTGATATCCACCTATGGCAACTCCTTCTGCTACCCAGATAGACTCTAGGCTGGACTGCCAAGTCCCCAAGTTCAAGTTCTTCCCAAGCTGGCTCTTCTTCCTACAGCTTCCCCTCCCCCTCTCCCAGAGTGACTCCACTCCCAAAGAACCGGTTCCCGTGCTGAGTCCACAGGACACGTTGCAGAGTTTCATTGCCACAGCCGCTCTCCCTGGAACACCTGTCTCCACAATCTTCTTGGCCTATCCAAGCCCTGTGCATCCTTCAAAGCTTCGGGAAGGCTCGAGGACCTCCCCACCCCTCATCACCTCTCTTTCCTCCAAAGCCAGCCAGAAAGCGTTGTTTTTAGCACATGCTGCATTGCTGTTGTTGGCTCTCTTGTTATAGGACTGTGTCCTACTCTCCATCGAATTAGAGGCTCTTAGGTAAGAGTTCAGGAATAATCCCTGGCTCTTCGGCATCCCGTGATGGGTAGCACGACGCCTCTCCCTCAGTTCTGTGCTCGGTCTGAGTCATGACAAGCAGGGGAGAGGGGACATGGGGATGCCCATGTGCTTTTCTCAGCAACTAGTCTGCTAGTTCCGGAACAGGGCTCTCCCAGAAGGGGGTCAAACTCATGGTGGTGCATGTGTGGCCAGGCAGCAGACACAGGGAAGACACTGTGGGCTTTGGGGACAGACCTGGGCTCAGGTCTTGCTCAACTACTTCCTAGTTTGGTGACCTTGAACCTGTTATTTAACCATTTGGGCCCCGATCTCCCCAGCTGTGGAAGGACACCTCTCAGGGTGAGAGACAATGGATGTGGAAAGTATTCTGCAAACTCCACCGCTTTGAATAAACACCCGTGACCCTTGTTTCTGTTTTTGGAGAAACACTGCACGAGGACATCACCCCCTTAACAGCAAATGGCTGCCCTGTGTGTGCTGGTGACAAAGGCTGGAGGCTCTGTGTGAGCCGGGTGATGCGAGATTCTTAGGACGGGGAAGTCTCTGAGGTCCTGGCCTCTCAGGAGGAACTGGGTACCACTGTCCCTTGTCTCTGTTCTCCCCAGTCCCTGAGCCCCACGCTTTCCAACTCACCTCCCACTTCCTCTCGTCCTGAGAGTGATTTAAGGGCCACTTCTGCTGCTCTTGGTGATTCACCCAGGTGCCCTTGGCAGGAAAGCAGGAGGGAAGGAGGAGAGGAGGAGCAGGAGCCTGTGCCGAAGACTGTCCCCGGGCTGGAGCTCTGCATTCTCTAGACTCTTCCCAGACCGGGTCTGGCCACCATGAGGGGTAAAGTCCCCCCTCCCACCCCTACCTGATCCCCCCCTGCCTCTCTTCCTCTCCAGTGCTCTTCTGAACTGACAGTCAGCCTCCAAATAAAAAGTTGTCACTCCTTTTTCAGAGGAAGCTTCCTAAGCAGGCCGTGTCCCCACCCTGTGCCTTCCCACCTTCTGTTTCTATTCTTCTTCTCTCTTTGTCTGAGACTCTGAGCTCCTGCAGGAAAGATCCTGAGCTGCCAGGCAGCCTCTCTTAAGTAACAGTCATGTTCACACCCCTGCACACGGAGCAGGAGTGCTCTGGAGCTGGATAAAAGGGACACATGTGGACCAGGAAGGGTTGCCATTCTGGAAAGAGACCCGTCCACTGAAGGGGCTTGTCGGTGCCAAGATGCACAAGCATGTGGTCCACAGGACCCTTACCACCTGGAGTGGCATCAGCCCCTTGGGGAGACCTGTGTAGTCCCATCAGCTTGCAATGTCTAGGACCCCAGCCCTCCTGGGAGGGCAAGTGAAGGACACAGTTATCAGAGAGGCAGAGAGGCTGACACAGGGGGAGAAGAATGTGCTGGAGGGAAAGCTGGTGGGGGGTGGGCGGGTGGGGGTGATGCAGGCTGGTGCAGCAGGAGAGGGGAGTTGGGGGGGGTGGGAGGGTGTGGGGCCTGGGTCGGGAGATGAAAAGAACTCCCTGAGTGAGAATCTGGCTCAGATGATGAATGGGGTGTGAGAGAAGAGCCTGGAAAAGGGTAAACAGCCAGGAGGGAAGCAGGAGGGAGGGAGAGGTGGGGAGAAAGAATGTTGGGGTCAAAGAGCAGAGAACGCTCTCTCAGAGTGATTGGTTCAAGATCCAACATGTTGCACGGCGGCATGGGTGCACATGTGCACGGAGACGGGCTCGGCCACGGCCTCCCCTCCCATGGCCCTGCCAAGGTGTGAGCAAGTCAGCTTCTCTGCCAGACCCATTCTGTGCCCTCTGCGAAACCTTTCTTCTGCTGTTTTGTTCTCAGAACCCAAGAGCCATCCCCACCCCCCGGCCCGTAATAGAAACTGCCACCGGCACAGCGATACTAGAGCTCACTAAGAATGTTCCATACGCTATGTCACTGGCGTACTCCTCCCACAGCCTGTGCGGGAGAGCTGCGGCAGGTGAGAAGACAGGTATACCTGAGACGGAATGTTCTAGCAAAGGTACCAAGTGTGGAAGGGAGACTTGGGGCTCATGTTAGCCCTGCTGCTCTGCTCCCTGGAGCTGGAGGTGTCACCCCCTGAGATCTCCAAAGTGAGACGACTTGCTTCAGGGATCACTCACTGCCTCCAGCTGGGCAAGACTCCAGTCCTACTCAGGAATGCCCTTTGGAATGGGGGTGGGGTATCAGGAGCTCAACTCAGAGTTGAGTTCTTGCAGACTTCCGTGAAAGAGGGAAAGGCCTGGTGGGGAGCTTCTGGCCACCCGCAGAAAACCATTCAGCTCCCATCCAGCCCTGGCTGGTGGGAAGGAGAGGGGCTGGAGGCAGCCCCCAGGGCTAGCGCCGGTGGTGGCTGATGGAGAGTCCAGAAGCAGGACTCTGTAAGGACAGAGGCTGGGATACCAAAGTCCCCAGGGCCCTCTAACTGCTCTTACCTGTGGGGCAGAGAATTAGCTGCCGCCTTCCCCTCTGAGGACCTACCTGCCCCCCACCCCCTGCAACCAGCCCGAGAGGAGAGCACCGCAGCCCCCACCTGCCAGGGACGTCTCTCCCACCCACCTTCTCCCGGCTCTCTCCCCTGGTCCTGCTGCTCTTCAATCCCCAGCCCTGGCAGATCACTGATTAATTCGGGGCTGTTTAATAACCCTTCCATTTCGATGAAACAAGCTGTCTTGTTTTCTTTATTTTTAACACCGACTTTCGTTTCTTTGCTAAGCATCGTACTGTCATTTAAATTTCTCTGTCTCCAACCAAGCTGATAATAGACTGGAGTGAGCAGCTGCTTCCGTCCTGTTTATGACAATGATTAGAAGTTAGAGCTGTGCAAGCAGAGAGCTGACCAAGACTCCGCTCTGACGGGTCTGCCCCTGCTTGTAGACGCAGTGCTCACTTTAACGTGATGATGAGAATTCTGGCTCCAGGGGAGCCCAGGGCTTAGCCCAGCCTAGCCTTCCTGGCACCCTGTTCAGAGGGGAGTCATGGGGGTGGAGGGGGGAAGAACCGGCGATATTTACTGTGGAATTAAGTCCAGCAGCTGCGGGTCATTCTCACGAGCCCGGGCCAACACAACACTTCACTTCCAGCAGAGCCTTTTTCCTCGGCTATGAGCAGTGAACAGGGACTCCAGGTTATGGGACCCAGAAGTAGATGGGGATCTCAGCCATCACCCATCGTACCTTTCTGCTCCACAGAGGAATCCCTTCTTCAGGCCCGGCTTTCACCTTCCAACCTCTGTTTAAATTCCCCAAATGCAGCAGGGCTCATTCCCTCCCTGGAGGGCCCCTTCTGGGTCAGGTTAGTCCCTCTCTCTTCCGGCCCCCGGCAGTACTTACACTGAACTTGTGCGAGCATCCTTCATGTGCATCCCCTGACTCCCTTGACATATTGTAAGCCTGTCACGAGCTGGACGGGGACATGCCTTCCTCCCAGAACACTTGGAGCACAGTACATATTCGATAAATGCATGTTCAATCAAATTAAACCATGTTGCACCAACCTCAATCTCTGCAAATAATGCACCCTTCTTCTACTTGGGCGGGCTCTTGGAGAAGTGTCGTCTTTCTCTACCTGGGCACGTGTCCTGCCTCTTCCTGTCCTGAGGCTGTAAATGGTGGGCTGCCCAGGGGCCAGGACCCTGCTTTTCCCTCCAGGCCCTGAGAGACTCCACAGCTGGTGGAAGGCTCAGCCAAGAAAGCTGTGGCATGCGGAGGGAGCCAATCAGGTGGCCTGGACCAGGTCCTCTGGATCCCAGTTCCCCTGCTCACTCCCTCCGCGTTGGCCCTGTGAGAAAGCTCACAGGTGCCAGGTGCACAAACTCTGGCTGGCCTGCCGCTCCCCGATCCCCGGCAGCCTCCCAGCCAGGCCCGTCTGCAGGCAGCTGCTCTGGCCATTGTCTCACCCTCTTCAAGTGCTGGATGCTGAGTCTATAGAGACCGAGACACAAACAGTGCCCACAGTGCCTCCAGGGGAGGGAGGGGCGGCCTGGCTGTGCCAGAGCCATTGACTGTGCAAATAGCAAGGCTTGTGGTGGATGGAGGAAAGCTGCTTGGAGCAATTGAAAAGAGGGGGATTTTTCTACACCACGCTGAGCAGCTCCACGGAGAGGCAGTGTGGGTGCCCTAGTGCCCGCGGACTGGCAGAGAGCGGGAGACGTCGGTTCTCAGGGAGTACTGCTTCACCCTGAGGTGCCTGCCGGCTCAAACTCAAGGGAGGGAGGGAGAGAGAGTGGTGCCTGGGTGGCTCAGTCGGTTCAGCGTCTGCCTTTGGCTCAGGTCATGAACTCGGGGTCCTGGGATCGGTGCTTCTGTGTGCTCATTCTCTCTCAATAAACAAATAAAATCTTGAGAGAGAGAGAGAGATTGAGATGGGGGAGGTCACTGGGCAGAGCTGTGAACTGGGAGACTGGAAGACCACTGGCTAAGGGCTGGAGGGTGCTGGGTTCGGCTGGGGCAGACACATGTCCTTGCACGTGGAGGCCTCTGCATGGCCACTTGCTGTGGGACTCCGGACCGTCTACGTACCTAGTTCGGACTCGGGTTTCACATCTATGATATGAGCCTGGGTAAAAGCTGCTATCAAATCCTCAGAGACCATTTCCAGGTATTCTACGTTTAACACCCATTTCTTTTGTAATTCAAGTTGTTTTCTCAAAAGTGATTTAGGAAAAAAAAATCAAGGCACCCTGTCACTCTCATTTTTCCACAGCTGGCTCTTGGACAGGGCTGTCAGTGCCCAGGACTCGCTCCTTCCAGAACCGCCTTCTGCGGTTCTGCACTTCCCACAAGGGACAAGGCTCCTTGTGCCTCAGCTGGATGGGATGGCAGGGGGCTTCTTGGGCTGAGAGATGACAGCTGATGCATCTCACCAGCCATCCTCCTGTTGTGTGCAATGATCAGCGCTGGCCAAGGGTCTAATCCCGGAGGCCTATGGTCCAGCCTGGGCTCTGGGACCGCCGATGCCCTTCATGCTGAGTCTGCCTCACAAATACTCATGCTCTGAGAAGCGCTCTCTCTGCAGAAGAGACACAAGCCTTCCCGAAGGCAGGCACCAGAGGGGCCCAAGAGATCTGCCCCTTCTGCCATGGGAGGCGGACTCCCAGAAATATGCCGGCTTACCAGTTCTAGAACAGTATCAGTCATCGTGACCCTTAAAGCCAAAGTCACCAACACCCTAAGGGTAGCATGTTCAGAATTCAAATTCCAGCCACACTGGTTAAATTTACCCATGAGCCATGCATGTGGCCTTTCCTCTTGGTTTCCTGTCTCCACTGAGACTTATACCTATTTTTCTTTTTTTTAAAAAGATTTTATTTATTTATTTGACAGAGAGAGAGAGAGATCACAAGTAGGCAGAGAGGCAGGCAGAGAGAGAAGGGGAAGCAGGCTCCCTGCTGAGCAGAGAGCCCGACGGGGCTTGATCCCAGGACCCTGAGATCATGACCTGAGCCGAAGGCAGAGGCTTAACCCACTGAGCCACCCAGGTGCCCCTATACCTATTTTTCTATAGAAGAACCTTTAGCATACAGATTTCCTTTAAGTAAAATCTTATTTTCTCAGAAAGTTCCAAACCAATTCAGAGGGAGAGAGAGGAGGAAAATGTCCCTAGCCTGGCTTTATTCCTGCTCTAAATTTTAGAATAGTTTTGCATATTTGCAACAATTGTCATTTTTCCAAATCCCCTGTTCTCCAATGCCCGCCTCCAGAAACAAAGGGCAGTGAGGCTCCTTGGGTGGTCACGCAAAGCTTTCATCTCCACTGTACAGATGGAGAAACTGATTACAGGATAAGGGGCAGGAGCCACCTCTCTCAGTGAGTGCTCCCTCCTGCCCCCCTCCTGTGATCAGAAAGCAAATGGTGGATGAGCCCCAGTGGGCAGGTGAGAAATCTTTTAGGAAGAGGAAGAGTGACAACTGTGACGGAAGGCCCTTTGTTCCTGGTATTAGTACCTTACTCTGATACCAGGCTCTTCCTGGCCATCTGTTCCAACACCCTTCTCGGGGGTTCCAAACCTCCTACACAAGGGTGCCAGGTGTGGCTTCCCAGCACCACAGGTAATTCACATCATTCCCCCCAAGTGTCTCACAGCTGGGTCCTCTGGTGCAGGAAGCTGAAGGGCTCCACACCCTGGTGGGGGGGGGGTCCCTCAGAATGGGGTGGTGGACTTGAACTGTGTTCATTTCTGTATAAAACTCAGAGGAGTATTTGCCTAAGAGCAACCCCGGTGGTATGGGTTTTCGTTCCACAGAATGTCAAAGGACTTGGCAGGAAGGCCTAGGTGGCTGGGGTGAGGGTTCGCGGGCCAGTCTGACCTCCTCTCTCTGGGAACGCACCACCAACGGCCAGCATGGCGCGTGCGGAGAGCAGGTACCGCTCGCTGGCCCCAAGAGAGGGCTCTTGTGTCTGGGGACAGGGAGGGAGTGGTCTTCCCGTCTGGCCTTGACCAAGGCTCCTGCTGAGGACAGTGGAGAAAGTAAGTTCTTCTCCCTCAAGTATCTCTGTTGCTCAGAAGAAAAAAAAAAAAGGGTAAGCCTGGGGAGCAGTCGTGGGAGGCCAGAGGTCAGAGGCCAACGTAATATTTACCCAGCCCTGCCGAGGCCTTTCGCTTTTATAAAGCAGGAAACCACTTCAAAGCAGCAGCATCCCCTCTTGCCACTTCTGTCTGCTCTCTGGTCCCTCTCCCTTACAGGGGGCGCAGGGATTTTTTATCTCCTTTTCCTCTCCTCCTGAACGTTCCCTCTCTCCCTTAATGGGGGGAGCCTCCGCTCTGCCTCCTGCTCAGAGAAGTTCCACAGTTTGTCCAGAGTTGCGGAGCAGTGACAAAGCCAGGGCTTCCCCGACATTCTGAGCCTGTCTTGTCCCTAGATTTCTCGTTTGCCCCGAGAGTGAGTGGCCGACCACTTTGGGACATGGGCAGGTGCGGGGTTAGTTCCTTCTCTGAAGCCCGCATTCTACAGCCTGAGCCGAAAGCAGAAAATGAGGACAGGAAGAGGCCCTGGACCCTAGAGCCTAGTGGTTCTGTACATATGGGGGGGAGGATCATAAACTTCTTTCTTCATACACATACACACACACGTATGTATCACATACACATACAGATCCACATATATTTACACATACATATGCATAGATTAAAGGCCTCTTGAAGCCCAAGCATTCCCCCTTGTCCCATCTGTCCCAATGCAGGGTCTGCCCACCCCAGATCTTATGTGGCTATTTTAAGCTGCAGGGAGAGTATGGCCTTCCACTATAGGATTGGATAAAGTTTTTCCATTGAGTTGAAATCTTCCTCATTTTAACCTCCTTTCATTCATCCTTCCTGCCTTCTTTCTGGACGGAAACCTTAAGAAGAGATTGGTCCCTTCTTCAAGGTAAGCAACAGGGCAAAGGTGGCTGGTGGACTTGGCTTGCCTGCCCAGCCAAAGGTGTAGGGGTAAAATCCGATTTTCTTTTCTCTCGGGTCTGATCCACTTCATGAGTTCATTCAGGTAAGAGTGGGCGAGTTAAAAGGAGGATTCTGGACACTGAAATGTGAACACAGATGAGTAATAACATTTCCTGATGAACCACGTGGGCATCTCACCGCCAGGACCGGAAAGGGATACAATTTGCATAGAATGCAGAATGGAAAGCCCTCGGGAGTGTGGGCCATGGCGCTCTTGCTCTCGGATGTTGAGTAACAGAGAACAAGGACGTGGGGGTCCGCTGAAAATCCCAGAGAACGAGGGGAATCAGGGGGTAGTTCTGAGAAGGTGAGGAATGGGACAATGTGAGACAGTCATTCCTGACAGTCAGCTGAAGTTGTCAGGCATGTGAGTCTCTCTCCTGGAAATCTCCACCTTCCACTGACCAGAGCCAAAGTTTCCAGGAGCTTCTGTGCCTTCACCTTCCCGGTCCCCCTAGCTCACCGTTAACTCCATCCTGCCGTGTAATAAGGTTTCCTTGGAGGCTGCTTGGCTTAGGTAATACCCCCTTCCCTGAAGCTTACTATTTCTGGGAGGGAGCAGCTCTTACTTTTTCATCTTTGTTTTGGTGCGACTCCATCGCCAGCACTGCACAAGTATGTGATTATGTTCTATTTACATGAAAATGGGTTCCGTTCTCTGCTTTTGGTGTCTTCCTATTCGGTTCAATGCAAGGGCAGGATGGGTGGCGCACTGACCCATATACCAAGGGTATAGTTGAGGGGATGTCCTAGGGTCCTCCCTCCTCCCCTCTTCCATCCCCTGCAAACCCAAGCAAGCCACTAAGGTGAGAAGGGAGGGTGCTTAAAGACAGGAGGAGAGAGCCTGGGGTGAGCTCCTTGACCGCGTAGACAAGCACTGGAGGCGCCTCTGTCCTCTCTCTCTCTCTGTGTCTCTCTCAGCTTCAGAGAGAACGTTGTTGTGGGGGGCACGGAGGAAAGAGGTTCATTCATGGGCTGCTCACGCTGAGCCCCAGGATCCCTGCCCCTCTTCCTTCTCAAGACAAGGTGAACTTTCGGAGGGCAACTCCACTGCCTTTTATCTCTCACACTGAAAGGAATTTTAGCCAAGGAAAAGCGGGATTAAATTTTCATAACATGACACATTTATCCTGTTTTTCTTTTTTCTTTTCTCTTTCCTTCCTTCTTCCCCTCCGCTTGACCCCAGGTAAATAGGGGCCGAAGGGAAGCGGAGATGCGGCCTCAGAGGCTGGTATCAGAGCTGAAAAGAAGCGGGTCTCTGGCCCCCTGCCCGTCCCCAGACGTCCATCTTTTTCCAGACCCCTGTTAGACCATGATTATCTCCTCAGATGAGAAAAGCCTCTGGACTCTGTTCCCTCTCCAAACTGTCCTCTGCAGAAACGAAAGGGGGGAATTATGATTCAGAGAAAGGCTCCCACAGAGAATATGAAGACGAAGATGAAATCAGCAACGCAACGTGTGTTTGGTTCCTGAAACTGTTTCTAAAAGAGTCACCTCAGGAGCAGTTTTGCCACCACCTGGGAAGATCTTAAAAATCCACATTTGGGTAGCTGGAAGGGGGTGGGAGGGGGAGGCATGTGAAGGCACCTTGGGCTTGGGCCAAGAACTTCCGCTGCTGATAAAGAAAGGCAAGAGCCTCTTGGCGGGCAGGCCAGCAGACTGCGCTGCCTGCGAACTCGAGAGGGCAGCCCCTTCCCCAGGGCCCACCCCCAGATGCACCCTGTCGGGCCGGCTGGGGCATCCCCACTTAATGCCGCCGACGCCTTTCCCAGACGGCGGCCCGGAGGTCCCACTGGCAATAGGACCCTACCAGTTGTAGTCTCTGGGTAGTGACAGCTGGGAGTTCCTAATATATCTACTTCTTTCTTCTCAAAAAAAAAAAAAAAAAAAAAAAAAAGGCACAAAAACCACTGTTTAGGGCCAAGCCTGGTTTTCAAGAGCCCCCTCTAGTGGAGATAACCTGCTACTTCAGCTTCCCACTGCAGCCCAGATGGAGCATCGTCTTGCCTGGGAAGACTGAGCACAGCTCCCTTCTGGCTGCACTGTTCTTTCCCACTTGCTTTCGGTGTTTGCTCTCAGCTCTTTGTGTCCCGTTTACACCGTCAGTCTCTCCGTCCTTATCTTCCTTTCCCGTCACCCTGCTTCTCTGTGTGTCTGTGACTGTTTCTCCATCGGGACTCGGGCTTTCCACATGTGACTTTGCTCCTGCATCTTGTTGGTCTGCCTGCTTGGTTCATCTGCTGCCTTTTTTTTTTTTTCTTAACTTCTGAAGTTCCGGACACCGGGTCTGACGAACTGGAAATGCTCTGACATGACCTGGGATCATATGACCCACTCTCAGAGAACCTATATAGGGACTTGCCAGCCAGATCACAGAAGCACTAGGACAATCCACAGTTCTGGAGAAGGGAACTTGGACAGGAACTCTCCCCTCCTCTGTGCCCCAAGCAAACCTGGGCCATCTGGGTTGATACATATGTTTGAAACATTGTCGAACCTGAGCTTGGGGTCTTGAGTGGAACCAGCCTGCTTCCCTCAATCAATTCTCTCCACCAGCCCCCACCCCCCTCCAGGTCACTGAGAGGCATGCTGGCATGAAACAGCGGGCAATGCCTGGGTGAAGGGACAGCTGGCGAGGGCTGGGGGAAAGGGGGTGCCCCTGCCAGGGAAGATGGGGGAGGGTTCTTGGGGGCCAGGACTGAGCCTCTGGCTGGAGCAAGGAGGAGACAGAACAAGTGTTTTGCTGAGCTGGCGTTGGGAGGGGGTGGTGGTTGGTGGTTGCGGGGGGGGGGACCCGCAGGGAACACCTGCTGGGCTTCTGGGTTTCTGAGACAGATCCTTTCCCCCCTAAGCAGGAGATCTGGCCAAGGCAGGGCAGGGGGTTAATGGTTAACCAACTGCAGGAGCAGGGAACTTCTGCACTGCTCAGGCCTAAGCCCTCTCTGTTCAGCTCTCACCCTCCCCTCCTCCTCTTACTTTACACTCTTGCCCGGTAGGGACCCTGCTCCCCAACAAAGAACTTTCTCGCCTCTATTTCTGCCCTCGAATTCCAGATGGAACAGTGTGGAGCTAGATAAAGAGGTTCCATATGCCCCAGTGCCAGGGAATGGGGGCCCGGAGAGCCGGAGGGCTAAGCCGAGGGGAAAAGGGGTATCCCGTTCTTACCATCCATCCCTCCCAGGGCGCCTTGGGACCAGCCGTTTGACCCCAGGAAGAACTGCCTTTCTCTGTCTCCGCAGGGCTCACCTTTAGAAATGACCAAAAAAGAAGTGGACGCACACCCAGCCTTCATTTACTCTAATCAGGCATGAAATCTTTGTAACTAAGTGAAAAAACTGTTTCCCATAAGGGAATCGGTTCCATTCATCATTGTTGGAGCTGAGCATATGTGAAGAGGAGAAAGAGAATGTTCACATATAATGAATTGATAACAGACTGCCCCTGGGTGAGGGCGGCGGTGATGGGGGGGTGCAGAGGGGCGGTAAGGCGACAGCACCCCCAAGCCTGTTTCCACCAGTTTCCCTACGGACAGTCCTGAATTATTTGTAGTTAACAGACTGTAACACAATGCTCTGGGCTCTTTACGACTGGGATGGGGGGTGGGTGGGGGTAGGGGCTTTGGCTTGGCTTGGAACGCCTTACCTCTCCATTTGCCATGATGGACAGAAGTATATCGGGCCCCAGTCTGTGTGTGTGTGGAGACAGCTGTGTGGCAATGCGGAGAGACAGCTGGGGGGCAGGGGGGGGTACTTTGCTGCTGGGAACAGGAACCGCCTCCCCCCACAACAAACGTTGTATCTTGGGGAGGCAGCTGTAGAACAGGAGGCGGGTTAGAGACTATAAACCCCCAAACAGTGACAGCTCCAGCCACGTAAATATTCCATAGTACCTGAACGGGGGGGGGGGGGGGGCTTCTGCTGCTGCCAGCTGGCGCCTTGTATATTTAACTGTGGCCCTGGTTCCCCTCCTGCTCTGGCGCCTTCTGGTATCACGCCCGCGAAATAGAGATTAACGGAATCATCAGAAGTATTCACAAATGGGAAAGGGGCCTAGTGGAGAAGGAGCTGTTCTTTGAGGGTTTTCTTTTTCACCACCTTTTAAGGATAGACTCCAGTATACCCGATGGGGAACTCCTATCATACATTTACTACACCTGCAGATTCTGATGGGCAAGCATGTGGGGGAAGGGAGGATGCTCCCCAGCTCTTTGGGGACAGGGATAGGTACTCAGGCCAGCTCTGAAAGGTGAGTCACCAACCTTATAAGGGTATGGTTTCTTTGGGGGGATGGACATCGTTTGCTCATGTGGACTTGGGTTGGAAGGCCAACCAGCCCCTCTGCCCTGCTCCAGACTGTGGGACATCCTGATCCTCCTGTCCTGCTAAAGAGAAGGGCCAGGAGGGGATTCTCCTGCCAGACTCATGACCCCTGGACAGAGGAGACCTTCTGGTACTTTTACTTTACCCCTGTATCCCCACTGCACATCGTTCCAAATGTCATTTCCATTTAACTGCTTTGCAAGCCAATTTGCCCCGTTCTAATGCAATTTGCTGAGGACAGTGAGGGAGCAAGAGAGGGCTGCCTGCATTGCCCTCCCTTTATCAGCGGGTCCCTGAGAGGGAAAGGCTCTTCCAGGTGACGCAGGAGGGCAAATTCTGGGATGAGGAAGGGTCGGCGAGAAAGGGGGAAATGCCGGGTGGAAGAAGGAAAAGAAAAACCACCTCACTCGGGCATCTTGACAGATTGGTCTCAGTTTCCTTGGTTCCCTACCCTCTCCCCTCACTCCACTTGCCCCCCCCCCCATTTCCACCCCCTAGGCCAAGGAGGAGAGATCACAGGTAATTAGTTCAAATGGTGCTGTGTGAGGAGAGGGGAAGTTAATGAATTCTCCTCTCTTGCTGGGAGGTCAGAGGGGCAAGGGCAGCTAGCAACTCCAGGAGCTTTCTGGGGTGATTGCACAAAAGTTGTGCATTTCATTTAGGAATAGCTGAATTCCTCCAGCCAGAGTGATCTCTTCCAGGGCTCTGTTACTCTGTTGAAGGCCCCAGAACCCAGAGTCTGCCCAGAGGGAAGAATGAAGTTTCAAGGTCTGGGAAAGAAGCCCAACAAGACAGGAGCCTGCTTCTGTGTTGGGGAGGGGATGGCTGAACTTGACTCCTACTCTTAAAACATCCAGCCCGGCCCAGATACCCATCTTAGTCGGAGGCTCACAAACCTTGTCCACCGTCCTTGTGAATAGCACGAAGAGAATGAATGGACCCCCACATTTTCGTGGGTTCCTCTGAGCTGCTAGAGCCCTAAACCACTGCCACAAGCTACAGCTGGCAGCCCTCCTCTCTCAAACGGGTCCTGTCCCTATGTCCCTTTCATAGACACTATTGGTATGTAACTGTCACCCTAGGCTCTTCCGTTCCTATGGGAGACCTGATCAGATTCCACTGCCGGGTTCATGGGGCTCTCATTTCCTAGACTCTTAAGGGACCTAGAACTCCCAAGCCCTTTATCCACCTCACCCCTATAATCACTCAGAGCTGAGTCTAAGCAGGCAGCTCCTCCTAGGGCAAGGGTCATGCCAAACAGGTGGAAATTTGTCACGGACCTGGAATGTCAATTTCTGGTGACTCTCCCTGCTCATCTAGACCAGAATTAATATTTACAGAGACTACCTGTGGGATGGATTAAGGAGCTAGAATGTTCTAAGATCCCTCCATCACTTGCGGGGTGGGGCAAGAAGGAACACATGGAGGGAAATATTTTCAAATGGTTTATTAGGAGCTTTTCGGACCCTGGGCAACCTCCTACTTCAGCCCCCAACGCTCTCGTGCTGCTCTAACCAGAGAACGGTGCTAATGGGTGCTCGACCACGAGGGAGCACAGAGAGGGTCATGGAGCACTTATCCCTACTCTGTGCCTTGGAATCGCTCCCTGAGCCTCAGGGACCCCGCGCGGATGATGCATTCCCCTTCCATTCCCAAGTCCCCTGATCCGAAGGAACAAGCAGCGGCCGCCAGGGACTGTGGCACCAGAGTGAACGCCTCCGAATCCAGCGCTGGCCACAGTGGCCTCCGGCTCCCTGGCTCGTGCAGGCGAGGCCCACTTTGGGCGCCAGCTCTCGGGACAGCCCCGCCGCCTCCGTGCTCCCCAAAGCCGCAGAGTGCCAGCAGGTGCGCGGCGGGGACGCGCCGCGGAGCGCCCTCCCCGCCAGGAGCCGGCGGCCGGCCGGGGACCCCCGGGCAGGAGGCGGCGGCTCTGAGTCCGCCCGCACCCGCGCGCACGCCGCGTTCCGGCCCGCGAAAGTGGCCGAGCCCGCGCGGGGAGTCGCGCGCCGCAGCCGAGCCCCCGGGCCCGGGGCCGGGACCCCAACCAGGCGGGCGCGGTAGCAACGGCCGCGGCAGGGGCGCGCGCTCGGGGAGAGGGCGGAGGGCGCCGGCGACTCGGAGCGCCCGGCCCCAGGCGCCGCTTACCCAGCTCGGCGACGTCGGTCTGTCCTTCCGTTCCCGGCCGGTCCGCCTCGGCCGCGGGCTGCCGAGGGCGGCGCGCTGCCCCTCTCGCTGCCCGCAGCTCGCAATCACGGGGACGACCAAATCCACATGGAGTCCAAATTCATTAAAATCCACGTCCAGCCGCCAGCCACTTATCTGTATTCCTGAAGTGGCCCCTCGGTCTCCGGTCCGCGCGCCCCTCAGTCCCCCGTCGCCCCGCAGCAGCCCCGCCGCGCGCTGTCGCCGGCTCGCGGGGGGAACCCGGAGGCGCCGAGGGGGCGTGTGGGGGTGGCTGGCGGTGTCTCTCCTGGGGACGCAGCAGAGCCCCGGCTGTCTTAGGATTTTTCCAGCGCGACTTTCCGGGCTCCTCTGACATCAGCAAGCCCGGCGCTTCCTTCCCTTCTTGCTCCCCGGTTCGGTCACAGTCCCATTTCCTCCGGGAACCTGGCTTTCTAGATCTATTTCGGGGCTGGCTCGGCTCGCTCCTGCGCCCGCGCTCCCCACCGCTCCCCAGCTCGCGGGGTCTGTCTCCCGATCGCTCGGCTGACAAATTCCCAGCAACTGCGCTCGGCCACCCTCCCGCTCCAGTCTGGCGCGGACGCCGCTGTGCCCGGCAGCTCCGGCTCCCGCGGTGGCGGCGGCGGCGGCGGCGGCTGAGTCCTCAGTGCCGGCCTCCCTATATTACCATGCAGCTCATTATCATAGAGGCCGCGCGCGTTAACCCCCTCCCTGCCGGCCGCGCCCGCCGGGCCGGGGCCGCGCCCGCCGCTGGCACCGCCGCGCCCGCCAGTCCCCTGTCCCCGCCCCCGCCCGCCCGGACTGCCTCCTCCGCGAGCTGTCAACAAAGGAGAATCAGGTTTGGCATCGGGAGGCCTCCGGGCTGCCCGCCCTGAGCCCAGCTCAGCCCGGACCCACCGGCCACCTTAAGTGGCCGAAGGGGCAAGGAAAATCTGCCAGGGCCTGGGGATTCGGGTGGAGGCCTTGTGAGCTCAGCTGGCGTAGCCCCCTGTGCGTACAGCTCAGGACTCCAGCAGAGTGGGTAAGGGCAGTGGGGATGTGCTCCCCCCAGCTCCCCCACCCCCGCCTTAGCATCACCTGTCGCCGCGCCCATCCTGCACACCTCCATCTTCATCTTTAATTTGAGTGAGGGGAGAGTGGGGAGGAACGGACTTTGGCAGATGCGGTCGAGAACGGGGCCTCAGAATCGGTGGGAGCAAATTTCCTCTGCTCGTGAATTTCAAAAAGCCAACAATCTGTCAAATGAGGTTTGAAGTTGTTATTATTATTTTTCTAATGCAAAGGTGAGCTTTGCTCTGAAACTCAAGCTTCCAGCTCTATTAGGGATCCTGGGCACCTGGCAAGAGTGGGGGGACCCGAGGGGTGCTTTCCATATTCAGGCCCAGGGAGCTTGCCTGGCAGGGCAATCGGAGGTGGAGGTAAAATAACTTATTTTAATAACCTAAAGTGAGAGGTTTCTGGATTCCGGATGGCAATGCCTCGGTTGCTTTTACGACCGTTGATTCCGTGCCATAGAGTCTCAGCATGTCCGCAGTGCCCGGACGCGGCTTTCCGAAAGAGGCCTGCAAGCTAGACCCCAGTGAGTTCGCAGGATCTGCGTAGTCCCTGCTCGCGATTAAAGCACAGGCGAGTTTACTCAACATGTTCAAGTATTCGGATAAGCTCCATCTACTGCCCTCTGGTGGCCACGGTCCTCAGTGGTATAAACAGGAAAAAATAAAAAATAAAAAATCACTCCGGGGAGCTCTGGAGGGAGTCCATGAAATTCTCTGAGCAGGAGCTTAAGAAAAGGGGTGGTGGTAGTTGGAAATTTAGACTCACCGGTGGTCTTGCACAGTCGTCCATTCAACACAGTGTACAATATGTGTGTAGGAAAATCTAGGCTTTCCTTCATCTACAGAAATGAGCTAATTCCTCAGAAGTTCTTTCATCATTGTAATTAGATGAAATTTGTCTCCCTGTGACTTTTACTGGTTATTCCTGGTGGTGTCCTGTGGAGCCACATAGAATCTATCTAAGTTGTTTTCCCTGATCCATACCTGCTTTTTCCTTTGAACTACTTTAGCATTTATTGTTGGCACCCCTCCAGGCAATTATCATAAGTTACCCCATATTATTATTTATTTCTCTTTATAAGTAGGTCTTGTCTCCCCATCCAGACAGTCTTGTCTACCCTCTTATCTGAGTAGCCTGCATATAAACCACAATTTATTAAAGAATATGATTTGAAGAAGATGCTAGAAGATTTTAGAAACATTTCTCCCATTTGGTCGATACATGTCTGGCCAACTACACCCAAGACAGCCAGTGGTAGGGTTGAAAATATTCAACTGATAAAGCTTGAGGCTAAACATTAGGACTTTCTGGTTCTACATCAAATGCTGTGGGACCCTGGAAGGGGGTCACATCTCTTCCCCATGCCTCAATTTAGTCACATCTTGGGAAGATTATAATACAATTTAAATAATTGTCTCATAACACCCTCCCTACCTGTGGTCCAGAAATAAATCCTAGAATGAGGAGCGAGACAGGATAAAATGAAACAGACTCCTCCACCCACCCCATCCTTCATCCTTAGCCTCCTCCATGCTTCCCAAATGAAAGGAGGGAAAGAGAGAGCAAGGGAGAGAGAAAACAAGTAGAAGAACACATTGTAGGCAGCATAACACAATATCACTACGTTTCCACATTGTCACTGAACATGGTCTAAGATCTGAGTCCTGTGAGGTTATGGGCGTCAGCATAACCACCAGGAGAACACTCATTCAGTCCACTGAGCCGTGCCCTGGCTCTGAAGCACGCTTAACATTTCTGGACCTCAGTATGTCCATCTGTAAGAAGGGAATTTCTACCTTCAGTCTTCACATAGTTGATGGAATTAAAATAGATCTATGTAAAACCATTAGAAGAATTAATAGCATCATTAACATGGAAAGATTTGTTCATATTTTTAGTCCCAATAGGCTAGAATAAATATGGGTCTTATTAGTTAAGTACATAATTATAACGATATATCTTGGGAATAAAAAAAGAACAACTCAAGTTCATGGTTTGTATTTAAATGTAACATCCTGTGAAATAATGACAATATACACAAGCTTTGGGGCTTTCAAGGTGCTCTGCTAAGTGCATCCCTTTGATCACTGGTACTCATTCATTCATTCATTCATTCCACAAATAGTATTCATCGACAATAAGTTTGTGAGATTTCTTTTTTAATGGAATTGTATACCTCATTATCTCTTCACCTACTTTTTAAAGAAATCATGCTAATAATTGTGTTAATAGGCTCCATACCCTTGGACCTGTCTATGTCTTCGTGGAACTCAAGTTTCCTGGTGTCTCTCTGGTCTTTGATGTCTTCTTCCTTATCCCGTCCAGCTGGTGTCAAACCCCTCACCCCTGGGGACTCATGGAGACTCTGCCAATGCCTTGAAGTTCATCCTCATTTCCATGAGGACAAACGGTCCCAGCCCAGTACAGTTCTGGGCAAGTAGTGGGTATTTAATAAATATCAAATGAATGAATAGATGGCTGGATGGCTGGATGGCTGGATGGACGGGCATCTGTTTGTCTTACGCCAAATTCCCATCTTTGGAAAATCCTAATAAGTTCAGCAGGGTTCTCCTTCACCCCAACCTGCCCACCTTGGCCAGTGGCAGCGCTCCTGAAGCCTCACCCCTGCAAAGTCATCTGTGGCTCCTGCACCCTGTTATCCCACACCACACCCCCCAATCCCCACTGCCTGTTCTTTGCTAGTCATCGGAGAGGTGACTTGGGGAAAAAAGATCAGACAAGTGGAAGAGGATGAGGCAATAGCATTCTAGAAACGGGGCTGGGTTTTTTTCTGGGAGAAATGAGTGAATATTTCTCCTGCAGAGGGCAAGTGTGGTTGAGCAGGGCTTCTCAGGCTCCGGAAAGCACGCTTTAGACTTTGGGGAGATGAGGCCCAAAAGGGCAACCAGCTGATCCCCAGAGGGAGTCCTTTCTCTGCCACGGCAGCAGCTCCAACCCCGAAAATAGACGCCAGCGCAGTAGCCCCTCGGATCCTGGGAGGTATTTTTGGTGCTGGAAGCCGGCCATACTTTGGCAGGCTTTCAGCATTAAGTCTGCTCCCTTTCAGAGGGGGTGGGGGGTGGGGGTAGGTGGCAAGCCATCCGCATTTTGCATGGGAACTCTGCCTGTGAGTGTGTGTGTGCATATATTTAAGGTGCCTGGAGTGGGATGGGGGCTGGGCCTGGGAGGCAGCGTGACCTGACCGCTGGGGACAGAGGTCAGGGCCTCCCGCTTGCCAGTGTGAACAGGAGACATTTGGGGGAGTGCATGGCCTATAACCAGGCTTGCATTTAGCTCCCAAAGCTGCCGCCAACTCGAGCAGTCTCTACTCCAAATGCATGTCATCTTCCAGCCGCCCTCGCCCCGAGCCTTCAAGGCAGCGACACGTTCCCTTCGTGGGTGGGCCCTTCTGTCTCCCATGCCGTACTTCACCTTCACCCAGTGGACCCTGGTCACAGGCTCCTCTACCCCCCGCATTGTTAGGAACAGAGGGATGGGTCTGACGGGTCAAACAGGAGTATGTGAGCCAAGTCCCATGCATGGAGAAGAGGCTGCTGGGATGCCAGACTGGTGAACCTCACGCCAGCCTGTGGGGACATGGACCCAGGACACAGCCCCGGGGCCCCTGCTCCGGGATTCTCAGGACCATTCATAAAGATGTCACCCCCCTCTTGCGTCCCCTCTCATCCCTTCACAAATCCCGCTTTCCTGTGTACTTTAAACAGTAGCGAGCCTGTTAAGGCTCCAGATCAAACAAGGCAGGATTTCACTCCTTTCTCGCTAAACCTCCCACAAGCGGTGCTTACGACCCGTATACCTCGCCCTGGTTCCCGAAGCCCCCTCCCCTCCCCCATCAATCTAGTATGCTCCTCTGGGAGGATTTTATTCTCCATGAGGCCCAACCAACTGCAGCCTAAACCTACCTGAACAATGCCCGAACAATCCACAGGAATCCGAACGTGCAAGGTAAGGGGTCAGGCCGGGAGTCTGGACTGCTGGGCTGCGGGTGTGGAAGGTGAGGGCTGCATGAAGTCCTCTGCTCGCAATTTTGGCTGCTGCTCTGTGCCTACATTGAGAGTCTGTGAAAGGGCCCTCCTTCCTTATTTTTTTCTAAGAGATTCCAGAAAAAAAGAGGCACTATTTATTTGGTCCTGTAATCCCAGGCTAAGCGGCTCTGTGCCTCAGTTTCCACATCTCTGAAGTGGAAATGATATCCCTTGCCCTGCATATTCTGCTTCACAAGAATCAAATAGATACTGGCTGTGACTCGGAGAGAATTATGCAAGCATATGGGGAGGTTGCCTTAAAATCTAGAAGCTCCTTCCAGAGCCAAACTTACTTCTCTGCTACGGTTAACTACAGTTCATTCTCTTGTTCGGTTTTCCAGGGAAAGTAGTTGGGCTTAGAAATATCCTTCTGCTTATTGGGGCGCCTGGGTGGCTCAGCCAGTTAAGCACCTGGCTCCTGGTGTTGGCTCAGGTTATGATCTCAGGGTTGTGAGATAGAGCCCTGTGTAGGGCTGTGTGCTCAGTGTGGAGTCGGCTTGGGATTCTCCTTCTCCCCCTGCCCGCGCTTGTGCTCTCTCATTCTCAAATAAATAAATAAATCTTACAGAAAGAGAAGGAAATACCCTTCTGCTTATGAGGTGGCTGCATGTCTCCCTATTACTCCGGGTCTCTTTCTCTACCATGCCTCCACTGGAAAGTGCTACAGAGCAAGAGAGATTCTGCCTCTGACCTTCGCCTATGGAATCATAAAGCACATGCACGTTGGAGCAGGCAGCCCACGTCCTCCCACACCTGCCAGGCAGGCAGAGTGGCCAAGGTGCCTCAGTGAACCCTCCCTTAATTGTCTAGGACTGAGAATGGAACCTCCCCCACCTGAGGTATATCATGAAGACGCACTTTCGAGGTCCTTCCCCGCTCGGTAGCCCTCACTTGCCAGGAAGCCTCACATTGAGCTCCTTGGCTCCAACGGCCCAGGTTGGTTCAGAGGACACTTGCTCTCCAAGCATCAGCTGGAACTGGGCTTCAGGCTTTGTGAGGATTCCGTCTGATGGCGGGCACACCCAGGGCTGTGGGGGTAAGACTGGACGGAGGCAGCACAGTTCCTTCCTTTGGGATCAGAAACTCTCAGAACCAATAGGAAGCAATCATTTTGTCCAGGTTTCTTTCTTGAGGCAAAATGATACCTGCAGTTGCTTAAAATTATCCACAGAGAATGACCCCGTCTCAGCCACAGCACTCGGCAGAAGACCCGTATGATACATAATCCTCGCCAATCTCATCTTGCGGGGTGAGTACCATCACCCCATTTTACAGAGGCAGAAACTGATGGCCAGAGAGTCAAGTCATTGGTCCCAAGGCCACCCAGGTAGCACGTGGTGTGGTCAGAACTGGAACCAAGGTTGATCTGACATCCATTTTCTCCAGTCTCGTTGTCCTCCGATGAGGCAAAAGTGATGAGACTGTGGGAATCCATACTTCATATGCCGGGAAATGGGAGGCAATGGGCTTCATCCCTCTTAGCTCCCCACTGGGCCCCCAGAGCCCCTGCAGCAGGGTGGGGTGGGGCTACTGCAGCTTCATCCTGAGTCAGGGAAAGCTTCAGCCCTACTTAGGGTCACGAGTGTCATCTTCTCTTACAAAGGAGAGCATGTTGTAGTTGTTATCGTGATTATTATAAACAATCATACTAATGAGCTCAATTCTTCCCCATTTTGCAGGGCATGTGTTTAACAGTGAGAGCTGGCCCGGAGGAAAGAAGTTGCCAGCACAGGCACCTCTCTACTAGCTCTTGTCGCCTCTGCCCTGCACTACCGCCACATAGGTGGCCATGCCCGCCTTTCAAAATAATGGGATAATTGGGTGCAAAGCGTGTGACTCCCACTCCTTCCAGAGAGCCCGCCAGTCCGTCTTTGTGGGAACCCACAGGGAGCAGGGTGAGCAAAACACTGGTGTCTGCCTTTGCCTTGATTGCATTTGTGCCCTACAAACCCCAACAGAGTTGAACTTACATCTCCTCCTAATTAGGGGAGAAAGAAAGACAAGAACGATAGCAGAAGAATTTCTTCTTGCCTCGAACTGCAAGCTCTTCTGGGACAGAACATTACGCTCTCCTTCTGTCTGCCCCCAGCCTCTGACTTCTCTTTCCTGACTCACAGGTGGAGTACCTGACACAGAGCCCGCGCCCTCCCAAGGACTGGAGTTGGTATGTGATGGGAAGGACGAGGAGGGTCTGGTTGAAAAGCTAGACCCAGCCCCAGGGGCCTGTCTCTGGTTTGCGATAAGGTAGAGGAGAGCAGCCACCGGGGGCAGTTTGGAAGGCCTCAAGCCAGACCTGTGGGGGCTGGTCCAGGGCCCTGCAGGAGTGGGGGTAGGTGGAACCTCACCCAGGTCTGGCAGAGGGTCAAGTCCATTGCCCCATGCAAAAACAAAGAAACACACTGCTTAAGTAAATCACATACCCAGCCATCCAGGTGCAGACCCCAGTGCCTGCTTCAATGCTTTAAATCTGGAGCAGCGTGGGAACTGAAAAGGTCTGAAAAGAAATAATCCAGAAACGGCACGAGCCCTTGGCCAGCAGGAAACTACTGCATTATCACCGGCATCACGAAACAGTTAAGAGGCACCGGAATAAAACTCTTTAGCCTTGCTTTCTGTCTTCTGAGTTTTGAATTCCTAGAATTCCTAGAAAGAAAGAGCCACACTTTTCCCTCAGTGTCAGTGTGTGAAAGAGTCTCTTGCCGGATGTCCCGGGTAGGGCACGGCGCGGGAAGGAGAGGACGGGGGCCGTTCTCTGCGTCCATCTTCCTCTTCTGACTTTCCTCCTTTCCCCCTCTGGGGTCAGAGCACCATTTTTTGCTTGTTTTTGTTTTCTGGAATGGCTTCTGTTTATTCAGAACGACGGTGTGAATGAAAAGACTGTGATTTCCACCAAAAAAGAAGAGCGTGGGGCCCACTCTCTTGGGAGTTAGGAGACCTGGGTTCTGCACCTGCTTCTGCTCTTCCCTGGGCTTGCACGAGGCCCCTCCCTCGCTGGCCCTGGTCTCCCCATCTGTAAGAAGCAAGAATGAGGCTCCATGCTCTCCTCTCCTCGCCCTGCCTCACTACTGTCACTCCACCTCTCTCCTTGGAGGATGAAGGAAAGGCAGAGGATGCGAGAAAGCCTCCTTGCAGTGGCGAAGAAAGCCCAGTGCCTAAAAAGTCAGCGAGGAGTGCAATATAGGGACAGAGCTGAGAAATAGGGTTTTGCCTTTGAGTTGTCTTGAGTGGGATGATTACTCTCTCTGGCTGCCTTTGATAAACTCCTCTGTTCTGGGCTCTGGTGTTATGAATCTTCCTGAGTCACGGGTGACTCCAGCCCCTTCGATCCATGCAGCCGACGATATTTCCTGATGTTTCAAAGGCTTGAGAACGTGGGATGGTTGGGTATCGTATATTCATTCACCTTCTCTCTCCTTCCCCCCACCGGCCTGGAGCCCCAGTCTCTTGTTTTTCTCGTGGAATTCCCATTTTGCGTGGTTCTGCAGGGTCCCTGACGGCTGTAGGGTGAATACCAGCCCAGGCTACTGCCCCCCCCGGGGTGAGGGAGCCCCAGGTCCTGGCCTCCTGGAGAAGGTGAGAGTAGAAAGCCTTCCTTGGTCTCTCGGGGACATCACCCCCCCTGGTGGAACGACGGGGAACTTCCCTGGCTTCCATAGAGCTGGGCAGCCTGGCAGCCGCACCTCTTTCCTGTGCAGTTTTCAGTGTGGCTAATAATTATTAGCCTGTATTAATCATGGCAATGGAAGAATTGCAGGCCGTTATTTTGAAATGATGGGCTCCAGTCAATGACTACTTGTGACAGCAAAGGGGAAACATCAGCTCCAGGGAGCCCCCATGTAAATGGGGGGGGGGTTGAAGGAAAGATCAGGAATAACAGAACGTGTATTTAGTTCCATTTTCCTCCCTAAAAGGGCCCTGTCATAGTAATTTCCCCTTTCGTGCACTATACCTCGCCATTATTTACAACATCTTCTTGGGAGAATAAAACAACAGTGCCCCCCTCATCTCCCATCTCCTGCTTGCTCCTCCCTCTCCCTCCCCGCCCCCTCCCCCATCAATTGTGTCTCTTTCTGGAGTTTGGCAAACACAGCGACTTCCTCCTGCTGTGCTTTCAGTGGAGTTGAAATGAATGTGGCTCTAGTTATATTTTTCCCTTAATCATTCTTTTTCTTTTTTGCTGGAGAGCATTTTCACGAAGCACAATCACAGAGGAACAGAATGTCCTGATGTTTGGGTGAGCAGCGTGCATTTCTTTTCTTTTCTCTTCCCTTGAATAAAAATAACACCCATAACTATAATATCAGAGGATTTAGAGGCCATCTTTCAAGGTTTTTCAGAATCCTGCCCTACCCTTTGTGCACAGTCTATTTCTAACAACCCCTACCCACCCGCCCCAGGCATATTGGCTCCCCATCAGTCCCTTGAAATCGCTAAGCTCATTTTATTCCCTGAACTTCTGCCCATGGGATTCCTGCCTTCTGGAATGTGTCATCATCCCCTTTCACGTCCATCCGCCAGCCGTCCAATGGCTCAGCAATCTCCAGGATCTTCTCCAGACCCATTTCTTTTCTGCTATCTTGGCCAAGGGCACTTCATGCTCAGTGTGTAAGAGTCTGTAATTGTTCTTACCCACGGCAAGCTTGGTATAGAAAGGCCACTTAACAAATGCTTGCTGAATTCCTGCCCTCATGGTATCTGCCATTTTTTTTTTTTTTTTTACCCACTTCAGAGATGTTAGAGATCACCTTCTCTTAGAGAAGTTAAGTAGTATGTAGATCACATGCCCGGGAAGTGGCAGAGAAGAGAGTAGAACTCAGATGTTCTAATTCCAAGTCCTGGGTCCCCTCTGCTCTGCTGTGCTGTGTCCGTGCTACACTCCGCTCTGACCTCTTCTGTTACCAGTCGGTGCGCTTCACTTCGTCACTTGTCTCCTCTCATCAGATTGTAAATTGCTTATGGGCAAGGACCGTACCTTACCTTACATTTCTCTTGTATCTTCCACTGGAAGTGAAAGTTCTTTGTCATCTGTTAACCACTTCCCTCCAACTTGTCTTCAGTCTGCCAGAGCCAATGGCAGGTCTTGGTTCTGATGCTGGGGTTTCCTGTGGACGCACACTGACAAACAGCCATGATCCATGTTCCTCGCCAAGGCTGACCGCAGGAGCCATCCAGCTCTGCTCCACGGACCTGGGTGTCTTTCACACTCGGAGCGAGATGACACAGGAAATGTCAGGAGGTCAAAGGTCTCCTCCTTTGAGGCATTAGAGATGCCTTGGGTCTCCCTGTTACATCAGCGAGGACAGCCATCACCACCTCGAGAGCCCTATTTAAACACAGTACATCCTCTCTTCCCCCTTGACTGATGAGCTCAGAAAAGATCCTCAACAGAAGAATATGCCAAACTGTTTTGCAATTTTTATATTCACCTCATCCCAGGACCTGAGAATCACCTCTGTGCTTTGGATGAGTTTCAGACTCAAACTAACACCCACTTCCCTTACTGCGATAACATTTAACAGTTAACATTAATGTAATAATATAATATAGCAAGTTTTCATGTACACGAGAAGCAGGTAGCTGTAACCTAAAAAGATTGGCAAGCTCAGTTGTTGTTGCTAAGAGCAGAGATTTCAGAGTGGGTTTGATTCCTGGTTCCCATACTGATGCCTCTTGGTCTCAGCAGAATGACTCAACTTCTTGCTAACTTCCGTTTCCCCCAGCCGTAAAAGAAGTTGGACATCAAAGTGTTGTGATGAGAGTCAACGGACAGTCGTGTAAACCGCAGGGTCTGGTGGAAGAAAACGTGTTATTTACAAGGCCCTCGCTCTGTGCCGCCCCCGTCTGTCACTCACTGGTGGTGGCCTTCGGGGTGGGGGGGAAGGATGGGGGACTAGCCTCATTTTCCTCCTCTGCAAGGCAAGAAGCATTGCGTCCGTCCTGATGCTCTTTGGTCTTGCAAAGAAAATCAGGAACTTGGGTAAAACCGTCCCTGTTTTCCAATGAAACACTGAGGTTTAGGAGATTAAGTGCTTTGCCCAAGGGGATGCGGCTGATAAATGGAGAAGCCAGGATCAAAACAAGGTCTCCCGAGTCTCGCCCCCTGCATTGCTCAGGGAGATGCAGGGGCTGTCCTTCAAGTCTTTGGATGATTCTATTTCCTTTTAGCATATGCCATCTTTACTTTTGGCCATGGGTTCCCTGGAGAAAGGCATTGACGTTGCCTCAGAGCCATCCGGCTCTGGTAACTCAGTCAAGGAGAACACACTGACCTTGAGACTGAGCCCACCCTGCTTTGTGGCTCCTTCTCCCCCTCCCACCACTGCCCTGGGAGATTTTGCCTCTAATGGCATTAGTGTGTGCTGTGGCGGGTGTTGATTGGATTATCTTAATTGTTTGGGAAGGAATGGTGCTCCTGAGTCAGGAATCCTACTGGTCAGCCCTGGGCATTAGGGTCTGGTTCCTGTCCCCCAGAGCAATCGCCAAATATGCAGTTGTTTTCACTTTCATGGAGGAGGAGGAGGACTAGGAAGGGAGCGGTTGTGCATGAGAACTTCATCGTGTGACAAAATCGGTCCCTTCCCAGAGGGAAGGAGAGTCCAGTTGGTGCTCTCTCTACAGGGCCCCATGGCTCTCACAGTTCCCTCCTTCTCATTTGCAGCCATGCTTCTTTCCCTCTTATTATATGACCGTGTGGAAATCAGTCCAGAAAGATGTTGCCGTATTAACTCCCAACAAAGACACCCCCACAAAGTTAAGACTACAGCTGTTGCAGTGGAAAGAGACCCTTCGGGCCACTCAGTCTTACCCTCTGTGAGTTTCCTAAAGTTGCCAGAACCAGGGACCATGAGCTGGGTGACTTACAACAATTTCTTCTCTCCCGGTGCCGGAGCTCCAAGTGGGAAGTCCAGGAGTCAGCAGGGCCCTGCTCCTTTGGAATGCTCTAAGGAAGAAGTCTTTGCTTTGTCCAGGTTCTGGCTGATGTCCACAATCCTTGGCAGTCCTTAGTATGTAGCTGTATCATGCCAATGTCTGCCTCTGTGTTCACATAGCCGTCTTCTCTCTACCCACGGGCGTGCGTACAAGTGTGCTCATGTATGTGCACATAGACACCTTAGAAGGATGCCCCTCATTGGATTTGGGCCCACCCTCGTCCAGGATGACCTTGTTTTAACTTGATTTCATCTGCAAAGACCTTATTTCCCAAATAAAGTCTTGACCAAGTAGGTGGTCATTCTTTGAGTGCATCTAATGATAAGGCATTTACCATCTTATAAATTTGGAGAGGCCTAGAATATATTACTAATACTCTTGGCACCTGTTATAGTTTTACAGTACTTTTAGCCTGAAAGATTCTTAAATTCTAGCCTAAATTTTCCCTTTGAACCTTAATCCAGTGCAAGGAATGATTTCTCCAAAAGCCATGGGCAGAAAGCTTTTCTCTACCACTGACTGACCTCTTTTCCAAAGGCAATAGGCGAGCCGTCGGGAGGATCCTATCCCACGTCACAGTTTTGTGTGCATCCTCAGTGAGAGAAAGAGACCCAGAATAATCACAATAAAATACTCATGATTAGCATCCCTATAGGACTCTTGCCTTCAAAGCCCTTCTGCCCCTTCTCTGGCATACATTCAAGTTCCCCAGCATGCTTGTCCACCCCCTCTGGTTTCCTTCATCCCCCATAACCTCATTCTTGTGGACTGAATACATTTGTTGCCTTGCCTCACACTGTAGAAGCCAGATAGGCCAGAGTGAGCCCTGGATATACATTGAGACAGGCGATTGCATCTGTGTGTGTGCGTGAGAGTGTGTGCATGTGTGTGCATGTGTGTGTGTGTGCGCGCACACGCCGTGACTGAAAAGAATCTGTTGGGTTTAATTGATGCATTCGATTACCATGATGACTCCCTCCCTGGAGCTTTCCAAAATAGCCAGATGTACCAAGTGGACCCCCTCCAGTTTTTGCCTTTGGTTCAGACTGCGAGCTGGGGACAGGGAATGGTGAGGATTATGGAGACGGGCACAATGGAAGAAATCCCTAAGCCTTGTTTCTCTAAGGCTCAGCCACCATCTCCTTCCACTAGGACACCAATTAGACTATCTCTGGCCTGGAGAGCCCTGGATAAAAGTGAAAGGGCAGATGTGGAGGAAGCAAGTGTGCTGTTGCTTCTGGGCAGCCCCCTGCCCCCGGCCAACCCACCCACCCACGGCCTCTCTTCACTGCTAGGATGAGCAAGAAAAATCAAACGGGAGAGCTCATTTAAACTTATTGTAGGAGGAGGGGATTTTCTCAGCCCACTGGCCTCTTCCTCTCAGCTGACACTGATTGTCACTTGCTAGACACCCGCTTGGCCATGGCTTTTGTCCCTGAAGCCCAGAGAAGCGGTATAGGGTCTGATTCCTGCCTTCTCCATAGTTGCAGACATGTTATATTAACCCGTGTGGCTGTACTAGACGTCTGAGACTCTACGCAGCTCCATTCATACCAGGAGGCGTCCTCTGAGCTTGGACTGTTAGTGGGAATGAGCCAAGAGTGGATGAGGGTGTACAGACAGCCAGGGAGGGAAACAGCCTGATGGCAAAAGCCAGGAAGGCAGGGAAGTTGGATCCTAGTCCTAGCGCTGCCTTTAACTGCCCTTCTGATGCAGGCCACAGTCGTCTCACCTTAGGGATTGGACTTGATCCCTAAGATCCCTTCTGGCTCTCAAGTCCTGCCTGGGGACGGATGCTCCCCGGAAGGGATGAGAAGCCCTGTGTCATCTCTGCCCTCGGGTAATCCTAGGATTGGTAAAGGGAAGCAGCTGTTTTGCTAATAGTGACAGAGCTCTGGGCCCGAAGATCACAAAGCCAGTTTCATCCTAGGTGTTGACAAACTGTACCTTCAAATGTAATTAACCTTTCCGTACAACCAATTCTCTTTGAGAGGCACAAACCCACCCTCCATCCGTCTTTAAGTTTTCTCTGGAGAAAATCATCAAGGTAGATGGCATGGCTGGCTAAGTTTTCCTTTTGGCTTTACCAACGCAGAATCGCACCACCTCCAACAGCAGAGGGGAGGATCAGCCGAGAAGCATCCCCTGCAAGGGCCTTGTATGTGCTCCAACGGGCATTTACGCGAGTGGCCGCTGGTTGACGGCTCTCAAGCTGGCTAAAATCAGAATCATGGTTTGTTATTTAATCCACATTCTTGGTGATCACTTTTGGCAATTCTGATTCAGTGGGTCTCGGATAGAACTTGGCAACCTGTACTTTTAAAAGTGTATTGAAAAAGTGGCATGGGTAATTTGGATGCTTATCCAGGGCTAATAAGCACTGATTTATGCATTCAATTCAACAGATTTTCCTTGTGGCTCTGGCTGTATGGGGTATAAAAGAAAAACGCATAAGGGCTGGTCTGGCCTTGGCTTTCTAGGAAATCCTAGCAACTTTTGCTACCGAGAGAGGCAGGTAATTAGGTAAAACTTGGGAACCAACCAATTAGAATTGAGACGTGAACAGTCAGGATGGAGGGTGGCCGTAAACAATCTGTGTGACCACATCGGTATATTGCCAGGCAGGATATATTTCTGGCTGTAATCGATTTGATGAGTACTCTATTTCCGGGTGGTATGGGCTCAGAAGAATGATATTGGAGTGGAATCTTGAAAAATGAGGAGGATACAGATATATCTTTGTATCTATTTAGATTAAAGTAGTTACAGAAGGAGAAACCAATAAAGGATAGATCATAAAAATAACATGTGTACCTTTAGAAAGAGGGAGAGAATAGAGGAGGCCAGGATAGGCATGAGAATTCTTTGAATAAATCATGTTTTATAGATTTGTCTTTGGAATTATGTAAATATTTTTACATAATCTTAAAACAAAATACAAAAAAAGCAATCCCTAAAAAATTTAGAAAGTAAAATGAAAGGAGGGAAAAAAAAAAAAAGAACTTAAATGTATATCCAGTTGGAGCATAACCACACCAGGAAAGTATTTCAAGTAACTTAAAACAAGGGTGTATTTTTTTATATCTCTAGTGGGACATGCCCTAAGTACAGAAAGAACTACAAAATGAAACAAAACCTGGAGCTATTTTTTGCAGCTGTGTTGGTGGTGGTGGTGTTCTATTGTTGTTCCGAGGCTGTAGGTTTTGTGAACCTGTACCATTGTTTTATGTGTATGTGTTGGCATATAAGCAATTATATGAATGTTATTGAGAACAGGGATTTTTATTATGGGAGAAAGGACATACTGATGTGAGATTGTTGAGGAGAGGAAATACCTGTGGTTCTGCATCTGTCTTGGAAATATTATTATGACATCCCAGTATATATTATCTTTTAAAAAGTACATGTTTAGTGACTCTCTCTATGGAAGAGACTTAAAAGAAATGAACAAATTCAGTAGCACGGAACAGCCCTAGTTCCCAGATTATGTTTTCTAAATACCATTTTCTCTAAAAAGGAAACAAGATTTCTTAGAGAAATGGCTGATGCTGATACAGTGCAGGAAATATACAAGATGAGTCCCCCAAATCTTGTCATATCAGAAAGCAAGCTACATATTAAACGCTACTGCTGTCCCCATGTTGGAAGGACTCAGGATCCTACTAGATTAGATTCTCACTGACCAGAGATGGGATAGCTTAGACATACCAGGATGGATAATAACTGCAGAGGGTTGAAATTCACAACAACCACATTCATATTCATGAGTTCATAATGATATGTCTCTCGGTCATTGGAGGAACTATCTCATTATTTTTAAGTTGATAAGTAAAAGAAAAAAAATCAAGCATTTATCCTGTTTCTCATCTATGGTCGGTATTTCAGGTCTATCAACTAGACGAAGGGAAGTTTCTCTGTATAAAAGCATTGCAACCAACAAAGAAGGACACACAGAATTAGAATGTCACCATTTTACAGCCCCTAATTAAGGTTGCCAGATTTAGCGAATGAACATGCGGGACTCCCAGTTAAATATAAATTTCATTTGAAGAACAAATAATTGTTTAGTGTGTGTGTGTATATATATAGATATATATACATATATATGGGATATACTTACACTAAACAATCATTTGTTGTTTATCTGAAATTCAAATGTAGCTGGACACCCTGTATTTTATTTGGCAACCTGACAATGAGTAGATAAATGTAGACAATGATCATTGATATTGCTAACATCACAACAAAAGGACCAGCCAGACACTGTGAACCTTCTCATAGAAATACATAGCACGGTCTGTGAAATAATTTTGTCAAATTATTGAACCTGAATCAATCAAGCCTGCAGATCTAACTATCAATTTACAGGAAATACAGAGGGACAGAGGAACATGTTAAATGATATGCAATCAGCAAAATCCAAACTGTCAGAAACATTATACAGCAAATGGTCTAATCTCTAGACTAGAAAGTAACAAGGGGAAAATGGTCGAAAGAATTGAAGGGGAACCTATAAATTAAAAGAGACTTAAGAGACATATCAACCAATTGCAAAGTGTGGACCTTTTCTCGTATCATTTGCAACAGAAAGAAAGAGACGGAGACAGAGAGATATAGATAAGACCAAGATTGAGTTTGGTATCATAGCCTTATTTTTATATTTTGGGGGGAGTATGATAATGCCATCATGGTTATTAATTTTTCAGAAAGTCCCCCTTTTCAGAGATACATAGTGAAATAATTTGAGATGAAATATGAATTTTTTCAAAACACTTGGGGGGAGAGATGAGGTGGGTGGCATGTAGAGAGAGCAAGAATGACTACATGTGGATCACTGTTGAAGCTAAGTGAGGCATTCATTATACTATCTTGATACACGAGGGCTCGTTATCCTGATATTTATGCTTTTGTATATACATAGGATTATTTATAATAAAAAGTTTTTTTAAATGAAGGGGATCTCTGTTGCCTGATTCAGTGGGCTATCAGGATCTAAGTACTTGACCTATATTAGTTCATTTTAATTTCACAAAGACCAAAAGAGGTAAGTATTATCTTTATCTCCATTTTACGGATGAGGAACTGAGGCAGGGAAGGTCAGATAAGTTGTCCAAGATCGTAGGACTAAGTGGGGAGTCGAACTCCAAGCATTCTGAGCCCATGAGCTTAACCACCAGTCATCCCCTAAACTGGCAAAGTGGTTTACGTGCCTTGGTATGTAGTTAGCCCTTGGGGGGATGCGGCCCTGCGCTTTCCAGCATGTTGACCTGCGATCTTGGCAGTGATGTCCCATTGTTGGTGTGGATTGTGCTCTATGGGCATTCTAGCTTGAGACTGGCCATTTGACTTAAATGGGCTTTAAGGTGGTGTCCCATTATGAGATTCCATTGTTCTTTTTTTTTTTTTTAAAGATTGTATTTATTTGAGAGAGAGAGAGCATGGAGAGAGACAGAGGAGAGGGAGAAGCAGACTCCCCACTGAGCAGGGAGCCCAACACAGGGCTCAATCCTAGGACCCTGAGATCATGATCTGAGCTGAAAGCAGGTGCGTCCCAAGATTCTATGGTTCTAAGTAGTTTTCATCCCTATGAAAGGGAGTCCTGAGTGTGATATGGCAATTCTTCACCTCTCAGAGCTATGGAAGCAACTAGGAGAGAAACCAGGAACTCAGGATGAGATCGCAGCAGGGGAGGGAACTCACCAAACCTGGAGTTCCTCAGTAAGGGCCCATCTGTCCCTTACCTGGATCCTCCCCTACAGAAGGCAGTGTGCCAATCATGTGCCCTCTGTTTTCCAGGTAAGCTCATTGGTCTAAATATTTGCAAAATGTTTTCTTCAGCTTCTGGGTATAAACATGGTTTCCTTTATAAATACCGGCTCCTCTCCCCAAGGAAATCATGCCTGCAAGTAGCCTGATTTCCAGGATTGCAAGTCCTCCAAGTTAGACCCAACCTTCCCCAAACTGTCATCTTGCTGAGAGGTGACATTCAAATGTCTCCCCTTGAAAAATGGGACCAAATTTCTTCTATACTCAGCTCTTCCCTTTCACTGAGTACCCATAGCTCTTTTGCCTCATGAACCTGCTGGAGTAGAAGGATTTGGAGGTCACAGTCAAAGGAACTGGACATGCGGGCCACATAGCAGGTCTCTGAGCTTGTTACAGGTGCATTGGCTTTATCAGTTTACAGGAAGGAAAGATGGGTTTATATGCAAGTCCCCCCCCCCCCAGATTGGGGACAGTCTCATGGATTAGCTGACACATATGTCCTATTTTTCATAACTCAGAACTATCTTTGGAGCTGCCAAGAGTCAATTCCAGCTCTCTGTTTGGATAAGATGGAGGTTTCAAAGGAAAGTTTTCCTTGGCAAAACCTATGTCTTGGCTCAAACAGTCCAATGATGAAAATACCCAAGACCAAAGGCGAGGCAGGGCTGCTTCCAATTACTGGGGTTGAGCTCGTTGGGAATAGGTCTCATGACATTCCTTGGATTGGGAGCAGACAGCATTTTGATTAGTAAGCCAGGGGAAAAAGAAAGAGATCATTTCTCTGTTATTTGGTGGACTTTCCCAATTATGGAAAGGTAATTCAAGTCTTTGGTGATTTTGGAAGTCTTCCCATTGGAAAATTCCCTTGGATTTTTGGTGCTGGTGTTATTTTGGAGCATCAGGAGTCTGGAGAGTTCTGGAGAAAGTGAATTCTCAGTCGTCCAAGGACTAGAGAGGAAATCTCGGACAAACGGCCCTTGCAGATGTCTCGCCTGGGACTTGCCCACATGCCTCAGAAGTGAGGTCCGGCTTCTCATATGACTTGAACTCATTACCAACAAAAGAATAGCAGTCTGGGATGTCGGCAGAGCAAGTCAAACATCTCTTCAAGGCCAAGAACCCAAAGAAGCTTGGGAAAAGTCAATAGAAAATGAACTCAGAAGGAAGAAGCATGGGGAAGAATGAGAGATCTCTCTTTCTGGATGGCAAGCCCATACTTTTTTTTTTTTTTTGGTTTGGCTGACGATCCTCAGCCACTGATAAGGAAGCTGATGCTGTCGTTCTAGGCAACTCATTTCATGTAGGTCGGGAATGGGGGGGGGCACTTGCCTTTTGATCCATAACACCACCCTGCACTCCTTTCAGAGCGTGACATTTGCTGAGGCATTTGGATGGAGATGAAATGAGGAAGCTTTGACTAAAATAAGTCGTTTCCACTTCTTCAAGTTTTATTTCTTTTCTTAATTTGCAAACTGCTTCCTGTGGGTCCACATCTGCCCATTGATGGCCCCCTCTTCCTGCCCAGGCCCCCAGCGTCCTCAAAAAGATGGTCTAGACCTGTGGGTCTTCTCGTTATCATTTATGGGACCCTGGGCGGGCCTCAGCCATCTCAGTTAGAGAGAAGGGATGCTGTTCCTTAGCGCTTTTCCCAGTAGGTGAAACTATGCCCCATGAGCAAATGGATGGTCATCTTGAATAAAATCTAAGATCTACCTTTAATAGACGCAGTACATATAAGGACACAGTTCTGTGGGTCCCTTTGCAAATGAAAGTGTTCAGGTGAGCTGTCCTGACACTTTCACACAAGCCGTGAGTGGCTTGACTCTCAGTTGGATCATAGTTCCCAGCTCTGCCCTCAGAGCAGTGGCCACTTACCAACATTACCAGGGAAGCTCTCCTCACAGGTTCTGCCGTCTAGAAGAGAAAATGGAGGGGGCCTTCTGCCTGCCTCTGTCCAGAGACCAGACCACTTCCATGCAGAGGGAGGTGTGGGAAGGCAGAGAATCAGCAACATAGAGTTGTCCTACCAGAACAGCCCCAACCACAGTACTCTCTCCCGTACCTTCCCCAGCCTTCCTCAGGCTTTCTGCAGTAGAAGAAAGTGTCTGTTAGGGATCAAACACTAGCAGGGCTGAGAAACATCCAGTTTAATTTCCTGAAGGAACACAAGAAACAGCAGTGTTCTGACAAAACACTCCTGAGAAAGATCTTTAAGGCTGGGGTCCTTTGGACACAGACGGGAGCGGGAGAAGGCAACAGGCCAGGCTCTTCTCACTTCTCATGTGAAGAGCCCACCCATCCCAGCAGCACAGTCCACTCTTCCTCCCTCCAGACAAGGACTTAGAGGCCAAGGGCACCTTCTGTACCTCTTTACCTTTCCCCTTATTCTTCTTCTCTAGGTTCCAGCTACTCAAACAGTCCGCTTGATCAGGATGTCCTCGCCCCATATTGAGGATGACTTAGTAAAGTTGATTTTCCACATTTGGAATGTCCCTTCTGTACCATTTTGCCAAAGCTTGTCCTTCCCTGTTCTAAAATCTAGCTCTGAATGGATAAGGAAGATGTGGTCCATATACACTATGGAGTATTATGCCTCCGTCAGAAAGGACGAATACCCAACTTTTGTAGCAACATGGATGGGACTAGAAGAGATTATGCTGAGTGAAATAAGTCAAGCAGAGAGAGTCAAGTATCATACGGTTTCACTTATTTGTGGGGCATAACAAATAACACGGAGGACAAGGGGAGATGGAGAGGAGAAGGGAGTTGAGGGAAATTGGAAGGGGAGGTGAACCATGAGAGACTATGGACTCTGAAAAACAACCTGAGGGGTTCGAAGGGGCGGGGGGTGGGAGGTTGGGGGAACCAGGTGGTGGGTACTAGGGAGGGCACGGATTGCATGGAGCACTGGGTGTGGTGAAAAAACAATGAATACTGTTACGCTGAAAAGAAATAAAACATTAAAAAAAATAAAAAAATAAAATCTAGCTCTGTCACATCTCCTTCTGGAGCTCACATCACTCCTGAACACCTGCACCAACCTTAGGGCTCAATTTGTCACAGCATCATAAAACGTCAGAGCTCGGTGGCCTTAGAGATTACCCAACTGTCTCATGTTCCTTTGGGGAAACTGAGGCCCAAAGTGGGGAAGGAATTTGTGGGATTGTGAAATGAGAGAGTGGTACAGCCCTGCTTATAAGTCAGAGTTTGCACCTCCTGGGTGAAGACTCTTTCTTCTGTGTGAACTTGTTTTGCTTCTTTTTATCACGCATTTGACCCACATCCCCATTAATCTCTAAACTTTCTGAGGGTTTGTCACCCCTCTTTTTCATGTTAGAGGCTTCGCTGTGGCTAAACCAATACCCGACACGTTGGGCACATGACATACTACCTTATTTCATTCTGTCTTCGTAGACACTCTCCAGCAGCAGCAGAGATCTAATTGACTCCCCGGAACACATGACGAAACTTTGATGCAGAGAATTGGATGGCTTATCTGAGGACATCTAGAGACGTCAGCTCACACGGGAGAACAGAAGGCCCTGGTACCAAATAACAACGCAGAGGACGAAACTGATTGTTACCTAACAAGACCTGTAGCCAGGGGATCTCGGATGCTCAGAGAGGATGATGGGGTTCTCATGGTTCAGTGCTCTGTCTGCTATTTCCCTGTGGTTCTCTGCTTGCCGGATGCCTGATTCAGTTGTACTGTCTTAAAACGGGCAATGCTCGGAGGCATGGCTGGGTCAGGAAGAAGGGGCTTGCCATTAGCCCTGATTATTTAAGCAAACTCTAATTCTTCTTTCCCAGCACCCCGACTCTCCCCCCACCCTATACGCTTGCTGCGTGCAGAATGCCTGTGGGTTCCTAAGGGAATGCTGGGCTCCCAGACAGCAGGGGCTTTCCGTCCCTCCCCCAGCCCTCCCCATGTGGGCTGGGGGGAATGCAGTCACATCATTTGCATTTATCAGGGAGAATATACCGCCTTGTCTGTAGCCTTTAGTCTGACTGAATTGCTTTTCTGCTTCATGAGACACACAGCGCGCCAGCCCAGCGCTCCCCTCTCCTCTTTACTTCACCAGCATCGGCGTAACCCACTTTGCTCTCCATCGCATTTATCATATTGATCGTATAAGAAATAGATCATAAGCAGAATGAAATTACTGAATGCAATGATCTGGGGCATCCTATGGACCAGATCAATCTTGGGGCAGCCAGGAAAAAAAGTCCCTGGCTGTGACGTTTTCCAAAGTTGATTTTCATTGCAAATAGAAATTTCCATCCGCTGAGGTACCCGGCGGGGTTGGGAGGGGGTAGGGGGTGGCAAAATAGGAGCTTGATAAGCCTCATCAGGCTCATTCATTAGGAAGGAGACTTCCTTAGCTGCAACTCACTTGAAATGGATGTTTGAGGCTCTAGTTGTAACAATATCCATTTTCTCCTGCTTATCTCTCATTCTCCAAGTTGTTCTTCTTGTGTGTGTGTTTGGGACAGGGCGGTGATATTGAAAAAAGGTAAGATTCTCACTTATTTGGAAGACTGTCAAGGACCCTTTCTAATCTCTTGTGGGCGCCTGGAGTGAGCCTGGCTGGTCTTTGTCATCCTGGCCCCAGCCTGTGGGTTTGCAGTGTCTATGGGAGGCTGGAGTTTTAACAGCACTGTTTGTAGGGGACAGTGTGGGACTTGTTTATTAAACCGCTTCTTGAAAACATAAGCTTGAAGACCCCGCCCCTCCCAGAACTGAGGCTCCAGACATGACCTCTGCCATAATAAGAACTTTCTCCCCGTCTGGAGACAAGGCTGGTGAGTTCAGCTGAGACTGGAAATCCAAGTGAACAAGGTCCCTGGCAGCCTGCCACCCCCTCAGACTGAAGCAGAAACCCACAGTGGGAATGTGGTCCGAGGCCCCGGTCACCCCCTTCCCACTGTGAAATCCATCCCCAGACGCTGAGACTCAGTGCTATTGGCTTTGGCAACATTCGTCATGCCAATAAACTCATTGAAATTGAAGAAACCAGAGGGGAAAGCAGAGCAGAAAGTGGAAGGGGGTGAGGACAGAGAGAGGGAGGAGGGTGGACAAAGAACAGCAGGGAAGAGGAGCTGCCCCCAAACCCTCCAGTAAGCTTAATGGGAGAGATGTCACGGATGCCGAATGGCTGAGTTCATGGAGAAGAGAAGGCACAGGCACGCGCAGACCCCCTCCCTACCCCCAAACCCACCTCTGTCTGTTCCCGATTCTGCTGAAGCTTCTATACTCATAGAAATATCTCTGGAAAGCTTTCCGTGACACAAATGGCCAAGGAAATGCGCATGTACACATACACACACACTCCACCACCAATGGGATAATGAAGGAAAAAACACCGTGAAATAGACCAGCCATGACCATGAGGGAAATATACCAGGCCCTTAGGACATGTTTAAACCAGGGGAGACCTGAACTGTGGAGCCGCTGGGCAGAGCCGGGTTCCTGCTAGCACCACCGTCTCCTACCCCAGAACTGCTCTGGAGCTGCGTTCTGCCCTGAATATAATTCCTCGAGTTCCACAGTTTTCTAGAGTTAGGGATGCTGCCTAGAGTTCATCCAGGCCAGCTCAGCATTGTTTTTCCTGGATAGATGATTGCCTCTCCTAATTTTTTAAAAATTTTTGTTTAAAGATTTTACTTATTTATTTGAAGGACAGAGAGAGGGAGCGAGCACACAAGCAGGGGGAGCGGCAGGCAGAGAGAGAGAGAGAGAGAGAGAGAGAAGCAGGTTTTCAGCTGAGCAGGGAGCCTGATGCGGGGTGCGATCCCAGGACCCTGGGATCATGACCGGAGCAGTAGGTAGATGCTTAACTGACTGAGCCACTCAGGCACTCCTGCCTCTCCTCATGTTAAGGGCCCCCAGAAATGGTGGCCGCCATGTTTCACAGCTCGTGTCGTCAGAGAAGCCCTCTCATTAGCTGATACTTGGCTGTCTTCCTCGTCTGCCATGACTGGGCACAAGTACCAGCACCAGAACCCTGGAGCCCTGCCGGCACGCGATAAGGGAAACTGTCCGGCTGCTCGCTGGTGTCTCCTGACAAAGCAACTCCTACTTCCGTCACCTCTTCCTCAGCCAGTCTGCTTCGGCGACTGTCTTGACTTCCTGGCAGCCCTGCACTGTTCCTACGGCTCCCCTTCTTGCCTCTCAATTCAGATGTTCCTCCACGGCTAGCAGAGAGCTCGCTTGTCTGTTATGTAAGCCTGCCTAATTTTGCCACCTACCTGCCTCTCTGTTCTAGAGATCAAATTTGAGACAAAGCACATTGGCTGGGTAAGGAGGGTGCGGAAGACCATCTGAGGAAATGGCTACTGATGATACATTAGCCAAAGTGAGGGCAGGAGAGAGAGCTATGACGGAGAGGAAGACCATCCCTAGCTATGACTGTGATGTCTGGTAATCCAAGAACACAGAAAGGAGTTGCCAAGAACTTCTTGGCTTTTCAAAAGCTGGGTTGGGTTTGGTGGGATTCGATTTTCGAAAGTGGGCACTAACGTAACTGAGGACCATAACTTGAATTTAGGAAGGGGCTGTTTCCTTTTCAAAGAGAATTTATTTCATAACCACAGGTTATTCTATGGAATTCTTCTTCTTTTTTTTTTAGATTTATTTATTTATTTGACAGACAGAGGTCACAAGTAGGCAGAGAGAAAGAGGGGAAGCAGGCTCCCCGCTGAGCAGAGAGCCCGATGTGGGGTTCAATCCCAGGACCCCGAGATCATGACCTTAGCCAAAGGCTGAGGTTTAACCCACTGAGCCACCCAGGTGCCCCATTCTATGGATTTCTAATCAGCGGTCTCATTCATGTTGCTATGTGTCGTAAGATGCGTCAGAACCATGGGTTTCTCAGGGTAACCTCATCCTGGCTACAGACAAGCATGGAGAAGCAATGCCCTCTTGGCTGAAAGTGGCCACACACATGTGGATACACACGTGAAAATGACATCATGCAACGGAGGGAGGGAAGCGTCCTATCAGGGACTCTGTGGTGAGTTGGAGAACCTGTGTCATGTGTAAGAGGACAGCTGTAGTGTTTGCTGGGTTTGAGCCAGCTGAGAAATTATGTGGGCTCCAAGACTAAATATTACAAAGGGACAGGGAGCAGGGTACAGGAATGCTCCCCAATGACTCTATGGGAACCTTTTTTTTTTTTTTTTTTTATCAGTTAGGGCTTAATTTGAGACAAAAGACTGATGCTGTGAGCATAGGATTCCCGCCCTGTCCAGGGCCTGATGGATCCATTCCTTTAATGAAATGCACACAGTTTATTTTACCAACTCTAATTACGTGAAGAATGAGTGTCAGGTTTCTTTATCCTTCTGCCGGCCCTGAATCCAGGCCAACTTCACAAGACTTACGTGCACTGAGGCTAATGGAGCTTTTATTCCAATGAGTTGAGAGCCAACCCACCTTTGTAGAGAGAAGAATATTTAAAAAAAAAAAAAAGAGGAAAGAAATACTTAATGTTCGTCTAGCGGATGAAAAATTTCACAAGATAAATTAAAGTGTTTTCTGGCTGAACGGAGAAACCAGGGCAGGATGGTGGAGATAATTTTCCCAGGACTCAAAATGATTTATCTTATCTCTGTGTTCTTTAGACAAGAGGTTCCATTTATTTAGTCATTTATTTTATTAGTTTTCTGAAGATATCCCCCCACCCCACCATGTCCCTATCACCAACACAAGGACTCAGCACTTGGCATAGGGAACTTGGGATGGGGAGAGGAGCCTGGGATCCAGCCCGCCATTCATTCAGTCACTGATACAATCGTGTCACATAACACTTCAACACTTGAGGCCATGGGCTCAGATGGAAATGGTTCCGGTCCTCACAAAACTAGCAACTAAATGGGAGACCCACTCATAATCAAGCAAATATCATTCTCTGTGATAAATGCGATGCTGTCTGACCCCTCTCTGCCACCCACATACCCCAATAACAGGCTTTGAGGAAACCTCAAGAGATCATCTTATTTAGTAGCTCTTAAAAAGGGGGAATTTTGTTGGCCAGGGGTCATTTGACATTTTTGGTGGTCGCACTGGAAGAGTGGGGTGCTATTGGCATGCGGTGGATAGAGGTCAGGGGTGTCACGCTATACAATTACGAACAGTAACCCCCCCTCCCCCCACTTCCCCTTCCCCCCGCGGAAGAACTTCCCAGCCAAAATGTCAGTAGTGCCACTGTAGGCAAACCTGTGTCCTCCTGCCTCACACCCATCCTGTGCTCGGACCAGGCTGAAAACCCTCCCGCTCCTCTCAAATATTCCTGTTTTTTTCAGGCAAGATCTGTGCAGGTCTGAGAGACGGGATTTCCCTCTGCTCTGCTCTCGTCACTGGAGATAGACCTGCACTTGAAAAGTAGCATTAATGAGTAAACTTCACTTTATGGGAGGTAGTTGAAAGCTCTCTGGGAGAGCGGCTCAAGCACAGAGTGGAGATGAGAAAATAGGATCCTGCCTCCGTGCCTCCCATTGCTTTTTTTCTGGGGCTTTCTACCACACACAAAACTCCTCACTTGTAGAGCTCTTGGCAGTGGAAATAATTTGGGACTAGGTTGAGTCCTTAAATAGTTTCCCTTTTGCATGCCCCAACCATTATCCTGAATGTTTGTAAAAAGACTGCCAAGGCTTTTCTTCGGATCTTCATGTAACTGTATGTTACGTACCATGGAGTTATTTTTGAGCAATTAAGGCTCCCCATGCCAGATTTTCTCATCATCTACCAAAGGCATAAAGAGGGGGCCTTGTATCTGGCTTTCCCAGAGAAGCAGATGGCACTTTGGGTACTGGCAGGAGACAGGTGTGAAGTTTCAGGGGCCGGAGGGCTTGTCTGGCGTACTATGCAAATTTGGCTCCATTTTGCATCCCTCCCAGGAGCTACAACCAAATGGAGCCCACTCTTACATCCTGTGTGTGTGTGTGTGTGTGAGAGAGAATGAGAGAGAGAGAGAGAGAGAGAGAGAGAGAGAGAGAGAGAGGTGGGGAGGGGAGAGGGAATTGTGAGGTAAAGGTGTGTGTATTTGTATGCTGGGACAAGCAAGACCATCTACGACATTTGCAGATGAGAATAAAGCAATTCTTAGGTAGTAAGGAAAGCCGTTACTTTCTCCTGGTTTAAATTGTTTGAAAAAAGAGATGGTTAAATCCCTTGGGGTAAGCTCTCTTGGAGGACAGTGTGTAATTTCCCTGTAACTTGATTAGCCTCCGAGTCTGCTCACCAAAGGCGACACTGGCCAGAGTTGTGTTACTTCCTGACGTGCAGAAATGAAGGCTCTTTTGCTTGCTTGCAGGAGGCCGAGACCTCTGAGTGACTAGCTTAGCTGCTAAGAGTCAGGAAGAGGCTGAGCTGAGCAGTGCTGATGAATTCTTCTTACACAAAGACCATAGGTTAGCCATAGTTGCAATTAGTGATTTGTGTTAATTGGCTTATCCTGGACTGTACATACTGTATCCCTCCTCAGTAAGGGCACTATGTGAAGGTGACCACATGCTGAAGATTTTTCAGAAACAGCTCCAATTTCGCATGCTTTTTTTTTCCTTATATTTTCCAAAGTACACTCATACTTGTCAAACCATATGTCCCATTTTTATGTTTTAAAAAATATGTTCCCTGTAACTATCAGATTATTTATTTTGCCATGGTAACACTCTCTAGTCCCTGATAACCCAGAAACCAGAAGGAAAAAAAGGCCTTACTTCTCTTTACTTCACAGATTCTGCCCTAGCTCCACACCAGCCTACCAATCCCAAGATTTCAGGCTAGAAAATTTCAATGCAACTTGCTAGGTAATCAGTTGCATTCTTCAAAGAGCAAGACTGACCACACCACTATCCACTCTTGCCTCTAATGATTAGAGTTTACTTGCTTTTACTGGAATGCCGGTCTGTGCCAAGGATGGGTCATTTGTGGCTTCCCACTAGCTAACACATGTTACCATTTGGGCTACACAAAGGAATATGCATGGCTCAGTGGAAACTCTTCCCCATGGTTTGGTTAATACCATAAATTTGTGATGAAAATCACTGCCTCTTACTGAAGAAGCAACACATTCTTCTTGGGGGGCTTTTAGTCTAGTTGGAGAGCATGTGCCATGAATGAGAAGGAGATGTACCATATTTGCTTGGCCTGAGCCATCTGGGGACATGAATACTGTTGGCAGAGGGTCTGTACAGACAGGCCTATTGGTTCCTCACCAAGAGCTGACACAGTCACATCAGTGTTCACCTGGGGCTCACGAGTCAGTGTTTCATGTCTAGTTGAGTCCTTGGCATTGAAGCCCTTCAGAGACATCTGTACAAAGACCAAGTTCCAGGCACCCACAGGGAGTGTAGACCATAGAGACAGCAAAGGCTTTCTCCATCTTTTAGGGATAGAATTAACACTGTCATCTGTATAGGAAAGTGGTAACTTCTGAGGTAATGACACGGGTCCTGGGAAAGCCAGGTGAGACATGATTAGATCGCTTTGCTCCTCAGAAGCCTTCAGTGGTCCCTCCTGCAGGGACCATCCACTGGAAACTCCTTGGCTTGACATGGATGGCCCTGAATGCTCTTGACACCCACATATGCTGGTGACACTGCCTCCCACTATCCTCACTCACTTGCTCCCTGGGGAGTCATGTGGAAGTATTCCCCACCCCCTGACATATCCCAAGAGCTATTCCCATGGAATGCTGCCTCTCTCCATAACTTACTATTCAAGTTCCTGTGTTTAGATTTGATACCAAGACTGGGAACAGGTCTGCCATGGGAGCAAATTTGAAAGTGAATATGAAAGAGTGTAAGATGGTGCTGGGAAGGGGGAAAGGTGCTATAGAGTAGGTTCTGTTCCAAGCACTTCATATTCAGGCTTTCATTTAATATCTCGAGTCCTTACCATTTCTGAGTGAGTTAGCACGCTTGGTGGACTAGCATCTTCCCCACTTCCAAAATGGGGATGACCCTGGACCCATAGTCTTTGCTTTTTGGTTTCCTGGTTGACTTTTACTATTCTTAGGAGAGCCTACGAGTCCTGTCTGAGTTCCTCCCTGGAATGGAGATCGTGAGAGGAACAGGGGTTCTGCCTGGACACCTAAATAACTGGCCCCAGTACCACCCTTGCAGGCCCCCCTTCATTCACACCAGCTCCACCAGGGATTTTCATTTTCCTCTGGGAGAAATTCACTTCTCCCTTCCCTTAATCCCCCAGCCTTTTTATTACTTGTCGCAGCTTCTCCAATTTTTATATGGCTTCTATGTGATGTCTTTGATGAGAGCCCCAACAGGTAGAAGACATGTCTCTTTAGGTTTGTATGTCCTGAATATTGCTGGACACAGAGGAGACCCTAACACATTCGTTGAAATCATTGAATTTAGCTGATTTGTACAAAGAGCTGAGAAAGTTCTAGGTCATGTCATTTTGCCAGATCTTTGAGCTCTGTCCTAGGCGATGTATGTGTGTGTGTGTGTGTGTGTGTGTGCGCGCGCACGCGCGCGCACGTGCGTGCATGCATAGGATAGAGGACCCAGTTGGAAGAGGAATTTGTAACAAAGCTTTATGGAGATAAAACTGACTATAACTAAGCCACTTTTCAGGGAGCTTGGGGATCTGCTTATAGAAAAACAATTCCAGATTGAAGCATAAGTTTTTTCTTGACTCAGTTGTTGCTTCCCTTCTAGGGGCCTCAGAGTCTTTCGGACCTACCACATCAAGGCCAAGACTAGAGACATTGCTGAAGCTCCTGCTGGCACCCCCTTCCCCTCTGTTCTCTTGGCAGATCTTCTCTCCTCCATTCCTGTGTCTCTGTCCCTGTCAACTCGCCACTGAGTCGAGTTTCCCCCAGGACTCTTGGAGCAACAGTACTGAGGGTTGCTGGGACTTTCAATGCCAAAGTGGGCTGTGGCTGCACAGCATGCCTCTTCCTGGTGAGCTCCGGAGGGGTCTGCTTGGCCGTGATAGGGCACGTGGCCGGGGCAGTGGGGTGGGCACTTGGACTCTGAGGGATCCTCCTGCATCTCTTGGGCGCAATGATCATTCATTCACTGTCTCAAAAATTTTATATCTTTATCGAAAATGTTCCTATCAGGCACTGTCCTAAAACCTGGGATAACAGAGCCGAGACAGAGTCCCTGTCCTGGAGGAGCCCTTAGGAGGAGACAAATGCACATGCAAATAAGTCTGAAGCAATATAATGAGCACAATAGTCAAGGTATGGATCAGGAGCACAGAGGAGGAATGGCGGCTAGACACAGAATGTTTGTTTGGTGTCAGAACTACGATACGTGCATTGCATGCCCCCCAAATCGGACAGCATTGCTATGCAGTTGGCATGAGAAGTCTGTTGGCAGCACGGAGAGAGCTCATCTGCAGAAGTCATCCCTGGGGAGCTGAAGAGCACTGAGGACTGCGTGCAGGCGAGGTGGGAAGGCTGAGCCCTGGCCGTGCACTTGCGGGCCTGGGTTCGAACTTAGACTTACCATGTCCCAGCTGTGAGCCTTGCACAACGTCCCTATCCTTTTGGAACTTCAGTTCCTGCTTCACTAACATGTGGACAGTGATACCCTGCTCTGCAGTGTGGACGTGAGAGTAGAAGTTAGGTGTGGATGTAAATGTCCTCTGGACTCCACAGAGTGATAGACGCGGGGTAGGTATCATTTTTTCTACTGTGGGAAGGGAGGGCAAAGGCTAAAACTGTAAAGAGTGAGGCAGGTGGGTCCTGCAGTGTGGGGAGGGGTGGGTTCCATTGGGAGGAGTTTGTGATTAAGGTGAATGCTGGAGTCTCACAGAGGCAGTGGGCCCGGGGAGCGTGCCGCATAAATGCCTCAGCTTCGCCGTGGTCCGGAGCGCTCAGACTCTCTGTGCCATCAAGCTTGGCAGTGCGGCCGTTGACAGCTTGAGAGTGACTGCCCTGCTTTGAGATTGAGTAGCTGTTGAAAACTAAAGTACAATTTGATTTTTGCTGTCAGATAGAGTTAGACCAGGAGAAATTTTCTGTAAAACACATGTGCCGTTTTGGGGGATGGTTTGTGATCATTGTGGCTTCAGGGTTTACATGTTTTGTGCCTGTCAGACTGATGTACAAATTCAAAGTTAGTTCTGACACTCGGAACACACAGAGGCATAATTGTGCGTCATACTCTTTACTGAATTTGTTTCCTGATGACACCGAGAGCTCGGTGCTACCAATTTAAATGTGTTCAGGTATTCCTGATAACAGTGAATAAAGATACTTCCCAGAGCCGTTACTTGCTTAAGTGTCCAATTTCCCCCTCGGAACCAAGCAGGGTGCATGTGGGGGCTGTTGCCAGGCAGAGGAACCCAGTCTCCGAGCAGATCCGGTGAATAGCAGGCAAGTAGAGAAGCAAACCCTGGGTTTTGTACCTGAAACCTACAAAGGGAAATGTATCAGGAGGTCAAAAGGCCGGAAGGTGCATTTCAAGTTTGGGTGCAGAGTGCGAAATGTGCAAAGGAAAATAGATGGGCGGGGACTAGGGAATCAGGCTGTGAGGAACACAGGAAGCGTGGGGAGCTTGCTCTCCTTCGGAGCCCATGCACCTGCAGGGGCGGACCTGGTTGCTTGGAATATGGGTGGAGAGCGTATTTGAAATCGCTCCATCAGAAGTGCATCCTTCCACTCAGCATTGATTCACCCAACATGTCTTGAGCATCTATTATGCAGAAGGCATTCTCCTAGACGTTCGGGATACAGCAGTGATAAAGGAACTCAAAAATCGCTACTGTCATAAGTTAGCATTCTTGCGAGGTATGAAGATAAAGGAAAATAAACCATAAGCATAAAAAACAACTAAATGTAATATGTTTTTAAAGGACTGGTGCCGTGGAAGAAGGAAAGACAGTGCAGGGTTGAGGGGGCTTGGGGAGAGTACGGGGCTGAGGACTGGATGGGGGCAGATGAACTTTGCATTAGGAAACTAGGGGGGGCAGGCCCTTTGAAAGGTGGTATATGAGCAATGATTTGATGTAGCAATGGAGTGAGCCAGGAAGATTTCATTGGTCAGGTCAGAAAGAATAGCCAGGGCTAAGACTAAAATGGGAGATCTGGTAAGTAGATCATTTGGGCTGGACTGGAGTGAGTGGGGAATCCAGATGGCAAATCAGTAAGATATAAGGTCGGAGGGGTGCCTGGATAGCTCAGTCAGTTAAATGTCTGTTTTCAGCTCAGTCATGATCTCAGGGTCCTGGGATCGGCTCCCTGCTCAGAGGGGAGCCTGCTTCTCACTCTCCCTCTGCTGTTCCCCCTGCTTGTGTTCACTTTCTCCCTCTCCATCTCTCTGACAAATAAATAAATAAATAAAATCTTAAAAAAAAAAAAAAAAGAAATGAGGACGGAGAGGCTGGGGAAGAGGGCACTTTTATAGAGCTTATAGGAAACCATAACAGGGATAGTGGCTTTTATGTTGAGGTCAAGCATTGGCCAGTTTGAGCATCCCTTCTCAGGTACAAATGTCCCTAGGACAAATGCATGCCCGGGTGACTAACTGCTAATTACGAAAGCATTTGTCAAGGAATGTACATCTTCATTGATAGGGTGGAACTAGAACTTTCAGGGCTTCCTCCCTGTGCTAAAATGATGAAGAGGAATGGAAATGTAACTCTGTATGCATCTAGCTCATTGCATTCATATTTCTGGAATGAAAGAGTTGAAGCCCTGTTTAGATTTCCTTTTATTATCGAGGGCCGTAGGGCAGGATCCCTGTCGATGGAACATTACTGGTGGTGTCCTTTTGTCTCTGGATGGAATGTTACTGGTGGTGTCCTTTTGTCTCTGTCCCCTTCTCTCCTCTCCGCTTCAGGTAGGGAGCCACAGGAGCACTCTGGGAGGGAAAGGGTAGGAGAGCGGGAGCCCTGGAGGAAGGGACTGGCGACCAGCCTCTGCCAGCCCCAGGATCAGCGCAGGTCAGCACCACTCGTGTCTTCCCCTGCTGGAGACGAGTCCTGCACAGCAGAGGGAATAGACAAAGGCAAATAAAAACCTCGGGATCTGCTATTTGCTTTCAAGGGGTTGTGTTCGGTAGCCTGTCAGAAGATAATTTCCGAGGAGGGCTGGTCCAGGAGGACAGAAAATCAAACTTGGGTTGAAAGATCTGAGGGTCTGGAGGGGGGGTGGCAATCGAATCCCCCAGTGTTATTGGCTGGACAACTCATTCTTGGCCCAAGTCTGGAAAAATGTTTTCCTTTTCAAAGAATGTGTTAGAAGTCTCTTGCCTTGCTTATCTAATGTTGTTTTAAGGACAGAAAATGCCAACTACATGTGTGTCTTCCGGAAATTCCGGGAAACGAAATGGAATACTCCAAGTCAAACTTAATGGTTCCAAGTGGAGGCCAGGAGTTCTCCGGGGAAATCACCTTGTTCATCTCTCTGTGATTAGGTACAACTCAATCCCTCCCAGGCTGGGGTGGGGGGCATTGTGAGAGCTGTGTGTGTGTGTGTGTGTGTGTGTGTGCATGTGTGCACTGAAGTACACACACAGGCCTGTATATATAAAATAGTCATTGACCAAACTTCCACAGTCTTCCTCACTGGCAAGATTTTCCTATATCCAAACAAAGCTTCTTTCGCTTATAACCCCTAGTAAGCGGAGTTTCTAATGGAATAAATGCAAAGCAGTAGTTTCAACCCTCTTTCCAATGGGCCTGGCTTCATTATATGGAGTCGAGATAGACAACAGTCTACACACTATTATTCGAGACACCCCTGACCCCGTGTATTTCCTCTGTGACCTATTACAGTGCCCCAAATAGCATTACAAGCAATTCATTTCTTTGCTCATTGAAGCCTCGTTAAGAGACAGGCTATTAAAATGTAAATATCTCCCAGATAGAAAGCTTCAGGTAATGCCTTTTTGCTCTGTTATGACAGCTAGTTTGGGCTGATGAGATCCTTCAGGGAAGAAATCTTTGAAATCCTACAGACCTGGTTGAGAATCGTGGCTCCGCCATTGAAGAACTGTGTGATCTTGGCAACTTCTTTAACATCTCTGTTTTCTCTTCTGAACAATGGGGGGGGGGGATAATACTAGTCTTCAGTTTTGCCTGAAGATGAAATGAAGATATGAGAATAAACATTTTACGCAGTGCTTGAAACGTAATAAATATCAACAGATGAGTATTATTATGGTTAAGTATTATTATGGATGGAATCTAGGATAATTGTGGGCAGGATTACTGGGAGCAACACAACAGCTCCCAAGGAAGAAAAGACCCCCCCCCAGCCCCGAAAACCTTCATTTTACTTCCTTTGCTAGCCCTCCCCAAGAACCCTCCTCTGGAAGTTGTATTCAGGGAAAATGAATGAGTAGAGAAGGAGGCACTCAAGTTTTTGTTGCCTCCAAGTCCCTCGACCACTGCTCCTTAATCATTTCCATTTTTCCCTTCTCCTTACTTTATCATGAATTTCTTTACCTACTATCCAGAGAACACTAAAGAGAGAAACTTGGCTTTTAGCACGAGGATCCCATCACGTGGACAGTGGGGCAACCAGATGCCATTCCAAGGGCTGCACCAGAGTGGGTGAGACTTGGGCATCGTGGCCCTGGCACAGCCCAGGAACCATTGTGCCAAGGCTCACGCTGCGTGATCACGCTGCTTCCTCTTCTGAAGTCTGCTGCATCCACAGATTTAGGAACCAGCTTGATGGGAGAGAGTGGGCACTGGGGAGTTTTGGAGCATCAATCCGTGCATGCCATCTGTGGCTAGCTTTATATAGTGCAGGGGAAAGGGACAGATCAGGATGGAATGGTTGGCTTTGTTTGACTTCGATGGGAGGGAGGGGGGCAGGAAGAGTGGGGATGCTAAAATTGCCTGGGAGTGGGAGATGATAATCCTTTCTCCCCCACTTCTCTCCTCCACTGGGTTGGAACCAACGTAACCTCTAGTTTCTCTGGAGAGGAAAGCAGAGGCAATCACATCTGGCGATCTGATGGTCATAGGAGATAGAGATGCTGGCGTGAACTCGTGGATTCTGAGACAATATAAGAGGTTGCTGTTATTGCTGGATAATAGGGAGAAAGATAAGAGGCAGGATGCTACTGCTGAGAGGTCATCAGGTCATCCTGTCTCCACAGGTATGAAACAAATCCAGATAGCTGGAGAACACTTGGGCGGAGATCTCTCTTCTTCATGTGCTATAGGTAAAGGGCTGTACTCCACAGGGGTGATTTTCAAGGGGATACATCTACTCCATAGTCTTAGGCCCACTGAAACAAAACGAAAGTATTAATTTTCTGCCACACAGGAGATAACTACTCTCCCTTTTTGGTTAAGAGATAACCCAAGATAAAGGGTTCCAGGAACATGCTTGAGATCCAATGCACAGAACTGAGCATTACACCTATCCTTAAAACTCAGCTCTTACATCTCCTTTTCTAGTGGTTTCCTCTACCACTGGGAACACTAATCACAGTCCCCTCTTCCTCAGGCTTCGCTGCATACTTCTGCCATTGTACAGGGTACTCTGATTTGTGCTCACTTCTGTATATGCCTTCCCTACCAGACCATGAGATCTTTGAGGGCAATGTCTATCCTATTCATCATTGCATCTTCTGTGCCTAGCTCTGTGCCTGAGGGATGGCAAGTGATCTCATCCCAAGCCTTCCTCAGGGTTGTGTGTCACAGCTCCTGCTAAGGACATCTCAGTCTTTTGGGAACATGCTCTCTCTCACAACAGATACGGAGTCAAAATTGTTGCTGGTAAATGATCCAGTGAAATTTCTCTGGGGGATTTTCCTGAAGTCGGAGGGTTCTTCTGGTCTCTAGAATATAGCCTTCACCGGGATCCCGCACTGTGGGAAGCAGACCTGGACTAGAAAAATTCAAAGTGGAATTTATTCTTAAAGGGGATCCATTTATTCTGGCCACCTTCCAAACCTACTCTGAGGAGAAAGGCCTCACATTAAAACTTGATGGAGAGGGTTCCCTTCCTCTGTCACTGTTTCTAGAAAGGATGTTGCTGTTCTTTGAAAGACTGTTTTCCTCCTTTCCAGAAGGATTAGTGAATCTCTAAGTTCTGGCATGTGTCCCTTGTTTTGGTAGCTTTCCAAAAAAGATAGTTATGCTCAAAGTGCAGCCTAACATCCACATCTGTGAAGGTATTCCGTTTCTAGATCAGTACAGGTAAAGTCATGCTCTCCTTCCCCACACATGCTCCTTCTGGGACTATCAACTTCTGGGTCTGGTTGTAAGGAGACACGTGGTTCAACCCAGAAAGAGTAAATTATATCAGTTTGCAGTGACTTGTCATTTGACAGGAACTCGAGGCTCAGTCAGTATGGAATAAGAAGTTAGCATTCGTGTGAGGAGAACATGCTCCCATCTCAGGACCTTCACAGATTCTCCAGGCGATCTTGGGCAAGCCCCTTAACTTCTCCAGACCTCAATTTCCTTATCTACAAAGACTGCAAGAGAGAGTGCTCCAGCCACCTTATACCGCTGTTTGCGATTCAATTCATGTGCTTCCCGGGGGCGCCGGGGTGGCTCAGTCAGTTAGGCAGCTGACTCTTGGGTTTGGCTCAGGTCATGATCTCAGGGTCCTGAGATCGAGCCGGGTATTGGGTTCCATGCTTAGCACAGAGTCTGTGTCTCTCCCTCTGCTTTCCTTCCCCCACACTTGTGCGTTCTCTCTCTTGAATAAATTAAACAAAATAATTAAAAAATCTTAAAAAAAAGGTAGGTGCTTCCCCTGAGCCTGGTTAGTGCTCCAACGGAGAAGAGACAGTGTGCTACTCAGAAGGCAGTGTGCTACAGTAATCTGTACATGGGTTTGGATTCAATTGTTCAGCCGTAAATTTGGGTCCCCACTCCCCCCTACTTATTATTATGGAAGCCAGTGACTTTCCCTATGCCTCATTTTCTTTGGCCATACAATGGGGTTAATGATACGTATGTCTAAGAATGGGTGTGTGGGTGAGTTGTGGCAGCACAGGCCCTCCACAGTTTGTTTATTTCAAGTGCCATTGCATTCGCGCCTGTCGCTTGACCTTGATTCCACTAACTCCTTAGATTATAACTCATTCTGTTCGGCACAGACTATCCAGTTTTGGGTTTGGGGATACTTTATCAAAATCTGCAGAAATGAGTTCTTCCTGTACTCTCTTAGAAAGCACATTTCCTTGGGCTCACTATTATTCCATAAGTCTAAATTCATAGACTTTATAAATCACAGGGCTCTCAACTCAAATGCTGACAGAGGCCAGTAGATAACATAAATGTGTGAGCTGGTCCATGTAGCAGACACTAGGAAGAGTGGGCTCTGTAGTATTCTGCAGTCTCCATCTAAAGACTTTCAAATTAAAATTCAAAAAAATAAAAACAAGGGTGCCTGAGTGGCTCAGTTGGTTAAGTGACTGCCTTCAGCTAAGGTCATGGACCCGAAGTCCTGGGATCAAGTCCCACATCAGGCTCCCAGCTCCATGGGGAGGCTGCTTCTCCCTCTGACCTCCCCTCTCATGCTCTCTCACTCTGTCTCTCTCTCTTTCAAATAAATAAAGAAAATCTTTTAAAAAAAATAAAAACAACTAGAAAAATACCCTGTAAGACAACCAGCCTGATTTGGCTTGAAGGATGCTAGTTTGAGACCTGTATTGTATCACTCTTCATCACTAAGGTTGACCCAATTGTTGGAGGGGATACAGGGCGGCTGCTATTCCTGTATGTTGCTCACCGGCATGCGATTTGGTATGACATCTCATAAGACAGTTTGACGTCATTCTGTAATTAAACATTCACTTTCCCCATCACTTTGCAACTTTGATGTTGCATAAATACCCAAGAGATACTTCTGTCTATGGATACCAAGATAAATGTATAAGAATATTCACAGCAACACTGTTCAGTAGCAAAAGTGTAAACAACGCACTTACCCCCTGGCTGAGAAGTGGGGAAGGGAACTGTAGTAAAGTCGGTCAGATCTGGAATCAGAACTGGCAGGCAGGCGGAGGAAACCACTGTTCTGGGCAAGAATATGGATGAAACTCAGAACTATCATACTAAGTTTTTGAAAGGTAAGGCACATGCAGTGTGATGCCCATTCTATGTAGTTAAAGACTAAAACAAAAATGTACCTTTTAGGAACACATATACAAGAAAGCAGATGGTTTCCCTTAGTGTGGGGTTCCAGGGTGTGGGATGGGGCATGAATGGAACCAGAGGAGACCACAACAAGTTTTCTTGAAGGTTCTAATTTTTTGTGTTGTCTGTGGGGCACATGGCTTCTTATTACATTATTTAAAGATAAAACCAGACAACATAAAATAGTCTTCATACCTTTTAGAATGGTGTCAGAAACAAATGAGTACTTTAATGTAAAAGTGCTTTGTAAACTCTATAGCATGCACTGTAAACGTGAGGGGTTATTATGATAAAGAGATCCCTAACGCTGATAGCTCCTGGCTGCATTCCTGAGGTATGATTATGGGTTATACCTTGGGAGGAGGGTGTGTCTTTGGGTGATTTGCAATATTGGACTCACTTCTTCCAACTTCTTGCCACTTACTCCCCTTTCACTCACTTTGGTGAGTATGCTCCCAGGGAACAGGCACAGACACACAACCAACAAAAACAAAGGTCAGATTATAAAAGCAAATCTCATACATAATTGCACATGCCCCTTTCCTACACACACACAAAAACACACACACACATACATTTATGCCACAATGTCACGTGCCCCTAACCCAACTAGACATGGCTTCTGGATCCTCTGTAGTTTTGGGTTATTGATGACATTCTATTTCTCTAACAAAGCAGATGATAACCACATTCTGAGTAACAATTGGTCCTCCTCCTCTGTTTTTTTTCTAGGTTGTATTTAAATAGCCAGGCAAATAGTTATATATAATATTACTAAAGGAAAGGTGACTACTTTAGGTGAGAGAGAGACATCTGTTTACTATCTATTAGGCACCTACTATGTGCCGGACACTGTACAGGGGGCTGGAGATAAGGCATGAATATGGCCCGGCCTCTGCCTCAGGGGGAGCTCACAGGCCAGCTGGCAACAGGATCGCTCCAAAGGTGGTGAAACATCCAGGCTAAGGGGTCTCTTCAGTGTCCTGCTGCAAAGCACTGACAAAGGAGCCTTATCCAGCCTGGAGATGAGGGAAGACATCCTGGAGGAGGTAATACCTGGCTATGAAGGAGCTGAAGTTAGGAAATTGGAAAGATGGAGAGGCAGGGCACCTGGGAGGCTCTGTTGGGTAAGCAGCCAACTCTTGATTTCTGCTCAGGTCATGATCTCAGAGTACTGGGATCGAGAACCTCCTTGGGCTCCATACTCAGCAGGCTATCTGCTTGAGAATCTCTCTCTCCCTCTCCCTCTCCCATGCCCCCTCATTAAATAAGTAAATAGATCTTTTTTAAAAAAGAGAACGAAAAGGATGGACAGGCAAGGAACAATACAATCAGCACATAGGGAGCGTATGGCTACTGGGGGCCAGTGGGAACTCCTGATGGATGGACTGGAGCTCATGTGTGTTGGGGGGTGGGAAGGGATGAAGCCAGGGAAGAAGGCGAGACCCTGTTAATGAAAGGTCTTATTACAAGCCTTTTGGATTTTATCCTAAAGTCAATGGGGAGTCATTTAACGATTTAACCAGGGGAATGACATAAGCAGATTTAAGTTTTAGAAACATTACCCTGGCAACAGTATTGAATTTTCGGGGAAGGGACCAGAGGCAGCAAGACCATTAGGAAATGGTTTCCCTATTCTTTTCAAACCATTGTTGCTCCTTTGGGTCAGGCCAGGGGGCTAACCCAAAGATCCTATGGGAAGCCATCTTTTATTCTTTGCTTAAAATATCAGGTACGGGCTTCCTGAGTTGCTGAGAGTGGAACAGTGAAGTTCTATTTCAAGTCTTCCTACTGCTTTGCTATCTTGACAAGTTCTTCTCTGGACCGTAGATTTCTCTTCCATTACATAAGGAAAGGCATTTGCAATGCTTCTTTCTTCTGGAAGAAATAAGATGGCAGTTGCTCCTGAAGGTGTCTGAGTTTGTTAGAAAATGGAACCACCCACCACATGCCATTTATTATTCCTATTTTGGAGAAACACTCAACGTTGCACTAGGGAAGGAAGGGCTTCTGGGTATGCTTTTGTTCCCCAAGCCAGGTCACGAAGTTCTCTTCCTCCCTCTCCTGACGGCCTCTGCTCCTGGCACTGAGAACCCTGGTCCCCTGTGCTTTGTGAAGTCGCGTCTCTTCTTTTTAATGAGACTAGTGGTTAATTAATGAATCATTGGCCTTACTAATAAAACAAGTTCGAGAAGAGATTATTCAGCTTTGTGATTCCCTGGAACATTGAGCAGGGGACAAGAGCTTGAATTGACTCTTTGGGTCACTTTCTGATGTTTGAAAACAGCCCCTCCCTGTGACCTTTTGCCCAAATGCCTCATTTTTTGCGCTTGGCCTCATTTGCAGTGGCTGTGGTATCCACAAGATCTCCGGGTCAAAGGGGACTCCATGGTCACATCCAAGCCCACCAGCTGTGATGGTAACCATGGAAACCAGAAATCGCAGGGTCCTTCCCCAAATTATGTTATGTGGCACCAACTCCCATCTCTCTGGACTCGTTTCGACCAAGTTTCCATGGAAGCAGGAGAAGAGACAAGTTGACTTGGGATCATCCTGGTAGCCTAAGGATCCTTGTGTTGAATTCTTTGGAGCCCAAATAATAAGGTGATTGGTACAGAAGGCTGGTTTTCAGAGAAAACACATCTAATATTTATGGAGCCACAACCATGGGCCAGGCACTGTTCTGAGCAATTTGCATCTATTAACACATTCAATCCTTGTAACAACCCTGTTGTAATCCACACCTTACAAAGAGGAGATCAATGACTCACCCAGGCTCCTCAGCCAGGACATGGAGGAGTTAGGTATAAGCTTCCTTCCCTTGCCACATTCTTCACCACCGCACGACACTGTCTCCTGTATAGAACCACAGGCCCAACATTGTGAAATGACCTCCAGAGATCACTTGCTCCAGCCCCTATCTCTAGGCTCCTGAAGTTTTATTATGTTTCCTATGTACAAAGCAACGGAAGCCCAAGGGGTTAAGTAACTTGTCAAAACATGGAGATATTAAATGTTTGGAGGGAAAGGAGCCCCCCCACCCCCGTTAAGGGGTCAGAGGAGCGCCGCCCCTTGCTGGTACTTTCCCTTTCATCGCGTGCCAAGCAGAACACACTCTCCCATTCCCTCTTCAGCAATGCTGCTTTCCCTCCCACCGAGCAGTCGGCTTCATCCCTGGTTCTCCCAGGCAGATCACTCAGGCCTAGCTCTGGGTATATGTTCATTTTAAAGAAAATCTTAGAGACCTACCTACCCCTCTCTTTATGGCTATTTGGCTTTGACAGGGGCCCGAAAGGGGACATTTCCCGGGATCCCCTCTGCCTCACGGCCTGGTTCCCTTGAGGCAGCAGCCAGGCCTCCTCACACCAGGGTCCCGAGGAAGGACCCGCTTGGACAAAGGACTGGAAGTGCTGGGCTCTGAGGGAACTCGGGTTCCCGAACACTGTTTCAGTCACATTTTTACCACCCACCCTTCTATTTTTTGCTGCAAATCAGAGACAAGTTTAGACATCCAGGATCTAGATGTAGTTATTTTTTCTTTCTGTTAATTCAAGACAGGTAAGGAACATCCTTTCTCTCTAAAGACAATAGCAAGCCTGCCTCTGCTCTCTATGTCTTTCCCAATTTAACTCAGCTTTCACACACACACACACACACACACACACACAGTTTGTGTGTGTTCTCATCCTGATCTTATGGCTCATTCTTCGTTGATGGGATAAGGTCAGTCTGCAATTGTTATCAAGGCCATCTTCGAACTTTCTGTGCCCAGCAGTTTGTGTCATTGTCTTCCTCCAAGGGAGGAAGAGGTGAGGTCACCAGGTTAGAGCTATGCCCGAAGCTGATAGTGCCAGGAAGCCCTAGGTCCAGGACAGGGGTCCTCCAGGCGAGAGGTCCTCTAGGCTCTTGGCTCTCTCTCCTCCCTCCTGTGCTCCACCTCTGCTCAAGGTCCTCCACAGGAGGAAAGTGCAGGAGAAACTCCAGCCTGGTTGACTGTGTTTCACACATGGGGGCATCTCTGTTAGATGAAGCTGAACCCAGTTCACAAAAACAAACTTCAAGCACAGAAAAACAGTAATCCTAGGGCACTATGCATCCGCATACCCAATCTATTATGGGTCCTCTCAATTCTACCTCCAGAATAGCTCCTAGATCCCCCTGCCTTTTTCCAACCCCCCCGGCCCCCACCTTGATCCAAGTCACCATCATTTGCTGTTTGGACAACTGCTGTCTTCTTCTAGCTGCTCTTCCTGCCACCATCTGGAACCCTTATGATTCATTCTCTACCCTGTAGCAAAGCAGTCTTTTTCATAAAGCAAATCAAATCTCTTCTCTGCTTCAAAACTTCAGTTGCTTTCACTTGCATCAAACCCTGTGCGATCTGGTCTTACTCTGGTTTCTCACACTCAGGTCATCCTGCAGGCTCCTCCCATTATGCACCAACCACAGTGGCCTCTGGTTGGGTCCTTGCACAGGCCAAGCTTGCTTCTTTCTGTTTCAGAGGGCTTTGTGCTTGCTCTTCCTTCCTCCTAGTACCACTGTCCTCCTGCCTGTTACATGGATTCCTCTTCATCCCTTAGGTCTCAGATCCAATGTCACCTCACAATAGACATCTTCCCTGACAACCAGGTCTCAGATAGTCCCATCTTGGGCCTCTACCTATCAGACCATCCCATGTGTGCCCTTCATAACATGGGTACCCATCTAGAATTGTCTTGTTTAGCTATTGGTCTATGTATCGTTATCAGGTCTTTTGATTAGTTTCTAGAAATGAGCGTAAGAAAGGAAGGGCCAATGTTGATTTGTTTTCTTGCTGAACTGCTTAGGCTTGGAGCTTAGTAGGTATTCACTAAATATTTGTTGAATGAATGAATGAATGAATCATTTCGACTCTGGACAAGTTAAAGGTCTCAAATTTTTGAGCATCTTTTATATGCTGGGTCATCCATTCTACAAGCCAAAAGGTTGCACACAGTCTTCTGCACATGGTGACGTGTGTGTGTGCATGTGTGTGTGTGTGTGTGTGTGTGAAGTTCTACAGGGTCTGGACATGCACTTACTCCAGTGTCTGCTCCCAGGCATCTCACCACCTCCCTCACCTGTGGACTTGATTTCCTGCTTGATAACACTCTTTACAGGAAAAATGAATTTGTTTCTGACTCCAGCAATGAGCATGATTAATGTGTTCTCCTTTGAGTTCAGGACCTCAATTTAAATCCTTTCCTGTTCAACTCGATCAGGAAAGGTTGCATTCTGTATCTGTGCTGAAATAAGTCCCTGCACTCACAAGGAGTCAATTATTTCTTGAGACTTGAGGTCTGCAAGCCGAATGGAGCATCCCTGTGCAGTGCTGAGTCTGAGTCCATGTAGGGGGAGGAGACCTTGAATTTGCTCTTCATTCCCATTGCCATGGACATCAAATAGATTTTTTTTCCCTCTGCCACAACTTGTCCTTAGGTTGTGACTTTTTCTTCAGGCTATCCCTTAGAGTTTCTTAGCACACATAGCTGGTTCAGATATTAAATATCTGGGTCATAAACTACATGAAATTCAGGGAACTCACAGGTATGTCAGAGGACATTCCAGTGAAATGTGAGCTCAGGGATGGAGTCCAATCTACTAATTTGTACTCATGTTTTAGGCTGGAGTTAGGCTGCCTGCATTTAAATCTCAGACGTGTCCTCTTGGGAAAATTACATCTTTCTCTGAAACTTAGTTGCTTCCTCTGTAAAATGGGAATGATGATAACAATTACCTCATAAAGTGATCACTAAGATTAAATGAGATAATATGCTCAGAGAAAACTCTTAACATTTTTAGCTGTTATTGCCATGGCAATGGAAGAGGAAACAGAAGGAAAAGTCCCCCACACTCAATTCATTAATGGGAGGCATGACTGTTAGGGTATAAGGTCCCTGAGAGCAGAGATAGTCTGTCTAGTTATCTCCTCACCTCAGTTTCCACATCTGAGAACTGGGTATGAAAGCATTAACCACTTCAATAGCTTGTTCTCACATATAAGATATCCAGTAAATATGAATGCCTCAACACAAATTAATCACTAAATGTTATCATCAGTAGTAACATTATTATCATGAGATCTTGTTTTTATTCCTTTAATAGTTATTTTAGATTTTCTAGAACTTAGCGGAAGGCTTAGAATCTGGTCGGCTCTCAATAAATTTGTAACAAATGAGTCGATGAACCAGGAGAAGGCAAGCCTCCTGACTGCCAGTTCCATGGCCTTTCCTCCAGATCACCCAGCCTCAGGACTTCCAAAATGGCACCCTACTCCCGTGAACGAGTTAGCTTAACTCAGGTTTAAAATATTAATTAGCCACCTGGACCTCCCAGGCATTTTCCCTGCATCTGTTGTGTGGCTCCAATCAAACTTTCGTCTTTGAGATAGACCACTGTCAGCTTGTGATGGAGTACATTGGTGGCTATCCACCTTGCCAGCTGCCTGCTACCTTCTGGCTTCTTCCAGGAAATCTTATTCGCTCTCCACTTGCTTTTGTGCATTTGGTCAGCATGCTTGGTTAATTCTGATCCATAATTATTAAAACTCCTGTCTGCTTGTCTTTTATTTTTACCTCCCCCTGGCAGATTCTGGAGCCGCCTGTGCTCTGTGCTTCATCTCTCCCTTGGGTCCTGCTAGAAGGGGGGCTATTCTAGCTAGCTCTGACCAGACTCTAGGCTTCCCAGCCACTCTCTGGAACCCTTGTTGTCTCCTCTGAGTGCCCTTATTTTTTTAACTGTCTATCCACTGACGTCACAATTTCACTCCTGGGTATCACTCACTCTCCTGACCCAAGCCCTTCCCACCCCCACAAGCCTAAATACCTCTTTCCTCCCAAATTCACAATATGCCATGTGCACAGAAAAAGGCAATCCCCATCTGGCTCTGGGAAGTTTTTAGAGATTTTCACTTAAAATATTTAATTGCTTAAAATGCTATAATTCACAGCCACTTTGGAAAGGGGGAGAAATTTTCTATTTGGATCTTCGAGTCTCTCTTATCTTGCACTCTTGCTATTCCTAGTGTGCTCAGAGGACCAGCAACAATGACGTTGTCTGGGAGCTTGTTAGAATCACAGAATCTCGGGCCCTACGTCCAGATCGACTGAATTGGAACCTGCATTCTAACAAGACCTCGGTTGAGTCATCGTATGCGTGTTAAAGTTTGCAAAGTGCATCCACCTTTCTCAAACCTCAGTGTGAACGAGATGCCCCAAGGTTCTTGTTAAAATGCAGATTGCTGGGTTCTACAACCAGAGAGTTGACTCAGTAGGTCAGAGATGTCACCCAGAAACTTGCCTTTCATCATACACCCTGCACGTGGCTTTGATCCAGCTGGAGACTATACTTTGAGAAAGGCTGCCCCAGTCTGAAAGCATCCTATGTCTCATGTCCAGCTTTTAGGATAGTGTGAGCAAGGAGTAGGCATTCAATTAAATCTTTATTGCATGGAGCTTAATTTCTCTAGCTTATTCTTGGTTTTTCTTTTTTTTCCCCTGTACTAAGAAAGGGGATCTGAAGGTGGCCATTTTGGTAGTCTGGCTGCTGGTGAGTGGATTAATCCTATATATCTTGATTAATGCACTAAACTACTGGGACTGCCCTGAGATCTTTATTAAACACCTATTTTTGTATGGGCTCAGTATTCTGCTGAGTTCTCCTATTTCCTGCTAGATAGGTAATAATATCATAATATGATCAGCTCCTTACCTTTTTTTTTTTTTTCCCCAAAAGCCTACATCAAAGCTTAGAGGTATGAAGGAGCTTCTGCTTCAGATTCCTGGGTGTGGAGACAGACTCACACTTTCGTGTAATTCCCTCAGCACCAGTGTGGGCAGGACCTGTAATTTCCCTGGAACTAACAGAATACAGCAAAAGAGATGGGCTGACCCCTGTGTAATGACCAAGCCTATAACATGATGATGTTTACATTCTATGAGACTCCATCTTGATATGGACTTGAGATGCTCTTTGCTGACCATGAATAAGTGGGCCGTGTTGCAGAAGGCCAGGCGGTGAGGCCTTGTGGGTGGCCATTAGGAACGTCAGCACGAAACCAAGCAGAAGGGAAGCCCGCCAGAGCCACGTGAGCAGGGAAGCTGATTCTTCCTCAGCTCACTTCTGGGTAAGAACCCAACGCTGGCCAACACCATGACTGTTGACTTTGGAGACCTAAAATCAGGAACCCAGCCGAGTCATGCTTACATTCCTGACCCGAAGAAGCTGTGAGACAATAGTGCGTGTTGTTTCAGCTTATACGTTCATGGTAATCAGTTCTACAGCCCTAGAAAAGGGGCACTCTGGTCATGGCTGCTAAGTTGACCGGCAAGAAGACACCTCAGTCGATTGGGTCAGCAGAAAATGGCGACCAGGAGGAGTTCGGGTGACAGGAAGAGCGTGGCTTGTGCCTGGTTTTCATCTCCATCATTCTCAGGAGCTGAGGGAGATTGCGGTGGTCTCCTCATAAAGCTTCCTTCGCTTCCCCAGGGTCTGTTTTGTCTATCCTCCTACAATGCCTCAGTTTCCACCCCTAACGATAATCAAACGTGATGTTTCTACTTGGGTTCATAGAACCAAGGTGACAAGTGATGCATGACAACATTTAATTAATACCTATAACCTGTTTAAAGACTGGGATAAAAACTGCTATATAAGTGAAAAGTGGTTTTTTTTTTCCAATTAATTTTTTTCGCGTGGCACACATCATTTCTCTAAGCCTGTCAGATGTGTTAGCTTTCTTCTGAAATCTGCTGATTCAGGCTTTCTTGGAAAACCAAACAAAAGGAGATACACAGAGATGTAAATGCATTTCCCATCCACCAAATAAATAGAGTTTAGAGCAAAGAGGTTATCTTTCTTAACCCCGTGAAGACCGCAAAGATGCAATCTGCCCCTGGCTGGGGACGCCAGACCCTTGTTCGTGTGTTTGTGTAGGACAGAAATCTTGATCAATAATTCATTCTGAAATGCTTCCTCTTTCTTGGTCCTCCCCTTGTGCCTCCTTTCAAGAACGTTCCAGTCACTGTGGTATGTATATTTAATTGGTTCCAAGACAAGACTTGTTCACCTTGAAAGCAAGTGGCTTTCAGAAGTGAAGGTCAGAGGATAGGGAACAGAGTAGGGTCTGTCTCTAGTTCTGCATTCGATTTGGCAGAGTGGGTAGGATGGCGGCCGCAGGCATGCCTCTCTGGTAGGGCCCTGGAGCTGTGAACTGGCTTGACAAAAAATGAATTTGGAATCTGCTTTTCAAGTGGAAAAGGTTAAGTGCCGCATAATGCCAGGCGGGAGACTTTGTCCTGAGTATTTTAGGCAGGAGATGCTTGCTGCTCCCCAGTCTTTTGTCATCGTGTTCCCCGCTGATGCAGAAGACGGTCTGAGTGAGTCCCTGCCCCCTCCCCACACCTTCCTAGAGGGTTTTGCAATGAGGGGAGGATACAAGTTAAAATTCAAGTTCTCCAAAGTGTTTTACGACTCCCGTAGTCACCTTAGGACTCTGAGGTGGTGCTTTATATGTTACATTTTAATGATACACAAACACAAAGAGGTAAAAGATTTGGGGAAGAAGCTGTTGGAGAGAGTGGACTCCTGACCCCTGACACATTCCCCCACATCCTCACCTGCCTGACACATGTTTTCCAGATGCATCTATCACCCACTTCTAGCCCAGGCTCTGACTGGGCCCCATCCCCGCAGGCAAAGTGAACTCTGTGTTCTGGCAACAACCCCAACCACAAATGCACCCAGAACCCCCATCCCTCACTTTCAGACTCGGCGTTTCAGTTGAAATAAAGCAAACATCACAGCAACACAAAGCGGCCATGCTTCCCAGGCTCAGGCCAATTCCTGCCTGTGTCTTTGCCGGAGTCCTTCAAGGCCTTGGTCTGGGCTTGAGCCCTCTGCGTGGCGAGGCTCCTGTAGGGTAGTATGTGGGACGAGGGAGATGTCAGGGAAAAAGAGAAAGCTTCGGGATGAGAAGGTCCAGTGCAAAGTGTGTTCTACCAATACAGTAGCGGCATCTTGTTCACAAATGACACATCTCAGATAAGAAGGAAAGGCAAGATGTCATTGACTCTCCCTTTTCCCAATTAGAAAACCGAGTCTCGTTTCCCCACCTTTCCATGTTTCCTTCTATAATTTAAGAATCTGCACCACGAGACATTTTGTAAGTTTTCTCAAAGAGTAATCAAGCAAGTATTTAATGAGCATGATTTGCTTATTTCAAATTCTGCGAGACAATTTATAAGAGAGAAGCCTGTGGTGTGGCACTCTTCCTGGGATCCAGGTCCTGCCCCAAAGGCTGGGCGTACTGGGGAGACACGATTTACACCAGGAAAGTTAGGACAGAGTAAGACAGAATGGAATGTAAACCAGGAAGGTGCTATGGTTTCTTACTCTAATTATTTTAGAGGTTCAAGCTGGTGAAGAGTCAGACAGCTGGCCGAGTTAGGGAAGCTTTGTGGAGAAGACAGGATGGGAAGAACTACACAGGTAATCCTCAAACCACTCCCTGGGCTGGAGCTATAGGCTTACTGGGGCTATTTCTCTTCTGTATTCTCCCTCCACATTTTGTCTTTGCTGCTTTTGTTCTCTGCTTCCAAACGCACTTGGGCTGTTAGTTGCAAGTAATTTGGGGCAAGACGCTCCTGTCTGAGCAGTTTTTCCCACATTTTAAAAATGAGGACATCAATCGGTCTTCCAATGGCAACAGGATGCCGGTCTCCGAAAGCAGAACGAGGTCAAGAGAAAAGTGAGGAACCAAGGTAACTCTAGAAAGCACACTTCTCCTAAACACGGAATGAATCCCCTTCCCTTCCCTCTCGTTTCTGCCCTCTCCCTCCCTACCCCCCTTCTCTGGATGGTAAGTAAAGCTTGGCCGTGCTCTGTAAGGTCAGCAGAGGTGTGGTGAGTCTAGGGTTACATAGAACAGGCCACAGAATATGTCTCTGTCACTGACTCACAAGTCCCTGAATGATGATGCCCTCCGGTCTTGTTCCTTCTGGAGGCCAGATGACTCCGAGCTCCCCAGCCTCAGAGCTTTGCCAGCCTGCCCTTTATTCTTGAAAATCAGCACCAGCCCCCCTTTTCTGCCTAGCTGCAGAATGTCAAGCCCCGTACCAGGTTGTCCTCTCCACATAAATTGAAGGAAGGCTCATCTGAGGAACATTCACATGTTCCACAGGCCCGTCCTGGTTGGCCCGCCTCATCAACACATCTACCTGGATCTCAGCTGTGTGGGTCCTCGGTAGCATCTTGTAACTGGTTTCTTTCCCCAGACTGCTCTCTCTCAGGCTGACGTGTAGAGCAAACCTGAGGTTTGAGGGCAACAGAAGGAAATTACAACTAAGAATAGAAAATTTGATAAAAGGATACTAAGCAACTTGTCATCTATTGCTTCTAGCACAGGACTCTTATCCGGGTGCTCAGGCGGGCGTGGGGGCGTGGCGCTCGCTCTCTCTCTCTCTCTCCTCTGTCTTCCATGTTACTGGGGTCAAGGACTGGCCCCCCACATGAGTGCCTTTGTTCATATTCTCTATTGGGGTCCAGGTCTTTCAGACTTCTCTGAGGTTTCAAGGGGGAAACAAAAAAGAAATTGATTTCTCCATCACTGGTGCCCTGAAACACAGTACTGATTTCCAGAAATAAAAATCTACCCGCGGTGAAGGCAGAGCTTGACTTTTGTAGAATGGATGAAGTTTTCCTTGTCCCAAGTATCTCCATTGGCTTCTTCTGTGTATATAACCAGAAATTTCAGAAGGTGTCCACTTCCTTTTTACAAAGAGCTCTCAGACCCCAAATGTGAATATGTAAATATCTAATTTTTATCAATATGAATAATTTCTTACACAGTTGAAATATTCATTTCCTCTGTGTCTGGCCATCAATGATTCAGAAATATTGAGGTTCTTTAACAGAATATCCCTTCAGTGCATGGCTGTAAGCTGTCCTTAAAAAGCTCTTTCTGGCTCTGAGAGCCTAGAAACTCCTGGTTTCTGTGAGGTTTTCCATTTGGAAGAGTCTCTCCTTTTGTCTGTTTTTGGGTGCACTTCTTTTCCTAGGGTGTGTAGGGAAGTGACAGAGGATGCTTGCTTGGGAGTCACTATTGGTTTCTGTGCCCAGAGGCAGCCTAAATGAGAGACAGATGTCCAGGCTGCCATGGTGGCCATTGGTTCATGGTCACGGTGATGTGGTGAGCAGACAGAGGCCTTGGGTATCCTCTTGGCCATCAATTGCCTGCTCTCATTGTCTTTACTTTTCACCTATTCTGGGAGCAGTCAATCTTAGCCTGTATTTGCAGCCCCAGCGGGGAGCCCATTTCCATCGAAGAGAGGACCCCTTTAATGAATCGAGCTCATTTGTGCAGGAGTGGTACAGCCATTGATTACAGGGCTGATTGGAGCTGTGACTTTCTTAGGACGAAAATTACTGAAACAGATTAAAGGCAAATGATGGGCAGCTTTGTCTTCTTGGGAAGGGGTAGGGGTGATTCTCCTTATATTCTGCCTCACCTAAGCTGATGCAAGTTTTGAAATATTCTTCAAGGTGAATTAGCTCCTTGAGGTCGCTGTTGCTGCCATCCTATATGAATTTTGGAGCAGAAAGGGACCTTGGTGGTCACTTGGCTCTGGTCCTTTATTTTATACATGAGGAAATGGAGTAGGAGGAGGACACTGACATGACTGAGGTTACACAGTCCTCCTCCATGCTCTTCCTCCAGGCTACAGCAAATTGCTTTCCATGATACAGAAAAATCTAAAGTAGAAGTAGACTGGGTCTGAGGAGAAATAAAAAATACTGGTGGATCTTCTAGCTGGTATGGTGGCCGCTCTGTACCAGGGGGATTATGACACAAGAGGACAGATGGAGGAAAAAGGTGGGTACTTTTTGGTAAGGGGGTTACTCTGGAGCTGTGGGGGGCACTCCTAACCTGGTCCCTCCTGCGCTTCCTTCCTGAAACTTTCCCCTTGCCCCCTTCATCGCACCATCCTGTGGTCCTCGTTCACCTTCTCCCTTGTTCATTCTCTCCTTTGGCACACATTATGGGAGCCCCTTTTCCTTTTCAAAGCATTTTGTAGACACCTGGGAGCCTTAGGAAGCTTCTACATTTGCTCTGCACTACAATTTTTTTTTCTACTAGATCGAAATATAAGGTAATGAAATAAACAAAAAGTAAATGTGAGCTCTCCAGTCACGTTCTATGGTAAACTTTCAGAGGACAAGGAGCTATGGGCATTTGACTTGGTTTCCCTGATCTGGGCACTTCTGGGTACTCAGAGGACATTTGGTGACTGACCGAATGAAGTATGTGGACATGAGATTGGCTGCTTAGAGCTCTCCCTTTGAGAACTCTACAATGATGTTATTATTCTTGCCCCCATTACAAGGACTTTGAAACACTGCCTTCAGGTTTAATATACTTGTCCCTCCATGCCTTTTACAATGACCAAAACTGCTTCAAATTGACAGTTTGGCTTTATGGCTTAGAGAACACTCTCACGTATATTATCTTTCCATGTTCATAAATATCCGGTGAAGGAATGGCTCCCATTTCCAATTCACAGATGAGGAAACCGAGGCTGAGAGAGGCTATGGGCCCACCAGAGGCACAAGGTTGACAAGTATCTGAGTGGAGAATAAATCTGGATTTATTTTTTTTAGATTTATTTATTTATTTGAGACAGAGAGAGCGTGTGTGCACACAGAAGCATGAGTTGGGCGAGGGGCAGAGGGAGAGAGAATCCTCAAGCAAGCTCCCTGCTGAATGCATAGCCTGATGTGGGGTTTGAGCTCAGGACCCCGAGATCATGTGTGAGCGGAAATCAAGAGTGGGAGGTTTAACCGACTGTACCACCCAGGCGTCCCTAAATCCGGATCTTCTGACGCAGAATCTTGAATCCTTTCCATTGCTCTACCCTGACTCCCTGTGAAAAGACGCGTGTCTCAGGCTTGCGTTCCAGCTTTCTCCTGCAGAGCTCAGAAAGACTTTTGGCTGTTATCAAAGGTCAAATCAATTCCCCCTCAGAAAATGAAGATTTGCTACTGTTAAAGTTACACTGAATTTACTGAAGTCCCTGATGTCATTCTCTGGATGAGTTAGTTCTGAAAAAAATAGTCTTTTGAATAATGGCAGCTCTGTGGTTAGAAAAATGTAGCTTTCCAGCCATGTGCATGATTTTTCATAGGTATGAATATATGAAGTTGTGTATGTGTACACGTGTGCTAGTTTGGGAACTCTCAGAAGCAGAGACTAGGGACTTTAATAATGTACCATATTTCAGATCGTTATTTTCTATTAACCCGTTTAATTCTCGCCTCACCACAGATGAGTTAGCCAAGACTCAAGGAGGCAGTGGGAGAACCTGGGTCTCCCCGCTGACCCCCAACCCACAGCGGACTCCTCTGTGATGTAACCATCTAGCCTTGATTTCCCCTGGAGGGTGAGTGGGGAAAAGGGAAAGAAGGAGGACGTTCTAAGAGCATCTCCCTGCTTGGACTGGATGTAGGCAGCGTTCCCCCGTTTGGCCAGGATGCCTGAGTTCTGTTTGCCTTCTGCTAATTGGGTGAGGGCTGGCGCGGAGCCTGTGGTATGTGCAAGAGAGGAGTGAGCGGGAACAAGTTACCCTGATTCTGTTTATATTGGATAAAAGCTTCGATGCTTGAGAGTAATCTGTATCTCAGCTCTATTTACTTTGCAAATAGAATAAAAGCCTTATTGCTTGTGCATAAGAGAGATGGGTACTCGGGTGGAGGGAAGGGGAAGTAGGGGTGGAGAAGGATTTTGGTGTTATATAGGCAGAAAGGTGCTAGACCCTGAGCCTTGCCATTTAGCCTTGCTTCTGTCACTATGTGTGACCTTGTGCAAACCACTTTCCCTCTCTGGGCTATAGTTTTACTGTCTGCAAAATTTTGGACTAAAACCAGAGCTCCCATATTGGCAGCCAGCTGGCAGAATTCAGCCTAGGGGCATTTTTTTTTTTTTTTAAGCAAAGTGTTTTACAAAAACAATTTAGGCTGCTCTCACACTCCACAATTCATTGGCCTCCCTACACCTTGCTGGATTTATGCATAGATGTTACTTACCCATTAATATAGACATTCAAGGTAGAGACAATTGGACCACTTACTTTAAAAAAAATCCCTAACATTATTTGGTTCTATTGATATAGTAAGCCTGTTTATAATAGAATCTTGATGACCTCGAATGTAAGAAGGGGTATAGTGCCTTGGCTAAGTGTTAGGGATCCAAGAACCAGTCTGCCCGGGTTTAAATCCTTGACTGTCACTTACTAGCACATTACTATTCTGATCTGCTGCCTCAATTTCCTCATCTGCATAATGGACATACTCCTGTGAGGATTCAATGAATCAATTTTTCTAAAGAGCTCAGAATACCGACAGGCACATTTTAAATGGTCAATAGTAGTTAGCTGTTACTGTGATTATTATTAGGCCTTTTTATGAAATATTTACACAATCTTGTCTTGAGTCACAAATAATCTTAAAATGTTTGACTAAAATTTCCAGGACCAAACTGAGTGTCTGCTATCATGGAATGTGCATATTACAAAACGTAATAGGGCTAGACGTAGAGGACCATTTCAGAAGGACTCTCTAAACTAGTCATGTAAATAAACATAAAACCAATTGGCTCCCATAATTCTTTTTATCTACAAACTTTCATTTGCCAGCGTCTCATTCGATCACCGAGATGCCGGGGAAGCCTGAGTGAGCGTACAGAACTCTCTGAGGCCTGGCGGCTGCCTTCTTGAGCACTCCTTCCTTATTTCTGTGGAGGGCTGGAGCCCCTATTTCTCCCGGGCCACCGGTTGTTGGTTCGTCTTTATGGCCGGCCTGGCCTGACGTGGGGGGACTCTCAGAATACCGATGTCACTCTCATTGAAGCAGCAGGTGGGGGAAGAATGTTTAAAGAGAAAATTCATCAAAAATAGCAAGTAGCTCCCCATCCATTTTCCATGTGGCATGAAATAATAGTAGATAAGATTAGGAAATGAAGGCGAAAATGACGTGCACGAGCTCTCTGCGTGTCATAGCCTCCCGCTCAGGGCTTCGGTAAGAAGCATGTTTATTTGAGTAGTCCTTTCGAAAGCTCAGACTCCTACCAGACATATTTATAACCCTGTTAATGTGGCCAGACACAGTGATGTGTGTGGAATCCGAGGACTGAGCCACGGTTCTGGGAATACTTGCTTGGGGCCCTGGTTCCCTTAAGGCCAAGGCCAAATGAACAGTAGCCTTTTTTGGAAGCTGGAAAGGAATGGGGGGGTGGGCGTGCGAGGGTAGCATTAGTAGAAATTCTCTCTCCGACACCTTCGGTCCTTATGCAGAGGGAGCTGACAGGGGGAGTCCTGGGCGCAGTGACAGGTAAGCAATTAGCCTCACAGAGAAGAACCACGGTCAAGAAAAGGGAAAGAGGACAGGGAGGGAAGAAAGGGAGGTGAGAACTCCCAGGGAGCTGACTGCCGCTCTCAGCACAAATGGCCCAAACTGGCCACCAGGACGCCTCGGCATTGTGTTCCTCTCGCAGGAAAGGCCACAGGCCGCCTGACGGCCGCTCTGATACTGCAGTCAGGAGCTGGATGGAGTGTGTGGAACAATGCCTTCCTCCGTGGGGATCTGAGGCTCCTGGGCTTTCCTAGGCTGCAGGACCGCCATGCCGCTCCCTGATGAGCTCCGCTTCTCGTCCTGCGCCTTGGGTGACAGGCCGCTGGGACGAGGCCTCCTGTTCCTGCCATGTGTCTCCACCTAGGGGGACTTCTGGTTCTCCCCCTGGGGGGGATGTGACTGGCTTTTGGGGTGGGGCTGTTCTTTGTCCTGTGGCAGTGTCCTTCAAGTCACAGCAGGCTGAGCATCCCTCCATCCCTCACTCCAGTGCACTAACAGCCCCCACTCCCCAGGGACACTGAGTCAGGATGGAAAGGATGCAGACCACCCACAGAGTAGCATCTGTGGGGGTCTGCTGTAGGGGACGCATCCCTCCCTCTCCCTTCAATGAGGGAGGGCAGTGTCTTTTTGCTTTGGTGAATCTGGGGGAAGACACCGAACTCAGCCCTTGCCTTTCTCACTTTCCAGCCTGCCTGCCCGCAGAGACAGTGTGTCGCGTTAGACCCTCCGCTGATGTCCAGCTTCCCAGCCGGCGGGCCGCTCAGCCTCTCACTGCGGCGGGAAGCTGTGGTCTTCAGGCAGGGAGTGTTAGCAGATGTCGGGATGGTCTCGTTTCCCATACAGTAGATGTAGGTGATATTTTGATCTCTCGCTGTTTTTGGAGACTTTTTTCTTCTAAACTGGAAAGCAGAAGCAAGGGAACAAGGGGTGTCACTTCCTGAATACCCCTCAATGCATGTGCCTCTGGTTTCCCCATTTTCTGCCAGAGTCTGTTTTCATCACTGGTTCATGGGAGAATGGCCACCCTCATCCCAGCTGCCAGTGAGGAGAGGATCGTTAAAAGAGATGTCACGACTTGGGGCGCCTGAGTGGTACTGTTGGTTAAGGGTCTGAATCTTGATTTTGGCTCAGGTCATGATCTCGGGGTTGTGGAATCAAGGCTCACTTGGGGGTCCTCACTGAGCAGGGGACCTGCTTGAGATTCTCTTGCTCCTCTCGTTCTACACCAACCCCCCTCCTGTTCACGTTCTTTCTCTCTTTCTCTCTCTAAATAAATAAATAAACACATAAAAATAAAATAAAAAAGCTATCAGGACCATTCAGTGTTGGGTACAAAGGAGAGGCTGGCCCTTTCTCCTGTAGACAAGAGAACTCTGGCTCCCTGCCCCCTCCCTGCCCCACCTCCCAGACCCTCCCTAGGCCCTCCCCAGGCCCTCCCTGCCTCCAGGATGGGTAGGAGGAGCAGCATGGGCTTAGCCGGCTCAAAAAACTCACTTTCTAGTTCTGTAGGTGAACTCAGGGGCAGGCTCTTTATCTGGCAAAGGACCCAGATCTGACCAAGTAAAGGGAAAGCCAACCTCTTCCTGGGTCCTCAGTGAGTGTCCCTGCCCAGGACAGAGGACAGCTCCCATCACCCGCGGGCAGGACTGAGTGGGGGTTGGAGAGGGGCTAGGTATTGTCCAGGCTAGGGCTCCAGAACATCTTTGTCCAGTCTGGGGTTGGGAGGGTCATGCCACTGGGGGCGTTCCCTTAGAAGCAGAGCCTGAGATAGTGATCCTGTTCAAACGATTTTCTCCAGTTTTATTGAGATGTAATTGACATACAGCACTGTGTAAGTTTACGGTGTGCCAAGTGTTGACTTTATACACATATATTGCAATGTCATTACCACTGGGGTGTTACCTAACACCTCCATCCCATCACATAATTACCATTTCTTTTCTGTGGTGAGAACATTTAAGATCGAGTCTCTTAGCAACCTTCAAGTATATAGTTCAGTATTTTTACCTATAATCACAATGTTGTTTGTTGGATCCCCAGAGCTCATTCATCTTCTAGGTGGAAGTCGGTATCTTTTGACCGACATCGCCCCTTTACCTCTCACCGCCCCCATGCCTTCGTAACTACCATTTTACTCTCAGTTTCCATGAGTTCAACTTTTTAAGATTTCACATGTAGGTAAGAACATGTAGTGTTTGACTTCCTCCGTGTGGCTCATTTCACTTCAGCATAACGCCTTCAAGGTCCATCCACGTTGTTGCAAATGGCAGAATCCCCTCTCTCACATGGCAGAATAGTGTTCCATTGTGTGTGGGTCGGTATATATATATCCCACGTTTTGGGGGGGCATGTTCGTGGGGGAAGGGGAGTGAGGGAAGTGGAATGGAGCAAAGGGAATGGTGAAGGAAGGGTATGTTCTTTTCTGGACACTCCAGCTCTTGACCCCTCAGGGAGTCTTTGAAGTACAAATCACAGACAAAACATGACCCACCGGAGGCAAGACTTGGTCTGCAGGGGGTGGAAGAGCGTAGTCTCAGAGTTAGTCTTGCTCCTGCTTAACCAAAGGCAGAGCTGCTGGGAAGCGGGTGGCAGCCAGACAAGGCAGAGCGGTAGGAGTGGCTGCAGGCACAGGTGAAGGGTGGGCAGGGATAGCGTCCGCTCCACGGCAATGGTAGCAGTTTGAACAGCAATGGCTCGGAGAGTGTCTTTTCACATCAGGCAGCCCAGGAAGAGGGCCAAAGGGTCCTTTTGGTGGCACTATAAACTGGATATCGTTATGACTCTTATCAAGAACAGCCAGGCGTTTATGCCTGGGCCCCATATGCACACATACATAGCCCGTCAATATTTTCAAATTGTATCTCTAAAAATCTCTTACAGTTGCCATTCAAACACTGCACTTGCCCTTAAACTGAAACTGCAGCATTTACAAGTCAGTTTGATTGTTTTGTGTGTAATTTGAAGCCTGTAGGCTTTACCCGTGGCGGGGTGGGGGGGGGGGTGGTCCAGTGACTCCCAGGAAGAATCTTAAAAGGCAGAATCTGCAAACTCCACAAGGTAGATCGTCCCTAGAACTCTCACTAGTAGGAGCAGACCCCTCTTTTGTGTTTGCCCGACCAGGGTAGATGCCAGGCCTAAGTGGTGTGAGGAACCCAGGAAACTATGTCTGCCGTGCTGGGTGCTTGCGGTTTCCTACATGTCTTCTGGGTACGTGGTCTAATCAGATTCAGTGAGTGGCCCAGATCCTCCGTGACCAATGGCATCCCCTAGAAGCATCCCTTTCTCATTCTATCTTTCTCCAGTGGTCTTTTATTTGTTTTCTAGAGATAAGTTAATGGTAATGGTATTTTCAGGACCAGACTGAATGAAAATGGAAGAGCACTATTCATTTTTCCAAACAATGTGCTCCCTACGTCACTTGGCCACCTTCTGTCTTGCAGTGTCCTCCTAGGGCCCCCAGAGCTCTCTCCATTCCATTTCCACCTTCAGTAGCTCTGGTGCCCCCTCATCCATCAGCGGCCTTATGTAAGGGTTTCCCTTATCCTATCAAAGCTGGGCTGTCCTGTGTCCTGGTCCCTTAGGGTCTACTTTCTGCTAATGTGATGATATGTGACAATGTATTTGCATTCGAACAAGACCAGCTCCCAAATAAAATGCTCCCTTAGCCTGGGCTCAGGACTCTTGCCTTGGTTAACATTCTGGGAAATGTGGCTGTGGAAAAGAGATATGCAAATGTGGTTGCTCTGCAAATGTAAATCGAATAAACATACATATAAACATAAATTTACATTGGGCAAACCATTGCCTAGAAAAGAAGGGGGGAAAGAAGAAATAGATTTTTGTGAGCGCTGGGAGATGGAACTAGAACCCAGGGCCCAGAGGGAGATGTCTGAGGGGAGAACTTCCATAAGAACGGGGACAAGAAACCGGACTGAGAGATAGGAGGTGAGGAGGCTTATTAGACAAACCAGAAAGATCCAGATTTATGGACATGACGTGCATAGAGGGAAAGGCATAACTTTGGAATCAAAGAAAAATAGGTATGACATTTTCAGTCTGCTACGCAGGAGCTGTGTGACCTTGGGCAAATTATTTAATTTGTCTGAGGCTCAGTGTTATCTTGTAGATAAAGATCTTGTGTAATAGGAGGATAGTAATAACCACCCAATGGGCTATTAGGCAATTGGACGAGATGACATGTGAAACTGAAGAGTGGCTGACACACAGAAGGGACAAAATAAATGTCCTCTCTGCCCCCACCCCCAATTAAGTTCAAGAGTCACAGTGATCTTGGCTTTTTGTTGTTGTTGGTGGTGGTGGGTATACTTTTTTTTTTTTTTAAAGAGTTATAGAAATCTATTAATAAAATGCTAGATGTGAGAAACAGGGAGAGACTGGTCAATCCTTGTACCAGAACAGAGCACTGAGGGAAAAAAAAAATAACTTCTGCCTGAATTTGGAACTGTTTTTAGAAATTGCCATTGAGATATTACTCCTTAAGGGAGTTTGGTTGGATTGGGCAGGAAGCAGAGTGGAGTTTAGGTCAGAAGAGAGACCACTGGCCAAGCTGGTTTCTGAAGCTAAGAAAGATAGTGAGCTCCAGAGATGGGCTGCATGAGGGTTGGAATCAGATTATTTGTTTCCAATCTCCTCTTGGCAACAGACTGCTGTATGGCCTCAGACAAACTGCCTAATGTAGCTCTCAGTTTGCTCATCTGTAAAATGAGGACAATTACAGTCCCTACCCTGCAGGACTCTTATGAAGGACCCACGAGATAGTATGTGCCACACTCATCATACAGCGGGGGGCACTTCCCAAGTGCTTAAACTATTAGCTATTGTTATTATTATTTGCAGTGTTCTTGGGCATCGATGAATCCTATAGAACTCTTCCCTTGACTGCTTCATCAGGCCGTAGAATAATTCATCGATTTCTATCTTCAGGTTGACCCTGGGGCTTGTTGAAGAATCAACAAAGAGAGGAAGTTCTCTACAGGAGGCTCTGGAGTGGGAACAGAAAGGATCAGAATACACAGGTGGTAGGAAGGTAGACGACTAATAAATTTCACTTTGGACAGTCAACGTCTGTTTATCTATTTGTGAATTGACTCGACAAATATGATTGTGTACACATTATGCATGAGGTGCTGGGAATGGGGCAACAGAACAAGAAAGCTATGATCCCAAGAGTGAAAGAAAGAGTAAAATTGTGGTCAGGACCATAAAAAGGCAGGAGGGAAAAATCAGGGTGATGCTAGAATAAAATAAAGGAAAAATCTTCCTATAGAAGTGATATGAAATTAGAGAGCTGAAGGATGAGGAGTTAGTTGGGCAAAATTTGGGGGAGGAGGAGACATCGTATATGAAGGCTTTGAGGCAGGGAACACCTTGGCGTGTTGGAGGGCTGAGTTAAGACCAACTTGCCTGGAGCCGAATGTGAAGGAAGGAGGATGATGTATGAAAACACAGCTGGTGAGGCAGGTGTGGGCCAGATCCTCTCAAGTCCTGAAGCAGAAGTTGAATAAGCTAATAAAAAGTCAACAGGTAAAGAATATTCCCTCTGTTTAACTTTATTTACATGGCTAGATTTACTTCCGTCAATCTTATGAGTGTTGCCCGCAAAGGTTCAGCCAGCTAGGTACCTGTAGGGAGGGGAGGATGGAGGTCTTCACCACAGATTCCCTAGCACACTCCAAACCCTGAGCTCCACGGGTGATGTCAACAGATCAGCTGGTGGGAGATTCTTATTCTCAGGATTGGATGTGGATGATCCCCTATGACAAGTTGCAGTGCCCAGACATGGAACAGGGAGCAGAAAGAACTTGATCAGGGAATGTTCTCATATCTCTATTCAAAAAGATCTAAAAGAATCCCAGAGAATATTTTAAACCCACACACACAAAAAAATACATCATGGGATGTTCTCTTATCTCTATTCAAAAAAGATCTAAAAGAATCCCAGAGAATATTTTAAACCCACGCAGAAAATACATCAACAGAGTAGCCAGCAATTGTTAAAAAGCTTCCTCTGTATCCGTAATTTGATTTGGAATGACCACCCCATGGTAAGTGGCATGCAATTATTCAATAACAGCTTTATGAAACCATTAGCCGTCATCTGTTTAACCACTTCTTTTGACAGATAGCAGCAACAATCCCGATTTACTAAATACCTACTATATCCGGGGCATGGTAATAACTGCTTTACATATATCCTTTTATTTAATCTTCATAGCAGTCTTGCAAATTAATTATCATTAAGCCTTTTTATAGATGAAAAAATTAAGGACTAAAGCAATTGAGTAACTTAAGAAGAAATGGCTAATAAATAACAGAGCTGGGCTTAAACCCAGGTTGACCTGGTTCTCTGGGTCTTCCTACTGCGCTGTCTCCCAGAGGAAGACCAGCAGACCAGGAGCTTGACGCTCTTTGAGGAAGCAGAAACTTGAACCTTGGGCACGTTAAAAAAAAAAATCAAAAGAGAGGTAAAATTAATTTTAATGGTATATTTTATTGGCCCAATAGTTCTAAAATATCATTTCAATGTGTAATCAATATAAAAGTTACTGAAAGATTTTTTACATTCATTTTTTATACTTACTTTCCAAATCCAGTGTATGTTTGTGCACGTATGACACACAACACAATGGTCTACTCACATTTCAACTGCTCGGCACTAGGTAGGCCCTTGGGAAATTCTCTGTGGTTCCTACCCTTCAATCACAAAAACACTGAGGATATCTACTTGGAAGTCTTTTAATAATCCACATTAAATCCTGGAAATTTAATGTATACAATTTAAAATTTTATTTCCATTTTGCTTTGTTATGCATCATGCAGTCAGAAGGCAGCATATTTTCTTGCCTAATTATATTCCATAGATCATAGTTCAGAAGTGCATTTTCCTTTTCTGACTCATGGGCATAGGAGACCCTAAAGGCACCTGGATGGCAGGGTGAACGGAGCCTGGGGAAACAGAGAGACACATTACCCACTCATTGACATCAAGAGTTGATGGCACATTTACCAACGAGGACCGAGGCAGATAATAACCACTCAGTTTTGTGTGCACCAAGAGAAGAATTAATTGGTTGTATGGATCTTATTAACAGAACAATTGGAAAGGAGCAGCTAATTTCTTTCTGAGGGAGAGCTGGTTCCAAGTGGAAGACAGAATGAATAGGGAAATGTCATCTTTATGAGATGATTTGCTTTTTTCTTTTGAAATTATAGCCGAAGATCAGGGGGTTGGCTGAGTTTGGAGACTGAGCTTGAAAGGGTTACTTTGGTCTCTCTACCCAAACTTGCCCATCTGTCTCCCTTCACTCCCTTGTTCCTCTTCGGTTTCCCTCCCTTTGGAACCACCTCCACCTCATTTGTGAGCTGATTTCATGATGGAGCAGAAATGCCAATCAATCGTTTGGCCATCAGGAGGAGAACATCCCCAATCTACATTAGCCTGCTGGGCCGACTTCCAGAGCATCCTCTACGACACATGAATTATTACCGAAACATTACTGCTGTCAGCACATTCTGCTCTATACAACTTCCTATTATTATTTTTTTGGCGGACAACACTGAAATTTTAAACAGTTCAATCTCGCTTAAGTAATGTGAGTTTGGTGGCTCAGGAAACAACTTTGTGCCTCCTCAGTGAGAATCCACCCACGTCCGTGGTTGGGCTGCGGCGCCGGTAAGAGTGGGTCTAGCACAGATGGAGACCTGCAGACAACTTTGATTTGTTTTCCCCTTTCTGAGTTCATCCAGTTCCCAGCATCACTTCTCTTTCCCTTTCTTGTCAATGGCCAAATGAGGCTTCCGGGCTCCCGATGGTTGGGTAACAGAGTGGGAGGAGCAGAGGATCCATCAGCTTGGCTCCAGCAGGGGCATGGAGCATTGCTTAGGTCTTCTCTCAGTGAAGGACTTATGTGCTGAACTGCACTGAGTATAGCTGGGCTGTCTCTGGAATTCATCTGGACTCTAGGTTATGATGGGTATCATAGATTGAGCTTGGGAACTCCTGAACAGAATTAGATGTTTTTTTTTTCTTTTAAAACTCTGTCATGAAGTGGGTCATTTATCATTCTGGAGTGTGTGTGTGTGTGTGTGTGTGTGTAGAGTGTGGGGAGTGTAGGGTCAGAGCTGATATTCGGGTGCTGACACCTGGCAGGAGAAGGCTGTCAGGTCAGGCAGGTCAACCAAAGTCAGGTTAGACGCAACCAAAGACAGAGCACGGTCCGCTGAGGGCCAAACCCATGCCTATGGAGAAGACACAAAAGGTATAGGAAAGAGAGAATGTCAAATCCCAGGCAAAATGTTAGAAACCAGTGGATATGCTAAAGCGCAGAGATAGACCAGGAGGGAAATGCGGGGCCACGGATGGGTGGTGTCAGTAATAAGGACTGTGGATGCTGAGGCAATTCTTGGCCTTGATTTGTGGCCCCTCATACCCTTGCTGTGTGGGCGAGGACAGGGATGGCTGATCTAGGCCATGCAGGAAGAGGCGGCGAGAATCACTGCCTGGGGCCAAGTGGGGAGGCAGAAAGAGAGCTGATTCTTGCTCCTGGGGTTTGCATTCTCCTGATACCACCCAGAGGGCTGAGGGCTTTAACCGGAGACAGCTAACTCTGGGAACCATGGCCTTTCCTTGCAATTTCTCTTTGGAACCCCACGTACTTAATAAGTTTAATCATGTGTGTACTTAGAAAAAGATTTGGGTCCCAGAGTCATTCTCTGTAGGGTCCAGTGATTTCACAGGACAAACTTTATCTAGAAGTAGCCCCTGTTTCTAGCTCTCCCTTCATCAGGGAGGACGATTCATCTAGTGAAGAGTCCTGCTTTTGAGTTTAGGCCCCCTCCAGTTTCCAGTTCCTGAGCCAGTTTCAGGAATGCAGGCAGGACCTGTGCAAGGAGCTTTTGCTCAGCACGGTGTTGATGGTAGAGAGAATACATTTCATGAGACCTTGGATTAAGAGGCTTAGCTATGCAAAAGTCCTGGTTTTCCATGGGCTCTTTTTCTCCTAAATGGACCTTGGATCGTATGACCTTAGAGGTACATGGTGATTGAAGTCAGCCTTCAAATCATGGAGCTTCTCAAACTCTTCCCAGGTGGATTTGTTCCCCAGGGAAGGACTCTATGGTCCCTGGGGCTTGCCTCACTCCCACCGGTCACTTCCAGGACTGTGATCAGGCAAAAAGTTTTTTGAGCTCAAATGGGACTTCTCCTCTGGCAGTTTTCATTGGGGATGTGGGGGAAGGAGCATGGGGGTGGGGACTATTCTCTAGATCAGCACCTTCTTTAACCCTCAAGTCCAAGGCGGACCGTTGCAACTCATCACTTTTGACAATTGTTTCAATTCCAACTATGGGTATTCATGCTTTCAGTGCAAAAGCCTAAAAACATTCTTTGCCAGTTTATCTGGTTATTGCCTTGGTAATCCTAGAGTCTTCATGTTGTTCCTTGGGAAATGGAGCTTGAGGCAAAATTTATGGCAAATGCTTTATTGTGTGTGGGTGTATAGGCAATCTGAGTGAAGCAAGATGGAGGCAAAAAGGAACCAGGACAGGGCAGGACAAAAATCAGATGCCAGGCAGTGCACTGTCAAGCTGGCCAGAGTTCCAAGCAAGAAACATAGCTACTTGTGTCAACAGGATCCTGGAAATTGAAAGTACCTTTGCCTAAAATAATTTCCACTTTTGAATGCTCACCAAGAATGAAACACTGGTCCTTTACGTGTATTAACTCATTTGCTCTCCATGGAGGTGCGATTAGCAGCCTTGTTTCCTAGAGGAGGAAACAGATGTGCAGAGATGCTTGAAGGTAGTTGACATTTCTAAACCCAAGGAGTTTGGCTTTAGGGCTTATGCACTCAACCACTCCATCATACTGACTTTTGGAGCCATGAAGTGTTTTTATGCATTAAATATTCCTTGGGTATTTATCAAAAGCAGCAGCAGCTATGGCAAAGGGAGTCAGGATTCCTATCAATCTACTGAAGTTTTGTAGCAGAGATTTTTCAAAATTAACATGCTTAGGAGCTAAGTCCTACCAGGAAGCTTGGTCTAAGCTTTGGCTTAGGCATGCGTAGGTTAGAAAGGTTCCGTTAGTGATTCTTACCAGCCATGAGGATCGAGAACTATGTTTAGATCTTTCCACCTAGATCTAAGGAAGTAGAGGTAAAATAGATATTCCTATCTGCTTTGTAATTTCTAGGAAGGTTCTTCCTAGCCCTTTGGGCTAAATTTTACACTCCTTTTCTTAATTTTCTTTTTGGTAAGAGCCTTTTGGGGCTGCTGATAGTGTGTGTGTGTGTGTGTGTGTGTGTGTGTGTGTGTGTGTGTGTGTGTCTTTCTGGCCTCCCTCCGTTTTGTTTACTGCAATTCTGTTTGGATAAATAGATACTCCCTGGAATGTCTCAGGGAACATTAATTGGGTATGTTGGATTTGACAGAATATCACAAATATTTCTGTTCACATTGGATTTCATTATTCTCCTTAAAAATATACATGGATGTTAATACACACAAACTCCTCAAACCTTACTTGTGTGAGAAGTTATTTGACAATGTTCCTAATATTTAATAAATGTTATCTAGACCCAGTGCTGTTCTCTAGTAACATATTACAAAGAATGTCTTAAATGGCATTAGTAATACATTCTTGACAGATGACTCTGTAACAAGCTGTTCCTAAAGCAGATTCATTATAACATAGAAATCATGTTAAAACAGCAGATTTTATTCTCATCAAATGCACATGCCAGAAAGAAAACCAGCTAATGATTGTGGATGCTGGTGTGTGTGTGTATGCGTGTGTGTGTGTGTGTGTGTGTGTGTATTTGTGTGTGCATGCTTGGGTCCAAAAGACGTATAAACATTTTGTAGCTGTGGAAACCCTCCAAAAGAGGAGGGGGAAGGAAACTAGATCTTTGTAGGTAAATCCAGCCACCTACCTGCTCACCCTTGGCAGCTAACCTCTTAAATCACTAAAACTTAGAACTAGAATAGATCCCATCATTTTATAGATGAGAAAACTAAGACCTACTTTTACCCTCCATCTTCTAACAGTTAGTCAGGCCTTGATGGTAAATCCTCAAGGTTGTCAGGAGAATTCTTTGAGTCTTGGGCTCTGCCACTCCATCTGGCTTAGTAATATGTTTTGAAAATGCAGATTCTCCAGTTCTTTGGACCCTGAATTTAATGTAGAGTTATATACTCTTGGGCAGTCTTGACGCTGTCATCTGAGGAATTGGATTAATAGGAAAATTCTGTCCTCAGTTTCACAAAGGGGAAATTGTGAATTACAGAAACTATAGGCAAGTGATCTTTGGCCCACTGTAGGAAAAACACTAAAGCACATTATTAAGCAGATGGTCTTTGATCACAGAAGAAGTAAAGAGGTGATCACCGGAAATATCCACGATTTCCTAAAAGTAAGGCATGCCAAATAATCTTAGTTCCTTTTTTGACATCTTTATTAGACTGGCAGACAGGGGTAGTGTTGGTAGGGTAGGTCATGTAGACACAGAGAATAAGAATATAGTAAGGCTGGCGACAGAGTTTCTCCTGATGTCATCTGGGATGACCTCGAAAATCCAGGCTTTGTGGGATTTGCAGCTGATAGATCAACACCAGTCAAAAGAGAGTTGATCTCTAGAATGATAACCATAGGGAGGGAGGTCTCCAGGCAGCAACTTCAAGGGCTTAAACTATCCCTGTCATGTTCCAAGGATTTATCAATGACTTGGATAAAATATTGAGCATGGGCTTATCGAATTTGTGATGACACAAAGCAGAGGTCAACTAATATGACAAAAGATATAAATAAGTTTTAAAAGATCTTGATATCGGGAAAGATGGGTTGAGACTAACAGGATAAATTTGACAAAGATGAAAGCAGAGCCTGGGTTTTAGGTTTGAAAGAAGCTTAATTTCACAAATAGAGAATAAGGAGGAAAGGGTCTGAGTGCAGTTCATCTAAGAAATATCTGGGAGGGCTTTGGCTGACCATAGACTTGACCAGGCTCTCTCTATATAATTTATATTTATATAAATATACACTATATGAAATACATAAACACATATATATATAAGCTTTATCTACCATGTCATTTATTTATATATAAATAATGAGAGGGTTTTTTTTATCTACAGAGCCAACTGTCCTCCTCTCTCCCAGTTAGAGATCCCTTAGAGCACTGTGGTCTGTTCTGGGATCTATGCTTGGGAGGGACACTAACAAAGAAAAGAATGGAAACCAGAACACTCTGAACAAGGTCCAGACATCTTGTCAACAGAAGATTGATTGAGAAAGTTGGTGATGAATTTAGGAAGAGAACACTTTGGGAAATAATAACAACTGGATTCAGACATGTGAGAGAGTCTCACAGAGAAGATGGATTGGATTATTCTGTGGTGTTCCAGAGGGCAGAACTGAGGCTCAGGAATGGTGATAGGAAGTGTACAGTGCCTCAGTGTAAAGAAGATTTAAAAGAATAGTGGTATCTATATGCAGGTAAGGCCGACTTCTGAGTTAGCCAGCTCCTGGTTACTGACAGGCTTAAAAACAGAGGTTAGGTGACCACCGGAGGACCAGGATGCTTGAGAAGCTTCTAGTACAGAATGGGTGGGTGGGCCAGGGAACTTCATGTTTGCTTTCAACTCCAGGATTACAATCTGGTCTCTGGGCTGGGCCACTTTTCTAAATGGCCACTAATCTCTAAATGGTGCGGGGCCCTGATTATGGGAACTCCAGGTCACATTGTCCCCTCTCTCCCTCCTGTAACTCTGTGGGAGCCGGTCAAGAAAAGGAAAGTAGGCTTAAGGAAGACTCGGGTTGTCAGAAACTTCTGTTTCTTCTAGGGTCTCGGTTCTGAGACCTACAGAAGGCAGCGGTGGCTCCAAGCAGCCCAGATGCCAGAGAAAATTCCTATACTTCAGATAAAAAGGAGGATGGCCAGTCCTTTGAAGTACATGTATCAAAGCTTTAATAAAAGCGAATAAAACTGCTATGTGGGGTTCATATCTCCTGAGAATATCAAGTCAAAGCCTCCCTGAGGAAAGAAGCTGTTATATAACTATTCTTATGATTTTCTTTTTTTCCCAATCCCAATCTTTAATTAAAAAGCCACAATAACTATTTTGTATTAATTATAGAATATAATTAAATTTTAATTGATCTGCTCAAAATTTTTTAAAAAATTTGTTTGTGTACGTGTGTGTGTGTGTGTGTGTGTGTGTGTAGGTGTGGGTTTTTTTTCTTTCTTTTTTTACAATAATGAAGACACTGAATAGTGGCTAAAAATTGAACACAGGATAAGGCCACCTGAGTGAACCACCTGGACATGGACAGGTGGATGCAGGCCCTGGGCTCCTGGGAGTCCTTGTCGTCCCAAAGCTTCTGACAGTGGCCATAGTGGATTCTTTCATCTGTGAAAGGTTAAGATTTCCAGAATTATTTTACACAGACTGGGACAGGCCAGTTCTAGGAGGCCCCCTGTGTCCTGACCACTTGCCTTTGGAACAAAGGGGTGAAGGGTAAAAGGTGTGACAGGTAGTCTGTACACCCAGAACGAGGGACAGGCAAATAATGTGGTACCCAGCACCCAGTCAACCAAGAGAGGCTTGTGGAAGGAGAGGAAGCCTAGGAAAATCAATGGGTTATGTGCCAGGTGTCATTATAGGAAGTGGGTATTATTATCCTCAATTCCCAACTGAGGAATCCAAAGGAAAAAAAGTACATCGGATGGTTGCTCAAGGTCACACAAATTTTAAATAGCAGGGCTGGGATTTGAACTCCAGCCAGGTTCTCCAGCCAGAGAGGTTCCTATTACACCACAGAGCCTCTAGGGGTATATATTTTCAGTCCACAAAGGGGCAGCCAATGGGACTGTTTCCAAGTTGGGGCATATTCACTCACCTGTGAAGATGTCTCAGACGCCAAGCTGCCATCTGCCATTTCTGGTTTCCTGAGGAGAGAAGGCGTGGTGTTCAGCCAGGCAAGAGAGGGGTTAAAGCCAGAGAGTGGTAAGAAGGGGGTGCTCGCAGGGACAGAAGAATGTGCTCGCAGCAGGGGGCGGGGAGGGGAGCACATGGCAAGAAATGACAGGAGTCTAAAAGCCATCTGGAGAGTTGGAGACAGGGAGGATGGCTTCCTGGTCTAAACCACTTGACCAAACCTTCAGACGCAAGAAACCCTTTGCCCTGATGAGCCAGATTTCTCTGCCAGCAACTTTCCTGAGTCAAGGAAGTGGGAGGAAGAAGAAGGATGGTCTGGGGAATGTAGAGCTGCATGAGGTGGATCCTGTTCTTTCCTAAAACGGAAGAAGCCACTCTTGGTTCTATTTTTGGTTCACGGAGAAAATCTGAGCTTATCTCACTGGCTGCTTTCTGTGCCTGAGGGTACAATACTACTCTGTCCTTGGGATAATCCCTGAATGCAGGTTCTGCTCCTGCACAGTCATGAGGACCCCTCTTCAGGGCAGTGGGCGAAGGGGTTTTAGTGAGAAAATCCCAGGGAAGGTGATTCCTCATTAGTCCCTCTCATCGCCCTTGGCCGGGATTGGAGCCATTACCCCAGTCAGAGGCATATCTGGGTCCGGGAAGGGGGCCTGGGATCCTGTGTTTTCAGCACTCTCTTGGGAGCTGCTGCTGTTTCTGGACCACATTTTGAATAGCAAGTTGTCAGTCAGTCCTGCCCAAAAGGAGCTCGCATCTCAGGACCTCCCCATCTGCGCCGTCAGGAAGCATGTCTGCCTCTCTGATCGAAACACACCACCGACAGGTTGAACCCCCTCTTCATGCCGATACTTTGAATCTTTCCAGTTTCCTGAGTGCTTGGAGTCATCTGGGAAGGAGGGGACTATACAATTCTTGAGAATCTGGCAAACTGGCTGGTTCCTGAGCGTTCCCTGCAGTCTTGGTCCCGTGCTGCTCCAAATGACTGATTAGAAGTCCCGGGGCAAAACCCCCTGGTTTTCAGGACCAACCTGGGTGGAAATAATGATGAAAGGAAAGAGTTTAGGAAAAGTTTCCAAGTTGGGTCAGGTTTTGGCAACATATGCCCCTTCTGTGTGTTCTGTATTCTCTCCCATGTTGCGGCTGGGGAAACGGTGCACATCTGTCTCCCGGGCTATTCTCTGTGCTCAGCTGCTGGCTTGTCTGCCAGGGCTTCTCCTTGAGCAGATCCCATGGTCCAAGTGCATAGTGGGTACTTCTGTGTGAGGAGTTCCAACTAGCTCCAGGGCTGTCAGATAGGCTGTGAATGAAGGACCCATCTGCCCGGCGGTGGGGGGTGGGGTGGGGGACGATTTCTGAGCTCATGTGGAGCAGAGGCTGAACCAGAAATGCAGTGCCTGCTTTGCGAGCTTCTTGGAAGGAAGGCGGCCTTCCCTTTCCTCGTTCTGCTCCTCACCCCCACAGTCTCAGGTCATGGACATTCTCCTTTTCGCCCCCGACCCCAAACTACATATCTACTCTCACAGGTCTCAGTCAGATGCCTCCGTCAGACCCCTTTCAGCATCTGGCTTATGCGTCCTTAAGTGTGACAGATTCTGCCAAGAAGAAATTCCTGTCTGCTTTCCTGGCACAGAAAGGTTTCTTGAATGATGCTCCTTCAACACGGGCTATGAGCACCCTGACAACCTTCAAGGATATGGATGCACGGGGCGGGTACCCAGCAGTGGCCCCCTTCCCCTCTCGGGGCTCCTCCTGCTTTCTTTGACATTTGTTCTAGGATAGGGAGCTGCTTTGCATTCGGTAGCTCATCCTTAATGTCCTTGAACATCTAAACCTCAGTTATAGGGGAGAGCTGGGAGGAGGAACTTGAGACCCAGTAGAAAGCAGAAAGCACTAGAGGCAAGGGGCCTAGAGCAGACTTGGCCAGTTGTGAGGACTTAAGCGAGCAGATTGGTTGACTCTTTAAGACTTTGCTGCATTTCTTTAAATTTGAGCTGACTAGACTTGTTCATTCATTTACTTAATATATACTAATTCAATGTGTATTTTACATTCAGGTGCTGTAAAAGGCTCTGTAGCAAATACAAAGGGGAGAAAAAAACCACAACAATTTAAAGCATCCACTTAAAATATGCCAAGTACCAGCAGCATTGACTTCATTTAGCAGCCTGCTAGAAATGCAGACCCTTGAGTCCTCCCCTCTGATTCCGATATGAATCAGAAACTGCATTTTAACAAGATCCCCCAGGTGATCCGTGCACCCATTAAAGTTAGAGAAGTACTGACTACACCGATAATGCCGCGTTCTCTGCTTTAGCACCCATCGTTTCATGAGACACAATCCTCTCTTTAAGGTGCTCGTAATCAAGGACGAGAGAGAGAGTCTGACAAATTCCTACTCTACAATGTGGTGAATGTCTTTATAGAGATGGGAAGAGGATACTGCGGAAATTCAACGGAAGGAAGGATTGATTATGCCATTCACTCATTTATTCTAACAATACTTAACCACTTGCTACACGCCTGTATTCTCCTGCCAGCGAGGAAGTGCAAGTAATCGTAGAACCACGTGTGGCTTCTTTCCTCTAAGGAAACAGCAGGATCCATTGTGTCTTACCTTGCTTTATCCTGACCACCTCATTCAGCTTTCTATCTTCAAGGAGATTACCTTCTTGTGGGGAAATACATGTGATGAACAATTTAAAATATATTATATGTGCATATATATGTATATTATATATGTATATATGCATACCTATGGATGCATGTATATATGTGTGTGTATATATATGTGTGTATGTATGTATGTAATTCCAGATTGCAATGAGTTGAAGGATATAAATAGGATAATATGGTAGTGACTGGGGGTGGGAGAGTGAGAGATACTTTTGGGTGGGTCTAAATAAGCCTCTTTGAGGAGCAGAAATCCAAATGATGAGGAACCAATTATGGGAAGATCTGACCTCTGGGGGTTGGGATAAGTATGTTAGGGAGGAAGGACAGTAAATGAGAGGCTCGATGGAATGGACAGAACTGACCTCTTCTCAGTGCAACAGGAACCCAGGAGAGCTTGGCAAGAGGTGAAGGCATAGAGCTGTCTGGAGCCAGCTCATGTAGGGCCATGTGGACAGTGGTAAATGTGACTGAATTTTACTCTGAGTGCAATAATAGTAATATGCATAGATATATACTTTAAATACTTCCGGCTGTTGTATGGAGATGAGACTGTAGAAGGTAAGGCTGTAAACAGGGAGAGCAGGTAGGAGGACCTTGAAATAATGTGGGTGGTGATAATGGTGACTTGGACTAAGATGGTAGATGTGGAGATGGAGAATGGTGGATGGATTTGGGAAAGGGTTGGGAGTAGCATGAAAAGTTTCTGGAAAAGATCTTTTAGCAGAGTTTAGGAGGTGATGAGGTGGATTTTGAAGAATAAATTGGGATTTACTGGACAGACATTCAAAGTTCTAGATTTAGAAGCCCAAAAGTCTGGAGGCATGGATGTTGGCAGCACAAGGTTGGCTTGTACTATTCTTCTCGCTGGACTAAAGGAACAAATAATACTCGAAAACACATATTTCTAATGGATATGTGGTTCTTCCCCTTCACAATGGTAGCCCCCAAACATGTGGTAATTTGTCGGGTTTCTGAGCAGGTCTCTCCAAATCCCTCTACCAAATTCCATATTACAAATGTCTGGCTCATCACTTGGGAGAGAAGAAAGGCTCCTCTCTTTTCTTCTAGTAGACCAGACATTGGTCCTGGATATCCTCATATATACCTTCTCTGGAAGACACAATTTTGGTCTCCTGAGCAGTATGTTTTCAGCCCCAAACTCCAGAGGTGTCCCAGAAACCACTTTATCCAAACAGGAAAATAAATGTGAATATCACTAACTCAGCAGCCTGGCAGCTGCAGACGATCCCATTATGTCAATCACCATCAGCAATTCCCTGTAACTGGCGGGCTGTCATCCTCTTGGAGATTAATTGCTGGGAACCTGTTGTATGTATTAATAGATCATTTATTCAGATTGATCTTTCACCCATTGATCTTCAGTCTTTGCACATGACCAGGTCTCTTGTGATCTGACTTCTGGGGCCAATCTTTACTCTAAAAGACTCCCCTGGGATTTGTTAGAAAGCACAATAGCCCCATGCAGGCTCCAGGACCACTAACCACATCTGTAGTCAGTCTTCTTCCACCTCCGGAGAGCCAAGATATGCTGCTGCTTCCTATCCTACATCATTTGATTTTTAATATCTTAAGTTCCAGATCTGCACTCAAGGCACTACTGTTGGCCTGGGATCTGAATTCTTCCCTGAATAGCTCTAATATCTTACCCTTCAGAAATTTGAGCTTCTTTCTCATTCTGCCTTACCTGTGCCAGTTCTCATTATTGGATCAGATATAGAACCTGAACTCACCCCAATCCTTCAACTGGCCAACTCTTACCCATCTATGATGGGCTGTGTGGTGTGTCCCTGCCAAAATTTATATGTTGAAGCCCTAACCTCCAGGATCTCAGAATGTGGTCATATTTGGAGATAGGGTCTTTAAAGAGATAATTCTGGTGAAATGAAGTCATACAGGTGGGACTTTATCTAATATAACTGGTGTCCTGATAAGAAGAGGAGATTAGGACATAGACATATGTACACATGGAAGAAAGACTGTTCGGGGATATAGCAAGGAGGCAGCCATCTGCAAGCCCAGGAGAGAGGCCACAGAATTAAACAAACCCCACTGACACCTTGATCTGGCACTTCCAGCTCCAGACTGTGAAGAAATAGATTTCTGTTGTTTAAGCTACCCAGTGAGTGGTATATTGTTAATGTAGCCCTAGCTGATGAATATGCCATCTTTCAAGTCTCACCATAAATAGCACCTTTTATGACAGGATTTCCCCAATTCCTGGATTAGCTTAGGTCATCCTACTGTGTGATCCCCTTTCTGTCTTTTCACTGCCCTAACCTTCATTATACCATGTTATAATTATTTATTTAATTTTTCATTTTTAAGAGTCTGTTAGCTCCACAAGGCCAGGGACAAGTTAATATTGTTCACTGCTATGTTAAATATGGGAAATAATCTAATTACTATAAGAAATAAACCTCTAAATCTCAGTGACTTAGCACAAAAGTCTATTTTTTATTCATATCCCAGGCCAGCATGGGCACAGGGTTCAGGGATGTAAGTTTCCATTTGTGGCTACATCTTCCTCTGGGTCCCTGAAGAGCTTCCAATTTAGTAGGTGGATATGGAATGAGAAACTGATCATTGGAGGGAGGCTTCTAGGAATCAGACCTGAAAGTGGAGCACCTCACTTCTGCTCACATTTCACTGGCCAGAACTCAAGTCACATGACCAAGTCACTAGCTGTAAAGGAGGCTGGGAAATGTAGTCCAGTTTCATGCCTAGGAAGCAAAGGAGAACATGGAAATTGATGAACACAACAATTTATTCCATAACTGCTATATTTCCACCACCTGTCCTGGTGCCTGATTTATAGGTACTTAATAAATATTTTTACCAATTAAATCATTAACTTCCACAGGTCACACATTTAGCCTTAGGTGCAACTGGGATGGGTTGGTTTAGAATTATAGACTCGACTCTATCTGGAGGCCTATCATTAAACCAAATGACCTCATTTGTGCACACTTGGAAGATGAAATCTCCCAGTCTGAAAAATCCCTTTAAAAGTAACAATCTGAAAAAGGCAGTTATTTCATTTCTAACATTTTAACAAAAACAGGCTGCTCAGTATGTGTTTTTGCTATCTTGCTACAGCTATTTGCCTCTAAGTTATTAGACTCTAACCTCCTGGAGAGCAACACATTAACCATCTGGGCAGGCAGCTTCAATCCCAGTGTCTGACGCATCTTCAACTTTCTTTGAGCCAACATTTGTTGAGCATTTACTATATGCTATGCTAAATGCTTTCTATCCATTAACCCATTAAATTGCTCCATGAAGTAGCAACAACAATTGTCTGTTTTTTATATCTTGAAATCTAGTGTTCAGAGAGCTTATGAGAACTTGCCAAGCACCATAGAACTAGTGTGTAGTCAAAGTAAAATGAAGAGCCTAGTACCTAAGATTTCAAAGCTCACATTCTTAGCCACTATTCCAAGCTGCCTTTCCTATGCACGCTCATTACACTGAAAGGAAGTTGGCCATGGGCATCAGAGCTAAGTTCTATGATCTTGTGAGGAAACAAAAGCTGTACTGCCTGTCCATGTTCTTATTTTCAAGAGGGTATAGCTCTTCACTTCCTTGAAAGGAGGAAATAGTTGCCTTTGTAGTCCAAAGAACACGTAGCACAGAACCTTCTGCATAGAAGATCCTTGATGTCAGTCTCTATTCTCTACAAAGTTAATGGACCAGGACCCAAGGAAGGAAAGGACTGGCCAACCTGCCTCCATTGGTTGGTATATCCTTCCCTAAGCACCCACTCTCATACTGCCTTTACCTCCTGCTCAGCTGCTCTACCCAGAGCTCTCCTTGGAGGACGTTTTTTCTTTATCCATATTCAACAAGGAGGTGATGGTTCCTTGTATCCTCTGGGAGTGAAAGACTTCTGTCCATCTCTGAGATTGATGGTGGTAGCAGAGGGAGACAGCCAGAGGTTTCTGATGGCATTTCCTCCTTGAGGATAAGACAGAAAGGGAGAAAACTTTGTGGTAAGTTGAGTCCTTTCAGGAAATAATAGCTCTAGCTCCAGTCATCCTCTTTCATTCTTCTAAGCCCCATTGCATGAAAAGTCTCAGGTCCCTATTCTTCCAAGCTGCAGAGGCCAGAGGTAGAAGAGCCTGGATTCTAGTACTGCTGTTACAGTTCCTAGGAAGCAGAGGCTAAGGCCTATCTTGATCCTTGCTCAGATCCTTCTCACTGTCTGCTTCAGAATGAAAAAAATCCATTTAGATGTGGTTAAACGTCCCTTAGTTTTTAGTTCATTATTAATTTTTTTTGTATCTTTGAAAATGACATTTTTCCCAGGATATTTTGCCAGTGGGCTCTCCTGGCAAATAATACACTAAAAAGAAAATAAATAGTGTTCTTTTTGCATGCATTTGGCACAAGTGAAGACCCCCTCCTGTGTGAGCACTTGGTTGAATTATTTCTGCCTACTGGCTTTTCTGTCCCTACAACAAGCTAGTCTGCACAGCTCATTAGTGGATACGGGGAGGCGAGGCTCTATTGTTTCACAGATCCACATGACTCGCTCTTCTCCTTTGGGTGGATGGGATTTAACTTACACAAGAAATTATAAGTGTGGTAGAGACATACGTAGATGATGATGATGATGATGATGATGATGAAGACAATGATGATTTTTGGTAGAGCAAGAAGATAGAGGATTTTCAGCACCTCTCCTGCATTTGTCTTTGGCTACTCAATGTGAAAAGAGAACTGGTCCTTATCATCCTCAAAAAAGTTTCCATTGCTCCTTGAATTCAAGATCTATAGCTTGGCTCCTACAACTGGCAGGAGCCCACTGGGGATGACAAGTAAAGAGGGGGTTGAAGAAAGATATTCCCCAGTTACCCCCAAGTCCATTTCCACTTCAGGCTGAGGGCCAAAGGGAAGCTCTGTCTCTTCTGATTTGGTTTGAATTCAGGCCATGCATCCCGGATAAGCTGCATTCCGGGCCTTTTTCTGGCTGATGTCAAAAGGCTGAATGTGGACTTCAGGAAGGCTTGAGGGCTGTCTTGCCTGCTAACACTGATTTTATGATATGCTAAACATAACATTCAATAGCTATTATTTCCACTGTCAGAGAAACAACTTGAGCCATCTATCTTCCTCCTCAGACTATATTACATTTCTCCCTACAAATGACAACGCATTATAATATCTTTTATTATAATATTACTTATTTATCACCAAAGGTTTTCCAGCATTAATGCTGAGGGCCCTCATCCTTTATCTGCTTTTTGGTTTGTTTGTTATGGATGTCACACTTTATTTATCAAGATGGGCTCCGTTCAGGATTTGTGGAGATGGGTCTCCTCTGATTTACTCCTTACATAAACCTGGGCTTTTATCTCATTAGATTTCTCAGCACACCAGGAGGACAGGATGGACAAGATGTTCTGCTTTCTTGCTTTGTCAAGGGATCCGGAAGAGCTGGAATTAAGATGGTGGCACTTGAGCCTTGAAAGAGAGCCTCTGGCAACATGTGTGGCAGAACCCCCTCTCAGCAGGCAGGGAGGCAACCTTGCCCAGCCCATTTCAGCGGGGCTCCACAGAAGGAGCTCCCAAAATTGTTCTTGGTAACTTACTCCAAAGTTTATCAGTCTTCCTTTCCAAGAGTCTTATTCCCCACCTCCAGTGAAACACACTCCCTTAAATTTAGTAAAAATGTGACATTCTCCTGAGATCTTATTTCTCTGAGAAGGGTACTGGAAAGCCCAACATAGAAAATACTTTAAGTGGCATATACACTTGGAGGCAATTATTTGTTTTACAAAGAATAAAAAAAACATGCTTCCTTGAAGAATGATTCCTCTACTTCTCTTAAGTGACTGTGTATACATCACTAATGACTAGACAGAAAAGCTCCATCCCCCGCCCCAGTTGGGGGCAGGTGGATGTGCAGACAGAGAAGATAAAATTAAAGCGCCTGCAAACTAATGTTTACTGAAATTCTGACAGAATTGCTGATATGGTCCTTGTAAAAAACAGAGATGTTTCTACATTGATACATTGATATAAAAACACCACTTTACATTCTAGTTTGTTAGAAAGAAATATGATTCCATCGTACTTGAGAATGAATGTTTGCCCTGCATTTCTCTCGAAATTTCTCTAGTGCTTAAAATCCAGTGGAGACTGAGCCCAAGGTCAAAACTGGCCTTGAACAAATGGCTAAGTGAGGGACATAGGAGCTGTTGTGGTTTACCTTTATTTTTCTATCTACCTTTTCTATTAATGCTCCTTTCTCATTGTAAAATGAGACCTGTTCTATCCCCTCTTCCCTCTCCTAGGCAGCCCTTACCTAAACAACCCTACCTTTGTTGTCTTGCTGCAAGTGTCTCAGCTTTGCAAGGTAAAAATCTGAGAGATGGATGGCTGGTTACAGCCTGGAGCCAAAATATTTATCAGGCTGGTTCACATTTTCAATAGCAGACTATTGGAAAGCTGTATTATTATTATTCAAAGAATGCTACTGTTATGGTGCAAATTCCAACACCACTGAGAACACTCTGGGGAGGAACTTTGGACCAGGGCTGGAAGCACGGAGGACCCTAGGGAAGTACCTCAAATCACTCGAGGTGAGGGACTCAAATCCTCCCACCTAGGAGACCAGCTCGAAGTGTCTGGTTGGCCGATACTTGCCCTTGCTCTCCATCCCGAGGGTCTCCTTTCTTTGGCAACATGCCAAGCCCAGGCCCAAGGCAACAGTGCAACACTGGGACCACGCAGAGTGGAATATTTAACATCCGCACAAGACAAGAGTCCACAAACCTTAGCTGTTTCCCCTAGAACAGAAGATGAGTTGAAAGGCTTGTTCTGAGTGGGAGAAGGGCTCAGATGGCTCACAATTGCCATTCTTGCCCCTTGCTTGCCCACCTTCTTCCAAAGGAAAGAAAATGGTGTAGCAAAGAAGTCCTGTCTGATCATAGGGGATTCCAAAGCAACACCACACAGGGGTAGAGCAGGGCGGGGATGGGGTGGGTGTCACAGGACAGCTTGGCCGACTGGCAAGAACTCAGGCATTGGAAACTCATTACTGATCCACTCTCAGAGTCCTACGCTCTCCATTGAGCTCCTGAGCTAGTGGCCTGTCACCGGGAACTTGAGAAGACTCTGGGAACTATTCACAAGGCGGAGGGACTCTTCCTAAAGCAGTGTAGACTTCTTTGTGAAATACAAGTGTAGATCGGGAAAGTGGAGAAAAGGATGTTGAGACTTTACATCCTGTAAAGTGACTGCCTGTCTTATATCCCACCCTTCAGTGTTGTTTTCTGCAAATAAAAACACAAGACAAGGACAGTGAGTTGAAAACAAGGGCTATGTGTCCAGATGAGTGTGCTTTCCTTGAACGTCCCTCAACCCCCCACTTTCTGGTAGTGCCGCTGCTTTCCTTTCTCCTTCTCCCTGTTATAATAAATTCAGTTGGTTTGGGTAGATTTGTTACCTCGAACCAGCAGAGTTCCCTTTCCATTCCGGTTAGAAGGAGAACAGATGTAGCCATCTTGCTCTTAGAGGGCCCAGGGCCCAGAATGTGTGAACTCCTTCTCCTTGTTTGCTGCTGCTTTGGATCATTAATTAGAAATAATGCAGTGTTGAGCACTGCCATCATTTTAACACAGTGTTTAAGACAACAAATATCGTCATTTGTGGGCTAAGGTTTGTGAAATGGCGCCATAACTCTATTTGCTCATCTTTTTCCATGAACACAAAGACCCATGGCCATATTCTGTGAAACAACTTGTAAGCTCTGTGGGGATGGAGAGAAAGAGTCCCCTGAAAGCTCTACCCTCTCAGGATCCGAGTCTGCTATGGCTACATCCCACTGATTCTTTTGGATATTTTTGACTACACAAGTTATTCTTCCCTGTTGCCTTGGGTGATCCAGATTGACCCCTTCCACACCAGACAGCTGACTTCTAGGAGAATGAGGTTGACTGGGTGCAGGGGACATGATCACTCACCAGCTTTGCTCTCTCAGTGTCATGGTTCCTAGGGAACCTGTTGGAGTAGCATGGGCCAAGGAAAAAAATAAGGAAGATGGTGTCTCTACTCTGGTCCAAACAGCTCCAGGTCCCATCTTCCTCCCTTCCCAAGGACCTCCTTTCCCTAACTAACCGATTGGGACTGGCATTGATTGAGGCCCACCTCTCCCTCAGCCCCCACTGATTCAGTTTATGCCTTCAGTATTTTTTGCTTGGATTAATGGGAGAGCCCTCTGGCTGTTCCCCACCCGTCCCTCCAGTCTTAAACTTCTTCAGTTCATTCTTCATAATTTAGATACAGTGACTCTTCTAAAATGTGAATCTGACCGTGTTAGTTCTTTGCTCAAAATTCTCTTCACTTATTTCAGGATAAAATTCAAACTCATCTGCGAGTCAAAAAAAAGCTCATTATGGACAGTTCTTTCCAATCTTACCTCTTACCATCTTCCATACTGACCTACTTGCAGCACCTATTCCTTACCTGGGAATCTTCTCAAATGTACCCCCTTTTCCCTGGAATATTCTCCCTGAAACTGCTTTCCCTTATTTGGCTAACTTCTAACTTCTAGTTGTCTTTTAGGATTAGTTCAGAGACTCTCTTCATTTGGATGCCATTCATAATTGATTTCCGTGGATCAGGTTTAAGATCAAGTGTTTGTTCTTGAGGTGCCCATAATCTTTGGGCTTGCTTCTGACATAGCAGTATTTCTCTGTGTGTTTTTTTGTGTGTGTGTGTGTGTGTGTGTGTGTGTGTGTGTGTGTGTGTGTTTTCTTTTTGCTTGCCTGTTTGCCTACAAGAAATTAAATTTTTGAGGCAAGAACTATGGCTTAGTCATCTTTTCAAGTCTTGTATTTGATCAATAGATTCTTAGCAAATGTTGGATGATAAATGTCTGACCTATGCCAATACAGGCTAATTGCTCACAAGTAAGCTATTTTCTTCCCTCCTTCTCTCCCTTTCTCCTTCTGTCCTCTCTCCCTTTCTTCCTTCCTCCTTCTACCTTCCCACCATCTCTCTTTCTTTCTTCCTTCCTCCTTCCTACCTCCAACTCTCTCTCCTTTCTCTTTCTCATTCTCTTTCTTTTTCTCTTCCTTCACTCCTTCCTTCCTTCCCTCCCTCCCTCCTTCCCTTTCTCTTCCCCTCCCTTCCCCTTTTTTTCTTCCTTCTTCCTTTCCTTTCCTTCCCCTCTCTTCCTCCCTTCCTTTCCCCCTTTCTTATTTCTCTCTTAGTTTGGGATGTTTTCCCTAGTGCTACATATGGTACTTAACTGGGCTTAACAGGGGGTCATTTATTGGGTAGATATCACCTCTGCAGTCTCTCCCAGGTAACTCTTGAGAGATTTAGAGTCCTTCCCCAGCAACCCCCCCCCCGATTTTTCTACTCTTATCACCACACACACACACACACACACACACACGTATATGATTATCTATATCCTTTGTAGCTCATGTCATGGCCAAGATAGCCCCATTCTCTCTTGCATTCTCTAAGTATTCCAACAGAAAGTTGGTACATTCTGCTCCTCCTCTTCTTACCATCACAACATTAGAATCCTTTGTTTGTTTCCTGTTCAGGGAGCAATGGTGTACATAGAAGGTAGAGGAGCTGGGGTGAACCCAAAGGGCTACATCTACTAGGTGGAGTCTGGTAGGGAATCATTTTTTCCCCTCTCTGTTCCCCTTCCTTCTTAGACTGGGGAATCCATAGTCGTTGGTCGTCATTAGTGCTATCCACTAATATTTCCCAGACTCATGGCAGGATTTCACTTACTTGGATAACAGCAGTGGAAGGGTCACTTTAGACAGAAGCTCCTAGAGTGGAGATGTGATTCACCACTCTCAGATGGTGGCTGCTCTGTCTCAGAGTGGGGACAATGATGAGCAGAGCCCCCTTGGCAAACTGTATTGGACACATACTAATACTGAGAAATAAAGCTTGATATGAAAAGCTGCTGAGATTTGCAGGTTACTGGTTACCACAGCATAATCTGGTTTCCCTGGCTGATGCAGAGTCACTGAAATAAAAAATTTCTCTTTGCTAGAATTTTCCTCCTGGGAATTCCATAGAGAGAAGTGTTTAACATTATGGATGCTGACACTTCTGCAGCTCTAGCTCTCCCTGATCTGACCCCTGTGGGTGGAGAGCCATGATTTCTCATCCTGCCTGCTTTTCCATGGCACTCTCCTTAGGAAGACCACTGCCATAGCTTCACCATAGCAGACATCTCTTGCTTGATTTCTGTAACATCTTTCCCTTTTTCTCCCACAAAGATCAATCCCCTCTGTGTTTGGGGAGCTGCTCCTGCCTCACACCAACCTTCTGATTGTGATGGGCTGCCAATCAGCGTCAGGTATCCCTGACCACGGAAATGGGCACATTGATTTAGGACTGACCATTTGTCATTTCACAAACAGTTGGCACAAAGGGTGAAATATGACCCAATTTGGTTTATTCAGAGACCTTTCCTGCTGTATTAAAGTGGGAAAGTAGAAGCACCTCTTTCCATTGGGTTCTAAGATAGGAAGACTTGAATGCAGATATGCTTCCTGCTGTATGGAGACAGGCCGTCTGCTCTTGGAAAGAACATTGTCAACACACACGAAACCAGAGTCAAGAGCTTTGTATAGAGAGAAGCCTGCTGATTTTGTGGGATAATCTCCCTTGTTCTGAAATTAATCTAAGTTGCTTATCTAATAGTAACGGAGAGAATTCTTACTAACTTACCTTAAAATATTAAATCTTCTTTTTCTAAGTGACCCTATTTGCCCATTTCCCTTCCTTCCATGCACTGACAGTAAATATACAGGTTACCCTAGTTCCCTGGACATGATCATCCTGGTGAGCAGGCACTCAGGCCCGAGAACCTCAGAGCGATGCAACTGTTCACGTGACTTAGGAAGGGGTTGGATACAGAAGCCCTCAACTCCCTGAACACTGCTGCACGGCTGCTACTAGAAATAAGTAGAGAGGCCTCTGAGCAGAGGAAATAGAGTCCATATAACTCACATTCAAACTCATGAATATTACTCTGTGGATCATCTATTCATGAAAACTCAGAGTTGATTTCTTCTTGTTGTACTTACAAGTATAAGGCTTTGTCTATTTTCTCCTACCTTAGAATATAGGTGGTACATCAGAAAGGGTGGAAGAGGGGGTGCTTTGTGTCCTATTCACTGGAAGTGACATTTGATAGCCAATTCATAGGGAAGTCAGAAAAACCATAAATGGCAAGCAAAATGCTTCAAGGTTGTGGCTGTCAAATGTCAGGACAAAGAATGTTTCATGCAAGTGGAGACCAGAGCACATCACTATTCATCAGTGAACCGCACATCCCTGCTTCTAGGCTTCGTGCAAAAGCAGATGCTCCTAATGTGACCTTGAGTCAATATAATGTTCAATTACCTTTGGTATCCTTGGTTTATTAAGACAAGGGTCTGTATAATTCATTCCAAAAAACGCTGATATTACTAATTGTTTCAAACACTAGGCATTCAAAGAGTTAAATCCCAGTTTTTCTAGCAAATTCATTTATGTAGAACAGACTTTTCTCTGATGGTGCTGGATCGATGAGGTGTACTATATTGTTTATCAATATCCATAATTTGCATTATGGATATATTTGTTTTGTTCATATGTACACTCTTTAGCATGAGATCATGTTTGTGTTTGTAAACACTAAAGCACAATACAAATGTTCTTTATCACCATGCTCCCTAGAAGCCCTGAAGGACACGGACACCCAATGGCTCTTCTCTAGGAATCCCTAGGGAATTCCCATTCTCAAGGTTTTCTGTACATAAAGCTTTTCCTGAGAACTTGTTAAAAATGTAAATTCCTAAGGCCCATTCTCAGGTATTCTGACTTAATGGCTCTGGGGTAGAACCCAGAAACCTCCACTTTAAGGAAGGGTTCCCTTCCCCCAGTGACGCTAACACAGGTAGTCCAAAGACGACCTTTCTATAAATATTGCTCTGTGATTCTCTAGAGCCTCCAACAACCCTCAGATGCTTCCTTTTTTCATGGTGGGCCTGAAGAGAAATTTTCCTTCCTGTACTGTATCTAAAGTCAGAACAAAAATTGGAATCCTTGAGCAGAACCTAGAAGTCATAAAATAAAATAGGATTTGGTTGAGGTGACTGAAATAAGTTGGAGTAAAAAAATAAAGACTTCCTAAGTCAAGTTTTAGATGGTGGTATAATTAGAATTATTATCCATTATTTATGTGGCAGATGATGTTCACGAGATGCTTGATGACTCTATGTTAATAGGCAGTGCCTTTGCTGAAGGGGAATGTGACATTGCTCTAGCCTTGCTCTCTCCGCCTTCCCTCCCTCTCTCTCTCCTTTCTGTTGAGCCCTGGCCAGTTCTAACAGCATGGTCTGGCACCTTGTAGGAAGTGGAGTACAGAACTCAGAGTTGTTGGTTCAGACCCTGGTGACCATCTTTCTGGATTGTGCCCACTGTTTGACACAGTTATGGGTACCACCGCCATTCCTTCAACACCTTCTGTGTGCTGGGCACTTGTCGTCTATGACCTCATAAAATTCTCCCAACAGCCTTGCAAGTAGATGTTATCTCTTTAAGAATCAAGAGGCTAAGGTTCAAAGAGGTTAAATGATCAGCTCATGGCAACACAGACAATAAAGAGTGGAGCCAACTTCCGGGGCCTCCCCACTTGTTGAAGTATCAGAGCTCCCCAAGGGCCCTCCAGGGGAAGAGAGCACACCAGGTCTCCTTTGTCTTGGTTGCTCATCTAGGTCTGTTTAGTGCTGTGCTCTCATGATGGTCCATGATGATTCTTGCCTGCTCTTGTCAGGTTTAGTTAATCTTCTCTGGGTTCTTCTAGCATCAAGACCTGGACTACTTACTGAAGGAGCTCTTTTGGTAGAGTGGGATTGATTTTAACATAAAGATTTCCAAGAACAAAAAGCACTTGTTACACATTATCCCAGGTCTGTGGATAAACCACATTAGCTTCATGACTGCCTTTGCTGTGACAAATGACTTCTTCTTCTTTTTTTTTTTTTTTGACAAATGACTTTTTTTTTCCTCCACCTGAACATAGCCTTTCAAGGAGGCCAGACCTATCATGCGAGGTTGGTGTGTCCTAGGAGAAAGGGGAAATGCAAAGTTAAGCATAGTCTGTCAAAACAAGGGGCAATTGGGCTTGAAAATCCCTGCTCTTCAGGGGCAGTGATATCCTGGTTTAGTGTAATGAAAGTCCTCATACCCAGTGTCCTCTAACAATCTGACTTTAATGGGGTTACTATAGCTGGGGTAAAGCATTTTATATGGAACCAGGTTTACATTATCCTACTCTTTAGAGATCTTGCTTGCAATGCTGTTCAAATCCTTTAATCCATAAATAGGATTCCAGACAGCGCTGGGCTGCCTTCCAAAACTGTAATCTTCCAGTATATGAATTATTACCAAAAGATTAGGGTGTTTCTAGTAATAACATTTCAAATAAATCAGCTTTCATGGAGGAACAACAAACTAATATTGGAAATAACAATATAAAGACATTTATATAGCCACTTGCTAGAATAACTTCCTTAACCAGGGGCTTCTTTTCTCATTTACATTCATTCTGTTTGAAAAGTCTTTTTTCATTTATCATCAGCTGCTGGCTTTAACCTTAAAGCATGCCACGTGTTCCCATGTCCTGGGTCTCCTAAGTCCTGTCTTTGATGCCTCTGAAATCACCAGGTGTATTTATCCGGGGATGGTCAGAGGTGTTGACTATTGTCCCCAGAAACTCCAGATCCCTTTGACCTTTCTCTTTGGTTCCAGGGAATCGTGTAGGGGAAAGGTATAAGTAAATTTCAGGCTGGGCAATACTTTTTGTGACTTCATAGCAAAGATCATGAATGAGACTGTGGAGTAGAAGAAAAGATTCTTTGCATGGCCTTAGAGATTGAATGATACAAAGATCTCTGCTGAGATTTACCTTGAATGCATGCACCATGATGACAACACAAGGAGTGTGATAACGACGTAAGAACACTTGTTTTGTATCTGGATGAATTCTGGCTTCATCTTCCACCAGTCTTGGGCACCTTGGGAAATTCTATTACCCCTTTGTTCCTCTGTATCCTCATTAATAAAATGGGAATACTTCCTACCCCAGGGGGTTGTGGAAAAGATTAAAGGAAGTACCAATGGCATCATCAGCACAAGTATGAGCCTTTTCTCTCCCTTTTCCTGTTCCTTTGAACCAACTGAGTTCATTCTAAGGTGGCTGATGGGAAGTAAGGAGACTCCCTTTTTTAGCGACAGATGGCTATTTGGGGACATGCTTCCAAGCTAGAAGTAGAAATTCCAGGTTCAACTCCCATTTCTGTGGCTAACCTGTTGTGACCTTGAGTGAGCTGTCACACTTTCAGATTCCCATTCCATTTTCTATTAAAAGAAAAGTGTCTGGCTCCTCCCTACCTTGTAGAGTGAGGAAGTAGTAAAGTCAATGTACTTATATGAGGTCACATTTTAGGAGACATTTCATAGTCATAGAATTTAATGCTAGAAGAGGTTATCTAGGAAAGGAGGGAATTAACATTCATTAAAAGTACTCACCATGTTCAAAGTGCTTTATAGGCTTCACCATATTTAATCCCAACAACCCCGTTAGGGAGGTGGAATTATGCCCACTTTATGGAGGTGGAAGCCGAGGTTCAGAGAGTCACTTTTAGGTAACCTATCCAAGCTCACATGGCTAAAATGTGGCAGAGGCAGAAATCAAACCCTGATCTGTAGAACTCCAAGGCCATTGTCTTTCATTTTACCATTTTTTTTTTTAATCATTTGTAATCCTCCTCTTATATTTGACAGAACTGGGACTCAAAAGACATTAAATCACTCATCCATGGACTTAGCTGGTTCATGAAATATCAAAGACTAGAACCCAGTTTTCCTGATTGCTATTCCCGAGAGCTGCCCCCTCCGAAAAGAATTGGTATAAATCCCCTAACCTAACCCTCTATCTTACATTATTATTTCAAAAGTGTTTTGTTTTCACTTTGGATAGATTTTCAACAGACAGAGGCTCCTAACATTTTAGTTCTCAGGCTCCCTTCTTATATGAAAAGGTTAGAATAGTTGATTTCTTTGGTTCCTTCTAGCTCAAAAATTCTATTATTCCCATGACCCTCCATTCCCCATAGTAGTTAATGATCTGTAAAGACACACTTAAATGCACAGGTTTACTACCTTCTCGCTCTGCAAGCTAGAGGGAAGCCAGCTATTATTTTTCTTCTTCAAAAGGGAGATCTGAAAACCACATGGCTTGAGCAACTAACTCAAGGACATAGCTGATCACTGGCTGAACCAGGCTGAGAATGCTTGAGGGAGATCTGTTTTTATTCACCTTTTAACCTCGATCCTTAGCAGAGGACCTGGGACATAGTACGTGCTCCGTTAGAGGAAAGCAGACACACGTTCATGCATTAATGGATGAATGAGTTGAACCCAGGCTTCACAACTCCCAGTGTGCGCTGCCTTTAGCAGCTTTATCTTCCCCTCTCTCTCCTTTTCCAAAACCTTTCAAAATGGGGGCAATTTGCCTCTCTGCTAAGGGCTTTCTTAAAACGGGGTAGACCTGTAGTGTACATTTCAGATCAGGAGTGTAGCGGGTGTGAATACAGAGCAGGGAGGATGAACGAGTGGATTTGCACACACCACCCCACCTACTGTTGGTAGCGGTAGTGTATTATTAATGGGCTGGGAAAGGGGACGCCCGGAGAAGAGATGTTTGCGAATTGTCTGCTCAGATTAAAGGACCTTTGAAATGGAAAGCATTAGCCCTCTGATTGAGCCCTGCACTTTACATTTTGGACTTTTAAATGAAAAGGAAAAGAAAAGAGAGACAAAAAAAACAACAACAAAAAAAACAACAACAACAAAAAAAAAAAAACAAAAAAACCACCACTGTGTTTTTGGAAGCTTGTGTCATTTTTTGTTTCTCTTTCCAGCCCTCCGCTTAGCCGCCCCAAAAGGCAATGATGAATGGAGCCTACTACAAAGGGGAGCCGGCAGGCACACAGGGCTCGGTGCTGTTTCTGTCAGGGCTGCTCAAAGGGAAGACAGCACCATACAGCGCGCCCCCCCTTTCCTCCCTAAACAAATGTTGTTTTTACCGAAGTGGTGACAGTCTGATTTAATTACAGGGAGAAAGGGAAAAGGAATGTCCATTCTGCTGGGTGGAGATGTGAGAACTAGAATTCACCAGTCTCTGGGCCCCCTGTTCAATGGCACTTTCTGCCTCAGTTTCCCCATCAGTCAAAACAGAACCCGAGCTTTCCTAGCTATTTCGGGGATGGGGTGTGTGTGGAAGGACTACTTTGTACAAATTGATTTGAAGGCAGCAAATGTGGGAAAGGCGGGAAGGAAGCACGGGAGGGACTATGAAGGCCAGTGGTGCCAGCTTGGTGCTTTCGTTCGTGTGTTGTTATGTGGTGGGGATGGGGCTGAGTGAATGCGAAGGCTGGGGCATAGTTCTTCTGGGGGAGTTTTAGGGATGTGCCCGGTGCCAATTCCCATCCCTTTAGTCATAGCTGGGATGCATTTGCTGAGACGATATTGATATCTAACTTCCCGAGCAGACCTGCTGACTTATGGAAGACCTTCCTCAGATCCTGCTGGTGGGACACCGGCTTTGCCAAACAGGTCTTGCCTCTGGGAACTGAAGACAATGCATCTTTGCTGAAAGCCCTGGGTCCTTCCCTCCATGTGCAGGAGAGGGGTGGTTCCACTCATTAACGGGCAGGCCTCGTTTTCAGGGGCTGGCTTGCTCTTCTGAAGCAACAATTGTCTCCTCTTCTGTTCAACTGTCAGCTCATTCCCCACGGTGCCACCGACTTCAAGCCTGAAAAGAGAGAGACTTTTCCCGGCGGGGCAGGGAGGTGAGGCCTATCCAAAGGAGCTCTGCCAGCGAGTGAGCAGACATCCTCCTGATATCGGACAACGATCTTAGCTGGCCCCTGTGGAAATAAGGAGATGGGAAAATGATAAATTGATAACTCTAATCTTCAAGATCATCTATCTATCTATCTATTGTTATCTATCTAATCTTCTAGATTATTATTATTTCTAGATGCTGTTAGGGTTGTGCAAAGAGGTTCTGTGACACCTAAATGTGTCAGCCTCGGAGTTGCAACAATGGAACTCTAGGAAGAATCCACCCAGGGTTATTTGGACCTTGCATTTATTTTTAGAAATTAAGCAAAACCCCAAAGATAGCCTGTAGCATCACCTGGAGGAAGTGTTAGGACTAGAAGCCCAGATTTTTAGGTTCTAGTTTCAAGTCTGGAGCTAACAAATTAGCTCATGTGACTCCAACATGCAGCAAGGCTAATGGGTGGTAATAAATGGCTTGACCAGGGAGTGAGCTTGGATGATTCTGTGTCTGCTTGAAAACTGATCTGCTCATAGATATGATGCATTTTATGGAACCTAAAATCATGGTAGCCTAAATTCGGGAAATTGTGAGGTTTCTCTGGACACATTTCTCACAGATGTAAAAGGTATTTGAGTTTGCTTTTTTGATTCTAGTTTATATTAAAACAGACTAGAAGGAGAGGAAGTAGAAGGAAAATACTGTAATTCTGTACAAATTGGAGTTTCAGTGATTACTTTCAAACAATGAAAAACTGGTCTATGGCACCCCCAACACCACTCACCCTTTCTCCTTACTCCCAGGGTGTTCTCCGTGTGAACTTTGTTTGGAAGTTTCCAGAAAGTACAGACTAGCTCCAGAATTGCTGTGACATCTGTCTTTGGGGTGCTCTTGATGGAGGCAAGCAGAAATTCTGGCTTGGGAAAGATGGAAAGGTGAAAAGTTCATGAGTTATTCAAAGCTGAAAAAATAAAAAATTGCATATCCATTAGAGCAAAGAGAGGAGGGAATTTCTAAAATTGCTAATGGGACTAATTTACCTGTTTTCCCTTGAGAGGCAGGTTGATCCTACACTTCAGGATGTTATGGATCCTTTTCCTTTTCCTGCTGTCTTATGAATTTTTTGTCACGTGGCTTCTCTTTTCTCCTTTGTTTTATTCTTTGGAATCCCTTTTCCTCCACCTGGGCTTCTGGGTAACCAGCCCCACGATGCCAGGTGACTTGCTCCCATTCAGCATAATTGAGTCTTCACATTCGCTTGAATCTTGGGCCCCTTCGGAGCCAGCCAAGCCTGGTAATTAAAATGTACCCTTCATCTTTAATTGCTTCATTTAACATCTAGTGCAATGGTTTAGGAGTGCTCGTGCCCTCTGCAGCGAGCGGGTGTGCCCTGGATAACTGGCAAGCAACACCTCTTGCCCTTGGCTCAGACAGATCAGTCTATTTTGGGGGCCGGGCATCTTCCAATCTCAGCCCTCCTTTGACCCACTGTGCTTTTCTCACTTGTTTAGGAAATGTATTTTTAATTTTCTCTGCATTCCCGGCTGTCAAGTGAGGCCAGTCCCTGCCCCTGCCCTATATGGAGAGAGGATATGACATCTGTCAGCAAACCTTATCATCACACGGTCACACATTCTTACATGAGTTAGGTGCAGGGGGATGGGAGAAGCTCCGGGCTGGGAAGGGCAAGGTCAGATAGGGAGTCTCAGCTCTACTGGTTGCAGTTCTACCAGCGTCTCATTGTGATTGGATAAGTCCCTTGACTGAACCCCCTCTGGCCCCACTTTTCTCACCACACCAGGTGGTCACTGAGGGGACTAAGTGAGGCAAAGGAGGGAAGTTTGGTAATGTCTTAGAGAAATGATGAAAAATTGAATTTGGCGCAGACACCACCTGGGATCATGAGAGTGACTAGGAGAGACCATCTCTCATCTGTATCCTCTAACTGTGACCCTGGGGGAGGGGTGATGCCTGAACATCCCTAGACATGGGTTGTATGGCAGGAGGGGGTGAAGTTGGTTGCTGGGGAAACACTGTGGCAAGAAGTCTCCAGGCCATATTCCCTACCTCCTTTTCTCTATATTGCTTTTTCCCAAAGAAAGCATGCTTGGGTAGCAAGGGTAGGTGTCTTCCTATTGGAGGGATTCTATGATGTCACTGAAGAAGGATGGGTCACAGTAGCTCTTGCTCATAATTTGAAGAATTGTTCATCGTAACAGGTTAAGGATACATTCACCGAAACACTTTCACATGTTAAGGAAAGTCAAGCAAAGTGACCTTGAGTATCCTTTGGGAGCAGGAAAGTTATATTGGTGATATTAAGCTCCTCCCTACTGAAAGTGAAGGATAAGGTCAATGTATTGCCACGTCCACCAGGATTTTTTTTTTTAAATGAATTTAGCAATGCTTTGAATCTAGTAACTTCTATCTCTTAAGCATCAAAAAGTATTAGGGCTTCCTTTTGAACTGTGTGTGTGTGCGCATACACATGTGTTGTTTTGCACTTGTTGGGTGGATGGCGTACGGGCAGAGGGGAATCCACCATATTTTATGTGAGGTGAGATACTGTGAGAAGACAACACCAAGAACTTGACCTCTTGGATAGGCCTGGTTGTTTGGTGGAAAACTGACCTTTGGTGATTACCAGATTCAGCAAATAAAAATACAGGATGTTGAGTTAAATTTGAATTTCAGATAAACAATGAATTTGTTTTTAGTATATATATGTACAATGCAATTTGGAGACACACATAATAAATAATCATTTGTTGTTTTTCCGAAATTCAAATTTAGTTGGGCATTTTTTCATTTTAAGTAGCAAATCTACTTGGAATGGGGTAGTAGATGATATCAGAGTCTCTTTGGATTGTGAAGGAAGCACACAACTCTTATTTTTCCTCCCAGATTTACAGTGCCTATGAGATCCAGACTTGAGGGTAGAAAGTTCAAGACCTTGTACCCAATCAAGTATTCTGAAAAATATTCTGCTGTATGTTTGAGAGGAACAGGTATGCTGAGAAAATCATCTGGTTGTTCAGCACAGGGTCTCAGAATTTTGTGTTTATTCAGGATCCATATTTCTTACCCTTTCATTTGAAAAACATTTATTGAGCACCTACTGTGATCCGGACGTTGTATTTAGTCCCCAGGTAACTACAACAGAAAGCCAATTGTAATACCGTGTTGTTGGGCTGCTAAAGTTGTAAGGGAAAAGAACAGACACACTCAAGAAAGCTAAAAAAAAAAAAAAAGGAAGAATGATTTTTTTTCTCTTCGATATTTCATGTTTATCTCAGATTTTCTCTAAATTTCTATTCTGTTCTCCTTTCCACCAGCCAGATTTTTCTACTTACTTATTTTTCCATATGGTCCCAAATGGCTACCCGGGTACCTAAAATTACATAGTCTTCCAGTGCCAAACCAACTTTAGTATTGGCAAGTATCTCTATGTATCTTAGCTTAAATCCCTGGAGAAAATTTCATTAACTAACTTGTCTTTTAGGTAGTAGTCATAAGATGTTCATCAGCTTATGGATTCATTATTTTTGTGTCAAGTGTCCTCCTATGGTTCAGTCAGCTATGGTCAGATGGGGGAGTGGGCAAGAAGCTCTGCAGAATTGTCTAGGACATTCCATTCCTTGCTTTCTCTTCTCACACATTTATTTCCAGGCATATTTCTGCCTAAATAAATAACTATCTTTAAAGCTCAGTAGTAAAGTGTGTAGGCTCTGGAGTCTGACTGAGTGTGAATCTTGGCTTCGCCATTTTAGTTTTATTATGTTCTTAAGAAAGCTACTTAAACCTTTCTATTCTTGAGTATCCTCACTGATAAAATGGGCATAAGGACAGCAATCACATCGTAGAGTTGCTGCCAGAAAATACATATAAAACACTGAAAAGGGATCAGAAGGTGAACGCTTAATGAATGGGAGCTGTTACTAGAGGCATTGTCATACATACGGGTACACATCTGTGTCACCTCTTCCCATTAGAAGACAATGTGATGTCACGACCTGCTGTTGCATCCAGAGTCAATGTCGAAAGGGCCACTTTAATTCCCAATCTCTAGGTGATGTCCAATTGTCCCCTGGTTACATTCCAGTAGACCTAAATGGCGAATTTAATCAATACAGGCTTAGAAATTCAAAACCAGAAAATTAAGATAATAAAGAAGTAGAATTAATACAAATCATCATCATGATTTTTCTGCAAAATAAGAGGAAGAAGAACACCGTAGAACAAGCACCTTAACTTGCAGGCTAGCCCTTCCACCTTGCAATATGGGGTGCCCCGTCTGGTCTTTTAAGTACAATCTCAGGTGAAAAAATGTTGGCAGAGGTCTGAGTAGCCTGGGCCTCCTCCTAAGACTCATTCAGCTTGTGCATGAAAATTCCAGCATCTGTTAAAATAGGACTGAGCATTTAAAACATAGCCTGACACCTTTAATGAAAAATAGCCCCTTGCCCATGGACACAGTCACAAAAAGTTTCTCTGTTCTACAAAACTCAAATGCCATGTGACCCCCACTAAACTGACACATGGATACCTGAAGTTTCTGTCGCTGCTGCATAGGAAGCATCAGCCTCTCTGTGTGGTACTCTGATTTGCAAAGCAAGGTCTGGACTTACCTCAAGTTTCTCAATCAGTGCATGAATTGTTGGGGTTTTCAGGGTGATGATTGCTCTCAACCCTTAAGCTCTCACTGAGTTTTGAATCAAACAAGAAGTAAAAAGTGGAAGAAAACATATAGGTCAAAATATAAGCTTTTGCTTGTGATACTGGAGTTGACAAGCTATGGTTTGTATCTATGGTCAGACTTACCTAAAATCATTCTCAATTGTCTGTTAATGCCTAAAAGTAGAAGCAGAGAATCATGAGCCTCCAGGCCCATGGTTATAAGTTCATCAGACACCCCTCCCCCCACAAATGGAAACAGGAGCAGAAGCGAGCATGCTCTTTCTGCGCACAGTTTCAGAAACCCAGAAGGTGCTAAGTCAAGCAAGCCCAAGTTCCTTACTCCCGTGTTACCCATTAGATGGTCAGTTCCATTTGCTTTGGAAAGAATCAATTAAATATGCACAACGAAGAGCTGAAGTAATTTTTGTCAAAACTTTGGAAATAATTGAACTTCCTATTTTTATGGAAAAGATAAAAACTTGGGGATGGGGAGAGGATGTTTGATTAACTTCCATGGCAGTGGAATGAATACATTGTCCATGTGGGATTGCTGGCGATCCTATGACTCCAAGACTTTGTGTTTGGTTTGGTACTGATGGGAATGGTGCTTAATGCCCTACCTGGGGCAGGGGTGATGCACAGTTCCTAGAGCCCTGGGTAAGAAGATGGTAGAGTCAAGGCTGGATATCACGAAAAGGGAAGAGCACTCCCAAAGCTCTTCTGGGACTTCCCAAGTCCTCTTCATCTTTGACAAAGGGGAATTTCAACATAATACCTTCCAAATTGCTACTGTTTGATAGCAGACATAGTGGGGAATAAACATAGCCACCTGGGTTTGGTCCAATATCCAACTGGTCAACTAGCTGTTAATGAGATCTTCTCTATGTTTAAGGGGTTCCCCTGCTAGACCTCAAGAAACTTTGGTTCCATGGGTACAGCACACACCCCCACACATGCACACATACACACAAAGCATGCGTGTACTAGGGAACAGAGAGCAGACTTTTAATGCAGTGGGACTTCTGAGAGGAGAACAATGCTGGTTTTGTCAAAACAAACCATCAGGGAAGGTTTAATGGAGGTGACAACATTGCCTGATAGATTTTAAATAATCTAGAAAAGAGAATGAGCATTACAGGCTGGGAATGGGGACCATTTGAAGAGAGAGAGAGAGAGCGCGAAAACATACCTTGTTATTAGGGAGGAATGAACAAGGTAGGGGTGTGTGTGTGTGTGTGTGTGTGTGTGTGTGTTTGTGGTGTGAGGAGGGAGTAATGGAAGAGGTATGTAAAGATACCAGAATGGAAATATACAAACTTTCCCCAGAGCTACAAAATAAAGGCCCTTTCGTGCCTTTCCTATCTGACCTGTCTTGGGTATCTGTGGGGCTGTGATCATATTTCCATACTTAGGGAGAACATACATTCCACAAATGCCTTTTCTTTACGCACACAGACTCTCCATACTCATTGCCAACCACAGAAAATGCCGTATTAATTGGATTCAGGAGCACCTTTCATGATAGCATCTTTCCCAACCCCCACAACGGGCTCCATCTCCTCTTTTCTCTCTTTGATGTATCAGCCTCGAGGGACGAGGGAAGCAGACCCCTCTGCAGGCCCAAGGGCCCCTTTTCAATTCCTCTGCCTCCTTCTCACTTAACACCTTCCTTGCCTTCCCCAAGTGACAGTTTCAGCTCCCTTCCCCCTGTGAGAAGCACGCCTGTGTGTCTTTATGTGGAGGAGAGATGTCTCTGTGGCAGATGTTCGAGGAGGTGATCCACCCCACCTCTCCGCACCACCTTCTCCTGCCACACGGGACAGCTGTGCTGCGGAGACATCTACGTGGGTCTCGGCAAAGTCTCTCTAGCTCGGGCTCTGCTCTCGAAAGGGGTGTTGATTAATGAGAAACTGGACTTTGTGGTAGTGAGCGGAAGTGAAAATGAGGGGAAACAAGGGTGGGATGTGGCGGGTGAGGAGAGGGACATGGAGGAAGGGGGACCTGAGCTGCATTTTGGAGATTGGGGGAGATTTTGGTTAGCTGTAGAAGGGGAGGAAGGGGTGCTTGATGGAAATTTTGATAGTGCTTGGGGGCATTGATGGTACAATATCGGGTGTCAGTAAAGGGTGGACATGTATTTCCCTGCCAAGTTCTTGGCTCAAATACCTTGAGATTTAAGGGTATCTTAAATAGGTTTCTTTCTCCTGTTTCCATTCTCTACTGGTTAGCCATATTACCAGTATCAGGCTATAAAGAGATTTTTTTCAGTAAAGAAAACTGTACCCCAATTCTAGTGCTTTCTGAAAGGGCTGCTGGTGATCAGATTCTTTCTCTCTCTTTTCCCTTCCCCAAGACTTTTCCCCCCACCTCTCCAGGTTGATGGAGTCTTGTGACAAAAGAGGGAAAGGGAACTGCTAAGGAGTTGGGTACTGCGTATCTTCATCACCATCTGGGTGGGGGAAGGTGAGAGGCTGACTCAGTTCCTGGGACATGGATGGGGAAGGACCCGTGGTTGGTGTGGCTTTAGGAGAGGGTGATGCTAAATCAAGTGTATCATTTCCAATGTGCCACCAGTCAAAATAAGCTCTCTACAAGTCTGTGGTAAATTTTTAGAAGAATGTTTTAATGACGAAATGACCATCTTTGAAATTATTTAGCAAGCAACTAAGTAAAATTCCCTCACGAAAAATGTTTGGCCTCAAGTTCTTGAAAATGCCTCCGCCTCTTTGTTCCCAAATGGACAGAAGCACAAACAGTCTCTAATCACATGGAACACAGCCCTCCTTCCCAGCCTATAATTATGGTGGGGACCCAGAGAGACGCTCGTTAAGGACTCTGTCAACTTGTCCATTAAAAGAGCCAGAGATATGTGGGAGTTGTGTGTGTTTTCTTTCATTTTTCTTGTTTTTTCTTTTTTGTTTGTTTGGTTTTTTTCTTTTTCTTTCTTTCCCCTTGAAAGAGTTCAGATCACAGCCATTTCCAGAGAGGCTGAAACTTTGGCATAGATTGTCAGCAGGAGAGCAAATCATTACCAACAACTTTACAACACTTACGAACAAAATGAATACAGCTTTGATTTGGAGAGGACCAAACTGACTCTGTGACCTTAACTGTTTTCAAGGTCCTTGCTGACTTGGAGACTGGGTTCATGCTTGCTGCAGAATTGCCAGGGAAAACAGAGGCACCTGGCCTCTTCCTTTGAGGGGACAGAAAAACACACTCCAAGCTTTCATGCCTCTCTATGGAGCTAATTTACCCTCCACCCTCTTTCTTTACCGTGCTCCTGTTTCTTTTACTGATTATCAACAGTCCTCAACTTGGGGGCAATGCCAGGTTTTCAACTGAAGTGTTCCTCAATGCTAGAAAAATGGCACTCGGAATGCCAAGGATTATTACTCAAAAACATTTCTCCTTCTGTTCCTTTCAGTGAGAACTCTTTCAGTTCTAGACTGAAATGGGGATCTCAAGCACTTGAAGAATAAAAGGATGGAAAAACAGGGTGATCATGAAACAGGCTGATCTGTGGTCATTCCTGGGCACATGTTGCCCAGTCAGGAAGCAAAACCCAATGGTGAAAGTAAAACTCTGAAATTATTTTAACAAGTGAAAAATTAGCTAATGCATTATGAATGGGACCGAGAGCCCGATGGGATCTTGTGGCTTATGTGATGCCTGACTTTTTTCCTTCTCAAAAACTTCAAGTCACTCCATGTCATCTGAGTGGAATAGAAGCTCCTTATCCTGGTGGGATTCAAGACAATGCAAGCCATGGCCCCGTCCTGCCTTTGTGGATTAATTTCCTCCTGCTCCCCTAGCTGTTCCTTGCCTGCCAGCTAGACTCCTGGAAAGGAATGGGAACTTCCTTACAAGCAGGACTGGAAAAGAGACAGCAAGTGTTTTCAATTCATAGTAGTGGCACGTGACTGATATAATTTATTGTTGTTAAAAACACTTTTTGATGGGGACTGTCACTCTGGATGACTAAAAAAGGATAGGGAAATGGTCCTAGAGAAGGTGTAGGATCTGTGGGTGACTGATGAATAAACCAGATCACTCGTAATTTAGCCTTGGGCCAGGTTGGAATTAGAGCTTCCTTAAATTGGGAGAAACTTCAAATTTACCCTGCCCGTTTTCCACATCCAGGCAGGTTCTGAATTCTTGAGGCAGAGCTGGACTGGATGCTACACAAGGCTGCGTACCACGAGCTACCGTGTGGAAGGTGTCTCTCACAGTCTATCTCCTGCTTTATTCATTTACTAGAAGGCCTTGATCTATATTTAAATGAAAATGCCTCAATTGTTTCTAACCTTAGTGAAAATTTTAAAAAGCAGTATTTTTCCAGAAAGAGGTGAAAAAAAGAGAAACTCGAAGACCATTAGACACCCAAGGGGAGAAAAGAAATAAAACCTTATTTTGCCTTGAGCCCCTCCCCGCTACACCCCACCCCCATCTCCCCATTTACCCCAACTCAGCTGTTTGTCTGTCTTGTAGCCCTCATTGGCTATGCTTCCATCCTTCTGTCAAGTCCCCACTCCAATTCAATTTCAAATTGAACTCCCTCCCACTTTCTCTTATTCTTGCCCAGAGGAGATGGAGAACAGCTGGTCACCATCTTCTGTATGATAACCCTTCATATGGTGTAATTTTATTTCCTTAAATTAATGACAGCGTGTTGGGTGTCTTCCATCCCAGACACATTTTAATAGATGTTTTTAACATACGGAGGGCTGAGGGAGAGAAAACAATGCCCCTGTCGTGTTTGGGCACATCCTAGATTTGAACGTGGCTAAGTCTCAACAAAGCTGGTATCTTCTGATTGGAGACAAGATTGAGAGGAATTTACACCCCCCTCCCCAAGCCCCCCGAGCCCCTGCGAGCAGTCAGGATGACGGAACCCTGGGCGATGTGCCTTTGGGTGAGGTAGGATGGATTGTATAACTCCAAAACCTAGGTGTTCATTTGAGATCAATTATTTACTAACTTGATAACATTACTGCCATGACAGAGAAGCCCTGTAGTGAGAAAAATCATTCTCCACTTCCTACTTGACAGCATTTTCTTCTCACAAGGCAGGAAAAAATAGCATTTGGGTGGGTTTGAGCTCCTCACAGAGCTCTGCTCATAGTCGTGGCAGTACGAGGGAATGGGATGGTATTCTTGGGGAAATGCAGGTGTTTCAAGGATCTTTTCAATTGTTCCCCAAGCTTTATATCTTGGAATTCTACCCCCCACTTAATCTCACTACGTCAGTAATCAGACTTTGAATCTATCTGCCATGGACTGACTGAACGTTAGTGTCCCCCACTCCTAAAATTCATATTTCGAAATCAAATTTCCCCCAAAGTGATGGTATTAGGATCATGGGCCTTTGACAGCTGTTCAGGGCAAGAGGGTGGAGCACGCATGAATGGGATTAGTGCCCTTCAGAGGAACCCCCAGAGGCTGTTTGAGGGCACAGCTAGAAGATGGTTGTCTATGAACCAGGATCTAGGTTCTCACCAGAGCCTAACCTTGCTGGCACCCTGACCTTGGATGTCCAGCTTCCAGAATGGTGAGAAATAAATTTCTGTTGTTTACAATCCACCTGGTCTATAGTTCCTTGTGGACCAGCCCAGACAGACTAACATTGCACCTTTCCAGAATTATCCATTTCTTCCCACTCCCCCAGCTACAACCTTTCACCAGGTTTTCATTAGTTTGCTTCTGGACTTCTAGTAGCTTCCTAAATGGTCTCCTCTCCTTTAAAATGTTTTCATTTTCCCTCTTTTTCTCTTGCCCTCTTCTTCCGCTCTCTTTTTTTCTTGCCCTCTTGTCTCTTTTGCTTCTTTGTCTTTTGCTTAAAGCCAATTCCGGTCATGTCATTTCTCTGGCCAAAATGTGGGCTGTTGGGTTTGTATCGCTGGCCTGCCAGTGACTGGCTTACTGATCTTGGGCAGGTTATCGAATCTCTCTTTGCCTTTATTTTCTCATCTGTATGATGAAGAGGTTGAAGATTGACCCTCTAAGGAAACTTAGAGCTCCAATTTTCTGCAAATAGCTTCCCTTGTATAATGTCTGCCTCCCGCAGCCTTTCAATTCTTCATGACCAGATTAAAATATCACCTCTTTCCTTAAGACTTTTCTAATGGGTCAGTTCATGAATCCTCTCCCTTCTCTGAATTGCGACCTCATTTTTTAGTGTATATCTTCCTAACTTTTTCCACTTTCTGTTTCTATTATGTTCTATCTTCTTTTGGGGGAGATGCCATACCTTATCCTGTGTATTTATTTCTCCTTTCCATGCCTGGTTCCATGTCCTACTTGTAGCTGGCACTCAAAATATGATTGTTGATCTTTTTATGGATGTTTATTAGTAAGGTTGGGGTTTGGACCCCAGCAAAGGGAGGCAGAACCCATCAAGAGTGGATTCACTGGTGTGTGCCAGAGGCTACATACAGGGCTGGAGGGGGTGAGACATTGAGATTGGTGGGTGGGAAGGGGGCTTCAAAGAGGGGCTCCCTCTGTACCAGCCTAGTAGCTAGCACATAATATGTGCCCAAAACATGTTGTGGGAGTGAATGAGGAAAGCTGAGATACACAATGCCTAACATCTGTAATTCATTTGTCATTGTGCATTTCCAAACAATCTCGAGTTTCGCTGTCATACTTGATCCTAAAATATCAAACAGGAACGTGAACTAGGGCATATATTACATCCCTACTTATAGATTTGGAAGTTGCATAAACTTGAACTAGGTGCTGCATAGGACCCATATGCTGGGTGCTGAGGCTCAAAAGAGGTCCTCTGTGAGCTCAGAGTCCTGAGAAGAAGGCAGACAGGAAGGGACCATTACCATGGAGCATCAAATGTAATGGGCGTGTACCAAAAGAGAAGAGTTCATGGACAGAGGAAGGATTCTAGAATGGGAAGGCTTAAAATAAGTCTTAAAAGATGAGTGGAAGCATGAGCCTTGCTTCCCCCTCTTCCAGCCTAGTACTCTTTCTTTTTGGGTAGAGGAGTGCCCAAACTCAAAATTATTTTTGAGTTTACCCCCCTGCTCCCAGCTGCAAAAGCCACTAGGTCTCTTCTTTGTGTTATGGGAAAAGGCCAGGGCCAAAGGCTGAAGTATATAAATGCAGGTCACTTTTTCACCAACAACTCAGGGCAAAAGTGGGGAGACGGAAAGGTGCCTCGCAGGCCCCCCCCTGCGCGGCCCCGCCTTAGGCGCTGCTGCTTTGGGAGACAGCCGTGATAGGCTGGGCTCCAGCTGGTGCATTTTTGTGTGCCCGGTCTGGGCGGCTGCCGTCCGGGCTGGGGAGACAAAGGGATGAATGGTCTGAGGTCTGGAAAGGTGGGAAAACGGAGGCGGGCAGAGGAGGGGCTGGGTGGCGGGGTGACTGACTAATTGCTTTGTTTGGTGGCGAGGCTTTTCAGCAGCAACAACAGCTCCTTGAAGGCCCCTTGCTTAAGTGTTTTCACATCATTAGCTCCTGTCATTAATGCCATCAGCTGCTTCCACCCGCTCATTGCTAGTCAGGGGCCAGGACAAGTCACAGACTGGCTCTTGTTTGCAGCTCGCTCTCTCTCTCTCTCTCTCTGTCTTCATCCCTAGCTAGGCCTTGCTCCTCTATGCTCTCTTTTTCTGGCCATCGGCACCCAACCTGTTCCTACATTTCATGGGGCCATCTGTTAGGGGGCTTGCTGATGGCTGTCCCTTGCCCTTCGGGCTTGGCCTATTCCATGGAGGGAGGAACCGGGCTGTGGCTCCTGCATGGGCCGTGGCCCTCTCCCTGGGGCTGAGGCCCAACCTGCCCTCTGACCCAGCTTCCCATCTCATTCGACTTAGTTCCCTGCTGTGTCCTGGCCTCAGAAGGATGCAGGAGGGGACTGATTTATGTAGGTACGTGGGAAGAATACATCTGTCACTCTTCAGTCTGTATCGGGACCACCACGGATCACACTGAGAATCATTCATTGCGAGCTGATAAGTGTTGGCGAATGTGTTCGTACCTGCATGTATATTTACTCCTCTAACAACCCTGGATAGGGTGTCACCTCCATTTTACAGAGGAGAAAACTGTCTCAGGGAGGCTAAGAAACTTAGCTCAGATTACATTAGCGGGACCCCAGCTCTTATGACTTCAAAGTTGTGTTCGGAGCTCCCTTTGTGTGGCCGATTACTTTATTCCTTAACTGGCCCTGTGGAAGGGGCATAGGATGGCAAAATTTGAATCAAACAGAAGAACTCCCACTTTTGGCACTTAAGAGGTGAGTGGCATTGGATAAATCACTTAACCTCCTTGGCTTTTAGTTTTCTTATTTATCCAACGGAGATGGAAAACTACCTCGTTACCACTGTTGAGAGCATCAAATGAGATAATGTATGAAAGTGTCTGCAGAGGGTCTTCAAAGAATGGTGACATTATCTAGACTGTCATTGCTAATAAGGATCACAATTGGGAAAAGCCACTGGGCTTCTAGGTAGTTGTTTTAGTTGGATTATTTTATTCAAATGCTATCTGCTCAATTCATGCTTATTTTTTGGTACTTATGTATCAGTCAGAATAAAGTAGGTTAACTTGTAGTAACAAATGGGCCCTAAATCTTACAGGCTTATAAGAACAAAGGTTTCTTTCTCCCTCTATGCTATGTGCCCACATCTTGGGTTGACTAGGGGCTCTGACCTGTGGGCATCTTTACTCCAGAACTCTGAAAAAGCGTTCCCTGGGCAGGGTAGCTTTGGTGGTGCTGCCAGGGAGAAAAAGACACAGTGGGTCTCTGAAAGCCCCTGCTTGGAAGTGACACCTGTCCTTTCTTCTCACACTTTGCTGGTCAAAGTAAGTCCCATGGTCACTGTAGAGTTCAACAGTGCCGGTGGACCTCATCCTTTCTCTCTGGGAGGAACACTGAACAGAGCTGAAACCAGAAATTAGCAGAGTAAGACAGTCTCCAACCCCCTCCCCTGCCAATGGGGCTGTAATTGATTTAGATAGTCTCAAAATGTACAGATTTTGGTCTTGTCTTATGCACTGCTCATATTTGCCCAGGAATGTTTAGGTTTCCTATTGTCAGCTTTGATGAGCTAATATATTGCCTAAAATAACAAAATACACTTAGACCTAGTAAAAACATTCTTAGTGCTGAAGTTCCTTGGGGGGGGAATAACTGCTTTTTCATATCAAAAAGTTTCCAACCCCAACCCCTTTTTTCTCTATTAGAATAATTGTTCTTGTAATTCAGTTTTTGATAATGTGCTACTTTTTAGGCATGTAACTGTTGTTTTATAGTGGAAAATACTGTATTTTTTTATTCAGAAATTTGAATTGGAATAGCTTTTGGTTGCCCCTTGTTCCAGAAAAAGGGAAGTTGAGGAGCATCTGAAGGCTGTCCCAGTAAATGTCATGTTCCTCGTAGCACATCCCTTTGCCTCCCTCTCTAAGGTATCATTTATCCTGGTTCTGCCTTGCTTACAGTATTCATTTGTTTGTTTCTTTACATATCAATCACAGTCTGCTAGTAGATTGTCAGTTTCTGGAGGGTACCAACTGTTTCTTTCTCATCTGTGTCTCTTCTGGCTCCTGGTTTTGCTTTACATAAGGTCTCTTGAATTGAACTGGGCAGAGGCAAGAATTACCCTCAAACATAATACAAAACAATAAGCTATTTCCCTCTGCTCCTCAGATAAAAAGCTGTAAGAATGTTTTCTCCTCCATAGAAAATAGAGAAGGGTCTTGCTAGCTATTCCTAAGGGTTATACTTTTAATTGGCCTCAATTTGCTCTTCCTAAGCCCAGTGCCAACTATGCAAGCTGGACGCTAATATGTTTTTCTTTTATTCTCACTCCATCAAATATTTGCTCACGCAGCCCACATTAGGGACGGTCTGTGCTCTGTGGGGTGGATGGCAGTTGGCAGGGGGAGAGTGAGAAGGAGAGAGGTTTGAGAGTCACAGGCAATTGCAAAACAAGAAAAGAATTGTATACCTTGCTATTTGGGGAGGGGGGGGAGATAAGATACATGAAGCCCTGATAGAGACTGCTATATTAAATTGAGAGGAAAAATTTCTTTGTCTGATTTTTCTGGCTGAGCCCTAGGGTCAACAGAACAGAGCACGGTGCTGTGGCTGGTAGCTGATTTAATATTCAACTTTTGCCTAAACATAAGAGCTACAGACAAAGGCTAGGTTAGTACTACACAGAATGATTGTTACCGCTCTCTGAACAGCAGGGTTTGAATAAGGAGAATTCTAGTTACTCAGATGATAATGAGTTTGGTACAGCTCATTTAAGAGTCACATCGATTTACCTTGTTTACCCGAGAAATGTTTGGAGTTCAACACAGAATTCTAAGGACCAGGAGAACACACACCTGTCTTCTGGGCACCCCACTTGGGAGCTTCCACTGTTTGGACTTCCTGGGTTCTCAAGGGATTCTGGGTCCTCCATGAATGTGTCCAGACGGGTACGCCCCATTTGCCATATACCCCGCTTCTCCTGGCACCAGCCCTCATGATGCTTCCCGCTGTCGTGAACACATACGCACTCTTCTTTATATTTTTGGGTGTCTGGGCTGGAAGAAGTAGACAGACATTGCCGTTAAGCTTTCACATAATCTAAAATTATTTTGGCAGCAAGAGACAGACAGGAGTGAAGAGAGGGGCACAGAAAGGAGGAACTGGTTTGGCATCCTCTACCTTCCATTCACAGTGTTTTGTAATTTCACAAAGCTCTTGCACATTCATTTTATCACGATGGGATGGCAGAAAATAACTCTGTGCTCTGATCCAGACACCTGAACTCCAGCCCTACTTCTGATTCTCTGAACTCATTTATTAAATATATTTTGAGTGCCTTCTACACTTTGAAAGCTCTGGGGGTTACAAAAATGAAAAAGCCATCATCCTTGCCTTTGAAAGAGTCACCATTTAGTAGAGAGGCATGTAAACACATATAAAAAAAAGTGATAAAAATACAACGTGATAATGCATGTCAAAGGCAAAGTACATGGCTTTGGCTATGGACTCAACAAATGTGAACTTTTATTGACATTAGGGCTTTATCATTCTGAAGTCCTAACAGAAGTGTGTTCGGTGTGCTACAGGATCCCTAAGGAAAGTTTGTAACTGGGGTCTTAAGTGGGGGCGCAGTGGAGAGCTTCGGGGAGAAATTGCTTTTGACCAGAATCTGAGAAGAAGGATAGGAAATCCATACCTGATCGAGCTTGGGATGGGAAGCTGGGTGGGGGCGGATGAGGGTACAGGAAGGTGGTCCCTATGGCGGGAACCATCTTCCCAGAGCAGGAATGCCAGGCAGAGGGGTGTGTGCCTGTATGTGTGTATGTGTGTGTGTTGGGGGGGCGTGGCTTGGCTAGAGTGTAGCAGGGAGTTTGAGTGACAAGAAGTAAACAAAGGGCCTTGTACACTGGTTAAGGAATTTCGATCTTATCTTCCAGGTTATAGGAATGAAAAGCACTTCATATATTTCCACCAGATTTTCCATTTCAGAAAGCTAACTCTGTCCCTGGTTAATCACATGCCAATGCCTAAGGGATGAACATCTAGAGAGCTCGGTTTTCTTGTGTGCAATGGGCTTAATGACTGGGGACCCGCTCACCGAGTTTTGTTGCATGCATCAAAATGACAAGGAGGGGAAAGGTCTCCTTTTTTAAGGCTTGCTTTGGACAGGACCTTTGCTTATACTATCCGCCTCTTCCTTTCTCCACAGGATGGCAGGTTCCTGTCTCCTTTGAACTTCTGCAAGCTGTCAGCCTCTTCTTCTGAGCTCTGCTTGTTAAATCTGCTCTCAGAAGCCTTTTGAGTTGGCTTTCTATGGCTGTGTTAGAAATTACCACAAACGTAGGGGCTTAAAACACCCAGTCCCTGTGGGCCTAGAGTCCAGACCCAGCTTCGAGGGGTTCTCTTTTCGGGGCCTCACAAGACTGAAATCAAGGTGTCACCCAGATCTCATTCCTTTCTGTAGCTTGCCATCCTCTAGCTCACGAGGTTGTTGGCATACTTCAGTTCTTTGTAGTTGGAGGAGGGAGCTCCCTACTTTCTTGCTGGCCATTGGCCAGCTGCCTCTCAGCTACTAAAGGCTGTCTTCCATTTTTCTGCCATGTGGTCTTCTCTCTAGCATAGGAGTTTGCTTCTTCAAGGCAAACAGAAGAGCATCTGCTGCAGCTTGGGTTCTCTCTGACTTCTGTCTCCAGTCTCTTAATCCTTTTTGAAAGGGCTCACCTGATTAGGTCAGGCCCACCCACACTCAAGGAGCAAGGATTGTACAGGGAGTGCACACCAGAGGATGGGAATGTTGGGGGCCATTTTAGGAGTCTGCCTACACCCTGTCCCTGACTGCCCTGCACAAAAGTTCTTGACTTTCTTGAAATTCCTAAAGTTCCTGTGTGGTCTGTTACCATCCAGATCCTATAAACACTCCATGGTACTCTGTTTCATATTATACTTGAGCTGTCACCGGGCTAGTCTCTTCAACTTCCAAAGCCAGGAATCTGTAGGTATGTATTTTTTTGTAACTATTTGTAACCCCCTTCACTGTTGTGGAGAAGCTTAAAAGGTGCTGGTAATTTTTTTTAAATTTACTTTTTCATCTTGTCTCCAATGTTGCTGTACATATGTTCTTTATTGTCCTGCTAATAATATACTGAGCAATGACCTTGCAATGCAGAACTGCTCAAAGGCCTCGGGAGAACCCACTGGAATGCCATGCCACACGATATCATTGTGGAGGCAGTCAGTGAAATCCCTGAAATTGGAACGACTGAATTTTGGAGCCTTGAGGTGACTGGAGAAACAGACTTATTTGTGAACAGAAATAAATTCTCTGTCTAAAAAAAAAAAAAAAAAAAAAAAAAAAAAAAGCATTCCCTTTCAGCTAGTGACTAGCAGAAGCTTAACTAAAGCTTAGGTTTCCTCCGATAGGCAATCCTGCTCTACACGTAGCTCCTGTCTTTTCTTTTGGAGACTGAGTTTTAAAGGGGAGCGACTTGGTAAGCCCCAAATCAACTTCCAAACATTTTTCCTCTCAGGATTCACCTTCCTAAGGAGGCGTAGTGTGTTTGGAAAACAAATGTGTAGCAAATGCTGTTTGAGGCAATCCATGTCCACCCAGCTAACCGAGCTTGACAGGTCCTAAGCGATGATAAAACATATGAACTACTTTCCACTCAGTAAGTAGAGCTTAGAGCTTCTCCTTTGTTCACACTACCTCTGGCTATCACACAGCAAGATCGCTCAGTAACTTTTGATGTTGAGTTTGGAAAAAAAAAAAAAAGTCCTGTCCCTGTTTATTTTTTTCACATTTGTTATAATGGTAGATTGTCAAGACGGGCCATTAAATATATGGGGGTGCATGGCCTCATGCTGGTCAGATCCAAACTCAACCCACCCACATTGTATATACAGACTGGTGTTTGAAGTTGGAAACGGGCTGTGTCTACGCCGGGCAGACAGATGTATGGTGTATAGACAGACAGTATATACAATAGCCTGCATTTCAGTGTATACACTGAGCAATACACACGGGGCATGGCTGTTGGGGGAGTAAGGGGCAGAAGGAGGCTCAGGAGCTCCAACTTTTCAGAGCCCCAGTGACTGGGCTTGCTTGGTGGATAGAAATCCAACAAGGCCTCCCCGACTTAATAGTTTTATTATCTCCCCGGGGCCACTTAGAATTATCTAGACCATAGGGGATAGTTTGTCACCCATTCCCAGTTGGTCCTAGTCGGACTGCTTGTGTAGGTCAGAGCCGCAGACTCGGTGCCGGCCAGACATGGGCCTCCAAGTGCTGGGTAAAGTCGGGGATGGGCTTGTTGACTGCGGAGAGAGAGGATGGGACATAATGAAGAATTCATTAGGATGTGTAGGAAATTGGAAACGAAGCAGTCCTGGAGACTACCTCACCAAATCTCTCATGCTGCAAATGACAACACAACGGAGATTCGGATCAGCTAAAAATTGCTGACGGAGGGTCTAGCCCTCAGACGGTAGCTGAGACTAGACTGGCAGCCCTGATTTCCCAGCTCCTACCGACATTCCTCCGTGATCACGCTGCACTCACGGAAAAGATGGTAGGCCCTTCCCTCTCGCTCAGGCCAGGCACGCTCACTGAGCCGCTGCCAGATGTGGGGCTATGGGCTCAGCAGGCAGAAAGGAACTAGCAGGGCAACACGCAGAAGACTTTTCTTGCTGCACGTGGAGAAGCAACTTTCATGGGATAAAGGAAGTTTCTCCCACTCCCCGGTGTCCCCAGAAGTTCTGCCCCTGTGCCCCACGCCTTCGCGTCAGACCCAGGTCATTACTAAAATGCATCTGTTCCCAGAAGGGTTTCACCTTCATACTCATTTACCCTCAGGGTGTACGATTGCATAGGATTCTCTTCTGATAGATGAGGGGAAGGCAAGGGGTGCCTGAGCGCTGGAGAGGGTGGGGAGGCACTGGAAAGAAGGTTGGTATGAGGATGGGGCTGGAGGATAAACTGCATGGAGTCCTTGTTTTTCCAGGGTCTCTGCCTAAGAGTGAAATCTGTATTATGGGGGTTTTCCTGGGCTCAGGGAGAGGGAAGGAAGGAGAATGGCTGTCACAGTTTGCAGAAATGGCCCATTTGTCTATCCCTTCGATCGGGGCTGGTAGTGTGATGTGCCTGGGCCACTTGAATGTGGCAGAAGTGACATGGTGCTGGTTTTGAGCTCAAGCCAGGAAAAGCCTGGCGCTCTTCTTCCTTCTCCCTTCGGGTGCTTGTAACTGCTGTCGTGTGGACAAACCCAGGCTCACTTTCTGGAAGTTCAGAGACCATGTGGAACAGAGAAAAACCATGCCAGCTGCAACTTCTTAGACCTTTTAATGACTGCTAACTGTTATGAGATGGGTTGTGTTTCCCTGGAAATGTGTATGTCGGAGTCCTGACCCTGAGAATCCCAGAATGTGGCTAGATCTGGAGATAAGACTCTAAAGAGGTTATTAAATTACACTGAAGTCATTAGATTGGGCCTGAATCCAATGACTGGTGTCCTTAGTTGAAGAGGACCTTTGGACATGGACGTGTATGCCCAGAAGGAAAACCATGTAAAGACCCAGGGAGAAGATGGCCATCTATAAGTCAAGAAGGGGGATCCTCAGGAAAAAAAAAAAAAAAAAGATCAACCTTGCTGACATCTTGAGAGTGACTGTAAGCCTCCAGAATTGTGAGAAAATACCTTTCTCTTGTTTAAGGCACCCAGACTTAGTAGTTTAAGGCAAACGAATAGACCAGCCTAGCAGTTCATCACAAACTCATGTACCAGTTTCTCTAACATCAGCCAAACCTGGCTTGGGGTAGCTCCAGGTAGCAGAACCACTGAACGGATCCCAGCCCAATTTACCCACCCACAGAACCGTGACATAAACAGGCAATTGTTCTTTTAAGTCTCTGGGTTTCAGAGTGTTTTTTTTCTCACCCAGCAGTGGATAACGGATATAAAGGTTAAGATGCAGCAGATGTCTTGTGGTAAAAGCATGCGTGCTGAGTTGGCCCACAAAGCTCAGAGCATCCCTCCACTGGTCCCTGTGCGGGATGGGGGTACGGAAGCCTTTCCCAGAATGGAGTTTACTCGGGGGCACCCGTGTGGCTCTGTTGGTTAAGTGTTTGCCTTTGGCTCAGGTCATGACCTTGGAGTCCTGGGATTGAATCCCACATTGGGCTCCTTGCTCAGTGGGGAGTCTGCTTTTCCCTCTCCCTTTCCCTCTGCTCTACCCACTGGCTCTGCTCTCTCTCTCTCTCAAGTAAATAACTAGAAAAAAAAAGGAAAAAGAAAGAAAGAACAGAGTTTACTCTGTATTGATTTCCCGCACCTGTCTTCTCATCCCAAACACCAACATCATCGTAAGAAGAGCTGAGTTTTTACCGTTGCTTTATGGTTCTCTACCCTTTCTGGGATGTGCCCACTGTCACTAGTAGAATGAGCTTACCCTGGGGAGTCACAGCTCAGATAAGTTGTTAGGGAGTGACTGTCAGGAGCTGTGATCCTGCACTGTGAGGGGAGGAGTGACATGACGTTGTGGCAGGAAAGAAAGGTCATGCACATTGATACTATGGGCTTCCAGATTACATTTTGGGTCTGAAACTAAGGTGTCTTTTGAGCAAGTCTTCAAACTGATGTGTCCTCATGTATGCAGTATAGATAATAATATGTATTTATCATGTAATAATGAATAATAATATGTATTTATAGGGTTGGTAATACTTACAGTGGAGCAATTGCAAATAACCTAGATTTCTGTACATAGTAGACTACCAGTAAATGTCAGTTTTCTTTTTGCTTGATTCTACCACCATTGAGAAGTTCAGGTTCATTTATTCACTGGTGCTTGTTTAGTTGCTCACAGGCGCCAGACACCATTTTAGACTCTAATAAGACAGTAGTGAGCCAGACAATGGTAAGTCCCTGTTCTCATGGAGACTCCATCGTATTGGGAGTTTGAAGGGGGTAAAAGTTCTCTCTTTCTCTCTTATCTATCCATCTATTTATCTATCTTTCTATCATCTACTGATCAATTTTGGAGGGCTCAGAGGGTAGTGGGAGCTCTGCTCCCATTCCATCACCTTTAATAAGAATAGCTTTTTGTCTGTTTTAGAAATTGGGCTTCTGAGTAAGGTTTGGTTTGAAGAAAAGGTTATCTAGTTGAAAAAAAAAAGAGAGAGGGTTTTGAAAAACACTCCACTGTCTCATTTGCCATCAGGGAATTCTATGTTTTTCCTTACATAAATGATTTTCCAAGTTAACTCAAACTTACTACTTGAACTTGAAAATGTTACAAAAATATATAGTATATAAAAAGAAAATTTAAAAAGTATATGCACACTTCTCCTTTTAGCGTATGTTGAACATAGAATATGTTGAACATAATGCACACTTTTCTTGATGGTTCCAAATTCTCAACCTCTCTGAAGCATTTGACAACACTGACATCCCACTCTTTGAAACTTTCCTAGGCGTTCACAACACTATATCCTTCAGTTTTCTTCCTCCTTTTTGCACCATTTTTTTTTTCTCAGTTTCCTTAACCTACTCTTGTTCCTCCTCCTACTCCCTAAATGTCACTGAATTTCTTCTTTTGTTTTCTTCATTCTTTAACAAAATGATTCTATTCCCCTGGTCTCAACAGTCTTCTCCTTGCAGATGGCAGATGACCCCTCATTTCACATCTCCGAGTCCATTCTCTACAGAAAATAAAACATTTCAGCTTCTATGGGGCAGACATGGCTACCCAGAGGTCCCGGAGACTGCACAAATACAAGTCCAAATCCTGATTCTTATAAGTCTTAAAAGCAGCTTCTATTCTTAGCTTCTGAGCCATGTCTGTTGGTCACTTATTTGAGAACCTGAATCCCTATCATCTAAATCTCCTTTTTCATCCCTAACCTCCATGGGTTTTAAGATCTTTTGATTGATTTCCATGTTAAATACAACTATTTTATCTATTTCTTTTTCCTCAAGCAGAACTCTAATTGCATTAGTTGCCTATTGGAAAATCTCTATGGCTTCCCAGTGCATAAAAAATAAATTCCTGATTTCTGTGTATATCATCTTCCCTGGCCTGGCTCCAACTTGCCTTTCTACCTTACTTTCTATACATCTTTGACTTTGAAACTGTCTTGTACTTAAAATTGTTGGTTTGTTTATTTTTATCTTTATTGTCACTTTGTCCATTTGTCTAACGTTTGCCTCTTTCGAGGTACAATTTAGATTTATTTATTTATTTATTTATTTGTTAGAAGCCAGAAACTGGGAGAAAGTATTCATACTACATATATTTGGCAAAGAACTTCTTTGCATCCAGAAAACCTGTACAATTCGATAATAAGAAACAAAAAATCTCAATAAAAAATGGCTAAAAAATCTCATTCACAAAAGAATATATACAAATGGCCAATAAGTAGTAAAAACATGCTCAGCATTATTAAAACTGAAACACAATGCACACTGTATCTTGAATAGAGTAGCTAAAATAAAAACTGACAACCCCAAGTGTTGACGAGCCTGGGGAATAACTTGAACTCTAAGACATTTTCTAGTGGAAATGTAAAATTATACCATAACTTTGGAGAATAGTTTGGGAATTTCTCATTAAGTTAAATATACACTTAATATATGACCCAATAATTTCACTATGAGATATTTTACTCAAAATAAATGAAAATCTATGTTCTTACAAAAACTTGTACTTGAATGTTCATAGCAACTTTACATATATTAGCCCCAAACCAGAAACAACTCCCATGTCCATCAGATGATAACTGGTAAACCAACTGTAATATATTTTAAAAAAATGGAATTCTACTAGGCAATAAAAAGGAATGAACTATAGATCTTTATCATAACGTGGGTGAATCTTAAGATATTATGCTGAGTGAAAGGAACCAGATATAAAAGACACATATGGTATGATTCCACTTGAATAAAATTCTAAAACAGTCATAAATAATGTATAACAAGAGAAACATGTGTGGTTGCATGGGTCTGGAAGAAACTGGTAGTAACTTCAAAGGGACACAGAGGAACTTTCTGGGCCAAGGGATTATTCTGTATCATCTTGGGGATGCTAGTTACAAAAGGATAGACATTTGTTACAACTCACTGAACTATACACTTAAAATGGGTACATTTTATTATATGTAAATTATACCTCAATACAATTTTATTATGAATAAGGAAAAAATAGTGTTTTTGATTCCTTTAGGCCTTAACTCAGATACTATTTACTTTATTTTAAATGAACTATGAAGTATGTTTTACATTTTTTTTTCCAGCTCAGATGAGACAAATGACTAACAGAATGAATGCTTAAGCCAGACTGACCAGATTTGAGGACCCTGACACTTAAAGACTCTGGGCAAATTATTTTATTTTTCTGTGCTTTAGTTTTCTCATCTGCTAAATATAGGGATGACAATTGTATCTTTCTCATTAGGCTGTTACAGAGTTAAATATATTAATATATAGAAAAGACTTACTATGATATTTGGTATAGAGTAAGCAATATATATGTCTTTTTATCTTTCTGTGGAGTATCCATCTCAAAATATTTGTCACATTCTGACTTGAATTTGAGCTGTTCCTGCCATTTGATTGTAAGCCACTTGATGGCAAGGGGCATGTTTTTTTCTTGATATCTCGCAAAGATTCTACAACTATATTTTGGGTAGTTGGTTGAAATGATTCCACTAGTAGAATGTGCCCAAATATAGGAAATAATACCAGAAGCTAATCTGTAACTGCATGTCACTACATGTGAACATTTATCATTCAGTCTTCAAAACAACCTGGCAAGATAGGCACTAACATTGATTCCATTTCATAAGTGAGGATGCAAGGACCAGAGAGGTTAAATGACTTGCCCAAGGTCACACAACCAGGGAGGGAACCTGGATTTTAATGCTCTCTCACGGCTTTGGAGTTTTATGGAAACTTTTGTTTCTATTCTAAGGAGACTGATATGAGTTTATTTCATGTTTTCTTGGGTATGATTTTTATGTTCTTCTTTTTCCTTCTTATTTTCTCTATTTCTTTTTATAATGTCACAGTTTCACATCATCTGTGTACCTGAGACTGGTAGAATACACCACTGGCTCCCCCTCTCCGCCACCCCCCCCCCACCCCACCGCATCCAATCACTTCCATTTTATGAAGGCCAAGAAATTATGTAATTTGCTTTGTTTGAACTTTATCTGAAACAAAAATAAACAGGTTTGAGGGAAGGCATAGGGAGTTTTCCTATAAATATAATTTTGCAATTCTGGGGCAGGAAGTTTTCCATAATGTTTTTTTTTTTTAATTGAGATATAACAGAGTCATTGCACAAATCATAAGTGCATAGTCTCTTGAATTTTTACAAAGTAAATATCCAGGCAACTACCACTCAGATCAAGATATAGATAATTGCCAGTGGCCCAGAATCCTCTTTTGTTTCGGGCAGGGATTTTTTTTTTTTTTTTTTTTTGGACACCTATTATAGTTCAGAGTTCTTCTTTGCTTATGTCTGTGTTCTGGATGGTTGCATTTTTGAATAAAGCAAGTTAATATTATTCAATGATTTTAATTGTCTTATTTTTTCCACTATACTGTATACCCCTGCCATACACAGATAATGGACAGTGCTTTCAACCTCTCTTCATTCTGGGAAGCATGTTGCACGGCAGCAGGGGTAAGAAGGTCGAGTGAGTAGGGGGCCTATGGGGCTGCTGAACTCAGTGCTCCCAGAATTGGCTCTTTTCTGCAGAAGCAAGTCTCTCAGAGTGACACTGCCCCAAGCTTCAGACTGCCCTGAGTCTGTGTGCAGACTTCTGTATTTCCCAAAGATGGCTTCAGGCCACACTCTTTCCCAGCCCCCAGAGTGTCCCTGAAAGCAGCTAGTCTTTCTGTGTGGGGATCACATCACCTGCTCCTGCTCTGTGACTGTGTCTCTTTCATGCTCGCTGTGTCCCTTTGATCTGCTGAAAATGTCCTTCTCTATACTTCTGATGAACATGAAATTAAACCTGGGGAGCAGAGCCGGGGAGGCTGGGGCCAGAGCAGGAATGTGTTGCCTGAGGCCCTGGCTGGGCTGTATTCCAGCGATTGAGAGACAGCTCTGGCCAATGGCCTTTGGAGAGGCAGCCCCAGAAAGGGACTGGCTGATGAGCGCTGCGAGAGCCCCAGCTCCCAGGGGTGCAGGGGCTGCCTATCATGCTGCATTTTGAAGATTAGCAGCGGGACCTGGGAGCTGAGAGGGAGGGGAGGAGTTGAGGGGGCTTTGGGGAGACTTTTATCACCTGCTCTGCCTTCTGTAGATAATGCCCCTCATGCCTCTCTCTCTCTCTCTCTCCCTTTTTTTCATCTGGTGATTCGGTGATGAGACAAACAGCTCTTGGCAGAGTCAGGTGTGTATTAGTTAAACCATCTCTATAAGGCAGATTGACTCAGAAGCCAACTGGAGAGATCTGGCCCCCTTATGGGTCAAACCTCAACCCCTGATGATTAGCTCTCGAAGGGGAATCTTCACGAGGGAGGGGCCATAAGATGAGTGTGAGGGGATCCTCAGGACGTTGGCCCACATGTTTGGTGTGTGTTGCCTTTCTTCTTTAGCCTGATCTGGGCACAAATGCCTTTCTGGGGCCCCTGCTCCCATAGGGACAAGATAGACCTTTGGCAAACCTTCACTAAACCCTAGAAGAGATCAAGAGTGGGAAAGAAGTGGGAGAAATAGAAGACATATTTTAAATATCCTGGCCCACTTCTGTAATGGGTTCCCAATGCCAGCATATCCTGCTGTAAGGGGCACGTGTCCTACCCTCCGACACCTCAAGGCCTTGCAAACCTTAGACGGCCCTTTACCCGGGATCCTGACATATTTCATCTTAGTCTGTACCTGCATGGGGTGGGGGGTTGTTTGTTGAAAATGAGAATGAAGCATCTGCCTTTTATTAACTGATAATATGTGCCTGTAAAATACTTCACATGCATTATTTAATTTCCTGGTTCCCAAAATCTTATGTTATGGGTATTCTGAAGCCTACTTTACAGGTGAAGAAACAAAGTCTCAAACAGATTAATGACCTAGCTCATGGCCATGTGAGCTAGTAAGTGGTGAAGTTAAGATTGAAATCCATGTCTCACAACGCACTACTCAAGACCTCCTTTAAACGCTGTCACACCTTCCTGGTCAAACCTGAGAGAAGCCTGCTGTCTTACGGGAATCTCTCCTCTGCTCCAGTTTCCAGGCTGAGCAACAGGACCCTTCTGGTCATTGCCCCAAGAGGGACCTGGACCTGGGTGACAGGTGTACAAATTTGCCCGCAGGTGCCAGCATTGTAGCCCCATTACCCTGCATCATCCTTCTCCAACATTCATAAAAGTACTCTACAAGTTAAATAAAGAGGGGAGGGGTCACCACTTCACAGGCTGATTTTATGGTTTACCAAAGGCTTCAACATAAGATTCTTTCGTGGAGTAAACACAAGCGCGCATTTCAAGTACCCCACTGATTTGCATACAGTCAGTCACTCAGGAACACAACTGCTCTGCATGAATAATCATGGTTATGGTAAGAGCAGCCACCACTTACTGAACACCTACTATGTGCCTCATGAATTATTTACATATTTCATTTGTTCATCACGACTTAGCAAGAAGGCATGATCTTCCCCATTTCAGAATTGAAAGCATTGAGACACTCTCCATGTTTACAGACACTGCGGGTGGAGAGGAAGTGCGAATTCTTACAGCTGACTTTAGAGACAATGCCTCTTCCCATCCTAGATGGACATGGTAATAAGAACTTGTCTTAACAACCTCCCTCACCATCAGATCATTAGCACAAATAACCTTTCTTCTTTCTCTTCCCAATGGGGCACTAAATGTCAAATACTTGTCAATCGCTGATAAAATATCTTATTTGAACTCGTTTTTCTCCTTTTGCTCATACTGAACTGTTCTCCAAAGTCACCGAGCCCCCTTCAAAACTTACTTCCTCAGTAGTCCCATTGTTGGGGCGCATCTTATCTATGACTCTTTCTAACCCCCCTTAGTATTCTTGGTCAAATCAATTCAATTGTCTCCACAAATATTCCTTGATGGCTTAGCTCTTGCCACTCCCTCAGAATATAATGAGGAAGGAGAAAGATTGTTCTAGGCCCTCAGGGATCTTATATTCAATTAGAGGTTGTCAGGAGTTAAATAAATAATTATACAAATTATTTATTGAATTAAAATTGTGATAAATGCTACCATGGAGAAATACAGTAAAAAAAAAAAAAGATTATAATCTCAATTCATTTAGTGCCTATAGAATACTTGGGACTATTCAGTGTACTTTATAAATGTTAGCTTATTTGATTTTCTCAATAATCCTTTGGGAAAGGTCCTATTGTTATCCCCACTTAGGGGATTAGTAAACCAAAGCACAGAGCAGAGGTAATGAGCTCGAGTCTCTTAGTTAGTGAATGGTGGAGACAGCACTTGGCTCCAAGAATTGTGGTTCCAGAGTCTGGATTATTATTATTTTTAAATTTATTTGAGAGAGAGAAAGAGAGAGCACAAGCAGGGTGAGGGGCAGAGGGAGATGGAGAAGCAGACTACCCAGCGAGCAGGGAGCCCGGTGTGGGGCTTGATCCCAGGACCCTGAGATCGTGACCTGAGCCAAAGGCAGACGCCTAACTGACTGAGCCACCCAGGCACCTCCAGACCTGAGATTATTAATCACAAACTGTAAGAAATAGAGTATTGACTCCTGAAAATACTGTTTTAGTGGACACACTGTTGGGGGAGATGAGAGGGGGTGACAGGACAGGCCAGGGGGTGAGAGAGCCTATTTGTTAGTAAGAGTTAGTAAGTTAGTAAGTTAGTAGTTAGTAAGTTAGTAAGTTAGGCCTCTGCCTGCACTCTTACCCTACCCCCCTCATCATTCTGGAAGCCCTGTTCTGCTGGTTGGCTCCTTCCACTTCCACTTTTCCAAAATGTTCCTCTTTTCTGCTACAGTTTCCGAAGCCGATGAAAATTCTGTGTCTCCACTGATTAAAAAGCAAACAGACCAAGAAATGGCAAAATGAACAAAAGGCAGAAGCAATGGCAGCTTGGTCCTTCTCAGCTGCAATTTCACATTTGTCTTTCATGTTCCCTTCCTTCATCTATATCTGAAATGCTGGTGTTTCTTAGGTTCTCACCTGGCATGAAAATTGCCTCTATCTCCAGGCTTGCCCCTGTTTCTTGGGTCTTGGTTCCTCACACACCTGTGTCCCCAGCCTGGACCTCCCGTCGGAGGCTCAGTCTTTGTACACCAGATCCCTCTGCCTGGATGCCTCTGGCAGGGCCCACAAATCTATCAGGTCCTGAACAGACCAGATGACTTTCCCTCCCTCGCACTGTTCTGTTTTGAATAAATCCTCCACTCTGCTCATCTGGCTCGAAATATGGGACTCATCCTACCCTCTTCCTACTCCTCTCCCATATCACCACCTAAATAAATAGGAAATTCTGCCCACTCCACCTTCAGCCCAGCTTCTCTCTCCCTCCTCTTTCTGACACCCTAGTAGCCGCTTCCCCACATCCTCTTCTCTGGTCTTTGGCAGCAGACCCCTAATTGACCTCCCTGACTCCAGCTGGCTCTCCTTCCATCACACACACTGCTGCTCCCAGCACCATTTTTCTGAAGTGCAAACCATGTTGTTCCCTTGCTTGAAACTCCAAGAAGAGTTGCTATGGACTGAGGGCCAAATGCCTCAGTGTAGCCTACAAGGCCTCTTAGGCTCTAATTCCCTTCACCATGTTCCCCTCACTTCAGTCCAGCTCTCTGAAGTTTTTGGCACATGCTGGATTCTTTTATGCCCCCAGACCTTTGCACATGCTGCTTGATCCTCCTGGTGAGTTTCTCCTCAATCTAAAGGCCCATTTCCTCCCTCATTTTATCCTCTGTAGCACGTGATGTCTTGCATTTGTTTGTCAGCCTCCACTAGTTGCACTCACGAGGGGCAGTGTGCCTTCCTCTCCCTTTCTCTGATGCCAGTGCCTCATGCAATGCTTGGCATGGGACTGCTGTTTGTCAAGTGTTTGTTGAGTGAATGAATGAACGCATAATTTTTCCGTGTTACAGTGGGAGATGGTGACTTTTGTGATGTTAACAACTCTGTCTGAGGTCAGTTGTCTCATCAAGGAACTTTGGATTTGTGTTGGCTTCCAGGTTGAGAAATGGGCTCTTAGAAGTATTTTAAGGTTACTCTAAGATTTAGGACACTTGTAGTGTGAAAACATTTGAACGCGGGACAGTGTTTACTGTTGAAGGTATATCCTTCAGAGTTCTCTCCTTGCCTAAAACTGTTTTTATGGAAGGCATTTTAAATCCTATTGAGATTTACTGAGTCCTCGATCTCTTTTCTGCTGGTCTGTTAAGTGCCTTAAAAAGACAACTGTGGTGTTATCCTGACAAAAGTGCACCAATGAGATGTTCTCATTATCCCCAGTCAGCAGATAGCAAGTCTGAGTCCCAGAGACACTAGCTAGTAGGGGGTGGAGTCAGGACTCAGACTCAGTCCCGTCCACTGTGATTCACTTGTCACCTCCCCCTACTCTATATTATCTCAATTTTTTGAAACTGTTGGGGAGCCTAAGTTTCATTTTATTATAACATAGGCCAAGGGTTGGCAAATTTTTTCTCTAAAGGCCTAGATGGTATATACGTGATTCTCTGCTGGGGCATATTCTTCTTTTTTGTTGGACAGGAGGGATTTTTTTTATTTTTAGAATCCTTTAAAAATGTAAAAACTGGTTTTAGTGCATGGACCATAGAAACACAAGTCAAAGGGCCATGGCCTCAGCAGGGTTTGCCTTCTGTCTACCTGTGCTTACCAAGTCAGGACACTTTTTCCCTCAGACCATGGAAACAACCCATGGAATTAAGTAGTATTTTAGCGAATCTTGTTATCTAGAGATCAAGCAGTATAATTCCACAGCAAACAGACTGACAGGCCCAGCCTCCTCCGCAGCTGCCTCCAAGGGTTTCATTAAATGCTGACCAGCCAGACCACTAATGTCAATTGTCTGCTCCGTGAACAGTTCCGTTTTATAGAATGTCAGGTACTGTTGGGAGCAAATATCTTAACTTTTCCATTCTGACCTCAACAATTTACATCAGGGCCCTCTCCAAAAAGATCTGTGGTAAAGCAGGGGAGGGGACTTAAGGTCTCTGACTGTCTGGTCTTAAATCTAAGTCAATCAACAGACAAGGATTTTATTTCACATCTCCTCCCGAAGCTCCAGCATTCTATCTGGGAGGTAGGGAAAAAAGCTTCCTCAAAGAATTTGAAATTCACGAAGAGAAGAAGGGAAACCCAGTGGTCCTTCATCTTTTGGGGGTGAGAGACCCCTTTGAGTATTGAGTATCAGGGTGGACCCTAACCTCCCTGTGTCTGGGTGGAGAGACCAAGCAGTGAGCGTGGGGCTCATTTTCAAGATTTTTACTCTCCCAGAAGTCTAGGCACAGGCTCAGTTTAAAACCTCTTACTTTAAACAATTGGAGAAAAACTAAATGCTTAAGTGTGAGGTATTGATCGAAGAACCGAAACTCTTCTGAGCCAGGCATGTCTCTGGAGGAATCTGTCCTCAGGCTGTCGCCCACCTGTTTCTGGGTCAACACCATCACTCAGCCACCAGTAGGAAAGACCCATTTTCTTGACGTTTCTGTCTGTGTTGTTCAGGGTAATGCGAGACCAAGTATGGAGCCCCAGAGGTTTGCTCCCCTTGGTCCTCTGTTCCTTCTCTCTGCGTGTCATGTTTTCTAGGCAGCGCCTTTAGCAGGAGGTCATGGTTCCCTCGTCAGCAGTTTCCTGAGAGTGTTTTACCACAAATGCAAGACAGCCCTCTGGGAAGAGGGAAGCACGAGCTGTCTCCTCAGACTCCTGCTCAATGAAGCATGTGTTCAAAAGAAATTTTATTCCCCTTTCAAAATGGTGACCGTTGGGGTGCACCCGCCGGATTGGTACCGAGGGGCCAAGCTGGCAAAACTGAGGGGTGGGGACAAGGGTCCTCTGGGGCCCTAGAGTGGGGACCTGAGGGTTGTCACTGTTGATACCCGGCACGAAGAGAGTGGTACCAGGGGTGGCTCCGCTGAGCTGGCCCTTCCGAACCCGGCATTTGGTTCTTGGTGTTTGTTCTCATGGCTGCTAGAGGGGGTTGGACAGTGTCCCCCAAATATCCAGGCGCACTTGGAACCTTAGATAATGTCACCTTATTTGAAAACAGGATTTTGTAGATACGTTGGTTAAAGGATCTCAAGTGGAACTCATCTTGGCTTTCGGGTGGCCTCTAAATTCTTCGGTGGGTGAACTTCTAAGAAGAAGAGCTACATAGACCCCAGAGCAGGTGGCCCCGTGAAGACCGAGGCAGAGACCAGAGCAATGAGGCCACAAGCCAAGGAGCGCCGGGAGCGACCGCAAGCTGGAGGACCCACGGAGGGATTCCTTATTAGAGCTAAGCACTCTGAGGAAATATATTTTTGTGATGTTAAGCGACCTGGTCTGTGATGCTCAGTTACCGCAGCCCCAAGGAACTAAGATGGCGGCTTTCTGATTCGGTGCAGAGCCGGTGGGCTCACCTCTTCCGGGAAGGAGACCCTGACTCCCCGCATGCGCAGGATGATGCTTGTAGAGAAAGGAGGGCGGTCCCAGAGCCCCGGATGTGAGGGGCCTGCTGTTCTTGTTCTTGGATGTGCTGATTTATTGAAATATTCAGCGAATCACTTGACCTTTCTGGGTGTTGGTGTCTCTAGTTTGAAATGGAGCCAGATCTCTTCCTTACTTCTGCTTTTCCACCAGTTTCTAATACAATTTCAGAAATTCTAACTGATAACTTTATTGTCCAATCTTCTACTCCTTTCTTTACTCCCTCAGTGTCTTCCCTCACAATTTCTTCTCCATCTGAGATCAGCCTCCCCACATCCATCATCCCAAACATTAAATCCACAATGAACTGAACGGTGATTGTGTGAGTCTCTCTGATCTTTACCAGACTCTACGTTAGTTGAGGTAGAGATCATTCATGCCCACTTCACAGCCGACTCCAACTACAGCATTTTCTAAGCCCTCATTTGTAATGCAGGCTCCACATTATCCCGTATAAAGGGATGGTTTAAGTTCAATGTAAATGCTAAGGGTAATGTACTCATTTTGGTATTTTTAAATGGCAAAGAGCCATGTTTTTCTCCATGTGATTTTTCTCTCCAGCCCGTGCCCAAATGTCACTGAGTTTGGTTAAAATTACAGATCTGTAGCATATTATTGCAGTAGAAGTGAGGCTTTAGAGTTAAATTAACTGGGTTTCATCCTCATTCCAGCATTGCCTCATGCGGCCATGGGCACAATGAATGCCTGACATGCACCTGGTTTCACAGGCCACTGAGGAAAAGCCACCTCACTTAGTGTTTAGAGACTGTACTGTCCTCATCAGATAGATTGTAGCCACAGGATGTTAGCTCTCTTTGGTCCCTTTTCTATTTTTATTGGCTCTCTTTTTGTTTCAAGATGGAAGACTGACCTATATTCCATGCAAAACATTTCTTGGTATCTAGAAATTATAGCTAAGACTTATATAATTCCTATCATGTGTCAGGCAATGTACTAAGCACTTATGTATGTTAACTCATAAGGGAGGTACTATTATTCTTCTCGTTAAGATGAAGAGACTCAGTTATGAAAAGTTTAGGTAACTTGCTCAGGTCTTCTCAGTTTCCCGGAGATAATGTCAGGACTTTATTCCAGGACATCTGGCTCTAGAATCTGACTTGAATCACTGTACACATCGCACTGAAGTTATTGAGGTCAACAGACAGTGAAACATATGGACTTCCTGAGTGGCCCAGTTGGAACCCGGATCTGTTTCTTACAAATTTTAATCAGTGACAGAATCTTAATAGTTGACCTCACCGAGGCCTCTATATTAAGAATGGGTACAGGGGCGCCTGGGTAGCTTAGGGGGTTAAGCCTCTGCCTTTGACTCAGGTCGTGATCTCAGGGTCCTGGGATCCAGCCCTGCATTGGGCTCTCTGCTCAGCAGAGAGTCTGCTTCTCCCTCTTCCTCTGCCCCTTACCCTACTCTCTCTTTCTCTCTCTCTTAGATAAATAAATCTTTTAAAAAAATGGGTATAAATGGCAAAAACTCAAAACAATTTAGCAGTGGTCAAAATTCTCTTCCCTTGAGGACTATCCTAAGAAAAAAAATAGGTAGTCAAGAACAATGGTTCCCCACAAAGGTTTTGGTAGCAGAAATGAGTTGGAAGCCACTCAGGAGCGCTAGGACTTAGGCTGGGTAGTTGTCGCTCTCTCTCAGCCTGAGTTTCCTCTCTGGAACCTCCTCACAGTGTTATGGTAAGGATCCAGGGAGATGATGTAAAGTATGTCAACTGCCAGGAGAAAATAACAGCCGATAAATGCTGTTGTGCTGTCATGAAATCTGCTGACATAGTGGTGTCAAGTCCGTTGTCATGAGATTCTGGGTGCCGTAGTCACTTGGGAAGTATAGAACTCCTTTAAAATCATAATGAAAACACCAACATCTATAAATGATAAGTTCTTTATTTTCTATAGATTAGAGTACAATAAAGGCTGTCTCTGCATGGATGCCACTCTGGCTTACATTTTTACATGGGTTCTGGAGGATGGAGAGAGGAGTAGAGTTAATTAGTGAGAAGGGATTGTGCCCAACCTGGGTATATGCAGGGAAAAATGTCAGATGCCAAGTGTGAGGCGGTAGGAAAGAACCAGTGGAGGCCCTCACCACTCATCCCACCTTAGTGGTCAAGAATCTACCTGTGAGGTATGGTCCCGGAGAGAGCCAGAGATGACTCTAGATGCTGTAGGCTAAGCATTGCCTTAAAAAAGAGTAAAAAATATATTTTACTCTTACAACTTATTTTCAAATATATGTGTGTGTGTTGTATGTGGATTGTTGACATGTGTGCGTGTGTGTGCGCTATTGGGGTTAATAAAATAAAAAGTCATTTAAATACTTCATTGAGGGGCACCTGGATGGCTCAGTGGGTTAAGCCTTTGCCTTCGGCTCAGGTCATGATCTCAGGGTCCTAGGATCGAGCCCCACATTGGGCTTTCTGCTCATCAGGGAGCCTGCTTCCCCCTCTCTCTCTGTCTGCCTCTCTGCCTACTTGTGATCTCTCTCTGTGTCAAATAAAATAAAATCTTAAAAAGACTTTGTTGAATTCATAGTAACTCCTTGCTACATGTTCTTCAATCAGCAAATAGTCAAAATATCAATATATCAAAGTAACTTTTTTATGTTAGAAAGGTTGCCATATACTCGAAAAGATTGAGACGTATACTCACTGATGAAAGTGTGTAGCACAATGTCTTTGTGTTCAGCTGCTCAGCAACAGTTTCCGTCTTTGGCCTTGCAGTCGTGGACACAGGTCTGGCTCTTGTCAGGAAAGGGTCATGAGCCAAGACTGCAGGTCAGGAGGCAGAAGAAACAGAACTTCAGATGGATCTAGACTGGGGTAAACTCCGAGGCCACAGGGACATGGCAGACCTCCTTGGTAACTGCATTGTTCCCCAGGAGATGGATTCAAATTCATGGTGAGGATATACAGATGGGCCTCTCCCTAGGAAAGAGCTAAACCAAGGTGCAGTGTTTCTGGTCTGTTGGGGTAGGGTTTGAGCTTCCCTGGGGCACGAGAAACGGCATGAAAAGCCAAGGAGCAGAGAGAAGAGAACTCATCTGGTCTTCCTATAGTGGGGACAGAGAGAAGGCTGCAGCCCAGTGCCCATGGGGTCTCTAGCAGCAAATTCTACCTGAAGTGCTGCTGACATCATTCATATGGGGAGTGAGCTCCTACAGATTTCCAGAGTGGGTTCTCTATTTCAGAAACTAATGGTGTGGTGTTGGTGGGAAGCACAAGCTTATTCCTCACAGCGGGGCACATCAAAGGCAGTCAGAAAAAAAAAAAAAATGTACGATTTTCCCTCCCTCCCCACACCTTACTTGGGTGGTCATCCAGTCTCTGCATATGCATCTTTAGTGATATCCGTCCCTTTAGGGGTCAGGTGGGGTCACATTCCACTTCGGGGAAAGTAGACCTGTTTATTATTGGAGATGGGGTGTTGCAACTTATCCCAGATTCCCAGATGATTACTTGGAAAAAGGTGAGGTTATGATGTTGAATTGCAAGTCTGTAAGTTTCCAAGTTAGGACCTGATTATCTTTGTAGAAATTTTTAGTAGCACATTTGAATACAAGTAAAATTGTTACATGGGGAGTAAGTGTGTGTATGTGTATGTAAGAGAGAGAGACAGAGACACAGAGAGAGAAGAGGCAGACGGACAGGCACAGATTAGAGAGGAGAGAAATTTTTCTTTCTTCCTTTTTTTTTTTTTTAAGATTTTATTTATTTAAAAGAGAGAGGAGTGGGAGAAACATGTTCCCCGCTGAACAAGGAGTCCGATGCAGGGCTCAATCCCAGGACCCTGAGATTGTGACCCAAGCTGAAGGCAGACACTTAACCGACTGAGCCACCCAGTCACCCTAGGAATTTTTTCATAAGCGTTGAGAAATATGGCATCTTTTCAGGAGGCAGGACCTAAAACACAAAAGTGTCCTTTCAACTCCACACATCTGGAATTCTCTGTCTTCTCTGAAGTTTATGATTGTTTCAGTTGCTAATCATCACGCAGGTGTGCTCTGCCAGGCCCCCGGCTAAGTGATTTCTATACAGAGCAGTGCCCACCCCTTGCAACAGAGGAAGCATCTTCTCCATTTAAAGTGAGGAAAGTGAGGCTCAAATTCATTAAACGACTTTCTCAAGATCACAAATTCATCCGAAGCTGAGCAGAAGCCACGCTTTGTGAATCACCCCTGCACGCATCGCTCATTTCTATACTTCCCTGGACCCGAGCCTGCCTTTCACTAGTAGGATCTCCGAAGCTAGAATTAGAATCTTAGAATTACTATTCAAACCTTTCTCCCAAATTGTGCATAATGGGATCACAAATTTAGCTCCCAACTTCACGCAGAGGTGCAAAAGAATAAAATATGAAATTTTACTTTCGTCTCTAATTAACTTGCTCTTTCTTCTGCACTTCCACTTAGTGCGAAAATAAATTAACTACATGTCCGGTCTTATATAACCTTAGTCCCATTTTAAGTTAAATAATGCCTTCAGGTAATGTGTTAATTTCACTCTAGGAAAAAAAGAAGTCTGAGAGTCATGGAGCGCTTCTCTTTCTTTGGAATTTGGGCATAAGGAGGCGGGGTGTGTGGGTTGGCATTGGCAGATATATTAGGACAAATAATGCCAGTTTCTATAACAAACAACCCTCCTCAAAAAAAAATCTTTGCGGCTTAACACAAACAAGGTTTATCTCCCCTTCATGTAACATTTGATGTGGGAATGGCAGCTTTCATGAAGAGTTGACTTTGATTCAGACTCCTTTTGTTTCTTTGTTTTGTTTTGTTTTTCCTTTAAAACATCCCTTTCTCTCCAATACATGACCTTAGTGCTTTTCTGGGAAGAGAGTGCATAAAGGGATTGTGCATGGGTGAACATTAATAGTGCTCACGTTCCATTTATCAGAACCTGGTCACAAGGTCTCCGCTGAACTGAATGGGGAGCTGAGAAATGTAGTTTTCCTGTGTGCTCAATAGAGGACACAAGACCGGCAGGACCTAGACAGAGTCTGCTGCAGTGAGGAGTTTCTTCCCCGTCCTGTGGCTAGTTCCTCCTGCTAATGCTGGCTGCCAGCTCCCCTCTCCCACCTAGTCACTGGGTACCTCGTCTACTTCTGATGCTGGAGTGGTGCCTGATATACTCAGTGTCTTTTGTCTTGGCTCAGCCAACACCTCCAGTGGAGCTCCCTGCTGCTTTGATCTTGCCTTGGCTCCCACTGGCCCTTACTACTGAGCCTCACACTATGTCTCTGGTCAGCTGGCTGGGCAGAAGGTTCACAGCCAGCCACTCTTGTGGGGTCATCCTGTATTATCATGGGGGACCCAGTGAATCTCAACTTAGGAATGATGAGTGGTGCAGTCGACCTAAACTCATAGCTGCCCCGTGCCTGACCACACACCAGGAATGATCTCTGGCTAAAGCCTAGGTTGGTAGGAGGCTGCCTGTTAGCCAAGATTCTTTCCAGAGTTCCAGAAGAACAACAGCATGGATGCCTCCTCCCATTAGTGCTTCTGTCCTCCTACCTAGTATACCTTCTTCTCTGTACCTGGTCCAGATTGGGGGAGTGGGGAGTCTGTGCTGTTCTCTGTGCCCGATCCTTCCTACCTTCCTCAGGATCACTCAAGGATGGGCTTTTCTTCCTTCTCCCTCTGCCTTAGCCCCTTCATCACAGAACAGGCCTTCGCACTTAGGAAAACACCGAGGACGAGTCCAGGAGCTGATTGAGACCTGGTGTCCGAGTGTTAAACAAGGAGATGAAGAGATTTGAGTAATACTGTTGCAGGACAATAGCCTGGCTTGCTGGTTATTGCTGAGCATCAACAATCTAGATTTTGACTTCCAGAATTGACTATTACCTCCATTTTTTTCCTTTATATTCATTCTGTAACAATTTCTAATCTCTCCCAGGCAGGCAGATGCCGAGGCTGGAGAGTAAAGGAATGTGTATTCAGACAAAAGAGAAGCCTCATTTAATTTAGAATGCATCTGTTTAATGAGGATCCTCTCAGGATTGTGGGCCAGGATGCCTTTGTTTAACAAATATTTATTATCTTCTGAGCACTGTTTTAGGTAATGGGGATACTGCAGTAAACAAAGCGAACTGCCCTTGAGAAGCCTATATACCTGCAAAGTGGAGAGACACAGAGTCAGAGAATATATGTATTCTAGAATGCTAAGTAAGTGAGGATCTATGTACATGACACGAAGCAGTGGTAAGTGCTGGGGGAAAACACGGAGGGAAGGGACGGACAGGGAAGACCTCACTGTAAAGGCAGCTTTTTTTTTTTTTTTTTTTGAAGATTTACTTATTTGAGAGAGAGAGAGAAAACATGAGCATCTGTGTGCTACGGGGCAGAGGCAGAGAGAGAATCCCAAGTAGACTCCATGCTGAGCATAGAGCCCAATGTGGGGCTTGATCCCACAACCCTGAGATCATGACCTGAGCCAAAACCGACAGTCAGAGGCTTAACTGACTGAGCCACCCAGGTAGGCACTCCCAGAAGGTAGTTCTCAGAGTAAAGACCCGAAAGAGGTGAGAGAGTGGGACCTCTGGTTTTTGGAGAAAGAACGTGGCAGGCAGAGGGGACTATGAGTACAAAAGTATGAGGAGGCCAGTGAGGCCAGTGGAAAGCAAAGAGATTGGGGTAGTGGGGAGGGGTGTGCAGATGATGTTGAGTCTTTATGCTTTATGCTAAGTGAGATGAGGAGCCCCTGGTGGGTTCTGAGCGGAAGAGGGATTTGGTCTGACTTCCATGTTAACAGAACAGCTCTGGGCCAGTGTTAGCATGAGGGTTCAGGCCACAGTAGCTCATGCAGACACCTCTGCAGGAGATCCCAAGGGGGCAGGGAACATGTTCCTGCATGCAGAGGTCCATAGAGGTTGGACGGCTTCCTCATCAGGAGACTCTTCTCTCTTATTCAGTTCCTATAGGACCGAGGTTGCACTCTTGCCTCCAAGCCAAATCTGTGCCGCCTGTTTTTATAAAGGTTAATTGGAACACAGCCACGCTTATTTTGCTGAATTATTGTCTGTGGCTTTTTCTGAGCTACAATAGCAGGGTTGAATAGTTGTGACAGAAACCGTATCATCTATAAAGCCTAATATATTTACTAACTGGCCCTTTTAGGAAAATGTTTGGTGACCCCTGCTACAGGAAACAAATACTGGAAAACATCCAGGAGGGAAAATCAAAGACATATGAAATGTGGGAATAAAATATAGTGGAAACTAGAAGATGTCAAAACACGATGCAAATTCACTGGCACCAAAAATATGCCATAAAATGGAAAGGAAATAGGAATTAAATTGAAATCTAACTTCCTAGAAGTTGGGTGATTTGGAGATGTCAGAGGTGAAGTTAGTTAAGGTGGTCGCACTGGTAACAGCATCGGTGAAAGAGTTATCTGCCGTATACCTGCTTTCCCCATTAGAAAACTTAGAGGCTCACAAGCCAGGCTGAAAAATTCCATCATAGGTTAGACGGGATACATCTGCATTTGACCTGATTTGCTAATTGCCTTGCCTTTTTTCCCAAAGTGTCTCGCTTAAGTATATGCGGATTTAGTCTAAGAGATCAGCAACCCCTTTCCATTATCAGCTCCTGTATATTAATGTCAGATAATAGCTAGTAATAGCCTTAGTACTTTTAGAAGTGTGTTTAATTTCGCAAAAATAATGGGGGCTTTCTTCTTCTCCCAGATCCCATTCCATGCTTCATTCCCTCTGCTGAGCATGACCAGCTCAGCCCAAGGCAGCCGTGGGGCGTGGACATTTCCGGCTGATGTCGGGCTGTCGGGTGCTGGGTGGACAGCTCCCAGCTCCCTTCCCACCTGAGCCCTCTGTGAAGCAGCTGCCTGGCCTCCTAAGTGGCTGGCTATAGCAGTTTAATCGGTTCCACTCAGTGCATGCATAGTCACCAAGACATTTTCCAAATTACTTATAATTAATGCTCTAGTCATTACAAATGAGTTGTTTTAGACCAACTCTAATTCCCTATTCAACAGCCCAAGCAGGGGGCATAGTCAGAGCTGGGGTCACGGGTCCCACAGTCACCCGAGAGGAGGGTGCCATTGCCCAGAGTCATACCTGTTGCTGCAAATAAAGTCACGCTGATAAGTGGTGTTGGTGTGGACGGCAGTTATTTAAGGTGTCTTTTGCGACCTCCAGTGCAGGAGTATCGTTGGCCACTCATACAGCTCTGGCTCTTCCTGCTGGGTCAAGCGAGATTCGTGTGTTCTCAGCCCCATCAGTGAATACACACAGGTACACACACGGAGGTGTGCAACACACCGTAGGATATTTTTATACAATGTCAAAAAGGTGTGGTCTCTATTCAGTACCATGTGGAGATAAAAATCCTTTGTATTTATAAACTCTTTCATCTTAGCCCAAAGCGCTATTCTAGATCAACTTCATCTCATCTCTCTGCTCCTCAGCCCATAAAGTCAGAACATTGAGAATGACCCCCCCTCATGTGGCGTGTGAAGAGATTTGGGATGGGGTGGATTAAATGATGTGTTGTCAGTCAGAACTTGCGGAGTCTGCATTAGAAAGTCCTCCTCTCTTCCTTCTTCTTTTGCTTTCCTTCCCTTCTTCCTTTCTTCTTTCTCTTCCTCCCTTCCCTCCATGTTTCCATGCCTCCATCTCCCTCCCTTTTCTCTCTCATCAGTTGCTTGTAGGGAACCTGGAGGTACTTTCCTAGGTGCTGGTGATGAGGAACAGGCGTCCCAGTGAAACAGGGAACACAGACATGGTCAACACATCAGAAGGGTGCAATGTTAGAAAGGAACAACAGATGTCTGAGTAAAGCATTGTGGAACTTTCTAGATGGGGGGAGGCTAAATCCTCCTGGAGGACTAGTAGAAAATTTTCTCCGGAAGTAGTATCTGTGTTAAGGATGGAAGGAAGCATAGGAATTTTATAGATGAAAGAAAAGGTATAGGCAGAGGGTAGAGCTTTTGCAAAAACATAGCCTCGTGTAGGGTGGGAACGGCAAACCTCTCAGCATTATGGAGGCACAGGGGGCTCCCTTCTGATCAGCCGGCCCTGACTCCCCACAGGAAGGGCAAACCCTAACCACAGCTCGGCCCATTCCTGAGACCACAGGAACAGACACCAGGAGGTATGTCATAAACATTGTCTGACGTAGATTAATCCTGCCTGCCTGTTGCCAGCCTTTGATAGCTGTTCCTCTTTCTTCAACAATGAAAAGAGCCATGTCAGTCTAATGACTGTCATATTACCTCCCATTAACTTCATTATTGGACACTAACTCTTTCTAGTAATAATTCATTCACTGGTAATGACTTGGTGTCTGATTCCTGGATAATTGCTGTCACAAATGCGATCAGACGGGTGCTCCGGGTTGTTTCTCCATCTGGGATTGAGGCACAGATCAACTGAGGGCACAGAGCTCATAGGATCTTCCTCGATTTGACAGGGAGAAGTCACCTCATGAGTGACAAGACCAGAGATTACTCCTGGGGATTCTGGAAACCCGACATCGATTTTTTCTTGCCCTTGGGCTTGTGGCCCGCCACGGTGGGTCTGAGTATGTCTGTGCGCATGTACCTGGCCATTGCTCAGTGGAAACATCAGGTCCTTCTCTCGCTTAAGAGACAGTAATTGAGGGCACCTGGGTGACTCAGTTGGTTAAGCAACTGCCTTCAGCTTGGGTCATGATCCTGGAGTCCGGGGATCGAGTCCTGCATCAGGCTCCCAGCTCCGCGGGAGAATTGCACCTTTGCTAGACCAGAGAGTAGTCTTGAAATTTCTTGGACAAATAGTTACCAAGTTTATTTTCCTGCGTAATATTCTTTGGCCTCAGATTCACATACCTGAGCTGATCGGCCTCCTCAATTCATGACACAATATTAATATTACCCCCTGATACCTTATTCTATGATTTTTGACTGCTCTGTTTCCTTTGTTCACATTTTTAGCCCTCCTTCTGTAGGCACTGATTCTTGCATGCATCATACATAACCTGTATTAGTTTTCTCTTGTTGTATAGACTGTATTAGTTTTCTCTTGTTGCCTTAACAAATGACCCCAAATATAGAACCATTAAACGACACAAACTTTTTATCTAATGGTTTCTGTTGGCCAGAATTCCAGCCACTTTGCCTGGGGTCTATCTGTCAAGGGTTCTACAAGGTTGAAATCCAGGTGTGTGCTGGCCTCAGTTTTCATCAGGGGGCTCAGGGTGGGGGGAATCCCCTTCTTCGCTCATTCAAGTTGTTGGTTGCATAGACGTTCTTTGTTGGCTGTTGGTGAGAGTCATTCTCTGCATGTAGAAGTCACTCCATTTCCTGGCTCGTAACCCTCTCCGTCTTAAAGCTAGCGACAGTGTGTTAAATCGTCCTGTGCTTAGCATTTCTCTTCTTAGAATCTCTCCAACTTCCTCTTCTTCTCTCCTCTCTGCTTTGTCGGGGAAGTTGATCCGCCAAAGTTGATCCACCCAAGGTACAGGATAATCTCCCCACTTTCAGGTCACATAGTTAGAAAATTTACTTTCATCTGTAAAGTCCTCTTTGCCATATAAGATCATATATTCACCATTCTGGGGATTAGTGAGTGTCATCTTCTTGGAGGTTATAATTTTGCTTCCTATTATGACCCAACTTTCATTTGCTTACTTACAAGAATAGCCTTAAAAAACTGTATCGTTTGTATATATCAAAAAATTAAAGGGGCAACTGAATGGCTCAGTTGGTAAGTGTCTAAGTCGTGATTTCGGCTCAGGTCATGCTCTCAGGGTCCTAAGATTGAGCCCCACATTGGGACCCACGCTGGACATGAAACCTCCTTAAGATTCTCTCTCTCTCTTCCTCTGCCTCTCCCCCTCCTCCCTCCCTCCACCCCCTCTCTAAAAATAAAATAATAGTTTAAAAATTACGGAAATAATTTTGTGCTTTTAATCTTACTTTCCTTTACTTAAGATCATCTTTTTAAATCTTTCCTGTTCATTATTTCTAGCCATATGTAGCATTCTTTCATAGACCTATATGAAATACACTACATTTTATTTATCCATATTCCTAGCATGAACACCACATAAACAGAGCTGCAGTGAATATTTGTGTCTGTATCTCGATATGGTCCTGTGTGGAAATTCCTGCATGATGTTACATCCATGAATAGAATTGCTGAGTATCAGATGAAGCACATCTAACTCCATGACATTCAGGTTTCCAGACTGCACTCTAGAAAGGATGTCCCAGTTTGATTTCCCATTAGCAAGTACATCAATGCCCATTTCCCCACATCCTTGCCAGTGGTTTCCTTGCCAATATTCAATCTTGGCCCTGTCACTTTCTTGCTATGCGCACTTTGGTTAACATACTTAACATCTATTTCCCTCAGTTTCCTCCCTTGAAAATGGAATGACTTTAACTAGCATCTTCTTCATAAAAGTATTAGGAAGGTTAAATGAGTTTTGCTCTGAGTAGGGCCTGGCACATAATAGGTGTTACTAATTTAGTTGATTTTCAAGTATTTACAATATACGAGGCATAAAGTTGCAATGTTTTCGTTTTAATTTGCATTTTTTTCATGATTAGGGGGTAGAACATCACTTCATATACTTATCAGCTGTTCTGATTTTCCTTTCCCTTTTTGTGACTTGCCTATTGTATAGAGAATAACGGTTTCCAATGTTTCATGGCCTGTGTTCATCCTCACAAATACCAAAGCCAAGTCCTCCATATGTCTAATATTTAAACTAGCTTACATACTGTGAACTGTGCAGGAAGATTCTGCCCTTGGAAGAGAATCACTGACAAATAACAGTTCTTGTTAAGCACCGGTGTGTCTCATAAGCACCCCTACCATGCGATCGTGCTCTGCCTCAGTCTGGTCTTGTTCACTCTCCACCAATAGTTAGCCTCACTGCTTACAGAATATCGCTGTTGGGGCATCTGAGTGGCTCAGTCAATTGAGTGTCAGACTCTTGATTTTGGCTTGGGTCATGATCTCGGGGTTGTGGGATTGAGCCGCATGTTGGGCTCCCCCCTCAGCAGAGTCTGCTTGAGATTCTCCCTCTCACTCTCTGTCTGCCCCTCCCCTGACTCGCTCTCTCTCTTTGTCTCTCTCTCGCTCTCCAATAAATAAATAAAATCTTAGTAAAAAAAAAAAAAAAGAATATTACTGTCATTAGGGTTGTAGATTGGTTCTGGCCTAGTTATATTCCATTTATGCTCAATCTGTGCCTCAGGGACAAGTCTGTGGCCTCACCATTGATTGGTCCCAAAGGGGAAAGCATCAGAGAGGTGAGAGTCTGACTCCCTGTTACTCCATCTCCACTGCCATAAACACAGCGGAAGGCCTGGATGAGCCACACAAGACATTATTGTGCAGGGCAAGGAACATTATAAATGGGTTAGTCCACAAGCAAATTGACAAATGGAACTTTCTGATATGTATAGAAAGCATGATTCATAACTTAAAAACAAAAGGAATTCAATTTACTGAAACATTCCATGGAGTTAGAAATTGGTGAATTCAAACACCATCAAAATAATGAAACAGTCTCACTTTGTAACTCAACTGGACTATTTTTCATTTCTTAATTTTTAACCTTGTTAATTGTAAAGGTTGTTGATGTATTATTTCTGAAAGGTTGCAAATAGTTTATAGTCTCTGTGTGGTTTCCGGCATACCCAAAGGGCAGTATATTCTTACGGTTGTTCAGCATTCATTTTTTGTAAAATTTTTCAAGTTCATGTTTATTGCTTTGGAAATCTTTAATTAAAAATGATCACATGGCTCAAGAGGCAAACTCCCTGGAGGCGGGGCCCTGCAGATGAAAGCAAATGATATTAGAGTGGATGGCAGGATGTGGTCTGCTGGGATGGGAAGTTAGGTTCCATGGTTTGAAAGGGTCAGGTTTAGGAGATCCATTGTTTTAAAGAGTGAAGAGACCCCTGCTAGACCAAATGGTGTTTGGAAGCAAAGTTTTAGCTAATTTGGGATAATTGATAAAGAGGTGATAAAGAGGTTCTCTCCTAAAACTGTACAGACTTCCAAACCCATGGTGTATAAAAAGTCTCCCTTGCAGGCTGTAGTATTTGGGAAAAAATATTGGCATCCATTGATATTTGGACACACCTTTAAAAATAGTTATAGGTAATAACCAAGCACCACAGAGTGTGGATTTTTCCCTATCTTAGCCTCAAATGTCACAGTGACTTGTGAGAAAGTCGGTCCGTTTCACTCAGAGAGGAAACGCATGTGCCCAGAGCCCGCCGCAGGATTCTCCTGAAGACATCTACCTGTGAGCAGCTTGCTGGGCCAGTGAGTTGTCTCAGCTCTTAGCACATGCCCAGTTATCTGTGGAAGTGAGCCTTATAATCTACGGGATGGCTTTTCCAATTCAATCAGGCAACAACTTGAATTCAAGAGTCCTTTCCTGATGGAGAACACTTCATAATTTCTGCTCTGGTCAGGAATTTGTCTGACTCCTCTGTCTTGGAGGATTTCCTTATGTTTCCATTTTGCTCACATTTCCCAGGGACATTCTTCTAACCAAATGTACCAGAATATGGTAACAGGAAAATTTTGTCTTTATTTTTCCATAAATCCAACAACCTTAGAACAATAAATTCTTGAGTGGAGTCCCTGCTATGACTCAGAAGTCTCCAGTTAAAAGAGCTGTTGGTAGAAGGTCATCACCTAACAAAGGGAGTGTCCATAAATCATAATTAAGAACAATAATATCTACTAATATTTACTAGAGATAACACATATTTTGAACATTGTGCTCAGCCCTCATGCATTATCTCACTTAATCCTCTCAAAGACCCTATGATGTCAATATTATGATCATTATTTCCACTTTGCAATGAGGAAAGTGAAATATGAAGATGATTACTAATTTGCCCTAGCTAATAATTAAAGGGCATGGTATTAAGCCTGATTTTGTGTGATTCCAGAGCCCCAGCTATCAATCGCCACTATATTAACTGCTGCCCCAGCTGAGAAAGTTTAGGTTTTATCACCTATTACGTATGCTGTGAAGGATGCAAGGGGGATCGCAAGTGTTTATAATGAGGGTCAAGACAGTAGTTCAGGCCATAAGTACTCAGTCTTTGGCAGAAGAGAAAGCTCTGTGGGCTGGAGTTCTCAGGGAAGTAATTATGTAGTAGGTGGGTCTGGAAAAATGGGAGAGGATTTGTCCAACACTTTAAAGAAGAGGATGATTTCTGGATAGCAAGGTAAACTAAATAACCACCCCCACCCCACCCAGAAATCCTTAAAAAAAAAAAAAAAAGACAATTGAGTCATACAATAGACTATCTTATGACCAGTGCCTAGGATAATATTATGAAGTCCTGTGACAACTTTTGTATTCTCAAGAAAAGCTGTTATGTTATCTCTTAATCTAAAAGACAGGGAAAGATCTATATCTGAAAGACCTGCCCTGAAGACCTCATTCTAAAGCCTTGTGTAATGAAGCTAGTCAGATACCAAGGTTCTTATTACTTTTCAACACTTGGGAAGATTCCAAAATGGCAGCTGTTTTGACAGATCCATGATATTAATGGAATTTTGTCTAGAAGGAAATAATTTACTTAGGCATGCCAACTCAGAAGCAAAGATCAAGAAGAACTTGGGCTGCTGATAGGAACATAGGTCTCCTCTTCTAAATGAAGAGGTGATATGATGGAAAGAAGAGCTTGCCTTTTGTTGGTTGTGTCCTCTGGTCCGTGGCATGGTCTTCTCCATCCTGAATTATTGGGTGACATAACATGTGCTCTAGCAGAACACATTATTATTATTCAGGAGCAAGTGACTTGAAATTGAAATGCTCACACGGTTGTGAACTCCAACAGCGTTAAAAATAAATCCCTTTATCTGTTCTACATTCCTGGGTTAGTATTCTTTTCCATTGGAGCCCCCTTTAAAAGATGTGTGGCCTGCGCGTTGAACAAGATCGAATGTGACTTTGCAAAAATAGAATGCCTGGTGTCTCCTCTTTCCCTCTCCACTCGACAATGCAAGATAAATTCACTCCACGGGAACCTTTTGTGGGCTGTACTGCTCAGGCAATTTGCAGTTTGCTGGGGGAAAGGCAGCTCACGCTACATTTATCACCCCCTGCCGCCGGCTACAATTCAACCCACTTCGAACCACTGAGCAGAGGTGCTGATGGGGGCTCTGGCATTAGGATTCCACATCATAATGGAAGTGCAGGGAAGCAAAAGACAAATGTATCTCGACCACTCCAGGTCTTCACTAAGGAAAGGGTCAAAAGCATGACACTGGGTGATGGGGACCAAAGATGAGTGTTTTGCAATAATAAAAAAATATGATTGCATTCTTCCTCTTCTTTTATAGTTTTCCTTTTGGTTATCCTCACTCAGATAGTGAGTTTTCTATTTTTATCAGAATCATCAACTCATATTGTGAGCAGTAGCCTCAATTTCACTCTACAATCCCTGTACAACACAACATTGCCCAAACAAATAAAAAAATACAAGGACGTGACCTATCTTCTTTTTCTTCTTCTACTTCACCCAGGGGCTTGCTCTCTAAAACAACCAGACAGGCAGACAAAACGAACAACAGAAAATGGGTATAGCTGACTGGTTGGGTGGGGTTAATGTGTTAGTCAGCATAGGTTAGGTTATGCTGCAGAAATGAGCAACTCCCAAATCTCTCCAAGCCAAAGTGTATTTCTCACAAAAGTCCAGGGTGGAGTCTTCATTACATGGCTACTCAGGGACCCAGGCTGATGGGGCACAAGTTTGTTGTGGCACCATCTAGAACACACAGGCTTGTCAATGGTTCTGGCAGAAGAAGAATCTGCTGGAGTGTCTCCCATTGGCAATGAAGTTCTTTGAAGCACATCTTTTCCAATCATAGTCTATTGTCCAGAACCTGTCACATGGTCTGCTAACTGCAAGCAGTTGAGGGAGGATAATGCTCTTGTGTGCCTAGAAGGAGGGGTGAATTGGTCATGGGTGAACCCTAGAAGTCTTTCCTGCTGTTGTATTATGTCTCTACTCTAGGTTAGATTAGTGAAGTAGAACTAAATGGAATGATGGTGTTTGTTTGTTTTAAAAACGTGATATACTTATCATTTCTTTTTATTTCCAGTTACAGTGATGTTCACAAATGTTCAAACAGTCATAGGATTTTGGTACTAAAAGGACTAAATAAATCTCTTATTTGAAAGGATAGGAAGACTGAGGCCTGGAGAGGTTGTGACTTGTCCATGGTCTCCCCATTGTCATCAAAGACAAGTTAATTTTCAGGCTAGTACTCTCTCTACATCAAGTTGCCTTCCCTTCTTGTATCCCTTGGGTGGCATCCGGGGGTGAGGGGTGAGTATGAGCTCAGAACGCAATGTGGTGCAAGTCTGTCCAATAATGAAAGTGAGACATGATGAGACTCAGTGACAAAATGGACAGTATATGACTTTACTTGCAGTCTTACCACCCAATGTATTCATTGCTTTGTTTAGAACTGACATATTTTTACATTATTAACCCATTTTTCTATCTGTAATTCTTATTTTTGACTTGTTAATTATCACATTAATGATACATTTTTCCTTTTAATTCATCTCAAGGTTCGCATTTGGTCCTAGGGCCCTGCCTTGATCCATGGCAACACATCCTAATGATTTTATGCCATGGCACACATAGGAAATATTAATATTGGAGAGTATGATGGAAAAAGCCAATGAGGCTGTTCAATCCTTGGGACAATTGCTCATGAGTTCTGGCTGCTTCAGGTCCCAGTCTGGCCACCTGAGGAGCTGAGGATCAGTACCTTTGCACACCAGTAACCCAGCCAGGATGTGTAGCTGGAGAAGCTCTGGAACTCAGAAAAGAGTGCTGAGCTGGACATAAGCTTATCTTTCACACTGGTTGGATTTGCAATCAGAATTTTATGTCTGTATTTATCCATGCTGATGTGAAAGCGGTACTGGTTACAAGTGACTGTTAGAAGGAAAAAAGTCACCTCACTTTGACCCCACTTGATTTGGGAAGATTTCTTGGAAGAATTAGATTTTTAGCAATGTTTAGGGAGTGGCTACCCACACCAAGTTGGAATTCACAGACAAGCTTATAACCCTGGAGTGCTATTTGGGGCCATTCTGGAGGTATAATGAAGCCATTTTAAATAAGGGATATTTTCAGCATAAAATGCTTAACAGATCAAATGCCCCTAGGCTTCTGCTGGTTTCAGAGGAGGCAGAATGGGAAGCCACACTGATGAAACACTGCTAACAAGCAAATTTTCCCTTTTGGCTTGAGGTGAGCAGCTCACGGGGTGTAACTTAGGTGGGAACACTTTGGTGGTCAACTTAGGTAATGAGCATCTGCTGGGAAGACCTTGTGAGCATTATTTGTGCCAGGGTCTGTGCAAAAATATCGCTTCCCTTTATGGTGCGGGGTTTGAAAGGAAAATGGCATCCCATTGGATAAAAAGGGTTTGATCACTGTCTAGCCTTATCTTTTTGGTCCTTTGTAACTCTTTTCTATGTCACTGTTTGACATCTATCATTAGAATGCTGCCAGACAATTTTCTCCCACCCTTTCTACTACATGGAGGTCTCTTTGTTAAAAACAGGACACTAATGTTGTTTCAACTGGGAGTGTGTGTGTGTGTGTTTCTGTGTATTGAGTATGGACATACTTGTTTATGGAGCATGGACAGAAGGCTGGTATTTCGTCCTAACGTATTCACTGACTCTCTGCCCAGCAACCCCAATGCTGTGGAATAGACAAAAGTAGGTCAGGACAGGAATTGTCCTATCTCAGCATATTATAAGGTGGGTGTGACAAGTGAGTGAGCTGTCAGTTCAGAGACAGAAGTAGGAAAAACCAGAGATGGGTAGGGTGACGGTACAATTTATCATCCATACTATGACACTTATGAAAATGAAAGGGGGTGCTATTAATAATTACACTGGGACAATGTGTGTAAATTGGGGCTGCCCTAGGCAATCTGAAATGAATAGTGAGTGTGGGGATGGGCTAAGTGTCAAAATGCCAGGAGAGGAGCAGCCACATAAGTCTTTCCATTGGAATGGAGTCAAGAGCATGGCCAGTGCTATATACTGGAATAACAATGAAATCGCTAAAGACTGAATGGGTTCAGTGAGAGAAGCAAGGTCTTCCATGGTTAATAGAGACTTAAAAGTAAGTAAGAGCTAACAAGAATTATGCTTGGAACATGGGAGCTGCATGGACCTGAGTAATCTAGGGCAGTGGGTTGTTAATTCCTTTAGAAGGCCAACAACTGTCTCCCTTCCACTACAGAAATCTTTTCATCCAACTAAAAGGCAAAGTTCCTTATACTTGACATCTGTTGACAACAGGAGATCCACTTAAGAAAGAAGCAGTTTAGCACTGCCATGTATAAAGATGAAGTGCTAAGAGTACAGGGCATTTCTGGTAGAGAGCTGTCAGTAATGATGGGGATAGTCCACTCGGGAAACACCCTCTATATTTCTTTCCAATTCGTATTCTACACCCAGGACTAATATTGGATATAGTAAAGTGAAAAATAAAAGCCCAAGAATGTCTATAAAAGAGGTCTTCTTTTTCAGGATGATACATTTGAAAAGGCAAGAGTTTCTTGAGAATCCTATGAACACTGATCTTTTAGGGGAAAGCACCTGACACTCAGCAGACCTCAGATTCATTCATTCACTCATTCATTCATTTAATTGAGTATCTATTATTTTATTAATTGAGTACCTACTAGTAGCTAGTTCCATACTTGAAACAAGGGATATGGAGAGAAATGAAACATGGCACCTGCTTTGGAGGAGCAGTCATTCTAGTATGAAAATCATGAGGAATTACACTGTAATAGTAAAGTGCTGGTATAAGAAGGGATAAAGTATTAAGGAGAGTCAGACAAGTGACCATTTGGGATCAAGTTTGGAAGATGTGTTGGACATTGACAAGTATATCAGGTAAAAAAATTCAAGCCAAGTGAGATAACAAAAGGAACCAAGATATAACAAGGACGTGGAGTGTTTTGGAAGGGGATACACGCTTAGCCGGCCTGAAAAGATGGAGTAGGGAACACAAAAGCGAGTGGCAGAAAATTAAATCTGGGTTGTGCTGGGCTCCTGGATCTGTCAAAGTACAATGGTGACAACGGAGGAGACTCTAAAGACCCGAGAAGAGAAGGAAGAGTATGAGAAGCTATCAATCCAACAGAAAAAGAGAAAAACATGTAGGAGGAACATAGAGACATAGATACCCATGGAGAGAGGAGCAAAATTCTCAAAAGGACCGTTACAAGGGCTAACAGGCACACAGTTTGACTTCCCTTAACTGCCTTTCTGAGCCTGGGAGATGTGGCTGAGACTTGTGGTTCTGGGGCCCCCGAGACTCAGCACAGATGTTAGGTTAATGACACCACAAAGCTTTCCCATAAAGGGACAGACCCAGCCCATATCTTGCCTCTAAGAAATATCTACGGGTAGACAAAGCAGAGTTGGGTTTTTTTTGTTTGTTTTTTAAACTCTACTCTTCAAAGCAAAGATGGAGACCCAGCGCATGGGGAGAGCGAACTCGGCTTTGTGGTTGGAAGCTCTGCCAGGAGCACAGGGCCCACACTTTGGCAAGTTCTGCAGCCAGGTTTTGAGGAGGCTGTCAAGGAAAATTCTGGTGCTTTACTACAATGCCAAGCTACCTGCTGGCACAGATTAGCCTGAACAAAAGCCACGTTTACGTGAAACAAATGTAGGTCCCTAGATCCTGGGCCATGTATTTAATAAGTGGCTCTTAGACCCACTGTGGTTCTGCTCACTCATTGTCCCACCAGGCTGGCTCCCAGGCAATCCAGATACAGACAGGAACTTGGCTCCTAAGTTTAGCTCACCCCCATCATTATGGCGATGGAATATACAAACCCAGATCGTCAAACAAACACCAGACATAAGGGTATATTTCTTATTTACTCATTTTGCAATTCTGCTTCTTTTGGGAAAATGAAAAGTGTTGCCCTCATCCCAGTAGCATGTGACTGTGATGAAGGCCACTAAGAACAACAACTAGCTCTTTTAAGCCTGATGCAGGCTGGTGGGGGCTGAGAGGGCAAGCAAGGAGGGTAGGGGGTATGAGACCAAAGCCCTGCAATTCTTATTTTTGTCCTTACTTCTCCATAGAGACACATCAGTTAAGAATGCGGTTCCTGTTGGTCACAGGTATATGACTCCCAGCCGGAGTCTTGTGGTCATTCATTACAGGGGTAGGGACAAAAGTGCCATTCATTTGCTCAATAACTATTTATTGAACAATGATCACATGCCAGGGACTGCACCCAGTGCTCTGGAAACAGTGACAAAAAATATGGCTAGTGTCCATCTAGGGATTTACATTCTGATGTAAGATATGAACAATGGATGAATGAATAAGAAAAATAGTTACAGATTATAATACCTAACACTCTTACATAAAGCATAGTGGCCTTGTTCTAAGTCCTTATATATGCATATTTGGCTGATTGCTTTTAAATTGTTCACATTGGACCATTCTTGACAGCGCCCCCCCCCCCCCACCATGGCAATTTCATAGATTCAACCTAATATCAAGTCAATCTAGACAACAACCCTAGGTATTATCATGACGATTTAATCAGTAGGAAGTAGAGACAGGCGAGTAGGTTGCCCAAATTTGTGGAGTGAGTCTGTGACAGAATCAGATTCAAATGCAGGCAATTTGGCCTCAGGGTCCATGCTCTTAACTGTTACATTACCTGCATGCAAGTTAAGGGGGGCAGGGAGTAAGTGCAAAAGGCCTTGTAGGATAGATGGTGAGGGAAGACCTCTCCAAGGAAGATTGCTGAGCTGACAGCTGAAGGGTAAGAATAATCTAGCCATGAAATGACCTTGAGAGATGCCACTATCATTTGTCAAACACTCCCAAACTTATAAGGGCAATTTCTAATTTTCTTATGCAAGATGTGTAGACCTAGACCACATCCCCCAACGTATATCCTTCCTAGGGACCACTCTGGGCTCATGGCCCCTCACACATCCTTTGTTGCCACTGCCTGCAAGGAGAATTAACCTGGGAACTGGCCTTACTCATGAACCTGCCCTGCTGTACTCTGTGAACTGAAGCATCCCTTCTCCCCCAAGGCTTCAAATCCATGTCACAAATCAGAAAAACCCTGGCAGTAGCATAGGTCCTGCAGGTCTCCTTCAGTTGTGTGTCTCTTGTGTACAAAAAAGTGCTTCTCAAATGCTCACAAACCTGTGGATATGAACTTGTCACCACAACCTCATGGACTGAGCTACTTCCAATGCCTGAACTCTTTTCCTGTGTATCCTTGACTCTATGACTTCCCTCGGCCTCAGTCAATGAGGCAAATGTCTCCACTGAGCTTCCCAAAGTGACCATAGGAGGGTTTCTGGGGCAAGGAAGTCTGCAGAACATTCATTTCTACTTCTCCACAGCTGGTCCTTTCTCTTTTTTCCTCTTAGCTGAGTTCCGAGATCCTGTCCTAGAACAAGGACTTAAAGAATCTCACCACATCTTATGGTCATTTTCCTTGTTATTCTGGCTGAGGATATGGTGCCTAGTACTAATTCTGGCACTTCATTTTCCCTTTCCACCCACCCCCTCATCCATGGCACACCTGTTCTGAAAACAGCCCTTGCCTTTATCTTGTGCCCAATTACAGTTCTGTGAACCATATTAGAAAACAATAATTCTATTTTGATCCCACTCCAAGCTTCTCTCCAGCCTTGTTTTTAATTTCACTGAGTTTTTATCATGGCTGGGATGTCTTTGAATGGCTATCCTGTGGTTGGGAGCCTGTTTTCTATCGTGGATGGCCAGATGAGACCACGTGACCAAGCGGTATCGTTTACCCAGGGCTTCTTTTCCACCCTTCACTTACTTGCTGGGATCTAAGACTATTCAGATCCCTTCTTCCCTCCCTGATCATTGCTTGAATAAGCCAGAATTAAAGAAGTAAAGGAATGTCTGGGAGTGGTTAGAATTGGACTTCAAGTAAAGATGATTCTGGGTTGGTCATGGAGTAGCAAATTCGCAGATACCATGGTATCCCAAGAATAGAGAGATGTGCATTATGATGGCTCTGAGTACAGATCCTGGTGTCACAGGTCTACACAGGTATAAATCTTGAATCATTCACATAGGAACCACACAAACATAAACAAGTTTAACCTCTCTGTCCTTCAAATTAACTTCCAATAAAGTAAGCACAATTTCAATACAAATTTAGTACTTATCAAGTAGTTATGAAATTTAAAAGATAATTTAAAAGATTTAAAAGACTTCTTTTTCTGGACAAAATAGAATAACATGGACTGGTTTTACCATCCTGTCTGAAGCAACCAAAGGAGAAAAACAGACAAAATATGTGAAACACTGGTTTTGAGGCACTGGACCTCAGGCAACAAAGAACTGTGATCCCTGAGAGGTGGGAAACAGATGAGGTGAGTGCTTCAGTTATACCAGCTTATAGCCTTGAAGAGTTTCTAGTTTGTGACACAGGCAGGGAAATCCAGGCAGAGCCTAGTGAACTTCCTAATTGAAAAAACAGATAAAGAATCCAAAGAGTTCAAAGTGGCCATTTTTTACAAGACAGAGAAGTGAAGAGGAGAGAATGACACATAAAGAGAACCCCAGAGGTCTGCAGAGGGTCCCTCTTAAGTATTCAGCAGAGTGTTAATTAATACATGTGTGTTAGGAAAATACCTCTGGCCAAGAAATAGTCATCTAAAAGTATTAGAGGAGCATCTGGGTGGCTCAGTTGGTTAAGTGTCCAGCTCTTGATTTTGGCTCAGGGCATGATCTCAGGGTTGTGGAATCGAGTCCCACATGGGGCTCTATGATCAGCACAGAGACTGCTTAAGATTCTCTCTCTTGTTCTCCCTTTGCCCCTCCTCCTGCTTATGCTCTCTCTCTAAATAAACAAACCCTTAAAAAATGAATAAATAAAAGTGTTAGAGAGAGTAGTGTTGGGTGATCACACAATGCTGCAAATAATGCTTGTTCCCACTACCCAGACTGGAAAAACTTATAATTAATGAGGTATAGGATGCATACTCGGGAGCTCTTGGCTCAGTAGTGGAAAATTATTAGTTCTAGATTGAACACAACCTGGTCTCACCTAACACATCCTAAAGGTAAGACAGAAAAGGATCAAACTATTTTCAAGTAACTCAGTTCTGCCAAGAAACAAAGCTCAAGATATTTGTAGGAATTTAAAAAAATACAGCACCCAATGAAATAAAGTTCACAATGCTTGGAATCTAATACAAGACTACAAGGAATGCAAAGAAATAGGGATATATGACCCATAATGAGGAAAAAAATCGATTAAAAATTATTAAGAACTGCATAGATGATAGAGTTAGGTAAGGACAATAAAACAATAATTCAACTGTGTTTATATGTTCAAAAAGTTAAGTAGAAACATGGAAGGTATACAAAGCATCCAAAGTGAACTTTGAACTTTTAGAAATAAAAACTACAATGTTTGATGTGAAAAATACACCAGATAAGATTAATAGCACGTTACATATTGCAGAAGAACAGATTTTTAAACATTAAGACATAGCAAGTGAAATTACCAGAAGTGAAACACACAAGGAAAAAAGGAACTTAAAAATGGAGAAAGATATGGGATAACTCAAGCCTCCTGACACACATGTGATTGGAAATCCCTGAGGAAAAGGAAAGGAGTAAAAAACCTATTTGGAGACAGAATTGACCGTTGTTTTTCTAAACTTGAGAAAAACTATGAAGTTAGAGATCTCAGAAAATCAACAAGGACAAGGTAGACTTGCACAAAGTTATCAACCACTGGACTGATTTACCTTACAGAGCAATCTCACCCAATAACAGCAGCATATATATTCTTTTTATTTGTTAGAACACAGTCAAGTTTTTCTTAGGAATGGAAGACTGCCCTTAAATGTCTGTCCTGTGGGTGGGGGTTTGGCTGCTATTGCCAGCTGTTAGGATAGACTATATTCTGGCCCAGAAAACAAGTCTCAACAAATTTAGAAGGATTCAAGTCTAAGAATATATGGTTTGTGACCACAGTGGACTAAACGAGGAGTCAATAACAGAAAGATACCTGGAAAATCCCTCAAGATTTAGAAACTAAATAATGTACTTCTGAATAATCCATTGGTCAAAGATAAAATCAGAAGAATTCTGAATTGGGTAAAAAGAAATACATAATATATTAGAATTTGTGGGATGCTCTATAGCAGTATTTAGAGAAGAAATTATAGCGCTAAACATCTATATTAAGAAAGAACAGACTAAAATCATGTGATCTCACTTTCCATGTTAAAAAACTTGGAAAGGAAGGACAACTAAACCTAAAGCAAAAAAAAACCCAAAATAATAAAGATCAGAAATCACCAAAAGCAGAAATCACGAAAATAGAAAACAGTCTGTCTAGAGGTTTTTCAGTTTTATCAATCTCCAAGAACCAATCCCATGCTCAGGAAGCAAAGAGAAAACACTATTTACCAATATCAGAAATGAGAGTTGACCTCACTACAGATATTAAATGGATAATAAGGGAAACATTGTGAACAACTTTATTCCTATAATTTTGACATTTTAGATGAAATTGACAAATTTCTTGACTGGAACAAACTACTGATGCTCATCAAGAAGAAATAGGTATTCTGGATAGCCATCCAGCAAAAAAGACATTATATCTATAAACATCTTTCTCCAAAGAAAACTGTAGACTCAGGTCGCCTGTCTGGTGAATTCTCCCTAACACTTAAGGAAGAAAAAACACTAATCAAGTGCTCCAGAAAATTGAAGAGGAGGAAATATTTCTCAACTCATTTTTTGAGGTTGGCATTACCTGGATACTAAAACTAGAAAAAGACATGACAGGTAAAACAACAACAATAGACAAACACACAAGGGAAAAACTATAGACTAATTTCTTTCAACAACGTACGTAAAGAAATTCTAAACAAACTTTCATCAAATCCAATTCAACAATATAAAAAAAGGAGAATAATACCTTGAGCAAGTGGGATTTATCCTAGGGAAGCAAAGGTTTATGTCATTTTAACATATGAAAATCAATCAGTGTAATTCACCGTATTATCAAACTATTAAGAAAAACTATTATAACTATTATAAACTAAACTATATAAAAACTATTATAAACTAAACTATTATAACTATTAAACATTTATAAACTATTATGAACTAAACTATATAAAAACTATTATAAACTAAACTATTATCAAACTATTAAGAAAAACAACATGACCATCTCAATAAATACAAAAACATAATGTGACAAAATGTAACATCCAGTCCTTAAAAAAACTCTCAGCAACTAGGAAAGGAAAGGAATGTTTTCAACCTGATAAAGGCCATCTACAGAAAACCTACAGCTAACATCATCGTTAATAGTGAAAGACTCAATACTTTCCCCCTAAAATCAATAACAAGACAAACATGTATGCTTTCTCCTTTTCTATTTAACATTGGAGATTTGTTTAGCACAACTAGGTGAAGAAAAATAAAAATAAAAATCATGAGGATTGGAAAAGAGAAAGTCAAACTTTACTTGCAGATGACATACTTGTCTATGTAGAACTTTTTTTTTTCTATCTCTGCCAGTCATATTGAATTTAATAATTTTTTCTTGTGTAGAACTGTCCTATGGGTTGTGGGATGTTTGGCAGTAACCTTGGCCTCCATCCACTAGATGACAGTTTCACTGCCCATGCCCAACTCCAATGCATGAAAACTCAAAATGTCTCCAGACATTGCTGCATGACCCTCAGGGGTAAATCCAGCCCTAGTTGAGAACCACTCATACAGCAAGTCTGATGGAATCTATAAAAAAGCTATGAGAACTAATAAGTAAGTTTAGCAAGATTGCAGGCTATAAGGTCAATATATAAAAACCAGTTATATTTTCATAAAATAACAATGTATAAATGGAATTGAAATTAAACTACAGTACCATTTACAATTGTATTAAAAATATGAAATACTTAGTGGCAAATCTGATAAAAGATGTGAAAAACTCATACAATAAAACTATAAAATACTGTTGAGAGAAGTTAAAGACCTAAGTAAATGAAGAGATATACTTTATCACATGTGGAAAAACACAACAGTGGTAAAGTGTCAATGTCCTTAATTTGATTTATAAATTTGGTACAATCCCAGCAGGCTATTTTGATACAAGTTGTTAAGCTGATTTTAAAATTCACTAGATGTGCAAAGAATCTAGACTTGCCAAAAACAACTGTAAAAAAGAACAAAGTTGGTTTGGGTGCCTGGGTGGCTCAGTTGTTAGGTGTCTGCCTTCAGCTCAGGTCATGATCCCAGGAATTGAGCCCCACATCGGGCTCCCTGCTCAGTGGGAACCCTGCTTCTCCCTGTCCCACTCCTTCTGCTTGTATTCCCTCTCTTGATATATCTCTCTCTGTCAAATAAATAAATAAAATCTTAAGAAAAAAAGAAAGAACAAAGCTGGAAGGCTAACACTACTTGATTTCAAGGCTAGTAAAGCTATAATAATCAAGACACTATGGTATTAGTTTAAAGATAGACAAATATATCAATGGAAAATAAAAGAGAATCCATAGATAGACCCATACATATCTGGACAACTTACTTGACATAGGTAAAAAAGCAATTCAGTAGTTTGGTAGAGAAAGGATAGTTGTTAACAAATGATGCTGAACAATGTAATATCCATAGGGAAAAAAAAAGGAAAAGAAAAAGAAAAAAAGAAAAAAAAATTAATCTATAACTTGCATATTATATAGAAAAGTTAACTCAAATGGATCACAGACTTAAATGTAAAACCTAAGCTATATAACTTCTAAAAGAAAATGTAATATGAAATATTTGTGATCTTCAACTAGGCAAAAGTTTTAGAGATAATATGCCATAAGGATAAGCTATAAAAGAACATATTGATCAAATGACCTTTATGAAAATTAAAACTTCTGCTTTTCAAAAGATTATGTTAAGAGATTAAAAGACAAATCACATTAGGAGAAAATATTTGCAAAGCATATATCTCATAAAGAATATATATATTCTTTTTTTTTTAAAGATTTTATTTATTTATTTGACAGACAGATTACAAGTAGGCAAGAGAGGCAGGCAGGGAGAGAGAGGAGGAAGCAGGCTCTCCACGGAGCAGAGAGCCCGATGTGGGGCTCGATCCCAGGACCCTGGGATCATGACCTGAGACGAAGGCAGAGGCTTTAACCCACTGAGCCACCCAGGCGCCCCAAGAATATATATATTCTTTATATATATATTCTTTATATATATTTATATATATTATGTATATATTTATGTATATTCTTTATATATATATCTGAGATATGAGATATATCTTTATGAGATATGAGATATATCTTTATGAGATATTTTCTCATATGCATATATAAAATATATGCATATGTCTAGAATATGCATAGAACTGTTAAATCTCCATAGTAAGACATCAACAAAATTAAAATTTTTGTTCTTCAAAGTATAGCATCATGAAAGTGAAAAGACAACCCACAAGGACATTTTTGTAAATTATATATTTAATAAGGGACTTGTATCTAGAATATATAAAGAACATGTACAACTCAATAATTAAAAAATAAATAACTCAGTTTAAAAATAGGCAAAACATTTGATAGACATTTCTCCAGAGAAGATATGCAAATGGTCAACAGGCACATGAAAAGATGCTAAACATCATCAGCCACCAGAGAAATGCAAATTGAAAACACAATAATTCCCACTTAATAACCACTAACATGGTTGTAATAAAAGAGACAGATAATAGTAAGTGTCTTTGAAGATGTGGAGTCATCAGAAACCTCACACATTGCTGGTTGGAATGTAAAATGGTACCGATCATTTAAAAACAGTCTGTCAATTTCTAAAAAAGGGTTGAACATAGAATTACCATATGGTCTAACAATTCCTCTATTTGCGCGCGCGCACGTGCACACACACACACACACACACACACACAACATAATTGTATTGGAAAAACCCAGCTCTCCTTCTTATGTCTCCTTTACTTTTACACAGAATACTTGACTTCTGACACTTCTGGTCATCAAATGTGTGGGAGTTTTCCCCACAGCAACAAGCAATTCTCCATGACACTAGCTGGATGTCCTACTATTTAATTCAATTCTGACGCTATCTACAGATCCCACAGATTGAGAGCTCAGTCCCACAAAACTGCCCCCCACTTTAGGTGACAATCACAAGTACAGCCGACCTTGGAATAACACATTTTTAAACCACGCAGGTCCTCTTGCACAGATTTTTTTCTTGGTTAAATACAGTACAATACTTTAATCATATTTTCTCTTATGATTATCTCAGTAAAATTTTTCTTTTCTCTAGCTTACTTTGTATATACCTATGTATAATGCCTATATATAATACTTATATCTGTATATAATACCTATAACATAAAAAAATTTGTGTTGACCATTTACGTCATTGTTAAGGTTTCTGGTCAGCTGTAGGCTATTAGCAGTTAAGTTTATGGGGAGTCATAAGTTATGTGCAAAGATAATAATTATTAATATTATATTATTTTAAAAATGGGGGTGCCTGGGTGGTTCAATCAGTTAAGCTTCTGACTCTTGATCTCAGCTCAGGTTTTGGTCTCAGCATTGTGAGTTCAAGTCCCACATTGGGCTCCAGGCCCAGCGTGGAGCCTACTTAAAAAAAAAAAAAAAGTTATATGTAGATTTTTGACTATACCGGGGTTAGCACCCACAACTTCCACATTATTCAAAGGTCAACTGTGGTAAGTCCCCAAGTTACTCACAACGTCTGTCCAACTTGGATATAAAACAGAGTTTTCTATGATCTCCTCCCCATTTAGATTTAATTAGTTTGCTAGAGTGGGTCACAGAACTCAGGGAAATGTTTATTTGTGTTTACCTGTTTATTATAGGATACGATAAAAGATACAGATGAACAGTCAGATGAAGAGATGCTTAGGGCAAGGTCTGGGAGGGTCCCGAGGACAGGAGCTTCTGACTCCATGGAGTGGGGGTTTGTCACCCTCCTGATTTGTGGATGTGTTCACCAATCTGGAACTCACCAAATCCCATACTAATCCCAAACCCCAGGATTTCAGGGGGGCTTCCTCACATAGACATGATCAGTTACTAGTTTCATTTCTAGCCTTTCTCCCTACTCTGGAAAATGGGCTGGGAAGGGGATGGGGACTATTCCAAGTTTCTAATTATTCCAAATTTCTAATTAAATTTCTAATTATGACTTGGGTTCTCTAGTGACCAGTCCCCATCTAGGAGCCCACTCAGAACCTCCTTATTAAAACAAAAGATGCTCCTCATGCTCTTAGCACTTAGGAATTTACAAGGGATTTAGGAGCCCTGTGTCAGTGATAAGGCTAAAGACCAAATATTAGAACCAGAGATGCTTCTAGCACTTTTATCATTTAGAAAATTACAAAGGTTTCAGAAGCTCTGTGTTAGGAACTGGGGGCAGAGACCAATATACGTATTTTCTGTGATTTCACAAAAGTCTACACAAAAGCTTGTATATAAATATTCAAAACAACATTCTATATAAGAGCCAAAAAATAAAAAAGCCAAATATCCTTCAATTGATTAATGAATAAGTAAAATGTGGCATAGCCATATAATAGAAAATTATTTGACGATAAAAATAAATAAAGTTCTGACACCCACTACTACATGGATGACCTTGGAAACAAGCTTTGTGAAAGAAACCAGTCACAAAAGGACACTTATGATAAGGCTTAATTTATATGAAACAGCCAGAAAAGCCAAATCTGTAGAGACAGAAAGTAGATAAGTGGTTGGCAGGGGGGGCGGGGTGGAGAGAGTAGAGGAAGAAGGAGGGGAGGTAGGGAGTGACTGCTAATGGGTCTGGGGTCTCGAGATATTGAAAATGCTGCAAGTTGATTATAGTAATATTTCAAAATCTGGGATTATACTAAAAACCACTGACTTGTACATGTTAAATGGGTGCATTGTTTGGTACATGAATTATATCTCAATAAAGCTGTCATTTCAAAAATGATAAACATTGAGGGAGGGGAATGGATCCTCCAAAAGGAAATGGGACTTTTTAGGGTGATGGGAATGCCCTGCATCTTGATCTTGGCTGTGGTTACTGGGACAGAGAAGTTTTTCAAACCTCATTGAAATGTATGTAAATGAATCAACAACAAAGCTGATCTTGTAAAAACTCAATAATAAGGACAAAACAAGCCCATTTTAAAAATGGGCAAAATATTTGAACTCACACTCACCAAAGAAGATATACAGATGGAAAAAAGTATTTAAAAATATACTCAACATCATTAGTCATTCAGAAAGTGGAAAGGAAAACCACAATGATACACCACTCACTACCTGTTAGAGTAACTAAAATTAAAATGATTGACTAAGTGTTGGCAAGGATGTGTTGGAACTGGGACTTTCGTACTGCTGCTGCTAATGTAACATGGTACAAACACTGGGTAAAAACACTTGGCAGTTTCTTGAACACTCAACATACATCTAACACGTGATTGAGTTATTCCACTTCTAGGTGTTTACCCAACAGAAATGAAAACACATGTCCATACAAAAACTTGTACATTACATAAATATTTATAAGCAGTTTTATTTGTGGTAGTGCAAAACTGGAAACATTCCAAATGCTCATTAACAGGTGAATGGATAGACCAATTGTGCTCTATACTACCCAACAATATCATAGAATGAACTATGGAGTACATGGCGTGTGATTCTGTTTATTTCAACACAGTAGGAAATGCAGACAAATCTATAGCAGCAGGAATCAGGTCACTGGTTGCTTGGGGATGGTGCTGGGACGGGACAGGAGTGAGGTCACAGGGAAATTTTGGGGGGTGGTAAATGGATATGTTCACAATCTTGATTGTGGTAATAACTTTCTTGGTACATGCATATGTCAAACCTTATCAAATTATGTGCTTTAAATATGTACATTTTATTGTATGTCAACTATAGCTCAATAAAGCTATAAAAACAAAGATAATCCATTTAAAGTTTCTGGCTCAGTGAGAGTCTGTTTTCTCTAATTGTCCCTTGGCTCCACACACTGAAATTACAGGCAAGAGAAACGTCCCACCCTGGCCTGGACAGGATTCCCTGTTGGAACCCGGTCCTGGCTTTCAGGGTTGCCCATGCTGCTCCCAAAAGATATTTGTTAGAGGAAAGAGGTCAGCAAAGACTTCTCTTTATGCTTTCCAAGAAAAGCTGTTTTCTTTAGTCCATAACATTTCCTTGCTCACACTAAGCCTTCTTGGTGCCCTGACTTTAATAATTACTTCTTTATTTTGTGAATTTTCTTAGGGCAGCTAACACAAATCAAATCATCCAACCATACCAAATTAATTCTACCAATATTTTTTCAATGCTAAGTCTATGTGAGACACGTGACAAAGATGTGTAAGAAAGAGGCTATGTCTAAAAGGAAGTCCTAGCAGAGGAGCGTTTGGGGGCTCACACAAGAACACCTAGTGATTTATGGAGAGGCAGAGTGGGGATGGTGTATGGGGGACCTGCAGATAAACTGACATGGGGGTTACTGAGACAAGAACATCTTCTGAACCTCCCTCATCGAATTTTGTGGCCTCATCCTGACACCCCAGGTTCCCTTTTTCTTCCACTGCCAAGAAGTTTGCACAAACCCACCAATGGGAGAAGGGGAAGTGTTTCCTTGCTATTTATCTTGCTTGCTGCATGTGCCTAGAGCGATGGAAAACCTCTGAGCTATCTGATGACTTGGGGAGGTCTGGTATTTTCTATCTTTGCCTGTACCGCTATCTGCCACTTCCAGAGATGCGCTAGCTGAGCTTGTAGATCTGATTTATGGAGGACTCCTAAAGACAACTTTCAGCTGTGTATTTGTATGCAGCTCTCTGTATGGGCTACTCGACAGGCATTCCGATTTAGGGGGAGAAGCATATGCATCTCAGAAGGAAGCAGATGCTGCATAATCAAGAGTAATTTAAAAGGAAAAGAGAAGGTGAAAAAAGGACAGACCCCATATCCGACAACATCAGAAAGTTTTGTGCCCCAACTGTCCCCCTTCTGAGGCTCCTGGGTGCTTTTTGGATCCCAAGCAACTGCACCGGGATCCACAGGCCCCATTCTAACAGCTTGATGTGCAAGGAGGAAAGCCTCCGTAAGAGATGTGAACTATGGGAGTCCCGGCGCCACCAAGCCCAGCTGCTGCCATGGACGGGATCGCATTGTTGGCAGATGAGGCAGAATGGGCCCCCAGCAAAATTTCCAGATCTACAGCCCAGAAGTGAACGTGGTGTGGCACAGTGTGAGAATCAAGGTCTTCGCGGGTCTAAGACCTCAGATGGTCATTCGCAGTGAAGATCTGCTCTACTGCTTCCTGATCACTGGGATGTTCTTTGTTCAACCACAGCCCCATCCAATCCATTGTAAAACAGGGATTCTAATAATAAGGCCTGTGTTCCCAGGTTGTTCTAAAGATTAAATGGAATTGTATGATGTGGGGAACTATAAGAATATAGAGATACACATTTAGGTGATTTTAAATGTGGGACCCATGGTATTTGGCAGAAAAAAAAATCTGTGGCTGCCAAAGATGTTTCCTTAGACCAGAGGCTGCTGGTCAACCATGGGTGGCCATCACAGTGATGGTCACGCCCACAATGAAGGGGCTTTCCTTTCAGATTGAAACCACAGCCTCCTGACAGCATGTCAGGGAAGGTTGCTTCTCCTTCCTACTTTGTCTTAGTAAAAATGAAATGTTTGTTGCTTCAGAAAGAAGGGCTTAACCTCAGGCAAAATAAAATAATCACAACTTCTAGGTCTTGGAATGACTTATGTTCACTAGTTGTCTACAAAAATTGAGATCTTTGGGTACTATGGTCTCCTTAGTCAGGAGAGGGGGCAGTTTATAAAGTTAATGTCACTGAAATACCACACTGCTCTTGTCAGGAGGTAGAAGGTTTTCCTTGAGTGCTGAAGAAAATGTCTCTTTACAGTACTCTGATACTTTGTACACAAGCAAACAACAATTGTTAAATTATTCTCTTCCCACTCCAAGAATCATGCCAAGATTCATTCCTTGAAATGTCTGTGGTATCTTGTAAACTGACATCTTCTCCAGCTTCCCTCAGACTTTCTAACCCCGGGTGTGCTGACGGGTTGCCCTTGTCTCTCTTCCTGTGGTTACTGTTCACCATTTCTGTTCCAGCCAGCCAGAGAAGCCACATGGTGCACCTTCTAGCCCCATCCACCATTGTGCATCCTCTTGCTTGTCTAACGCAATGTGATATGATCATTTTCACCTCAGATGGGAGTGCTATTTTTGGGTACTGCCTGAATAGTTGCCCTTTGTTTTTCCCTTTTATTGAAAATTCAGAGGTTTAGAACCATCAGAATGGTTAGGTGGCAAGAAGGGAGGGTTGCAGGCCTCTCCCTGGGATGGTGTTCATATTTATCTTTGGTTTTACTTTTTTTTACTAAAGGAATGGACTTTAAAGTGTCTAAGTCAATACCTGGTACATAATAAGCATTCTGCACATGAGATAGTGAGAGGGAGCACCAGCAGGAAGGAGGGAGAAACAGACTCCCCGCTGAGCAGAGAGCCTGATGTGGGGCTCAATCCCAGGACCCTGAGATCATGACCTGAGTCAAAGGTAGACACTTAACTGACTGAACCACCCAGGCGCCACCATCGTCATCATCCTTATAAAATACAGAACCATGACACATGCTTCATAATTTACAGAAACGTTTCATGTTCTAGAGTTTCCAAAACTTACCAATTTTGTGCTCCTGGAATGTAGAGTCCTAGCATTCTTTATAGATTCAGTGCTTAAGACATTCTGAGGAACACTCCTTTCACAGTGCCTGGCACATAGGAAGTATATAATATATGTTAATGGGCTTACTTCCTGCTTAGCTATTGCCATGGAAGTACTGCCCTTGGAAGCCCAAGCCCAGGCTCCATCAAGCAGCTCTGCTCTTGAGGTCCAGTAGAGCTCCTTCTCTCATCCACCCTGGGGCTTCCGATCTTTAGGCTCAAGCTCCTGGAGGAAGTGAGTTTAGTTTCCCCCAAATAAGCAAAGGAATTGTGTCTTTCTCCTCTAATTCTTTCTCCTGCCTTCAGTCTAGGTGGTTATTGTTTTATCCCTCAGCTGGGTTTCTCTCTGCTTCATAAGCAGTTCATGCTAATGATCTTTTGTTTTACAGATAATGATCATGAGAATGACAATCTCTCTCTCTCTCGTATCATGCTTCATAGTTTTTAGAGCACTTCCTTCACCACCCCCTCAAAACAAATGGGTGGGCTGGTGGGTATGTACCATTTTCATTCCCATTTTACAGACCAGGGTGGGGCACTCAGAGATAGATGCTCACACTTTTCTAAGGTTGCACATCTAGGAAGTGGCAGAACCAGATCTAGAATTCAAGGCCTTCCTGTCAGGTCCTTGGTGTTTTCAGTATGATCTCCTGTGGATGAGTGGCAGATGTGGACATGCAGAATTGGAAATGAGCGAGCCCCAGAATGAACAAAATAAGTGACCATTGCAGCCAGGCTGTAAGAAACAACCAGGTTACGTGGGGGAAAGTCAGCATTGTTGGTCTAGAAGTGGATAGAGTTAGGGGGTCTAGCAATGAGAATTTAAATAACCAAAAAGTGTAGCAAACATCCAGTAAGAACTCCATTAGTTGAATGAACAAAGGAATGAATACAATCAAAGAGAAGTACATTCCTTAGCTTCTTTCTGAGGATGTGTACTTATGCTTATTATCAATTCTCTCATTTTAGGAAGAGAGAACGCAACCTCTTAGAACAGTGGTTCTCAAAAAAAAGCATTTGTGAACTCAAGGGGACATTAGACAGCGTCTGGAGACAGTTTGGGTTGTCACTACCAGGGAGAGAGTGCTATGGGCATCCCATGGGTAACGACAGGTGATGCTGCTAACCATCCTATAACTCATAGAACAGCCCCACACAACAAAGAACCATCAAGCCCAAAATGTCAGTAGTGCCCGAGTTGAGAAACTCTGTCCTTGAGGAATAAACATTTCCATATGTGCCCAATTTTTGGCAGAGAGACAATCTCGGCATAAAACTTTTTTTTGGGGGGGGGGGTCTATGACTAGTGGGTAATGGAGCTCTTAAGGGAAAGAGAAGAACTTTAAGAATTGTATTTGATTCAAAACCAAACACTGGCTCAGCTCAATATTTGTTTCCTCTCTACAAAATTGACCATACCCTCCTATGTGGATAATAAAGTGATAAAAATAAGTGCCAAGTGATGTTTTATAGCAATATGCTCCCAAGAGTTGGATGAGTTAGAGCTGAAATATTGATAATTAATCTATCCAGATCTTGAGAATGGAGAGCCCTATTGGGAGTCAGAAAGGTCAAGAAAGAACTGATTTTAAAAAACAGTGTGAAAGGTTGAGAACTCCATGGAACATCAGGAGGAAGTATTAGAGATTATGTAATACTGTTCCTTTTCCATGTGGGGAAACCAGAGTTGCAGAGTTTGCACTCATGATGATGATATGGTGGGGATGAGACTCAAGATCCAGAGTGATTGAGGTACAACAATGTCCCCAGATTCACTTCTGTGTCACCGTAGTGTGTACAGAGCCGGGTCTGATGGGGTATTTCCTTGGTTTGGTCGGGCATTTTTGGCTGGGACAGGAAGGAATCTGAGAAGTGCTATCTGTGAGATATAGGTCCTTTGGTACAATGTGAACAAATGACACTAAACTCATACTCAAAATTTGCACACCATGTTGCCCTTTCTGAAACTTTTTACATGGTCTTTTTCACATTTAGGCCTCTGAACACATAGTTGTTTTTGTCTGGATTGCTTCTTTTCCTTTTCCAAATCATCCTCTGGTTAGGAGCCCATCCCTCCCTTTATAAATCTTTCCCCCACTCACCCCCTCTCCATATGTTCACATGTGCGTGCATACACACACACACACACACACACACACACCATATAGGACAGATCCTTCCATTCTGCATTTTATTTTTATGCTTTGGACAAGCTTCTGCGACACAAGAACCTGCATCATGTTGGATTTTGTAAAACCAATAAACAACACACTCTTTAGCCCCCTATTGAATTCAGAATCAATTGAGAAATAAGGCACAGTTGTCAAACAGATGGAAATACAAATATAAACTTTATTGGTAAAATTTGCTAGAGAACATGGCTTAGGTCTATAGCCAAATGTGGTTCCTAACAATTTCTCTCAGCATTAAACTCACCCATCCACTCCTGGGCAGAACCACAAATATGGGGGGCAGTGAGTGATGATGGAAAGCCTGGGGCCCCCACACTTTCTCTTTCTGTGGATTGTTAATGTTTTCCTTCTCGGGAACAAAATATTTTAGAGTTGACATCAAAATATACAGTCTGTCTCTTCTGTTAGACTGTGGGGAACTTGGGTGTGGGAACACTGTATAGTCTGTCTTTGTTTTCTTAACTCCAAGTTTGGTGCCTAGTCTGTTAAGTGAATGATGTTAGACATTCTTCATGTCTCTTTCTTCTGCTTAATTCCGTTCATTTCAAACAAAAGTTTGATGTTGCTGATTCCTCTCCTATCCCCAGCTAGGCTAAACCCGACCCCAAAAGTTATGCCAATCAATATCACAATGCCCCTGTGAGGTAGTGTTCCTCCCTCTTTTACAGAGGAGGGGAATGAAATTCCAAGGCTGTTTAGTAACTTACTTATTGATCAAGTCAGCCAACAAGCAATGGTAAAGCCAAGGTCTATGTGTTGTCCTCCAGAGCCCACACGTGTTATGGGATTCTCACTCACTGGCTCAGAGTTCACCTTTCTGTGTTCTCTTTCAAATTCTCAGCCTACCCCAAAGAAGCCAGACTTTGAATAGACTTAACTGTTAATCTAGTGAGTTTGTAGGCTTGAGAATTAACTGGACTTAGTGATCTAGCTACCATTAGACACTCTCCTGCTAAACCATAGTGGGTAAACTTTACTCAGAGACCACTGAGCTCTGGGTGCTCCTCCAGGTGGGGCCCGTTTTCCCATCAAGAGGGTCCCTCTTTCAAAGTCTTTACCCATCTAAGGCCTACCTTTAGGTCAGCCTTGTCCAAAAAAAAAAAAAAAAGAAGAAGAAGAAAAAAAAAGAAAAAGAAAAGAGAAAGAGAGAAAGAAAGAAAGAGAAAAATAGCCCTGATGGACAAGTATGTCTGTGTCTCAAGGACATATTCCTTCTCAGTCAGTGTGTTCTGCCTACTTGGTCAGGACCTCATTGCCCTGTCCCAGTAAATCTATGAGCTTGCCAAGATCTTTGACTCTATTTCTGGCTATTTCAGATGTTGCCCTGGAGTCAAGCTCTGGTACACGACATCCCTAAACAAGTATCTGCCTATTCTCAGGGGCAGGGGTCCCAGGTGAGATCCCAGCCCACTCTTTTCTTTTTCTTCCATCACCTCCTAGCACCCAGGGGCAGAGCACCATGTTTTGAAGCTAGTACCCTCTTTTCTGAGGCAGTGAGAGCAAGTAGATTGCATTTGTTATCCCCATTTTTGTAGGTGAAGACATTGAGATCTAAGGAGATTCAGATGACTGCCTCAGGTCCCACAGGACTGATGATCTGGGAAGAAAATGAGGACTTAGAAGACATTGGTCGTTGTATCTCTACATACCCAGTTCTGTCTCTTTGCTATATAGCCAGACACTCCCTCCTGGTCTCTAGGTGCGCCTTCTTGCCTCTTCAGTCAGGAGGACATAAAATGAGAGGGAAGAGAGAATAAAGAAAAGACAAAAATCTTTCACAATTCAGCATAACTCTAATCCAACATGACAAGGCCAAGTCCATCTTTTCATGGTGCCAATTACTTAAAGGGCATCGATGCCATGGCACCATTAAAGTAATAGCAAAGACGGATTGTAGGACATTGCGGATCAATGTGCTAAGTGTTGTTCAACTTGTTCAATGAAATAAAGCATTGGATCATTAACCTTACCAATGTCAATGTGTTGTCACTATCAAATTCAGCTAAATGAATGTCCATGGCCCTCATTAAAGAGTGCACTTTGAGGCAACTAATGTATTAATACCTTATTGGCAGATAATAAAAGGAGAGGCTTTCCAGGGCAGGGCAAAGAGTGTGGACAGAAGCTCAGAATATTTGATGGAGAAGGGGATGGTGACAGATACAAATGCAGAGATGTGGACTGGGTCAGTAATTGGGAGGGAGGTAGAAGGATGAAAAAAGGAATGCACAGAGCTATATGAACACTTGTCTCCTTGACAGTCATGTCTGGAGTACACAAAAATTGATGGTGGACTGTAGATGAAAGCTGCAACTTTCCATTTTTTCTTTGGGGATATCTATCTAGTTTACAAGGGGTTCGCTCAACATTTTTTACCTTAATCCAGCTGAGAACCTCAAAGAAATGAGAGAGTGTTTACAGAGAAAACAGTGAGGGGTATAGTGTGCTCTAGAAGGCTGGCCTCAGAAACATCTGCTTCTTCCTCTTGCCACCCTACCCCTCTGTCCCCGGGTGGTGAGAACCTGTGGAAGAACGCTGGCTTATTGACCAAGGCTGGGTTCTTGGAGTGGAGGCAAGAGCTATGGATTACAATTCAAAAGACTTGAGTTTTGCTTCTTTGTCCTGCTGCCATTGGCAAGAATTCCAATTCCTGAGTTCAGCCTTGCTAGATAATTGTTTCTCAGACATATTGCCTCCCAATCAGTGTGCCTATTGGCTCAGGACCTCAGCACTGATTTTAATCTCTGGATCTCAGTTTCCTCATTTGTAAACCGAGGGGCTGAGAGGGCTCTAGACAGGTTTTTTCAGAGCCTTAAGCTCTGTGGGATGATGTGGAGGACACTGAGGGAGAACAAGTGCAGGCAGCAGCAGGAATCTGATCCCTTCCCTTCATTTGCCCAAAGTAGTTTGACTTGCATACATGTGTATTAGGCTTCTGCATAGTATTTCATTGGATAAATGGATCCCATTGTCAAACAAGGCAAAACAAACAAGCAAACAAACAAATTAGGAACAAAAACTCGGGACCATGTAATCCCCAACATTTAATAATTTTTAACACCAAAATGTACCAGTTGAAAAGTGATCAACACAGTCCATCATTTATTCTTTGTATCTAGCAACTGTCAATCAGGCAGATTATTTTTCCCCTCTAACAAGTGCTCTGATTATCTTGGCACGTGTAGAAATAACTTCATTGTGTCTCCACCGTGGGTACATGCATTAATGTCTCAAGACTGATAAAGCTCCTGGAGTTGGGTGAGAGTATTTGAAAGGGAGCCAAGTCCAGTGGATGGAAAGGGAGTGAGTTCTCTGGGCTGAGGGGGTGGGGTGGGTGAGGGTGAGGATAAAAGTAGATAAGGAGGCAGAGATGTTGGTGGAAGGAAGGGAGGAGGGATACTATACTGGGCAACCAGCATGGCGGCAGCCAAATAGGATTTTGATTGTCCAGTAATTTCTGGGAACTCCTTGCCCAGCCGGTCCAAGTTCTGCATTACTGGCCCAAGATAGGTGATTTTTTTTTTTTTTTTTTTGCCTCCATTAGACATACTAAGTGTCTCATCTATCATAAGTTTCTGCTGGGGGTGCCTGAGTTTTACTCTTACTCATTCTCCAAAGTGTCTGCAAATGTTTCCCAGAACCCATAAAAATTATACTTCATAACTTTTACATTTTATATAATATGAAAGTTTACATTTTTGATTCCTAATCATGGCTCTGCAAAGGATCCCCCAGTTGGGCCAACACTGCCAATAGCTAGCTACTCTGGGGTTCTCTCCTTGGTTACTTGTCCTCACGTGAGAATTTCCAAGTCAATCCCCACAAAAAATGCTTGCACAGAAATCACCCAAATTAATACAATGGAGTTAAAAACATGTACTTCTAGTTATTTTCATGTGTCTTCTTAGAAAGCAAAGCGAGTGTCCCTTGGGTCAGGAATGATTATTTTGAAGATTCTTTCATCTGACTGTACTCATTGGAGAAAAGGGCCCTTTTCTTTATTTTATGATTATTTTGTTATTGGTATTATTTATCTCTATCAGTGTTTCCCAAAGTTATCTCATGGTATGAATTCCTTGGGGTACTTGAAAAAAAAAAACAAAAATATATTCTTGGGCTACTTCCCTAGATCTTAAATCAGTAGATAGAATGGTTGCCCAAGATTTTGTCAATAAAAATGGAATGAAGTTCTTCAATGATTTTTGTCATCACAGAAGTTTGGGAAACACTGAACAGTATAACTGAGTGCCCAGCCAGGGACTGGCACCAAGAGACCACAGCCAACATTGGCAAAGAATAAAGGACATTGAGGAAGCAGGATTAATGATGCGGGTTTGCCTAATGGGGAAAAGAGGAACACCTGGGAAAAGCTGGCTCAAATCATCTGCTCTCTGAGAGCCTAGTACTCTAACGGAGACTAAGTATATTTCAGACACTCATGATCCCCCCTGCCCCACCGCCCCACCCCCAACTATATCCTCTAACTATCCTCATGGAGCCTGTATCTGGAGTCAGGAGCTGGCCATTCGATTGAGCAGGCAGAAGTTAGACTCTCCCCCAGCCCCAAAATAGTGCTCTTCATAGAAACAAGGGGTAGATCCCAAGTGAGCATCCAGATTGCTGTCCTTTCTAGGCTCTTAGTGGAATCTATGCTCCCCTGCTGCCTCCTGCTCCCTTTCTGCTTTTCTGTGCAAGTGGAGTCCCATTCTTGTCCTCCCTTGGCTCACACGGATTTCCCCAGATGAATGTTTCTGCTTCTTGAAGGAGTAAGGCTCTCTGCGGTTGTGCTGGGCTTGCCTGTTAGGAGACACTTCCAAAGGGACTCCCCTGCACTCTCCTATTTGTTTGTCCCAGATTGTTGACAGATTATCTGGTTTGAGCTTTTCGGCTTATATGCCCCCTTGCCCTGTCTGGCTCTCTGAATCCATGGGATTTTGCATAATTTGATGATATCTGATTGAGCACTGTGTACTGGACAAGGGGCTAGGGAGCCAAGGGGGGTATAATATGCAGCCTTCCTAGCTTAGAATGTAGGGAGAAATACAAGACCAGAAAACCAGCGCTGGCTAAGCAATGTAAACAGTGCTAGTTTAAGATCGAGCACAGAATACTCCAGGAAGTCACAGAAGGGATCTATCTTACCTTAACCCTGAGAGCATCACGGAAGGTCTCTTACAGGAAGTGCTCTTGATCTACGTCTTGAAGAAGTCAGCCATCCAAAGAAGGAAGCTGGATGGGAATTCTGGGAAGAGGAGGCAGCATACATAAAAGCACCTTTTTTTGGGTAATTAGATTCCTTGCGTTATTCCTTGACTATCCTAGTCTTGGACTGTATTACATTTAGGGAAAAGAGTTCTGGGATCAGGAGTCAGAAAATTATTTTAGTTATTTTCCTCTTTTCAACTGATCGTATGACCCTGGAAAAGTCACTTCTTTCCTCAGTGTCTCAGGATTTATCTCTATAGGGGGTTTGGAGAAAATAACCTTTATGTCCTTTCTGGTGATTCTACTCTGAATCTCCGCATAGTATATGTTTTGTCACTGAGCACAACAAATTGTTCTATTCTCCGTATTGTATATGCATGTGTATGTGTTTGTGGGAACCCACAGGCACTCATGCATGTACGGGTTGCTAAGCTCTATTTGTGTATAGCTGCCTTTGTTATAGAACTAAAGTAAATGTTCAGGGAGAAGGCATGCCTATATATATATTTTTTTATTAGGACATAATACAGTACCTAACACACACAGATGGGTACATGCATGCACGTGCAGGCACACACACATACACACACACACACACACCATCCTCTTTTGAGCAGACCGCCCAAGACGGAGAAGGGGAGTGGAGGGTGGGTGAAGGAGAGCAGAACAGGGGGCTGTCACAGTCTGTGGCTTAAAAATGGCTTGAGTTGCAATTAAAAAAGGCAGAGGCCAAAGGTTACTCCCTGGCATTTCACTCAGGGTGGATAATTTTAGAGGGCTATGTGTCTCAGCTTGTTGAGCTATTTGGAGGGACTTGCAAGTGCTGGAGTCTGGCTAGCCCGGAAATAAAACTCAAAGAGACTGACGCATTCAAAGACGCTCCAGAGAAGGAGCGCATTGGCAGATGTTAAATGGAAGAAAAACTCCGTTTGATTGATTCTGCTCCTGGATCCTTATTTCTTGATTAATAGTAGAGATTGGATAATTTTTAAATTATTAATTATTTCCAGAGCGGGTCTATGATATCAGATAGTCTTAGGCAGTTCTGTCACAGGGAAGGTTAAATACTCTCTGTACTTGATAATTACCTAATCACCATGACTCCCTTACGTGAATTCTGCCCCGAATTCATTATGACTGGGTTGGGTTATTAAAGCTTGCGTGGAAAAAGGGAAAGCACCCTGTTGTTTGCAATGATGTCGCAGTGAGTAAAATACCCTGGTGCACCGAGCTCATCCAGAACAGTCTGGAATAGATTCTTCTGCCAGTGAGTTAAATTTGTTCCCAGATTCACCTTTGTGTATCCATTAGCCAGAGGTGCAAAAGGAAATGCAAATGAGCCCCTATCTAGGGAAATCTGAGGCCAGGGGGGAGTCACCTGCAGGAGAGGAAGGTGAAAGCAATTAAAGAAGGGATTGCCTCTCCAGAAGCTGCGGTTTCCCCCCCAAACCCTCTTCATGGTCCACTGCTGGCTGGTCTCTCAAGTGAGGACATCCGTTTGCTTTGTCCTTTTGGCAAAACTGTTTGCTGAATCAATGTCAGCTCAGCAGGGTGAGGCCAGAAACCTCTCATGCAGCCTTGGCCAAGACAAGAATTCATGGAAGCTGCAGAGGGGGACAAATAAAATGCAGTCACAAAGGTAAGCGTGGCTCTTACAGAGCTGCCCTTGGCTGGGATTACAATGGATGATCACCGACAGTGTGAGGAAGGGAGGCGGACCAGGGAAGCTCACACAGGGCTGGGAGCTATGAAAACTGGTAACAGCTTTCCGGAGGGCAGTTTGGCAAAATGCATTAATGATCTTAACGAGGTGTATATCTTTTGATGGGATATTTCTGTCTTTGGAAATGCATGAAGATATATGTCTAAAATTTTAAAATATTATTAATAAACTACACATTGAATCATGGAGGATTGATTAGGTTGTGTGTGGTTCATTTATATCATATGATACTTTGCATTTAAAAAGAAACTCAAACTGTATACCATTTATTGATATTGGAAAATGATCCTGACTTATCGTTAAATTTTTAAAAAAGGAGGCTGCAAAAAAGTAAATATATGAGAATTTTTCTTTTCTAATGTACGTGTGAATGCACTACAAAAGTATGGAAACATAAGAAGCCATGATGTTACAGGGTGATTTTTGTTTCTTTGTTTTTTTTCCTTTTTTTATTTTTTCAAGATTGCTGAGTTTTCTGACGTTAGTACAGGTCACCCTTGTCATTAGAAAATATATGGCATACTTTACATCTGTCTTTTCAGGTTTTAGGCTTCAGGTTTACAGTGTCCATCAAATGCCTCGATAGTCTCCTAGAATGTCTATGAGTTAAACATAATCTAAATTGTTTAGAAAATATCCTGATCCTCTGAACAACAGCAATACTAGGGTTCTGACCATTCTGTTAGCAGAGACTGTTTTAGAAGTGGGTCAAAAATTGTTCAAGGGCTTTCACAGAAAAGGTAATCAGAATTCATTTGGGGACCTTCAAGCGGGGAGAGGGCATGGTTGTCATTAGGAACTGAGGTTCTACTCCTCACTCACTCTGAACGGGTTTGAGTTTCTTCTGCCATGGGAAAATCAGGACCACATAATTTTCCAGATTTCCCCAGATCTAAAATTTTAGGATTCTACTGTTTAAATCTCCACTGACAGCTGCTGCTCGAAAGTCAGGAGTGGGCGAAAAGTCAGCTTCTCTTCACTTGAGTAAGATATTGTGGCAAGATAGAATTATTCCAAAAGAGAAGTTACAGTGTATTTTTTTTTAAACTCAGAGAAGTTTTCCTTCTACACGTAGAAAAATGAAGAACTGAATAAAAATGATTTTGATTCCCTGAACCAAACCCTGTACTCTCCCCCTTATTTTGGTTTCAACTTAGACATCATATCTAAATAGAAAACAGACTTGGAGTATTTTCAGTATTATTGACTATTAAATCTACATTGTCTCTGAATTGAATCATGGTCTCCTTTGTGATTATAGCAGACACTATAAGTTGCCTATCCAAATCCACATTTTCAGGAATGGTTGTGTGAGGAGGTGATGTTGGAATTGCTGTAGTCCTATCAGACCATGGACAGACAAACCATAGGGCAAATACCAATATGCTGGAAAAGGGGAAAAAAGAAATGAATCTGGAACCTTAAGTGTCTGAGTAGCTATATGAACTAAACCTGGAAATGTCTGCCTATGGACTTCCTATTATATTGAGTAACAACACCTTTTTTTTTAAAGTTGATTTTCTTATTATTTGAAGCCTGAAGCATTTTAATTGGTCTCTGCTTTTCTAATTACTTCTGGCTTGCGTGGGGAAAATAGTTATGGCCAAATGTTTTAAAACATTGCATGATGAAAACCAATCAGGAATCACATCCTACCCTAGAGCAGCTGAAATTCAACAATATGGTACTGGTGCATGAACAAAAAAATACAAAATCCAGATACAGATCCATAAGTGTATGGGAGTTGAGTGAAAAGGGGACCTCATCATATAATCATTAAGAGTACATCCTCTGGCCCGTATGCACCCCGATGTTCATAGCAGCAGTGTCCATAAGAGCCAAATTGTGGAAAGAGCCAAGATACCCTTTAACAGACGAATGGATAAAGAAGATATGGTCCATATACACAATGGAGTATTACGCCTCCATCAAAAAGGATGCATACCCAACTTTTGCATCAACATGGATGGGACTAGAGGAGATTATGCTGAGTGCAATAAGTCGAACAGAGAAAGTCAATCGTCATATGGTTCACTTACTTATGGAGCATAAGGAATAACATGGAGGACATCAGGAGAAGGGAAGGAAAAATGAAGGGGAGGAAATCGGTGGGCAGATGAACCACGAGACACTGTGGACTCTGAGAAACAAACTCAGGGTTTCAAAGGAGAGGGGGTGGGGAGATGGGTTGGCCCAGTGATGGGTATTAAGAAGGGCGTGTATTGGATGGAGTACTGGGTATTATATGCAAAGAGTGAATCGTGGAACACTACATCAAAAACTAATGATGTGCACAATAACATACCACAATAAAAAATTTAACACATAAAAATATAACAATAAAAATTAAAAAAAAAATTTTAAAGTACACCCTCTGGAATTATACTGCCTAGATATGCATGCTGACCCCCCCTAATTATTAGCTATGCAAGCACAAGAAGGTTATGTAAATTTTCTAAACTTTGGTCACTTCATCTATAGAACACAATATCTATGACAATGGTATTGTTGCAAGGGCTAAATAAGATAATACACAGAAGAATCTTAGTACATCATAGAAAATGCTAAGTTTTCTGACACTTGGTAGATCATAGAAGGGGTATTGGCGCCACTTAAATGCCATTTCAAAATTCTCTTCATTTACCTCTTAATCCAAGTTCATGCTGTCCAGAGGTAGACCCTAGATGTATATGGCTACATGTATTTAAATCTAAATTAATTAAAACCCAAAATTGGCCATTGAGTTTCTCCATTTCACTAGCCGCATTTTAAGAGTCAACAGTCATATGAAGCTTGTGGCTACCATATTGGGCAGTGCAGACAGAGACCTTTTCTATCCTTGCAGAAAGTGTTACTGGACAGCACTGTTCTAGAGCTTTCTGCAACAACCAGTTGCATGAATGGCAAACTTTGACCAGCCTCATGCAGAGGCAGTCAGACAGCACTTTTGTCTCTGGCCCCCACCATTTAACTCATTTTCTGCTGTGGGACATTGCAATGAAAAGTGGAACAACATGGTTAAGAATGGATTCAGCATTCATACATGCCCAGCCTAGAATTGTAGGGGAGTAGATGTCCATGGCACCACCCTTGACGCATGAGGAATGGGAATCAGGGGATAAAAGCTCCCCTACACTTTTCCAGAATATACTGTAGTAAACTTTCCAAGAAGGTCCAAGGGAATTAGGCAACAGTTACCCATAGGGATGGTTGACTTGAAAGCCCATGTATTGTATTGACTTTTTTTCCTGTCAGGTCTCAGTCACTCCCCATTAGGGACTGATGTTTCATGGGATCATGTTTCTAAGTGCACACAGATTTTGTCTCAAGTTCTTCATTCAGGGAACCAGAGCTAAAACAGAAATATACAATAAAATGTTAGCTAATATCCTTATTGCTAACTAGCAAGAGAAAGGGCAGAATCATTGGTAACTGGTATTTAAATATCAGCAGACCATTTTGGAAAACAAAGATAAATTTACACCAAACACATAAAAACTCTTTGTGGATTAAAAATTTAAATGCAAAACACCCCACCAAAAGTACAAAGAATAGAAAAAAATACCAGAATGCTTTTCATAATCTTGGCCTAAGAAAAGCCCTCTAAAGAGAGATTTCCAATAAGTAAGAAAAAATATAGAGAGGAGTAAGTCAATTAGATTTTTATAGTTTGTATAGAGCGAAAGATACTATAAACAAAATAAAAACAAAACCCCAAGAATTTAAGTACATTATGGACAACTGAATAGTGTTCCTAATGCAAAAATGCCTTCCAAATATTTCTAAACCAGTAAGAAAACAAACAAGCAAACACAGAAAGAACCCAGCACTCTGTCACCTATGTGTGTTCTATTAATATTTGTTTGTTGAATATATAACTCCATGGAATAATAGACTAAGTATAAAAAAAACACTGAATTAAAAAATCAAATGGATTATGAACACACTATATTCACCTTCACTAAAGATCAGAGAACTACCTATTAAATAAGACAAATTTTCTTCTTACCCATAAGATTGGCAGAAATATAAAGGATTGATGATATCTGGTGTTAATCAAGGTGTGAGGGACAAGGACACTGCCATATACTGTTGGTGGGTATAAAATTGATATAATCTTAACAAGAACAATTTTACAGTGTCCATCAAAATTTAAGATGTACATATCCTTTGACCCAGAGATTACTTCGAGAAACCCAGCCTAAAAAAAAAAAAAAAAAAAAAATTACAAAAGTAAGTGTGCAAGAGTATTTGGGCTTTAAGTATTTTTATTACACTACTGTTTGTTATGTCAGAAGATTGAAGATGACCTTATATCCATCATTTGGGGCATGGTAAATTATAACACATAAAAACCTCTGGGATAGCAGGTAGCCATTAAGAAAATGAAGTAGATCTAGATATATGTTCATTGTTATGGGTTGAATTGTGTTCTCCCCAAAAGATATGTTAAAATCCTAACCCCCAGTAGTTCCTTTATTTGGAAGGAATCTTTCCAGAGATAATCATTTAAAATGGGGTCATCAAGTGTGGGCCCCATCCGGTAGGACTGGTGTCCTTATAAAAAGGGGAAATTTAGATACCGAGATAGGGACAGAGGGAAGGTGATGTAAAGACGCGCAGGGAGAAGACAGCCATTCACCCAGAGTAATATGTGTCTATAAGCCAAGGAATGACTAGGATTGTTGGCAGACAGCAGAAACCGAAAGGGGCATCAGAGAGATGGCCCTGCCAATACCTTGATTTAGGACTCCTAGTCTCTAGCACCGTAAGAGAATACTTTTCAGTTGTTTAAGCTTCTCAGTTTTTGGTATTTTGTTACAGTGGCCCCAGGAAACGATGATCTATTGTGAAGCAGCATATCAAGTTGCAGACCAATAAATGTCATATAAATTTATTTTTTAAATAATGCTGTATTTATTTTCATATGTTTATATGTACATAGAAAAGCTTCTGGAAAGATATCCACAGGCTATTTAACAAGATTACCTCTGTGGAGAGGACTTGTTGGGGGAAGCCATTATGGGAATGATGTGCTTTTTACTTCACAAATTCTTTTTTTCTTTTTTTAAATATTTTATTTATTTATTTATTTATTTATTTATTTATTTATTTGAGAGAGGGTGGGGAGGGGAGAGAGAGCATACATGGTGCAGGAGGAGCTGAGGGAAAGGGAGATGCGAGCTCCCTGCTGGACCCTGGGATCAGGACCTGAGCCAAAGGCAGACGCTTAACCGGCTGAGCCACCCAGGCCTCCTTTGCTTCACAAATTCTTGTTTCATTTTTTCTTCCCCACGAACACATTTTACTTTTGTAATACCCTCCCCCTGTAAAGATTCAAGTCCCTTACACAGCCAGGGGCTTTGTCTGCAGGTGAAGGGAAGAGACCAGAACTGGAAGAAGAGAGGAGGACTCTGACACAGGGGTGAAACATGGGGTTCCATGGCTGGCTGCCTCGGTCTCTGAAATTTTCCAGAGAAAGCACTAGTTCCTAGTCAATATAATGGGCCACTGACAGAATCCTGAATGCCTCGGAGCTACAGAGAAGAAGAAATCAAATCTTGGCATGAGGGGAGGAGACAGCCTCTTCTTTTCCCTGGAGGTGGGAGCCCCCTCCCTTGGAAGTTTCTGGCTGGCAGTTTCCACCCTCCCAGGGACTCTGCACTGAGCACAGCTGTGAGAAGGCAGCTCAAGTGTCAGTCTGAGCACTATTTTAAAGCGTGTTCCCAGGCTTATTTCTGAATATCTAGTGATATTCAGCAGGGCTTGGTGCTATAGGTGGGTACCACAAAGTCACAGGAAACCCCATCTCATCCCTCCGGCTTCTTTTCCTCAGCTCTGAGGGGCCTCTGAGGGGACCAGGCAGCGGGGAGCTGGCGCAGTGCGAGGAGAGTAAGGCAGGAAGACAAACGGGAGTTTCTGGTGACAGACAGAAGGGGAACACGGTCAGTGGCACCAGAAAAGCCAATCTGTGAAGTCAACCAAACTCCTCAGGTGTCTCGGCGACTCTGCTTTGGCTCCTGCTCCACTTCTCGCCCAGTCTCCTCGCGCCTTGCTTCACAGCTCTTGGTAACTTCCTGTTTCCTTCCCTCTTCCTCTCAAACCAAGACAAGGTTTGATCGCACCAAGATAGTGAGGTAGGTAACCTTTCCCTTTGGCAGCAACAAAGACTGGACTTCAACTTTAGATGTTAAAGGAATAAATCTCTTAGGAGGTGAAGGAGGATTTTAAATGGCTCTAAGGGTCTCCCCAGCAGTCTCTAACACAATATACCTAACCCACAGTTGGTGATGATGAAGTAGAAAATCCAGGTGATTTTACACACCACACACACACACACACACACACACATACACTTTATCAATCCTTCCGCAACTTTCTGAGGTAAATTATATTTGCTTCTCCGTTTTACACATGGAGAGCCTGGGTCAAAAAATTAACTGTCTTGTCAAGGTGTGACAGGATTGGGGTTTGAACCCAGATGGTTTGGCTGTGGGTCTCAGTACTTAGCAGCCTCTTGCTCTGCCTCTCCGTGCTGTGATCCTGTGTGTCTGGAGCCCTGATCTTCTGAAATCACGAGTGAATCTTGCTGGTGGGTTTGCACAGCCAAGTTATGGGATGTGAATCAGAGAGGCATTTGAAATAGAATCAATCCCAACCAGCTGGCAGGAGAATCCATGGCAAAGGGCTCATCAGATTGTTGAATATGCCTTTGTAATATGGTAGAGACACTCCTTGCTGGAGGGTAAGTGGAATCCCAACAGCAGGTGGGATTGGATTGGGGCTCTGGGGACTAGGAGAACCATCTCTCTCCTTCCGCCCAGGGCCATGATGAATGTGACATCCAGGAAGCCTCTCCTTGGCTTTATAGAGAATTCGCCCACCCACACACCCACTCCACCCACTCATTCTCAGATTTGCACTTCATAGGCTGGACCAGACAAAGCCCGTGACCTTCATTCCTGTTTCCAGGACCTATTTGTCCTTGATGATTTCAACCCAGAGTCTCTGGTTATCATAGCGTTCCAATGCATTTAATGCCTCCTAAAAGCTGGTGGATGGAAAACCATATTCACCGTGCCGTTTCGCAAGTTAAATATTTTTACAGTTTGCAACCCAAAGGCAAGGAGATCAAACTGTGCAAGTTGCAAAGGAAAGCCGAACAAGGCGATTTGACTCTCAAAGCTGTTTTCCCGCATTAAACTATTCCATTGTCCTCTGTCCTCTTTCCACCTTGCTCTCTTCTTGAATAAGAAACTTTGGCTCTCCAGGCAGCCTGAATGAGCTTTATGGATGAGATTGATATTTAAGACCCCGGCAAAGCCCGACCTTCGGCTCCTCACTAAGTAGCGAGGACAAACTGCAGTGCTGGGGACCCGAGATTTAATTCCCACCATTGTTTCTCTCTAGTCCATTATGCATGAGAAACACAGCTGGCTCAGCCCTGGGACCCCAGGGGTGCATCAGAATCACAGACCCAGAGAATGTGGGAGCTCAGAGGGCCTTGGCAATCACCTGGTGAATCCAACCTCCTCATTTCACAGATGAGGAAGCTTTCTTCAGATGTGTGTGCCTTGCAGGCTTGGCTGCTCTGCTCTCGCTCATGCTCTCCAGTTCGACAGAGAGCGGCAGGGTCATGGGGTACTCGTGCCAGCTAATTCTGCTAATTTGTGGGCAATATGGAAGTAGAAGGGTGTCAGTAGGCAAGGGAAGAGATTGCAGACCTGGATGTCAGCGATGGGGAATGTGGACAGAATCCTTGCCGCCGCGTGAGTGAAGGAGAGAAGAGAAGTCTGCCTGGGAGCCATGTCCGTGGGAAGGTTCTCTATGGAGGCAGGAATGGAGAATCTTTCATCTGTCCTGCTCACCTCATTCTTGTTTGGCAGAGGAATCTGAAGTGCTCCCCATTCTTCCCAACCCAATGAAAGGGATCCTGCCTGTCAAGTGCTCTGATGTCCCCCAACTAGCTGGGGCCATGACTGGGTTGGCTAGTAGTCACTGAGCACTCACCATGTGCTGGGAACCGTTCAAAGGGCTTGGCGTGTATTCGCTTATTGAATGCTCACCAAACTCCCATGAGGTAGGTGTGGATATTAACCCCACTTTATAGATGAGGAAGCTGAAACAAGGAGAGATTAAATAACTTATCCTGGTTCACACAACAAAGTCACTGAAGTCCTGAGGAGGAAGAAATACTCCGGTTTGAAGAGCATCTGAGTTAGGGCTAAATGTCTCTAGGGAGTGTGTGCTGGTGGTGAGGGGAGGTAAGTTTAACTGGAAGCAAAATACTCCCGTCATATACACACATACTCTAGTTGAGAGACACTGCATTCTAGAAGCAATGTGGGCTTTCGAATCAGAGTTTTGTTGCTGGAGATTCTAATTCTTGCTAACTGTGTGGTTTTGGGCAAGAAACATACTGTCTTGGAGCTTCCATGTTCACACCTGTGACACAGACATAATGACAATGGTGATGATGAGGAGGGGGACAAAGAATACCCCTCGCAGAGCCATCGTCCAGGTAGAAGTTATGAAGGGTCGGATGCTAGTGGGTATTTCATCAAAGGTAATGCTGGCTAGGACACCAGCTCCTTTCCTCGTGCCTCTTGTTTCCAGGTAGATGTATTTCCATTGGTGTAATCTTTCTGGCTTTTCTCCTCCTCACTCACTGAGTAACAGAAGCACAAGCAAATTGAAGTAACTTGCCCAAGGTCACTGAGCTAGTATGTGGGGAGCTAGGACTTAAAACCAGACAGTCTGGCTTCAGAGGCCACAGGCTTTGATGGTTCACCAAAGTCCATATGATATCAACCGTGTTTTCTCCCCTTGGCAGCAAGAAGGCTGAAACCAGCAACTATTTGGAAAAGGCAGCAGAGAGAATTGGACTCAGAGCTAATGACTCAAACCACTCTTTCTCTGATCTTCTTTCATATTCCTATTTCTTGTTAACTCTAGAAGTGGGAGGCGCAGGAGACAGTGTCCACTCAACCGTCGTCTGCCCCGGAATCGTCTTGAACACCCATTTTCTTTGTGTGGCTATTAGTAACGCCCCGCTTTCCCTCTCAAAAGTGCCTTCATTTGGGGTGATATTATATGGTTGTTACATGTAGAAAGCATGGGAAGTGGTTAGGCAAGAGAGAGGCACAAGTCACAGGCAAGTTTATCGTCCCACTCTTTAGGGCAGAGAAAAAATGTTTGGCCACATTCTTTTTTGAGGGCTGAGTTAGCTGGCACCACAAGAAACTAAGACCACATGACTTCTTGGAATGTAGGCTTCCTGAGTTTTGCCTTGGCTGTACTATTTTTGTTCTGGCTCTTGAATGAGTCTCACTAATGCATTCTGGGGGGCGTCAGAGCCCTAAATGACAGCTTAACAGCAGACAATCACACCAAGCCTCCTTCAACATGGTCAGGAGCAGCCCACAGGCAACCTGTTGTGGGTGACAGGGACAGGAAACCTGAGGCCAGTGATGACCTATACTGCCTGGGTCCTGGAGTTAAATTTACTGGCATAATTGCCAGATGTAATTTCCCTGCACCTCTTTCTGCTAAGTGCTCTTTAAGAGCAAAGCACTTAGTAAATTATAAGGAGGTACCAGCAAAAAGTGCTTACAAATAAGAATTATGGAAAATCAGAAGCCAAACGCACACAACAGCAATTTTTTTTTTTCTTTAATCAGAAACAGAGTCAGAACCATACAGGAGGGGTGAAGTTTCCCAGGCAAGCGATAACATAAGCTGCTCATATATTTTAAGATCTAATCTATCATTTTAAAAATTATTTGATTAAAGGGCAGTTTCATAAAAAAAAAAATAGAGTCTGTGTTACAGTGTTCTACTGGGTGGCCCCAAGGGAAGCTAGATAAAGAGTGGTAATAGAACTAATGGGAATTAAGTTTATGGTACTAACCCGCCAGACTGAGCGAACAAGAGGCCCAATTGGGTAGATAGGGGAATTCAGCCACCAATTGGCCCATGACAACTGTGTTTGGTAGCTGCCTCTGCTGGTTTTCATTTCAGGAAAGGGAGTTAGTCACACGGTAGATGGCATCTGACCTCAGCCACAATGATGGCGGAAAGAAAAAAAGCCCAGGCTTTCTGGAATCTTGGGCAATCCCGCAGGAAGACTTTGAGTTTCTTAGAAACAGAGCCTCAAGGAACCAGTCATCTATCAAAACGATTGTGCTTTTGCCAGCTCCACATCAGTCACCTCCTGGGGGAAGATCATTGAGCACAACTGGGCGGACATTTTTTCATGTCTCACCATCGCTGCTGGAATTTGTAGCACTGGGTTCATGAAAGGCTATGTGTTTGGGAAAATAGCAGATTGGGCATCTTTGAAAACCACAGATTACATATACAAACACGCCTAGGACAGTGTGCAGAATACAATGGGTACAAAAAAGTCAGTCCCCATTTTTTCTTTCCCACCATGTCTCTAGAATAGCAAGACAATGGATGATGTCTAGAGACAAGACTCGGTTGGGTTCTCTGGAACTCAGTCCACCTCAGGCTCCGAGCAAGTTTACAGTTCACTCACAGCTTCAGAAGCTTACCTTATCTCAGAATGAAATTTCTTCAGCTCCTTTCTTTCCAACATCATGCACATGTGGGTCTCTGGCTTCTGCTCCCAAGGCCATGGCCACCAGCTAGGGGTGAGCTGATTTCAGATGGAACTGACCTGAGAACTCTTTGGCTCTTAGATAACAAGAACTCCCTTCCTAAGAAAGAAAGAAAGAAAGAAAGAAAGAAAGAAAGAAAGAAAGAAAGAAATCCAATGGGCAACCCCAAGGAAGGAAAAAGAGAATAAACTATGATCTCAATACCTACCAAGATTCCCTTATTGCAAAAAAGAATCCCCAAAAGGCAAGACTTGAAAGCCAAGAAGTGTCTTTTTCTTTCCGGTCTGAGATTCTTCTCCCCTATTCATTGTCAAAGTCTCAGCTGGTGCTACATGTTTGCAGGAACCTAAGTCACAAGGAGACTCTCAGGTGCACAGCTGCGCAGGTATAGAACGTGTCCCCGATAACCCAGAGACAGCAGGACCACTACTTCTACAGGGAAATGTGCTGCTGACCCCAACTACCAGTGACTGCCCTTTTCCTCTTCTCCATCCACTGGGAGAAATGCATGAAAAAGCCAGTGCCGCAGAGTCCATTATGAAGAGAATACTATTTGCCTACCATCCCTTCCTCCTACATCATCAAAATTGGTCAGTTTAATAATGCTTTATATCCTTTCCACATTGTCAGGTAAGATATATTGCAAATGTATATGGCTTAACAAATATATGGTAAATAAGCATTTTTCCTGTCCTTTCTATTGATAAAAGATTCTACAGAAAGTTGAAGGAGGAAAGAAAGCCACTTTGTAAAAATGATAGATACGGTATAAAACTCCATCGCTTAAACATCTAACTTGCTGAGTTTTAATGGGGTTGTCATCACCGGACTGTTAGCTTAACTTATGAAAATCAAGAAAATGCCTTTTTGTTGCTTCATAAATCCTGATGAACAATAGTCCCACAACAGAAAACAAGCTCTGATTTTGGAATGATCGCTTTCTGTGTATCGCCAGTAATGAAGTATGAAGGAGATCGAAGACTTATTGCTTACAGATATTAGCACAGACCCAGATGGCTCAATTTTTTTTACCATAATAGATAATTCTTGAATTATGTGCCTAACAAAGACAAATTCTAGAACTAACGGAAGGCATTTATTATATTAACAAGTGTGTTTTCGATTCCTTCAAAACAGAATGTAATTTAATCTCGGCTTCAGAGACAGATTGGAAATGTTAAATGTCTGCTTTTCAGAAGTGATTTCTGTAGGGAGAAAAGTATTCACCATCAGCTTGAGCTGTGTAACTGGGGGAAAGGATGTTTATCTTAACAGTGCAGAAAGGGAGAAGTTGTGGAATTTTTTTTCCCATTTTCTTTTTCATTTTTTAAATATAGAGCAGATTGTATATATCCTAGTCCTTCCCCAGGGCAACTTCTGCCTTGCTGAACATAACATATTCTACTGTGAGAAAGAATAATTATCTGATAGTGATGGGGACCCTTCTTAGTGTTCCGCACATATAAATGAAAACCTGAGACCTGCCCGGTGGGGTTCACAGTGCTATCTGTTTCTCTTGGGGCTCAGGTGGATGTGGCTGGAGTCAGGACCAGAGGTTTGTGCTTAGGGGGAAGATCCTAATTAATAATCAGCCTGTGAAGGATGGTTGAAGCTGTAGAAGGTTTGGAAACCATGCCATGTGAGAAATCATAGCAGGGCTCGAAGAAGAGACAGTCTCATTGGAGGAGGGTAGAGGGTAGAGGGAAGAAGGTGATTGAAGGGGTTTGCCCCACATGCAGGAGGCATGTGGCCCCAGAAGGTACACCTGGACCAGTGCCTACTTTTCACAAGAGAAAATACTGTCACTCCATCTAAGTAGTGTCCTAAATCACCTTCCAGAGAAGAGGGCATCTAGGGTGCTGCTTTCTGTTAGAGGTTCAGGTACTCGTGTCTTGAGTGTGGAATGGGGAGGATGGGTTCAATGGAGACATGAAAGACGGGGTGCCAAGAGGGTGAACCTTGAAGTAAAAGTAAAACTGGAGAAGGTGATCTGGAAGGGATGAGAGGAATTTTAAGGAAGTCTCCATCTGAAAGGGCTGGATAAAAAGATGGAAATAGGACACGAGGCAGTGGGATGGAAAGAGGAGACCACAGGATGAAGCAAATGACTTCAAAAACAAATCAAGAGACCCCAGTGGGACCAATCCCGCGAGTGCTAGACTCAACTCAAGGCTTATTAAGGCACATCTCTAACCTCACCTGCAGCGGGAAGGGAGCAGTCGGCGTGTGGAGCCGGTCTGGGTGAGAAAGAACTTGCTGATATTTAGAACTGCTGAGGGAGAGAATGAATCGTCTTGTAAAAAAGTGATTTCTCCATACCTGCTCCTATTTGTGTGGAAGCCAGTTGCCTTTCTCTTTTCCAGGGCTATAGCACAGGGATGCCAGGCTTCGGTGGGGACACAGTAGAGATGATCTCTGAGGTCCTGCCAATCCCAAGTTGGCACAACATATCTTCCTTGCCTCCATCATTTATACAGCCAGCCTTTCTTTATTAAGTGCTTATCATGTGTTGGTCCAAGTGCTATGCTTTGGAGACAAGGAGGTTGACACCTAAGCATAGACCTCCACTGTCATGGATCTTCTTGGTTAGTGGGAGACACAGAGAGTGAACAACATGTACCCGTGTGCTGGTTTTTGTGAGGAAGTGCAGAGGCCATGGAGTGTGTCACAGCTATGTCACCCGACAGAGTCAGAGCAGGCTGCCTAGAGGAGGTGATGTTTTAAGACTGACCTAAAATGTGAACAGGAGTTGGTTAGGGATAGGAAGGAGGAGAGGCGGGCGAGGAGAAGAGAGAGAAATATCCCGTGCAAAGAGAAGAGTGTGTCTGACATGCTGAGAAAGAACGAGAAGTCTTGCCCATGGGATAACACTTCAGCTGAATGTCTGGACAAAGTAAACTGTGGTATGCAAGAAGAATCTTGAGAATTTATGTGCACTGCTTAATTAGTTATATTAAATTAAAAGTGTAGGTAGGGAAACTGGAGAAGGAATGCACACATTTTGGCATAGATGAGAGTGATCTGGAAGGGATGAGAGGAATGGGGATGGCAGAGGAATGAGGAATGGCAGAATTTGACTGACTGAAGTAGTGGAATTTGGGGGTGGCTGGAGGAGAACAAGCAGCTGGGGGCACTCCCGAGGGGTTAAGCTCTAGAGGGCCAAAGAGAATGAGCCCTTCTCTCTTCTCGTAGCCAGCAGGATGCCAAGACAAGCTTTCCTTCCTTGAATTCATCTGCAAAACATAACTCTCTCCTGAGTGTTTTTCTGTCATGAAAACCCCTCATTTGGGTCACCCTACCCTCATTTTCTTCCATAGCCAGCTTCAACAAAAAAAGTATATCGGGGATTTTAAGAGAGGACCCCCCATGCATTTTACTTCCTCCCATTACTTTATAGCTTGCAAAGTGTTTCACAAACATTTGATTTGTGGTTTGATTATCTTTGTTCTACAAAGGGGACCTGAGATTTGGAGACGCAAAATGATTTGTCTAAGGTCATGGCTCCATTCCATGGCGGAATCACTACATTTCTGGTCTATCAATTCTTACTCTGGGATGCAGTTCTCATTGCTGGGGCATTAGGAACAAAGGGTTCTTTCCAAGAAGAGTCCCAGAAATCGAAATAAGTAGAGTAGGTGAAGAGACAGACCCAAGGAGACTCCTTTCCAGGGCAGCTGGATGCCCTTGGAGAGGGTACAAGGACTTTTCCTGGGTGAAGGGAAAGAAAAGCCCCACACTGGCGTTTGCTCTGCTATTCTTCTTCTTCATTTTCTTTCCCCCTTTTCCTTCATTGCATTGCTGTGGAGTTGAAACTGGCTGAATCAGCACTGAATCATTTAGCAGGAAATGATGACAACTGTCATTTTCCTCTGTCTGTACAGTAACACACGGCAGAGAGAGCCGAAGATGACGGAGGGGCCGTCTGACAGTGCCTCTGGCCTCAGATTGGATTGTGGGTGGGAAGAGCCCACGATCTAATCAGCAGTCATTCCCTGCGGTGGGTTGGGGAGTGTGAATGTGAGGTTGTCCCTGCAGCAAGGACAGACCCACAGAAAGAGCCCGGTGAGGTGAGGAGGCAAAAAGACAATCTGCAGATCCCCTAGAAAATCTCGTACCGGGAAACAGACACCCTGGAGACGGACTGACCCAGGACCCTTCCGGTGCTCATAGTGGCTATGTGTGAGAGTGCCAGCCACGGGGCCTTTGAGAGGGAAGCGCTTCCCTTGGTCTCTAATAAGTAGCAGGTACTCTTGCTGAAATGCCTTCCCCATAACCTCGTTCAGGGGACAGGTGCCAGGTGTTTTCACAGTCTCCTCATTTTAAAATGCACTTGGGATTTGTCCTAAAACATAGCTCTGTGCTGTTTACCACTCTATTTTACCCTTTGAGCCTCAGTTTCCTCTCCTGGAGACTAGAGATGTCAACATTATTGGGCTGAATAATGACATAATGAATGTGCTAGCACTTTGGGAAGTGCCCATCATTATATTATTCAAAATCCAGAGTCTCCAGGCACTTTAGGGCCCCTATCTGAGCGCTTATCATAAACAAGCAAACACATACTCTCTCTCCCATCCTCATCCCCAGCTTAATGGGTTTAATGCAACTGTGGACATAACAACTGACCTATATGCTCCAGTTTGGAGGGGGGATTAATGGGAATGAGCCAGTCACCCAAATCCTGAATTGCCTCTGCTCTCTTTTAAGCTAAGAGATTTTGTAGTTATGTGCATCATTCAGTCTGCAAAAGAAAGGTAAGCAATATTTTTAACTATCCACATGTTTCTAAATGTCCAGATTTTTGGCAACAGTCATACAGCAATTTAGAAATAATGTTCCAGAAGAGACAGAAGAGAGAGGAATAGAAAGAAGGTTTGCTTTTTTTTTTTTTTTTTCCTATTGAGCAAGCAGATGTACAGTCAGAGCGGCCCCTAAGAAAAGATGGGGTCTTGTTCGAGACCATGGCAGTGTTTATGGAAATACTGGGTGCTCAGTGGGTATTATGCATTTGAAAGATTTTGCTTGAGTGAAGCTACATTCACTCATGATTATTCCTCCAGGGAAGTTCTGCCCATCCATTTTTTGCAGGGTGGGGGGCATTCATTGTTTAACAAATATTTGTCCAATTTTGACTACTTAAATGTTTTTTATAAAAGATCACTTTGGCTTCTGAGCAAGGATTGAACTTTGAGGAAGAGGGTCGGGTCGCCTAGGAGGCCACTGTTGGTGAACTCTGAGGGTGATATGAATCAGGGTGCTAGCAGTACAATATAATAGAGACATCTATTTGTCACTAACAAGTAGTTTAGCATGACTTGACAATAGATGGGACATGCTGCATGTGTGTATGAAAGAGAGAGAGAGAGAGAGAGAAGAATCAAAAGTGGCCCCTTGGTTTTGGACTTGACCAAATCGGTAGATGAATGTATCATTTATTTAGATGGCAGAGGCCAGAGAGGAATGGCTTTTGGCGGAAAAAGCAGAATCGAGAACTCTGTCTGGACATGCTATGCTGGAGACAACCGCAAGCGGTTCGGGTGGCGATAACAGGTATGCGGTTGGATGTCCAAGTTTGGAGCTCAGTTGGGAGAAGTCAAGGCTAGAGAATACAGATGTGGAAGTCATCCGCACTTTGCTATCTAAATCCAGGCAACTGGATGAGCTAACTTAGGGAATGAGTGTAGCTAGAGAAAGGATCCCAGACTCGACATTTAGAAGAGAGGCAGAGAAAGAGAAATCAGAAAAGGGGTTGAGAAGAAATGGCCAGCGATGTGGGAGGAAAACCAAAGAAATGTGCTGTGGTGGAAAAGGAGGTCGCTCTGAATAATTCCGAAGGTCCCGTCCGGGGCCAGCTCCGATTCTTGCTGCTCTCTGCATTACATCTTCTCTTCTTGATTGTGCAGCCTGATAAGGCCAGGCACTTGGACTTCTGCCCGCCTCAGGGAAGGGGCCCCGGGGCTGTAAAGAGTAACAAATTATCTGCTTATCACAGCTGACACCGCCACCTTTCTACCCTTTTATTTCTTATTGTGGTTTTCTCTGACTTTGGGGAAGCGGCCTGCGGTTTTTATCTGGATGTCCATGCTTCCCTCCCAGCATCCTGCCGTGGCCTCCCGTCATCTCTGCCCAGTGAGTCTTTTTCTGCTCCATCTGGTTTACCTGCTCATGGTCCTCGAGGTTCGTTCTTTCCCACCGTTACTTGCGTTTTATCTGATTCCGCACCTGACAATTCATTTTGCTGGGATAGCGAGTTGTCTGGCTATTGTTCATCTGGTGCAAGTATATTGTTCCGCATCAAGTTTCCCCCTCCTATTCCGATTTGGGGACCGTGTCCGTAACATCACAAAATCTGAGTCTGCCAGTCCCCCCCATAATCGCAGAGATGAGACAGAATTCATAACCCTCACATGAGAATTTTGTTCAAATTACTTAGCCTTCAGGTGACACTTCCCTTTCATTTTAAACGTGTTCTCTCCCTCTCCCCACTCTCTCTCTCTCTGTCTCTTTCTCCGTGGCCCCTGCCCCCTGCCACGTCCTTGTTGAACTTACGCATTTCATTCCCATCCCACTGCCTGCTTCTCTGATTGGAAGACCACTTGTACTGATGGTTGGCATAGTGTAAATGTTTTATGTTTGTGATTTGTTCAGCAAGGTCTGTTCAGAATGAACACAGAATGCCAGCTAAAGTCCCTGTGTGTGAAGAACACCGTGTTCAGCCTTTACTCCCAAGGCAAATTATTTGCTTAAGTAAGGGTTTCTTCCTTGATTACAGCTCTTATTATTGAGATCGTGTCTGAATTTCCCAGGTGTGTGTTGAATTTTACAATCGTGCACTGTACTCTACGGAACGAGTCTCAGAAAATATATTTGCTCGTGCTCCCAGAGACAGAGTCCTTCCCTCAGCAAGTAGCCGTGGGAATAAAAGGCTCAACAGAAACACAGTATCTGGGCATACTAATGATTTTTCCTGTCTGAAGCCATTGGCTAGCTGTTAACTGTGATAGATACATCTATTAGGTGTCATACTCTGTTTTAGGAGATTGCCTCTCTTGATTTGCAAGATCTTAGAGGAGAAGAAAGCAAATGAGTGAAACTAGAATAAAGAATATTTGATTCATTCATGTGAGCAACGTACATCGAGGACCGATGATGTGTCGAGCAGTGTGCTAAGTGGAAGGGACCCAAAGAGGAACGAGAAAAGTACAGTCAGTCTTTGAGGACCTCTGTGTACGGTAAGGGACAGAGACATGTAGACACACAATTAGAACTTGCTGAGAAGCTCTCTCTGACAGAAACCTCTACAAAACGCTAGGGGAGCCTTGGAGATGGAGTTACAAATTGCCAAGGAGTACTGGGGACAGTTTGACAAAGACAGTGAATGACCGTGAGCGTGTCAGATGGAGGAGGTGGGGCACTGCCCTCCAGGCAGAGGCAGTGATCAAGTCTGGGGGAACGGGAAGCAGTGTTGTATGACCCAGGAGAAGGTGTGAGTGGGGGCCAAGGGAGTGAAGAGTCACCCTGGACAGGTGGGTTGGGGCTGACGGCATCAGAGCTCCTCCTTTGTCAAGGTCAGATCTCAGGTTCAGGGTGCCTTCTAATAAGACAAGGAGAAGATCATGGATCTTCCACAAGAGCAACAGCAAAATACAGTGCAGCCAAATAATTCTTCCACACCTTATACAGGCTTCTGATTTTCCCTTCTTGGAAAATTTTATAGCTGGTTTCGGGCTTTGATTTCCCTCCTGGCTTTGCCTTTCCAGTTGGCCACCACAGATCTGAAGACCGACCCTCGGCTGGATTACTGACTTTTCTTCATAGCATCCCTGTTTCTACGTAGGTGACTGCTCCCTTCTTTCCTACCTTCCTTCCTTCCTTCTTCCCTCCCTCCCTCCCTTCCTCTCTTTCTTTCTCTCCTGATCTACTCATGTCCTCTCTTGTATCCTTTCTTCCGTCAAAACCTTCTTTTCATCTTCAACACAGACATTTCTGCTCCGCCAAGCTATGCAGTGACAAGGTGTGACAGTGCTAGTACCATTCTGGGCACAGAAGAGCAGATAGGACAAACGAAACCCTCTCTTAAAGGGGCCTATTGATATCTACGCATAAAAGGAAATGGGATGTGGTTCATTTAAACTCATCAAGGGTCTTGTTACTCTGGGATGAGGCTGGGTGGGAGGAGGTGAGGTGGGAGCAGTAAGGACATCTGAGAGGCCAGGTGCGTGACTTTCCCACTGGCAAACAGCAGAGAAGAGAGAAAGCTTCTGGAGCACAGAAGCTTTTAAAAAATTACTGGATATGAATGATATTGGGAGATTAAGTGGAATCATTGCAAAAGCAGCGTGAAGGAGGAACACGAGATGGGAAAATAACAGGTTTGGTGAATTACGAGGTTTAGTTTTTCCCTCAGTTAAAACTTCCCCTCCTGCCACCCCCTCAGTCCTATCAAAAGCATCAAGAGCAGGTATGCAGAACGCAAGAAGAGGACAGGGAGAACGACAACCTTGCTTTCTCTATCTCTGGAACCCAAAGCACGTTAGAAATGTTAAACCAGCAGTTTGCTCGCAAGAGACAGAAACCAACTGTGGGGTGAAATTGCCTCAGTGGGAAAATGGAGGCTAGACTTGAGGAAATGGGGTCGTCAGGCTCTCAAATCACAGAGGGAGGGCATTAGCTTTCCCTCCATGGAAATCTGTTAGAAGAGGAGAGAAAACCATCTGTCTGGAACAGTATAAATATAGTCATGTTTATGCCCAGGGGATGGACTTATTTTTTTTTTCCTTTTAAACAATTTTAACTAAAAATTTGATGTGAAGACACGATCAATATTTATTTTCACAGAGTTGCAATCAGAGAGTACTTTGTATTCTGTTTTATCTTACTTCTTTATTTAGTTCGTACTCAACACTATAGCATTCACATTTTTCACAATTCTACCTGGTCTTCACAGTTATTTTAATGGCTGCATAATATCCCAATATATTTCTGAATTGTTAGTTTACTCCTACATCTGGGATTCACTCTTTTATCCATTTTTGGCCGGACATTTTCATGTTTTATGGTCTTCCTTAGTCCCTCTGTTCTATCCAAACTGGTCTGCTTTTCCTTTTTCAAATATCCATACTGTTCCCTCTATAACTGCCCCTTCGATCAACAGCCGAATGCTCTTGAACTTGATTTCTGCTGCCCTGCAATGTTATGGTGGTAAGGATTTGGTGTCAGGCCAGAGATCAGATTTCTAATTTTTATCACTTACTAGCTTGGGGATCTTGTGACATGGACAAGTTACCTAATTTTATGAGCCGTGATTTCTCCATCTGGAAAATGCCCTCGTCTGAAATGTACATATAATTATATTATATGTGTCTTATCTGTCTCTTGAAGGGCTGCCTGTGTATACATTTTATGTCTCTTATATGTATCTCAAAGGGTTGTGTAAGGATTAAACACAATTATTTGTAAAGTGCTTGCTACAGAGTAGAAATCTGAAGATCGTGATTTCTCAAGTCCCCATGGCAAAATCATCCTCTGAGCTCCCCGCCTGCTCTGCTACAGCTCTTACTACAGGCTGACACTTATTCTGTGTTATCTTTTTCTGTGAATCACTTGTGTCTTCTTACATTCAACTGACAGCCCAGAGAAGGCAGGAATCTTATTTTATTTACCCCTGAATCCTCTACTGGTGCAGAAGGCTTTCTAAGATTCATGCTTGTAGGTCGATTCTGGAGCTCTTGGCTGAATATCCAATGTCAAGGCTCATGCAGCAGCCTTACCATGTGATGGATGCAGGGTAGGGGACGTTAGGGGCAGATATGGTGGAGAAGGAGGGGCTGTCTGTGCCTTTTTGAGCTCCTGAACACTCACCCCTCTGGCCAGTGGCTACCAGGTTTCAACATGGTGGCGACCCCCTGCCCCGCCTGGGTCTGCAGCTCCAACGGGAGGAACAGCCTCTTGTGGAGAAGCCACCCGTAGGCAGCTCTCTGACCCAGCTACCTGGTATCAGAAGCAGCGTGGGCAGCCAGCATGAATATTCAGTGTGCATGTCGCACTGTGACAATTTTAGAGACCAGGTGCACCCAAGATGCACAGGCAGCTGAGAAAGGGAGAAGAGAGGGGAGGGGGGCCCCATCCGCGAGCAGACCCGATTTCTCCACTCCTCACCAAAACATTTGCCTTTTACAAGCACACAGATAAATCCCAGCAGAACAGCGAGTGCCAGGAGAGGGAAGCTGGTATTTGAAAGGCTTGCAGGATCAGCTAATTGGTCTCAAACCTAAATCATAAAAAGACCTGTAATTATGCTGTTCTGAACGAACACAGAAGGCTATTGGGTGTGTGGCGGTGGAGGGAAGGAGGGACACTGATGGGGGGAAGAGTCCGTTTTTTAAGTGAATTTATACTATTATAAGACCTGTCGCGGGTGAGTAATAAAAATGGCGATGCTAAGTTAAGCCTTGTGTTATCCTGTTTGCTCAGATGCTGCTTTATGCCAGCTGTAGCCAGCAGAAAGCACTTTTCAATTTATTTTTATGACTCTTCTCTAAAAGCATTCCATTAAAGGAATATTACCCTGTATGAAGTTTTGAGGCACCCATGGCAGTTTATTTGCTTGTTGTGCTGGAAAGGAATAAACAGTTAGCCGTGGTACCCATTATTTCGGCTTTGTCTTTCTCACACTCCACGAAGGGTCAAATGTGGATTCTGCCGTCTGCTCTTACACCGAGCGCCCTCCCCCATCGCGTCCAGAGGAATCTCAGCCACACTTGGGTCCAGCCTGGTTATCAGGACATCGGGGTCTCAGGTTTGCAGCTTGCTCGATTAATTTGCTTGGTCGAAGCAGGGAGAAGAAGCTTCTCCAGCCACGCTTCCTTTCTGGGGCGCGCTGAGCGAGGCAGGGAGATCATCTCCTAAGGTAGAGAGTCCTTCCAAACTTGATTATTCGGTGCCTTTGGCAACATGGGCCACAGACGCTGTGATGTACGAATACGGGGAGGTGCCTTTCTCTCTTACAAGTAAAATGGATCTAGAGGGAAGACGCAGCATCACGGCTGAGAATCGTTCCGGTTTTGGAGTCAGATTGCCACAGCTGGAAATCTAGCCCTGCCATAGAACATCTGTTACCTAACACAAGTCCCTAAACCTCTCTGCCTCTTCATTCCCTAATCTATAAAATGGGGATGTAATAGTTCTCACCCAACAGAGTTTTTGTGATAATAGATACAAATCATAAATGAATAGATGTATATAACAGATACATAATTAGACAGAGAAGTAAAAAATCTAATGAGATAGCTGATGTAAAGTGCTTAAAGCAGGGCATGTCCCATAGTAAGAGCTGTCCGTATACATATTAATAATTTTGTTACACTGTTTCTGAGATCTCTGTGCCATCACAGGGGAGACCGGATTTCTGGCCCTGATTTCACGACTAACTTGCCATATCACCTTAAACTCATCTCTTCTCTGTGATAATAATTCAACAATCCTTTTTCTCGTTCATGGAGGGGTATGAAGCCTAGCAAAAAGCAAAAGTCATGAAATGTGAGTAGCCTTATGACTATTTATGGTGTTTTTATAACCCAGATGAATATGGTGCTAACTCATGGTGTCAGCATGGTCCTTAATGTCGACGCGTATTTGGGAGATCTATCGTCGGGACATGAATTTCCTGAGATTACGGATTTTTATTTAAGTAATAGAATCTTAGGGTTGGAGGTGATCTGAGAAGCCATGGACTTTTTATGTTTTAGGCAGGAATTCCTTCTACGGCAGCTGTGATTTGTGGCTGGTCGCGGTCTGTGCTGTAATTGGCCCTATGGTGGTGGGTTCGCTCTACTGCAAGCCTGTCTTTCCCCGCTTTAAATGATAGAACATACTCCTTAGCAGTAATCTGAACTCTTCCTCACTGTAACTTTCACCCAGTGATGTTGGTTCTGGGCTGTGACACCTCAGAGAACAGCCAGTTTGCAGAAAGTCTGATTCCTTTCCACAGGACAGCTTCTCAGACACGTGCGGGTGGGAGTTCTTCTTATGTCTTCTCTGTTCCTGGCCAAGGCCCTCCCAGCATTCCTTAGATGCCTTGATGCCCAGACCTTGCATCATCATGACTGTCTCTCCTGGGTGGCGGGCACCTTATTGCTGATGTCCTTCAGAAAATGTTGCCCAGGAAACTGACCACAGAACTCTGATTGTTGTCGAGCCTCCTCGATGGTGAGGGCATTCTTCAATCAACAAGGCCAAAGGTGGAGCTCACTTATTTGACTGCTACACCACTGCGGTCAAGTCACTCAGGCTCTGAGATCACATCCTCCCTTCTATTCGCGGGAATGGTAAAACTTGCCCAATGTAGCCCTCTTAGGGTGTGCGTGAGCCTCAAAGGTGACCAGGTACATGAAAGCATTTACAATAACATCAAGAGAGATTTGGGGGTTTACACCTACTGCTATGGAGCTTAGGAAGTCTGCTACAACTCTCATTTCTCTGTAAGTATTGCTGTGAAGCCTGCTGATTACTGCTATAACTATACAGATTCATTTTGTTAGCTTTTTTGGTCCTTCACGTTTCTAGAAATATTTCAGAATTTTGATTTGCTCACCTGTTTACTGGCCATCACACCCTGCTTTGTATTGAATAATACAAATTCAGGAAGCATGGCTTCTACGGCTTTGCCTAAATGATAGATACAGATACTGAAATTTTTCCCCTTGCGGGAACTCCTCAATCAGCCCCTTCCTACCCACAACATGCGTGGCCTCCTGGTAATAAAAATATTTCTTTCACAGAAATGATTTCTCTTTTGTTTTCAAGATATTGGGATTAAGGACCAATATAAGCATTGCCAACCTGGCTTTCTTTTGACAGCCATTTGCATGATGAATGTTTCTCCGTCTCCATTCTCCCTTTCAATCTGCAGGTGTCTTTAGGTCTGAAAGGAGTCTCTTGTAGTCAGCATTTAGATGGGTCTTGTTTTTTGTTTTGCTTTATTTTGTTTTTTTTTCCCCACCCATTCCATCCCCCTTGATGGGAGAGCCTTATCTTCCCCTGTAGATGACAGACTCCTGAGGACTGAGAATGAGTGGCATTTACAGTTGTAGCCCCAAGGCAATGATCCCACTTGCACATAATAGGCAAGCACTTGTAAGGAAAGAGTATAGGGCCAAAGGCAGAGGTTTTGAAATCCTTCCACAAGGCTCCCAACTAATTACACACCATTATGCTCTTGTTTATGTATTTTGTTTGATTAATACCCGGTGATGTTATAATGATTATTCTCTTCTATTAAGTCCCAAACCGGGAGACTTAACCTGAGACATTACCCTGCTTGCAAGCTAACAATTGAACTTGCCATGTAGGTGTGTGTATGAGTATATTTATAATTTGTGTGTGGTGTGAGCGTGTGTGTGTGTATAAACACACATATACCCTAACAGTGTATATACACATACACCCCAGAAGAAACACTAGACATTTTTATTAGAGAATACGTAAGTTGTTGAGTATCTTAACACTGCTTTCCCCTGTCCCAATTATCCCTGGGATGATGTGACAAGAGCCTGATGTCTCTTGTGCATGAAGGAGAGTTTGTACCTGTGATATAGTGATTTATAATAAGAAATGATAATTGATCTTCATCCTATTTTTTGGCGCAGAGCTCCTAAAAACCTTGGAATTTCTTAAGTGATGAAAGCTTTAATGTTGTCTCTTGTTATGTTAATGAGGTACATTTTGGAAAATACCTAAAGCAGGGGACTGGTTGCCAGGAGAAACAACCCTGTGATTTGAAAGTTGGAATTTTCATCCCCCACCCCCATCCCCTGGGGCGGGGAGGGGAGGAGGACTGGAGGTTGAAAATGAATCACCAATGGCTAAAGATTTAATCAATCAAGCCTACGCAATGAAACCATCATAACCACCCCCCACCCCCCCTGGAGTTCAGTGAATTTCTAGTTTGGTGAAAATATAAAAATTTGGGGAAACTTGTGCACCTGGAGAGAGTATGGAAGCTCACCTCATGGTGAAATTGGGTGCAGAACCCTTAGTACTACAGAAGATGAACCCTAAAATTATGAGATTTGGAGCTTATATAGGATATCTGGCACACCTATACTCACCCTAACCTTGAGAAAGAGACAAGAGACAGAGACAGATAGAGACAGAGACAGAGAGAGATGGATCTTGCCTGAGGGAGAGAGGAAAGTCTTCTCAACACTTACCAGTTTAAGAGAATAGCCAAATAGCTCATCTGGGTCTCTAAATCCCTGGAACAATACACTGTCTCTGACCAAATCTTTACCGTTCAATGATCCTTTTAACCCAGGTTGCAGTACTTTTGCTTAGAAAGCCTGGACCATGCAGGAAGGTAAAAATACCCCTGGAGAGTTGTCTTCTAGTATCTTCTTCAAAGAGGCTATGTTCAGCAGCCCTAGACTAAAAATGTCACCTTGCTCGACTCTTTTGTGTCCTTGCTTGGGGACGGCCTTCAGACGTGCAGTTACGTTGTTTTTTCTTTGACAGAGGTTAATTCTTATGCTTGGAGGAAATCACCAGTAGTAATTTTTGAAGCCATCAAACAATATTCTGTGATAGATCAAGTTGTATAACATAAAACTATAGGTAAAAAATAAACTAATGACAATGTGTCAAAAATGATGATTGACTATAAACTAAGACAACTTGTCTCCAGGGGTTTGCAAATTGTCAGTGAAGGTTACAAAAAAAGGAAATGGCAGCACTGGGGGCAAAATTGAGGAACTCTGTGATTTCTCTGCTTTCCCAGTATTACTTCGGTTGTTTGATTTCCAGTGCATTTGCCTGCCTGCCTTCCTTCCTTCCTTCCTTCCTCCCTGCCTACCGACTCCTTCCTTCCTTCCTTCCTCTCTCTCTTTACTTCCTTCCTTCTTCCCTCCCTTTCTCTCTTTCTTTCTTTCTTTTTTCCCAGATTTTAAAAATTTATTTATTGAGAGAGAGAGACCGTGTGTGATCAGGGGGCAGGGCAGGGAGTAGGGGGAGAGGGAGAGAGAATCTCCAGCAGATTCCCCACTGAGCACAGAGCCTCACCTGGGGCTTGATCCCAGGACCCTGAGATCATGACCTGAGCAGAAATCAAAAGTCCAATGCTTAACCCACTGAGCCACCCAGGAGCCCCAGCCAGTGTGCTTTTCTTAAAAAAAATAAAAAATAAACAAAGAACATAAGTAATGTTACCACTTTGCAGTACCATCTTGTAACATTTCCAAAGACTTGCCCAACATTGTGTTTGGTAGGTATTGTGGAAGAAGCAGAAGAAACAGTATTAGAGGGCCCACAGGAATATTGTCGTCTAATTGGGAATATTACAGTATAATAAGGAAGATGAGAAAAAAATCCATGCACAAAATAGAAATGTGTAACAATATAGAATAAAGGTTTGGAGGAGTTCAGTGTGAAGAAATTATCAGGACTGGTTGTCTATATGTGTGTGTGTGTGTGTGTATATATATGTGTGTGTGTGTGTGTGTGTGTGTGTATATGTGTGTGTGTGTGTGTGTGTATATATATACACACATTATATATATATACATATATATACACACACATATATATATACACACACACATATATATGTATATATATACACATAATATTCATTTAAGTATAATTAACATACAGATTACACTTTAATAGGGAAAAAGGCATAACTGAAGGCTGGAAAGTGACAGTGTCAGAAAAAACCCGATTTAGGCACGTTCTCTTCTTCCGGGAGAAAGGAGGAGGCTTTTCCCTTTGGCATGGACATGGATTTTACTGAAGTCTCCAGATACTGGCATTCTAATTTGCTCTGGATCTTCATTTCCACGCTCCAGAGCAAGCTATTGAGGTATTAGGGGACTTGTGAGGGCTTAACTGAAGGTTAAGAGAGGAAAACCTTAAGAGACCCTGAATTCTAGGAAACACACTGAGGGTTGCTGGAGGGGAAGGGGCTGGGGGGATGGAGTAACCGGGGAATGGGCATTGAGGAGGGCACTGGAGGTCATGAGCAACAGGTATTATATCAACTGATGAATCACTAAATTCTACCCCTGAAACTATTAATACACTACACATTAAATAAATTGAATTTAAATTAAAAAAAATTAAAAAAAAACAGAGAAAAGCAGAAGTAAGGTTGTGAGAGCCTCATGGGAATACAGAGTGAGCCCTGAGAAAAGGCAAACAGGAAGGAAAATGTCATCAGAGAATGAAGGGGGTGATTTTATTAGCCAGTAGGTGGTTCTTCTCCATTCAGATCCAAATAGAAGACTGCTTACAGTAATTGGTGTCCAAAAAAAGTTAGGAAAGTGGGGAGCAAATGGTTTCTCCTCAGAACTTTCAATTCCTTCCTGCCCTGGTCAGTTGTTGTTGTTTTTTCCTCCAACCTCTCAGTCACTGTATTTTTAGCTTTTTATTTTTATGTGATTTTCCCCCTAAGCCCTGGCTCCCTTCTTCGATTACCAACTTTAGAAACAAGCTCACACAATTGGAAGAGGAGTCTGGAGATTCATCTTCTCTGGACTGTAAAGATGACAAATCTCTCTCAACTCTTTGGTTAGAAAATACAATTAAGTGGACTGGAGTGGGCTCTCTCCAAAGAAAATTGGCTGGATTGAGATGTGAGTATCCTAGAAGCTGAACCAATAAAAATCAATCATTCCCATTCCTTGGGGAAAAGGCACTAGGGGAAAAGTTTGCTTTGATATCTCTGTGCTGTGCACAAAATGTGTGTGATTCTTACCCAATCAATAGAAATCTCTAAAATGAAAGATTGAGGCCGTCAGGACTTGTAACATCTCTGAGATGAGAAATGTGTGTGAGAATTGTCTCCACTAAATGCCAACCCCTCTACCTCAGTCCGCATTTAAGTGTTTGCATAGCTTGTCCTTCTGCTCAAGCTAAGAAGACTTGAGGAATCTCTAAATCTGCAGGAGACACTTAACAGGAAACACCACATAGCTTAATGGGCTACAGGATCATAAGGCAGGAAGGAAGCTGGGTGGTGATGATGGCCATTCCTTGCTTTTGTCTTCACCTAGAGAATTTTACCCTGTCCTGTGCCAAAATATTTCCAGAAAACAAGATTTCTTACTCCCCAAGACACTCAATGCCAGGATGAAGAATTCTCACCAGGAGAGAATTTGTCCTTATTTTTAGTTTTGCTATTTGATTCCTTAATATCAATTATAGATGCCTTGTCCTCTGTTGTCACGTTGGGACCAGAGATGGCTATGTGCTATACTGAAGGCAGCATTTCTTAGGGGAATAAACTAACGAATTTGGTATCAAATTCTTGAAATCATTTTGTTGGTCTGAGTCTCTTTGTTTTAATAAGGTTATAGCATAAAAAGCAGCAACTCCACACCCATAAGTTGTTTTCCTAATGCTGGCCTCTTTAAGATGCTTAGTTGGACTGTCCTTTAAGTTGGGTGAGTTGGATCTCTCCTACCTCCTCATGATGCACACAGTGCAGAGTAGAAGAACCTACATTCAACGCCCATCTTTAGATTTGGCCAACCACTTTTTAAAAAAAAATTGTGATAAGCTGCGCATAATATAAAATTTATCATATTAGCCATTAATTTTTTTTCCATTATGTTAAAATACAGTAGTTATTTGCCGTTACTATTTTAACCATTTTAAATGTATAGTTCAGTAGCACTAAGTAGATTCACGCTGTTGTGCAACCATTACCGCCATCCATCTCCAGAACTTTTTCATTTTCCCAAACTCAAACTCTGTATGTATTAAATAATAATTTTAAGTCCCTTTCCCCAGTCCCTGGAAGCCACCATTCTGTTTTTCGTCTCTGTGAATTTGACTACTCTAGATATCTCATCTAAACGGACACAAATATGTTCAAAGCCCCAATTTTAATTCTTTTGGGTCCATACCCAGAAGTGGACTTCCTATGTCGTATGGTAACTCTATACTTAATTTTTTGAGGCACTGCTATACTGTTTTGCACAGTGGCTGCCCCGGTTTGCATTCCCACCAGTTGTACACAAGGACTGCAGTTTCTCCATGTATTTCTGACTTTCTGGGTTTTGGATAATGGCCATCCTAATGGCCAACTAGTCTTTGATTTATGGGAATTCATAAAAGCCTATCATACAGTCTCCTCCCTCATCTTTTCTGGGTATTTCATAAAGAAATCATCTCTTCTTGGTCAGGTCATGAGGAATGGTCCCTAGTTTGCATTTCCAGCCTCATACCCTCACGTTGGTGTTATTAAGGAACGGTTCTTGGTGGTACTTTTGGGAACAAAAATTGCTGCAATGATTACTCCAGTTGGTTTTCTTCCAACCCCACTTTCTGAATTGTATTTCAATATTTCTTTTGTGATGTTCTGTCACCATCCCAATGTGTTTAAAACCGAACTCATTATTTACGCACTGTCACTTCCTGCCTATGTGACTTAGGGCCAATGACTTAACCTGAACCTTGGTTTTCTTGATTGTAGAAGAGAATGATAATTGCCTAAAGCACAGGATATTTATGAAGACTAACTTACTTGCAGTCTGAAGAGTGTTTGATACAGTGATTGGCGCAGTGATATTTCATTGAATGGTGGCCATTACTGCTGTTAACTTCCCTCCCAACTGGATATTTGTGTTTTTCTATTATTTTATTGATGGTATCAGTCTTCGCTAAGTAATCTAGCCTCCAAGGAAACATTTTGTGCTACTCTATATCCTCTCCAAATGTTTTTATCAATCATCATTTTCAAGATTTCTTGTGTTATAATAACTCATAATGGATTGTGACCGTAGCAAAAGTTTGCTGAATTCCTGAGACATTGACTTCAACCTCTTCTCTCCTTCGTTTTTCCTGTACTTCACTAATAGATTCATTTTCATAAGATAGCTTTTTCAACTGGTCATTCATATTTAAAAAAAAAACAACATTTATTGACCTCTTCTTACCTGAAATACATTCTAGCTCTCTAATCACAGCAGAGGTTTTTTTGTGAATTCCCAATTTTATAAAAAGGGTTCTGATCCCTCACCTCCCACCCCCATGTAGATGTAGTGAACTCAGAGTTAGTTTTCTTTCATTTGATGTAGCCCATTCTTTGCTTGGTTTCCTTGAGTCATCCTCTTCAGGGACTATCCTTCTTGCCCTTGCATCACCATATCAGTGACTCCCGGGCTCCAACCTTCATGCCCTACTCTTGTAAACTCTAGTAATCTTTTGAAGCTTAATTCACCTGTGGTTGTCGTGTGGTTCACAGGCTTCCAGATCATTGCAGATAGTTTCTTGCCCCCAAAGAAGAAGAGAAAAGTCTTCCATCCCCTCCCTGAGATGTCCTCTGTTTCCAAGTAAGTCTTAAAGCAGCAGAGTCTTATTCTCTTCCTAGAAAATCTCTACTTTAATAACACAGCAATAGAGAGATGTGGTGTAGCTTTCTGTTCAGAGCATGGTTTCTGCAGTCAGATAGATCTGGGTTCTAACCTCGGTTCTGTTACTTACTGACTGTGTGACTCTGGGTTAGTAACTGAAGCTTTGTGTTCCTTAGATTCTCTATCAGTAAAATAAGTACAGGAGATGAACCTCTTGGAGTTGTTGTCAGAATATGGGAAATAGAACTTGTCTCTTTCACGTTAAATTATTTTTGCACATAGGCCTCCAAACAATTATAAGCCCAATGGAAATAGCAGGAGAGTCATATTCCTTGATCTCTGAAGGACCCAGGGCAGTGCTAGATACTTGGGTTTCATTCATTTGAAATATATGAGGGCCTAACTAAGCACCATGCCCTATGCTAAAAGCTGAGGATGTGATGGTGAATGATAGGGAGAAATTTACATTTTAGTAGACACAGACTTAATAATTCTTAAATTTACAATTGACAAGGAGGCAGTCAAAACATGCCCAGTGGGTCTGGGGGAGTCAGGAACTTTCAAGCCTAACCCACAGGGGGTGCATCTTGAAACACGACTTTTGCAAACTCACCCTGAGCCCTCAGCCTGACTTCTTTTTATAAATAGACTTGAAGATTCTCTAGTCTTATCATATTTGAAAAACTTTCCTCTCCAGCTTCATCATATTTCATCACTCATAAAATATATGTGAAAATCAATAACATTAGATCACTGTGTCTTAAGTCTTCAGAGTTTTCCCTGTCTTCCTAATGATGTAGTGAATTAGAAAATAATTAAAAATCATTTAGGTTGCAACCTCCCTTTCTCTCCCTCCACCCCACTCCCCTCACTTCTTGCAAGAAACAGTAGGATTTATGTCTCTTCCTCCACCCTGAATGCTCTAGATAACTCAGGGACACCTTCTCAGATGGGAACGTTGCCAGAATCAGCAGTATGCCCAGCTTTGCCTGGATTCTCCAGGAGACAGTGCCTGGATGCACAATGACAAGCACTACGAATACACTTCCACTTTCGGGATCACTGCTGATTTTTCCTAATGGCAAGCAGCAACCACAAAAAAACCACAGATGACATTTTTATAGCAACTTACCACTTATAAGATGCTTGCACATCCATTATCTCATTTGATGCTCACAAAAGCCTTGTAACACAGATATTATTCCTATTATGCTAAATATCAGCAAACCATGGCTCAAATTAAGCCAGGGACTTTTCCAAGGTCATTCTTCTTATGAGACGGTGGACACAGGATGTAATCCTAAAGCCATTCCCTTCGCCTTCTATCCTACCTTTTCTACAGAGAGAGGAGGATGGCAGAAGAAATGGAGGTGAGGGAAGGTTAAGGAAGGTGGGATAAGTTTTAGTCAAATTTGGCAGACCTGTTTCCATTTAAGGACATATTAGGAGGGTTTTACTGCATTATCCAGTCTTTTGTTCTATGTAAGCCATGTGCCAATATGAGAAGGTATCTTCAGCTAAGTAAAATTGCCTTAAACAATAAGAAATGTATTAGTTCATGTATATATCTACATGTAAGATAAATTTCAGGAACCTCTCTTGGCATCCCAATGACTCATATTAGGCGATATACATCTTCCTCTACAGCCACTGGCAACCGGTGGTGGAAGTCAAATAACCTTTGAACAGCTCACTTATACCTGGAGCTAGACGTTGGGGTCAGCTTCCTTGTAAGCACTTGGCACGTGTTTGGGATGAAGGTGGATTTTTATACTAAAAGTCCACCAAAATAGCCAACATAGAAGACTGAGTAATTATTGAACTCACCTACAGGAGCAGAGCTGTCCATCAGTATAGATCAATAATCCTCAACCTGAGCTGAACAAAGAAATCACCCGGGGAGATTTAAAAAAAAATACTGATGTCTGGGGTGCACCCCTAGAGATACTAATTTGATTGGTCTGGGGTAAGGCTGGCATTGGGATTTTTAAAAGCTGCCCAGGTGATTCTAACGTGAGGTCAAGGTTGAGTACCATTCTTATAGATCTTTGCTATTCAAACTGTGTTTTGTGGGCCAGCAGCACTGGCATTTCTTGGGAGTTTGCAAGAAGTAGAGACCCTTAGGCTCCAGTCTAGACCTAGTGGATCAGAATTCACATATCAACAAGTCTCCCAAGTGATTCACATGTGCAGTAAGGTGTGAAAAATACTGGTATAGAGGATAATGCCCAAGACCTTGTTCCTGATGGATATCTTTACTCTGGTTCTCAAGTCCAGTTTGTGACTCTTTGTATAGTCATCTTATTGGTCAGCAATCTCCAACTACCAGCTCCACTCCCTAGTTTTTCCCAAAGGGAATCCTGAAATCAGTGATTATTAATGATGTGTGTGATTCAGAATCACTTGAGAATTTTATTCTAAATTTACATACCCGATGCCCACTGTAGCACAGTGAAATAAAATCTCTGGGGATGGGTTCGAAGCATGTATATCTTGGGAAAAAGCCATCTTTGGATTCAGAGGGTTGTCGTAGTCTGGAATATGACAAAATGTTGTGTTTTCCCAAAAAGAATATCAGAGAGAAATAGGTGGGTTGGAGATTTAATGATAATGTAACAAAGTATTCTAATTGAACTCATTTTTAGATGCTTGCTCTTCAACGTGCCTGTAGTCTTGACCACCAAAGGGCCCCAACAAGGGGAGAGATCAGAGGCCCCGGCCCCTCAAGGCCGACGAGAATTGGGGTCATGGGGATGATGGATGGGGTGTTCGTGCCATAGATAGTTGCTGCCTCAGCCCGTCTCGCAGCTTCCCAGAGTAATAAATCCTAGAGGGGACACCAATACATTCCTGATAGCAGGGAGAAGTCACTCTTTAATGTGGGCCTGATAATGTCACTGAGCTCAGTCTTCCTAAATTTAAATGATTAGTAATGACCAGGCTTGCTCCTGTTTGATGCATCGCTTAACCTGGTAATCGGGAAATCTATTCCACTTGCCTACTTAGATTGATGATGTCACGTTACAGTGAGGCGTGCTTTCTCCCTGTAATGGAGGAAGAGCATGTTAGGATGTATTGGCCTTAAGCATTCTGGCCTCAGCCTCCCTTCATGAATTTGATTAATATCACAGGCTCTATGGGCACATCTCAGAATTGCTGAATGTGGCATCTCTGGGAGGACTATGTTTAGAGAGCATTGAGATGTTACTAATGGAGTCTGCCATTGGACGATTTTATTCATTTCCTGACTTCCAGACTTAGAGCATCATTTCTAAGAAAGAAAAATGTGTCAGTTTTGGTTGGGCCCTACTGAATAGGGGAAACAAAACAAAACAAAACAAAACAAAACAAAACAGGACTGATTCCCTAAAACAGAGCTGGCCACCTGTATCTACCTGTTGTACTAAATAAGGGGATCCCTAACTAGTGGGTGTGGATGTCTTATAAATTCTGGGCTATCTTCCAGTGAGGCTCAAAAGTGGTTATTACCATAGGATCCCCCATTACCTATCCAGTTCCCTATCCCTATAAATGGCATTGTTCCGTTTTCCTCCCTTCTACCCCATTGAAAGATTCCACTGTTTCATACCGTCTCATCTCTCTGGTAATTCTAAGGAATGTCAAAGGACCGTAAAATAGCCTTTCTTCAAGAAAATTATGGAGATGCATTGTTAAGAAACACCCATGGGAATCATTGTTTGACCCAAAGCCAAGTCTAGAGCAGGAAGATGGGGGTTGGGTGGAAGGTAGAATGACAAATAAGAATGAAAGGAGAGATAGAGAAAAGTGCCCAAAAAAGGGGAATGACAGAGGACCAGAAAAAATACTCTCAAAGGTTAAAAAAAAAATGCCCATACTACCATAGTGGGCAGGGAGAGAAAAGTGGAAATCAAAATAAAGTTCCACTTAACAAACATAATTAACAATTATTTATTGAGTCCATGCTATGTGTCCTCAGACACTGTACTAGATGCAGATCTGAATAAGCCTTGGTCTTGCCCTCAAGAACTCTCACTCTACAAGGATAAATATCCATCCAGTCAAAAGTGGCAGCTCAGTGACAAGTGTGACCGCATGAGTAGGTACAGGATACATAGAAGAAGGAGAGGCTTCTTCAGGAAGGTGATATCTGAATTGCATTCTGGTCTATGGCCAGTTTTCTAAGTAGATCTATGAGCAGGGAATAAGGAGCCATTACACACCTACCTAAAGGAACGATTCTGTAAATAAATACTATTCCCTGAAGTGCGTTTCTCTGAGTTACCAGAGAAGCAAGCGGATGGCTACATTTCTCAACCCAACTGATGTTTCCCTTCGCACCTTGGACTTTGGGCTAGGATGTATCTTGTTATGCTGTTATGTTTATGTAGCCCTGGGAGCTCGTGCACACCTCACTGCCTGCTTTTCTATGAAGGCGTCGGTATCGGTTCACACAGAGCTCTCTGACATGCAGGCTAACCCATACCCAGGGATTATTGTTTGGAGTCTCTTACATATCCCCGTTTCTCAAATCTGCAAGCACCTGTGGATAATCAGTCTAAAGTCCAAGGCAACCGGGGCCCCTCCAGGGATATGGGCTAAGATTATTTTCTCTGCCCAGAAACAGGCTATCTCTTGGGTCACTTGATCATTCAACCCTTCTCTCTGCTTGACTCTCAAAGCTATTTGTGTACAAATTGTGGATGTTACCAACTACAGATGCCATGGCTTCCCATCACTCTGCTTACAGCCTCTTCCTGGGGTGGGGAGGTCCTTCGCCTAGAAGGGAAGTGACTTGGGTCTTCTAGCGAGACAGCATTGATTCTGAGGTTTGGAATGGCAAAATTCTCTGAGCCAGGGCAACCCCGCTGAGATCTTGGCAATGTAGATTGAGGTGAACTCTGTGTCATGTAATAATGAAAACCACTGAAAAATACATGGATGGGAGAAACATATATTCTCAGGCTGGAAGAAGATTGAAGGGTTAGAACCCAGGAAAAATATCATTTTGGAGGAGAAGAGTTTTCTTGGCTCCATAAATAAATCATTGACCAGACAGGGCCCCTCTCTTTCCCTTTCTTTATTCTGAAGCTAGCAAATTGTCCTTGATTTGGAAAGGAAGTAGAAGAACCCTCACAGTGATGTCTGACTCGTGCTGCAGACAAATGAGGCAGCCGTTTTAACTTTTCATGAAGATGTTTATTAGGCTCCTTCACTGTTCTGATCTGATATTTCTTTGTGGCAGTTCATTTGTCCCCCTGTGTAAAGCATGGGACATGTCAAATCTAGCCATTCTTATTTTGAACACTCGATTTGTATTTGCAGACTGACCCAGTGTTAACCAAAGACATGAGTGTCTCGTACGTATTTGCCCCTATGTTCCGGAGACTATGTGGTAGGAGAGCCCCTATGCAGATGGGTGGGGATTATGGTCTTCATTAGTGAAGTGAAGACCTTCATTTGTCTGAGATCTGCCATGCCCCACCACTGCCACCAAGACAAGCAGTGGCAGGGTCAGCTGAGACATCCTACTTCCTTTTTCATCCCCTCCCTTAGGGATCGCCACTGTTTGTCATCAGGAATGAAACTCTGTCTTTGGGGGATTGTGTAAATTGAAATATCGTTTGAGTCAACAAATGTTTATGATGCATTTTTAATACTGGATACAAATGTGTTTGTATCCCCCTTTGTCTTTATATATCTGGCTTATTATTAAATATTTATGGGAATTACTGGTTACATATTTTCGGAGCCACTGAAATACAGCTCAGCACATTCACTAACACATTCGTATATTTCTCTTCCTTGAAGATCCTTATTGCAGCGACATATTTCTGTCCCTATTGAACGTCCAAGGAAAATAACTATTTCTTTATTTAAGATGCTAGGAAAGTTTCCTTCTGCCAGTTTCTGGCACTCCCTTTCTACCCTTTACCATGAGGTCAGTTGCACAGGTGACTTACTGCTCCAGAGGCCAGCCAGTGTGGTCATGCCTTTGAAACTTCTGGGTCATTTGAGATATAACTTTAAACAGTCTGTGTATGTGAGGGCATAAATTGTGTTTCATTATTATATTAGTCTAGTAAAAATATAGAGCCCAATAATCAGTCTTACATGGCAATTTTATAAATCTACCACAAATTAAGCCCCTGGAATTTATGTAACTTATATTCTTCCATTAAAAAAAAACTCCACACTTGCACTTGTGCATACTCAGGCTGTTACTACCAAAGTACAATCTGCCGGGTCTATGCTAATGACATTCGGCATCATCCTACTTTGCAGCCAGCAAGATGAAAGAAAATTCAACTCTTTCTGGGTATTGGTTACAATGCCAACGAGCTGTTTCTAATCAATTTTGATGAAAGTCCATCTGAGGGTCAAGAATGGGTGTTCTGGCCCATGTGATTCAAAGATTAGGACTTGAATGCGTTTGCCGTCTACCCCGCAGGAACCCAGGAGAATGAAGGACTGAGTGTGTGTCACAACTAGGGCTGCTGGAGTATGGTTGTGTAGATGGTGTACTCTGCAACTTCAAGAGGTGCCATTTATATGATCTCTATTGTAAATGGAGCCTCCTGGAGTTGTGTAATATATAACATGCATGGCCATTCGCGAGAGTTGTAATTGGATGGCATTTTCTCCCACAGATAAATGTAAATGCCATAGCTCATTCAGCCTTGGGACAGGTACTTCTGTCTCTGACTTTTGGTATCAGTGTAAGCTATCCAGTGTCACCTCCTGGTCTAGTAACATGCCCTGAATTGACAGGCTTTTGGCTATATCCATCCATACAAGTGTTTTTCTTGGCTCACAAAAAGTTTAAAAAATGATAAGCTAGGGACGCCTGGCTGGCACAGTGGGTTGAGCATCCCCTCCTGGTTTCAGCTCAGGTCATGATCTTGTGGTTGTGGGATCAGGCCCCACATCAGGCTCTTTGTTCACTGTGGAGTCTGCTTCAGGTTCTTTCTCCCTCTCCTGTACCCCTCCCCACTTTTCCTCTCAAATGAATAAAATAAAATCTTAAAAAATTAAAAAAAAAACAAACAAACAGTAAGCTAGTCACCAATACTTTAAAATTAGGAGACTTTATAGAAACATTCCAGCTTCCAGATTCCCTCGAACAATCCAACTGGGCAACATGTCACCTTCTAGTAGGGCAGCCAGCTCCAGAGCTGCAGATCAGCCATCGCACTGAGAGCAGCAATCTCAACCCCAACATGCCCTCTATCTCACTGCTGGCCTGCTTCACTGACTTCCACTAGGTTCTGTGTCCTATAGGCATGTCAGTCTCTGACCCTTGCGTGAAAGGTGTCCTCGGGGCTCCTGGGTGACTCAAACAGTTGAGCCGCCAACTCTTGACTCCAGCTCAGGTCATGATCTCAGTGCCATGAGATCGAGCTCTGCACTGGAGCTCGGTGCTCAGCATGGAGTGTGCTTGAGATTCTCTCTCACTCATTCTCTCTCTGTCCTTCCCTCCACTTGCATATGTTCTCTCACTCTCAATAAATAAATAAATAAATAAATAAAATCTGAATGAAGAAAGGAAGGAAAGAAGAAAAGAAAAGAAGGAAGGAAGGAAGGTGACCTCAGCGTTCTAGCGGGGGAACAATTCGTCCTCATGGTGGGGGAGTGTTTGTGACATTGCTTTGAGCAACTCCCTCTGTCCTCTGGATTCCCATAATCCGTACTTGCAGCTGTACAAGCATGATGGTTACTGCTAACCAAATTGCAGAGAGCACAACCTCGGCCCTGGAAGAGCGTGCCGGATGCCAGTGCGCGTTAGCAGTCTCATCTCAGCACAACGGCTGGTCCGCAGGACAGCCTTCCCTGTGGGTCTTCTCTTCCCCCAAGCTTCTATTATCATCAGCTTCCATTCTGGGCAGGGAGGGGTTTTCACCTCCAAATTGAGAGTGAGTGGCACCCCCATACTGAGAGAGTGGTACTCTGAGGATAAAAACCAACAACATAGTCCCTTCTGCTTTAATGAGTTTATCTTTGTTTCTCCTCTTCAGAAAATGGAATGCCCTTGCCCCAAATTCCTCTCGGTGTTGGCTTTACAGGGCTCCTCTCCCTGTGTTCTGGGCTCATTAAATCAAGTTTCCGTTGATAACCTTTGGCCAGACCCATCTTCAGGAAGACTCTAATGCATGTTAATGAGCCAGACTTTAAAGGCAGCAAAGATCTCCAGGCCCGTGGTCCCTTTCATGCCTCAGCAGCTTCTATGGCAAAAGGATGACACGACTTTTATCAAGGCTCTGGCTACATTCATATCTCATGACATAGATTTTTTTTTTTTAAAGCAGAATTTCAAAGAGTCTTCTTTATCACAATATCTTTAGTCTTCCTTAACAGTTCATATGGATAGTTTCTCAGAAGCTGCATAATCAAAGTCATAAAGTCATTTGTACATTTATATAATTTTTTTTTATCTTAGGGGCTCACAGAGTTGGAGAATTGCGTCCTTAAAAGCAATTGCTGATATAAAGACCGACTTCAAATCGGCCCTGACCTTTTGTTCAATAGCTCCTCCTGTTACAGAACACATTCAAATAGCTATTTAGATATCGGTGGGGAGAAAAATCCATTGATTTTCCTGGTTGGGGGGTGGTTGTTTCTGCAGAGAGGATCGGTGCTGAGTGGGCCTTTGGGCCTGGCTTTTCTCAGACCGAGTCTGATTGAGGTCCAGGCCCTTGTGTCTGCGGGGGGCCCAGCCGGCTGCCCAGCCCTTTTGGGGACTCAGCTCCCGCTGAGGGGCTTGCTTGGAACAAAGTGCCCGCGGGTGTAGGACTATGTCTGGGAGCGAGACGAGGACAATTGCAAGAGCTCATTAGACCCGGTGTTTGCTGGGAAATGGGGTCGGACAGTGCATGGCATGCAAGTTCCTGTTCCTCTTAGAATCAGAGAGTCCCGCTCCCAGGCTCCCACCTATAAACATTCCACCCCATGTTTCCTCCCTCTGCCATTTACAGTGTGTAACTCTACGAACTGCTTGTTGGATTCTTTTTTTGTTTTAAGGATTTTTTTAAATTTATTTGAGAGAGAGAGAGAGAGACAGAGTGAGAGAGCGTGAGAGGGGTGGTCAGAGGGAGAAGCAGACTTCCCATGGAGCTAGGAGCCCTATGCAGGGCTTGATCCCAGGACTCCGGAATCATGACCTGAGCTGAAGGCAGTTACTTAACCAACTGAGCCACGCAGGTGCCCCTGCTTGTTGGATTCTTGCTTGAATCTGGCACCATGACCTGAACTTTTACATACATTATTTCATGCCTTATACTCTGTGAGGCCACGTTATAGCTCATAGAGCAAACCGAGGTTCTGAGTGGTGAGCAAGAAGCTTGGTTGGTCATCTTGGGATTGGCAGACCTGAAGATTGTAACTGGGTCTTTCCTGAGTCCAGTCTTCTTTCCACCAGATCACATCTTATCCGCTGGGAGAAGAACAGCTGTTCTCTTAACACCTGTGGCTTAGAGCCATGGGCAGCACATGCTTTGGATTATGGGAATTTCTTTTTTTTTTCTTTTCTTTTCTTTCTTTCTTTTTTTTTTTTTTAAAGAAGTTTCCATGCCCAGTGTGGAGCCCAGTGTGGGGCTTGAACTCACAACCCTGAGATCAAGACCTGAGCTGAGATCAAGAGTCAAGACACTTAACAGACTGAGCCACCCCCTTGCCCAACAGACAACTGCTCTCTGGTCCACTTTTGCCAGAAAATCTTTGCTGAATATCTAGCAGTTAACAACCTAAGAGTGTTTTCACAGTGCCTAGAACAGTGCCTGCTTTCTAGCTGACAGTACTGTGCAGTCACTCCCACAGCAGCTTGGGTTTAGTTCAGATGCTCGCACAAAAGCTCACAGTTCTTTGGCAACTTCAAACGAGCCCTAGATACTGATTGGCCCATGATTCTCTTTTTCTTTTTTGTTAGTTAATTCTCATTGGTTAGATAAGCCATTCTCTCATTTATTATATTGCAGGCTATGCTTTCTACATCTATTATTTCCTTACTGCTCATAAATCTAAGGAAAGCATTGCTACCTTGATTTTGCGAGCAGAAAACTCAGAGTAAGCAGTGGTGCTGGGATCAGACCCAGGTCTGTCAATTCTAAAGACTCTTATTCCTTCTGAAGACCCCACCTTTTAATGACCGCAGTTTTGACAGGAATATGGCCTTTCCAGATTCTAGGATTTGCTACTGGGCTCAGAACCTTTCATGCACCTTAGACCCTGGGCTTAGATCACAGACTAGTGATCCCCCAGACTTTGCTGCATTTTAGAATCACCCGGGCAGTGGGAGTGTTAAAAAATCTTGATGCTAAGGTCATACCCTACCTTGGGTCGTTTGGGCTGCTATGACGAAAGGACCACAGACTGGGTGGTTTTAACAACACACATTTATTTCTCGTAGTTCTTGGGGCTGGAAAGTCCCAGACTGAGGTGCTAGCAGATTCAGTATTTGGTGATGACCCTCCTTTGCTTTGCAGGTGTCTTCCCCGGATATCCTCGCATGGCAGGAAGCAGAGAGAGCAAGCAGCTTCTCTCCTGTCTCTTTTTATAAGGACCCATCCCATCCCATCATGAGGGCTCCACCTCATGACCTAGTCATCTCCCAAAGGTCGCACGTCCAATACCATCACACTAAGGATAAGGGTTTCAACATAGGAGGACACAAATGTTCTGGGCACAGCATCCCCTATATGGAGTCAATGTCTGGGGGTGCGAACCAGAAATTAGTGTTTTTTAAAAGATCCCCAGTTGTAGCAATTGTTAGGGACTATTGGCCAGCCCATCAGGTTCCCAAGTCAGCCTGGACAGTTGTGGACCAGCGCACACATCTGCAAAGGCGCCGGCCAGCAGGGACAGAAGGACCCGGGCTGAATCTAAGTGTCGTCTCTCCTGTTGCAGTAGGCGGCTGAGTTCATCCTGAGTTCCCACGCACTGCCTGTGTGTCAGAGCTTTAGCACTCTGCTGGAGGGGCCTCGAACTGCCAGGCAGAGCCCAGAGGTGTAAGCAACAGCTGTCTGCAGCTGTGTGGTGAGCGGGTCTTTGCTGCCACGGGGCCTCTGATAGGAAGAGGCGTGTGCTTTCCACATCCTTCACAGCCATCCATCCGCCCTGGTCCTATCCATCCACTCCAAGTGCTCCTCTCCTGTCCTGACTGTCACCATATGGCCCCTGCTAATGATTTATACATCATAGCCTTCATTAGCTGATGGGAAAGATCTTCATGGTAATTTCCTCCCATCAACTCTCATTCCTCATAGGCTCCCAAATAATTTCACAAACTGTGGCCTTTTGGTTAAGTTGTTAATGAAGCAAGCTGTAATTAACATTAGGGGTGTCCTTCATACACACTCTTAGAGAATGGCAAGATCTTAAAAAGCTCCATCATTAAATTAGTAAGTTATTATTGCAGCAGCCTATGTGTGCTCTAACTTTTGATTTAAAAATTATCTTAGCAGGTTGATATGTTGTGTTTATCTTCTGCTAATTGAACGCTACCTTGCATTTAATCACAGTAAATTGGCCTTCCCTCTAAATAGATCTAAGGCTGTTAACACTTGTTAACTCTCAGCAGCTCTGAGAGTGATGGGGAAGGGTGGAGAGGCGAGAGTAAGGCTCTGGAGGGGGGCTGGGACCCAGCCGGGGGTCATTGGCCCTCACTGCTCTGGGCTCACTTCTTCAGCCTTTTGAGCTGCAGCTCCTTTTGGGTTTCAGAGATGGGGCCAAATCGTCCAGTCTTTGGTGCTCGGTTGGATGCACCCAGAAAATCCAGAGGAAGGTGATAGTGGCCGCATACACACAGAAATGAATCCTTACTTGGAATAGAGAAATAAACACGAGGGTCCAGGGAGCAAGCCAGGCATCTGAGTTGTCCTTGTAGGGTCTTGTCTGGGGCTGCCAGCTTTGGAGGGCCTGTTGTCACTTAGACAGTGAACAGAGAACTGATGGGTAAGCACCAGGCCAGTGGCTGCTAGAGTATGGCCAGGAGGAGATGGCTGATTATCTCTAAAATGGGAAATGGGACCAGAAGAGAGTTTTCCAATGGGAGAGAAGTTAACATGAAAATGTTAGTCTCTACCACATCAACACAGGTTTGCGCTTTTTTTTTTTTTTTTTTTTTTTAATCTTTAATGCAATCCATGGTTGCCTTGGCTGGCTTCGGTCTTTCCCTATGACCATGTGGCCATTTCTAGTAGAATCTGTCCATTCCCTAGCCACAGCTGCTGGATAGCTCCACTGCTGCAAGTTTAGCTTGAATCAGCTGCTACTGGGTCTGATCCTGGTCAACTCTCAACCACTTGCAACTTTTTGAAGAAACGGTCCCCTTTCCTTTGGCCTTCAGACATCAGCTAATCATCATCATCATAATAGCCATATTTATTCAGCGCTTATGGGTGCCAGGCATGTGCTCTAAGCTTTACCCATGTTTTCTCATTTAGGTCTGGCCACTAACCTAGCAGTTAAGTACTATTATCACTATAATTTGGCCAAAGTCACACAGAGAGTGAGTGGAACAACTGAACTCAGGCAGGCCGACTTAAAATAACCTATATTTAAGGACTATTTTACACTGACACTTTCTCCTGAAAGACACAATTCCTCCCTGGTCCGAACCTACCCTCTCTCCTGATGATTCTCCTTCCTTATTGTCGTCATCACTCTCCTCAAACACTTCCTGAGGATTTTTTTTCCAAATAAAGGACACCAGGCTATATAACAGGGAGATGCGAAAAGAAAAAAAAAAAATCACATAGCGTAATCAAGGAGCTCAGGAGGCTCATTGTCAAGAGAGACAAACACACACAGACTGGGGTCGGGGGAGGCAGAAAGCCAGAGACAGAGAGATACTCATGCAGAGAAGAATACGAGTACTACATTAAAAAAATTTAAAAGCCACACACATTGACCCCACAATTCCACTTCCAGGAATCTATCCTAAAGAAATACTGAGAACCGTGGCCTGGATTTTCTGTACAAAGATCATTATCTAAGCATTATTTATAATAGTGAAAAACCGGGAACAATCTAAGTGTTCTACAGTGGGAGAAAGGTTAAACCAGTATTTCCCAGACGTTGGTAGAAAACGAGCCCCATGAGATGCTTGTTTTAAAACAAGAGTCTGTTGCTAATAAATTAGGAAACTACTGCTTGCTGCATTCCCTTCTTGAAGAGTCAAAATCCACAATGTGACTTCTCAAAGACTTATAGAATCTTGGAAGAAAAGAAATTACTTTAATATGGTTTAACCTATCAATAAATTCCTTATTAACATCCCACAGAATTACCCTTGGGAAATACTAGGTAAAATAAAGTTGGAATGCTTGTGTGTTGGAATATTACGCAGCTATTAACAATGATGTTTTCAAGGAATATCCACTGATGTGGGTTTATTCCCATCATACACTAAGTGACAAAAATAGAATGCACAATTCTATGTCCTCTTATTTCAGTTTTTTTTTAAGATTTTATTTATTTATTTGACAGAGAAAGATCACAAGTAGGCAGAGAAGCCGGCAGAGAGAGAGGGGGAAGCAGGCTCCCTGCTGAGCAGAGAGCCTGATGCAGGGCTCGATCCCAGGACACTGGGATCATGACCTGAACTGAAGGCAGAGGCTTTAACCCACTGAGCCACCCAGGCGCCCCATCTTATTTCAGTTTTACAGGGAAACATATACAAAATGTAGATGGGGAAGAAAGAATATAAGGATCAACCAAAATGCTAACTGTGCTTATTTCCACTTGGTAGATTTAGGGATAAGTTTGAAATTTTACTGCCTTTTTGTATTTTCCAAATATTCTTTAATGAAAATACTTTATAATGAGAAAAATCTTTGCTTTTAGAAAATTTTTTAAAGATTTTATTTATTTGTCTGTGAGAGAGCAAGAGCAAGAGGGGGGGAGGGGGAGAGGGAGAAGCAGGCTCCCCGCTGATCAGGGAGCCTGAGGTGGGTCTCAGTCCCAGGACCCCAGGATCAAGACCTGAGATGAAGGCAGATACTTAACTGAGTGGGCCACCCAGGCACCCTGCTTTCAGAAATCTATTGATGACAATTGGAAGAACTGCACCAGCATCTGTGCTCAGTGATCTCGCTGAGCTGATACAGATGGTTAAAGTTAAAGGAGTTCAAAGGAGGGTAAGAGCCAAGGACATGTTTATCTATATTTTAGCCCAATCTTGCACATTTCTTCATGACTCTAGTATAAGCCAAGCCAAGGCGCCATACTTCCATTCTCTGTACATTCTCTTCCCTCACTGACCGTGCCCTTGTGCGACTACCAACTCCTCCCTCTGCCCGGCCTCCACTTCCCCAAGTTTCTTGTCCTATCCATGCTGCAAATCTACCAGAAAACTCCAGTTCCTCTAACACCTTCAAAGACAGCCTCGTGCTTCTCTCCACCTGCTCCCCCTCCCCCAACCAGCTCTTTAGTTTCTTACCTATTTTACCTCTCTGTCGTGTCCATGTACACAGCTTTCTCTCCTCATTCAATCAGAAATCTCCAGGAGGGTAGGACCCACATGCAGAGCTTTGTAGTAAACCCAAAAGCACAGAGACTTGCATGCTGACCTTTTTGTAATAAAATGGTTCTCCCACTTTGAATCACCTGCAGTGCTTTCTAGAAATGGGGAGCTCCAGGCTCTTCCCCCAGAAATTATGATTCAGTGGGCAGGGAGAGGGGCAGAGCTGCAGCGTTGTTGGTGATGATCATAGGAGGAAATTCTGTAGTGTCTGAGTGCTACGCCAGAGGAGCATGGCTGTGTTTATTGGCAATGGAGGGAACAAGGTGATGCCATAGTGAGATGCCATCCTCGGAAAAATGGCAGAGTGGGTTCCAATGGGGAGAGACAGGGCGGTGGGCAACATGACCCACAGGCATGTGGCTTACGGTGTCGAGACACCCCAGGACTCCTTCAGCTCTGATCTTGCCTTGAGTGCTGAGGGACTCAGAGTCTAAATCCTGTGTAGGCAGGAGATGGGGGCACTCCTGGATGTTCCCACCCCCTTCTCTGAGTAGGCAGGGACAGGCAAGGAGAGACACAGCTGGTCATGTTGAGTTTGGTTTTCTCTCTCTGTATCTTCTTTGGGAGATCTGGCTTACTTGATAATTCCTGGGAAGAATTTGTCTGTTTCAAAAGAAAAAAAAAAATCAAGTGATCATCTGGGAGTAAATACCCTATTTCACTCTGTCCCTACCTTTTGTTTCCCCAAGACAATTGTGTACAATGTCCTGGACTCATTTGTGCATTTAGGACATGCAGACAGGATGGACGTCTGGAAGGGTAAGGCTTCTCTGTGTCTCTCCCAGGACGTGAATCAAGTTCAAAGAGGAAGGGGAGAAACAGGGAGAGAAAGAGGTCAGACAACAGATGCATTTGTTCTAGCTGAAGGCACTTAGGAAAGTGACCAGAAGACCGTGGTTGCTCCAGAGGATGGCGATTTGGGGGAATCCAGTTGCATAAGCTGGGAAGAGAAATTCAAATGATGACAATTTGAAAAGTGTCCACAGCATCCCTGTACCATGGAAGGAGTCTCTGGTCACTATTGATAGGTAATATTTATCTGCATTAAGGCCTTGATTAACTTTTACAATCCTCACAGTATGTCTCTGAGTTGGGGAATATATGTACCATTCCCCCTGACAGTGAGGCTCAGTGATGGTCAGGCCAGTCCTCGGTGCACACCGCTAGGCCTCCCTGAGTGGAAATCAGAGGTGGGTGGCGGGTAGAAAAGAACCCTTTAACCAGGATTCGATGATCTGCCTAGATACTAATTTATCTTTGGCGGGGACAGGAATCACGTGTCCCCGTCAAGCCGGAATGGGGGTCGGTGCAGGCAGCCAGTGATGTATGCCAGGAGGTGAGTGAAAGAGCCTGATGAATGAGTCCACGTTCCTCAGGCTTTTAGCAACTAGAGGTTGTTTGCATCAGCTTACCTGCTCGGGTCACGGAAGTGCGGGGTTTCCGTCACCCTGCAATAAAATAGTGTTTGCATCCAGTCTGACTAAACCAGCTCTGTCGTTCACCATCAACCAGGAATGAGGGAAGACAAGCTCCAAACTGCAAAGGCTTAAAATGGCAAACTCCCCAGTCCTGTAGGAGGAGGGCTTTCTGCTCCCCACTCAGCCCCACCCTATGATGAGGAGAAAGGGAAGGAGAATGAAAGCTCTGGGGTAACCTGAGATCCCAGTGGGGTGCCCTAACCTGACTCTGCAGGCTGATGTTTTGTACTTGGATTCCTGCCTTCCAACCGCGTAGTCCTCCTCTCTTCCCCGTTCCTTGAAAGCTGAGTTCAATAAGGTCCAAATCCCGTGGAAGACACAACATGGGGCTCCGCCTCCCACAGAGCCCCAACCCAGGGAGGGGACAGGCGCGCTCACCGTCGCCACAAGCATTGGATGCTCCAGGACTGCTGGAGACTCAGAGGAAGGAGCAGTTAGTCATGTGCAGGGGAGCTTGGACTCCAGGGAGCCCGCTGGGCTGGATTCTGAAGGGCAGAGAATACAATCGAGGAGAAGAGCACTTCCTGCAGAAGGAACGGCATGTACGGAAGTGATGAGGTTTAAGGGAGCCGGACATGTTTGAGAATAGCAACCAATTAGTTGCATCTGATTTTCTAAAATACGCTGCCTATGTGAAATGCCCAGTTTGTCATCTGGGACCTGCTGGTCGCTTCGCCCCCAGCAGCTGCTCCCACGGCTGTTGTTATGGGACGAACTTAGAGCCCGGCTGCCCAAGGCCCTGTAGGCCATGGGGAGATTGACCTTCGTGTGTGTGTTGGGGGGGACGGACAAGTGATGTTTTCTCATGGGCTTCATGATTGCATTTGGGAAGTCTTGGGATTGCATTCGGTAATTCTCATGCTTGTGCAATGAGGCCCAGAACGGACTTTCAAGAGCAAGGCTGGCACGGGGAAGCCAATGGAGAGGCCAAGAATTCAGAAAGGGGTGATAAGAATAGAGGGGGTGGGCATGGAGCGAAGTACGCAGATTTGAGGGAACTTTAGGAAACTGAATAAACAGCACTCAGTGGCTGATTGGATAGTGGGTGAAGGAGAGGAGAAATCGAGGGCAGTTCTCAAATGCTTCAGGAGTTGCGGCTCTCATAACCTGAGACCTGGAAGGAAACCCATCCAGTTCATGGAGAGAGACTTGCCTGAGCAAGTGGGGGAAAGGAACGGGAGCCAGGAACTCCTGGCGGGGCTGGCCTGTGAGCACTGCTGGCGGGACGCTGTGTTTACATACACCAGCTCTTTGACACTCTCCAAACCACAGGTTCCAGCAGGACCACCCACCGGAGAGCTGAGCAAGCAATGGGAGGCAGGCTGAGTTAACAGGATGCAAAATCCCCAGGCAGCAGCTTGTTTATAGTGGAGCTTGGCTCTGGGCTGGATCCCAGGTGCCCCCCCATTTGACCTGTGCCCTTGCTCTGCTCCGACATCAGACCCGAGTCACCCCTGACTTTCCCCTCCCACCAGGGTGGGAGGAGGGGGTGTGGGGAAAGTTGGTGTTTCTCATCTGCTGTCCTCATCTGCTGCCCACCCCCCCACAACAGCAGAGAGTAAGAATGATTTTGCATATCAGACGACAACCTGGTCAGGGCCACCTAAATTACACTCCCAAGTGGACCCTGAGAGTCTGCTCAAGGATGCAGCTTCATTAGGTGTGGTGTTCAAATTGGTCTCCATCTGAGTGAGTGTGACTGAGGGCCAGAACAGCATTGTTCCACGGGCCCTGGTAAAGGAACAGAGGTTCCATCATTCATGAGGGAGCATAGGGACAGGGGCTCAGCCCGGCACGCAGGAGCACTTGCATGGATACACGCCCACACGAGCCAGGGAGAAGCTGGTTCACAGCAAGAGGGGGCAGCTACTTGATTTTTAGAACCTATCTGGAAGAGGGGATCAGAGGTGGAGGAGGGAGTGGGAAGCCCTTGGAAGTTTTTGTGCCTGTGTATGAATTATAACAGAGCTCGGAGTTTGAAGGAACTTAGAGAAAATCTGGTCTGATTTCTTCATTGCACAGAGGTCGCCAGTTATGAATTGGGAGAGCTAGAACACAAACCCAGTCGTTCTGACTCCAGTACCCTTAGACCTACAAGTCTGCTGCTTTTTACCCAGGCCCAGGACATGGAGTTGAGCCACAGTCTGGTTGATTTCATCAGAATCATTGTCCAACACAGATAACGGCCTTCTCATCCTTCAAAGAAAATCATTTTCCTTTAATAGCTGACTCTCACTTTCCCGCCCTAGGAACCCAGCTTCTCTGCTACAAATCCTTTGCATTATATTATAAGAGGACTAAGCCAAAGTACAAACAAGGAGAGTCTTTTTCTCTTAATAATTCATTCTTTCTCCCAATCAGGCAGTTTTCCCTGTTAAATGTCAGTCCCCAAACAAGACAGAACTGTCCACTTCCCCACTCTTTGAGAGGCAACACCCCAGAGGGGAGCCCTTTCCTCCTCAGGGGCTCCTTTTCTCTGAGATAATGGTCCCTGTGGAAAGAAAGCAGGAAGTAATAGCTGCCAAGATGTTAACGATGACCAATGATACCTTGATCCCATCACTTTCAGAAATTTTAGAACTAGTTTTTATTCAAAGATCAAAATAGGCTTATGACTTTTAACATTCTGAACATAAAAGTATTTTTTCCGTAAATTCTCTTGCATGGAAATTCCTACATTTCTCAGGGGAGAAAAAAAATCTTCTGAGCAAAGCTGGTGAGACCCAGAGATTAGAGAGCTTGGTGCGTCTTTGCCCCTCTGGTGATCCTGGGAAAGCAGTCAGGGGACCCTCCAAGGGGTCTTGGGAACTCAGTTTGAAAAACCTTTGCTGTCATTAGTTCCTCTGGCAATGGCATTTATTGACATTGAAAAGCAAGGTTTCTAAAGAATGAATTGCTGATGGTAGAATTTCAGGTCTTGCCTCAAGCTGTTGTTGTGGATGACAACGATGGAGACTTTCCTTCCATGGGACACTCAGCTCATCAGTGTGGGGCCAAATGGAAAGAACCCCAGCCCCAATCTGGGAATTGGGGTGGCAGGGTTCATACCTCTACCTCTCCACACACCCTCTCTGAGCTCTGTTTCAAGGTGTGTGAAACGGCCGGAAGTCGCTTGTCCCCCTGTCACTTGTCACAGCGAAGATAGGTGAACTTCTTGGTATTCTAGTCCATGGCACAGAGCTATAACAAGGGACTCTCATTTTCTCTCTTGATCCTTTGAAGAATAAGAATTTAGGAGAGAAAGTTAATTTGGAGATGAAAAGAAATATGATGAATTAGACTTTGTATATATCAAGTTCTTAAGAGGATTTTTGGGTATAATTCTTAGATTTAGGAGCGAGATCATAGTTGGAGCAATAGAGACAGGAATCTTGATGTCCTTAGACATAAATGAATAAATTAACGTCTACCTGAATGAAAGGGAGACCGAAACAGCATCAGATTTGGGGGCAAAATAATCATTACTTTTCTTGAGCTTAGAAAAACACACATTTTTCGTGTACATTTGACTCATTTTCTTCTTGAAACCTTCCCTACCCCCTCCAGAGTGACTTGCTTCCCTTAGTCATCAAAAGAATAAAGGGATTTGCTCTGTTTCCTAAGACACAGACTCCTAACTCTGCTAACCAAATCCTGGACCTAAGTCTTCCTCTGGTCAACGTTCTGAGTGGCTTGGTGCCTCTAGTCCTTGGGATTGTTTGCTATTGTCTATCTCTCTGAATTCTGGTTTGCCCGAGAGTGGTCTTTAAGCCACTGACATCAGAATCATCTAAAGAACTCGTTAGAAGCGTCCTGCCTAGGACCTAATGATTTACAAACTCTGTAGATGATGACAGAGAAGCAGCTTCTTCTTCTCCTTCTTCTCCTCTTCCTCCTCCTCCTCCTCCTCCCCAGCCCTCCTCCTTCTCCTTCTTCTTCTTCTTCTTCTTCAAGGAGGAGAGAGAAAGAGAGAGCTGGGCAGACACAGAGGGAGAATCTTAAGCAGGGTCCTTGCCCATGGAAAAGCCAGACACAGGGCTGGGTCTCAGGACCCTGAGATGACCTGAGCTGAAATGAAGAGTCAGATCCTTAACGGACCGATTCACTCAGCTGCCCCAGGAATCTTCATTTCCGATTTGCACTCCATGTAATTCTTACACACATTAGAATTTAAGAATGATTATAAAACTAGGACCTGCACTTCTTATCCTTTTCTTAGATCAAAGACCTTTCCATTGTTCCCTTGCTGACTCTTTGCCTACCTGACTGCTTGTTTAGATCTCCATATGCAGCCTGATCCTGGCTGGTGGTTGCCACAGTACCACAAAAAGAGTGGCATCTACTGGACCATCCATCTTTCTGAAACCCGCAGCTGGAGGCATCCTTCCCCCTGGGCCCAGTTCCACCTCAGCTGGCTGGTTCTGCTAGGTTCTGACCCTGTTCAGTTGGTCCATTGCCCATCCTGCTGATTCAGGCTTTTAAAAAACATAAGATGACGGGGTGCCTGGGTGGCTCAGTCGATTAAGCATCTGACATGCTCAAGCCATGATCTCAGGGTCCTAGGATTGAGGCCCAAGTCAGGCTCCCCACTCAGTGAGGGTCTGCTTCCCCCTCTGTCTTCCCCCCACTTGTGTTCTCTCTCTCTCAAATAAATAAATAAAATCTTTTACAAAAACCATAAGACTATAGTCCCCATGTGTTAAGTGACTATTATGTGTCATGATCTCATTTCTTTGCCCCAACTTCACTCAGTACTACTTTTGCTACATTTGGACACATCCTTGGAAAAGTTAACATATGATTTCTAATTTGCCACAAACGTGATACAGTGATCTTTCTTGTCATGGGCCCCCAGATGGTCACATCTGAACCCCCTCTTTTCTTTCATATCTGAAAATCCAGACTAAAGTTGATTTTTGGTTAGCTCAATAAAAATGTTTTTGGAGAGTCCTTTGTAGACATGTAACTATGGCTAGTTTGGGCGAGAGAAAACCAGCCCAGATGTCTGTAAAATCTGAAGTGAGTGGAGGTGGAGGAAACCCAAGGAAGTAGGCAGACAGTTGGCAATGGAGAAGGGTCCTGAGTTACAGGGCTCTGAGCCTTGCCCCATAATTCAGGAAGTCAGTCCTTGTTGATAGAAATAGAGGCCCCAAACAGTGCAGACTCTCAGTTCTGGAGGACCCTAATTAGTCACAAGTTACTCTGGATAAGGGCTCACACCCAAGGATATAGCTTCCAGAACAATAGTGCATGGTTATGGAGTCAGTAATCAGATTTCAGGTTCAAGGATGGACTCAAACTGCTGCTTAGGGCAGGAAAGGGGAGCTACAGTGTGAGGAGCTCTATCACTGCTTAAGTCCTTGGCGTTTGCTGCTGGGGGTATTTGAGGAAATGGGAGTAGCTCCAGCTATGGGGTGCATGAATAGGATTTCGAAGACTAAGACACAGAATGCTAAGTCAGAGGCTCTGCCGGTGTAGCAAAGCAGGGTCCTTTGTGTTTTGGAAAAATCCACAGCAATTTCTTGACTTGCTTGGATTTAAAACCAAAATCAATTTGTATTAGATTAGTTGTATGTCAATGTAGGCTAGGCTTTCAGGCTCCACCAGTTTTAGGTAAATTGAATTGGCAATTCAGTATCCTTTTCAGGTCTGAGGGTCATGCAGCTGACTCCAGGAAAAACAAAAAACACAAACATTCTCCTGCCACCTTCCCCCCACAAAGATCAGAAAAGCAGGACAGGGAGCCGGAGGGCCATGCCTTCAGAGATAGGGACCAATAGCTCCTTCAGATAGTACCCTCTAGAGGGCATCTTGTCCAGCTACCTGCTTCCAGAATGGACAGACTCCAGAGAGTGTTGGATTTAAATTATGTTTACATCATTGATGCTGGTTCAGAAACTTCTCAATATTTTAATGAATATTGCCTATTTCCGAGCACTTTCACTGTGTGGAGGAGGTGCTCTTCACTATTACAGGTAGTGCTTCCTAGAAGCTCACTGTGTATGTGGTTAGGGGCACTGTCATCACCACTACAGATGAGGAAAGCAAGGGTTAGAGAGGATCAATGTATTCCTCAAGGCTTCCCAGCTAGTAACTGATGAGGCAGAATCCCAGGACAGTTCGTTTGAGGCCAACCATTTACGCACCTCACACTGAAATTGGGAGACTGAAGCCTGATCTCCTTTGGTATCCCTTGCAGAGACTCTTTTCCCCCAGATCTATCTTTTCTTTTCTATTCTTGTCACCCCATTGTTGCAGAATTCTGGGTGGGTTTTTGTTCGTTTGTTTGGTGTGTATGTGTTTTGCCAGAAAATAATGTATTTTACTTGGTTTAAGATTGCTTTAAACATGGCAAGTAAGTATTTCCTAAACAGAATCTCTCTATTAAAAGATCGCTACATCCCATCCCCAAACCCAAAGAAAACTAACTGAACTAACTGGAGGCCTTTGAACAAGAAAGACCTCCACAGTGAGTAATGGTAAGGTTATATAACCTGGGATTTCTTCTCTTTTGTACAACCCTAAAGCCATGGAGAGGCAGGAATTCAGTACTCAGTGGATCCAGAGACTTCTCCCCATACATAACTGTCCATGAGCCCATCACCCATCCACAGGGACATCTCTGTCTCCGTCATCAATTACAATTTCACAGGCACCCACTGGGTGCTCTGCACATCAGAGAAGAAACGAATTGACTCTGCTGTCAACAATCACCCTGCAAACAGCCAAATAATTTTGATGTTCTTCAAACATATTATAATTAAAAAATTACATGCTGGGAGAAAAATTATAAGCATTTAATCAGAAGAGAGGGTCAAGCTGATGCAATTAGGGAGGGGAGATATGCCAGCTTTTATCAACAGAGCCAGTCTCATCACTATCCTGTTGAAAGCAATTGGATTTGAGGCTAAGATGTTTCCATCAAGCTGCTTTTGAATTGAGGAAATATAATTTCATTTTGTTTGTTCAGGAGTGTCTTTAACCTCATGTTACTCTCTGAGGTCACTCTCCTTTTGCAATCCATTTACCTGGCCATAGATGGCACCTCACTGTGGATCTCAGGCCAGTTGTGGCCTAATATGTAAATGCAGTTTAAAAAGTTAGCCGCCGTGAAAAAAAATTACAAATGTCACAAGAGAAAGCCCCCAGATGGCAACCACGGAAGTATTTTCCAGAAAGGAAATCTGTTGGTAGTCGGAAGAGGTTTTAAGACAGTTGAATCATTCAGCGAATCAGAAAACCATCCAGGTCTTGCCATGACTGAGAGACCATGGAAAACCCAAAAAAAAACAAAAGAAGCAAATATGATTTTCCATACTCACTCCTTTAGCAGATCATTGAGCTGGCTGTATGGTGACTAGGTGGGGGGACGGTGACAGGTGCTCAGCCCAAGCCCCTCTTCCAAGAGTCACTAAGATGGGAAAAAAAAACTTAGATTGTGGCTCTTATTGGTGGACGAGACAAGGCTTCTCCACCCAGAAAGAGGAAGGCTGGGTGAGGGTAGGAGGATCACATTTTTACTACCTGTGCCCTGGTGCAAAGAGGTGTCTTAGGGCCCCTCTATCTGTACCAGCACAGGTAGCACGATAGCATGGAAAAAACCCTGGAATGGGAGTTAGGAGACTTGAGTTCTGATCATCAAAAATTCTCTGCATCTCCAGAATTTGCCAATATGTTATATATAATGATAATGCTTTAGTAATGGCAATCCCTATCTTTTTTGATAATGCTTCATGACTTCAAAAATAAGCCTTATCAAAATTGTGTGAAGTGGTTAGGCATATGCTATTATATATACTTGTTCTAACTTAAAAGACAGGAAAGTGATAGGTATTACTTATCACTGTGAAAAAGGTGGGAAAAAAGAGACTCAGGGCAGGAAGTGACTTACTCATAGTCACACTAGCAGATAGGAAGAGCTCAAATACAAATCAGACCCAACTGCTTTTTTCAAAACTCTGATCTATTTTTGGAGGATGATACCTGCCCTAAATTACCCTGGTGAGGCTCAACTGCAATAGTGCTTCTTGAACTGCTTTGAAGAATGTAAACTCACTGCACAGTGTTAAATTTCTGCAGTCTCTGATGGGTGTGCCAATGTTCTACTTCCTGCATAGCTGGGATCAGGAGGGACAAGGGACATTCATTCCTAGCTCCAGAAGGCATCCTGTTGTCATTTCTGAAAGCAAATGTTGAAAATGAGGCCTCGTCTATGGATGAATGCAGAGAGAAAGAAAAATACAATAAAAATGATAAATAGATATTGGACAAAGACATAAAGTAAACACGGCAAGAAAGCAAATCACTGCTGCCCTCTTCTTAACAGAGAGAAAATGCCGAACAACACCCAAAGAGGAGAGATTGGAAGGATGGAGATGGATACCAGAGATGGGGATGGAATGTCTGACGACACTCCAAAATCTCACAGCTGATATTAAACACGACAGTTAGAGAGATGATGAGCTGGAACTGTTGACAGCTGAAAGCAGTATCTCCTAGGATTACATTCAACAACATAGAGAGGTCTGACCTCGGGATGAGGGAGCCTGTGAGCCTGGCTGTTTGCATATGTGTGTGTTCATGTGTGGGGATATGGAAGGTGCTCCTCTATCCACTCTTTTATCTATCCAACTATTTATGTCTCTTCATTCAGTCAACATCATCTCTCTATGCTGGGCATCGGGCTACATACTGGGGTTACAAAGATGAAAGACAGAGGTTCCTGCCCTCCAGAAGCTCATTGTGTAGTGAAGGAGAAAAAGAGGTAAACACACATACATGTGCTATAAGACAGATAAGGCAGGGTGCTGTGCGTACTCAGTTGAAGATCACCAAAGCCAGACTGGGTGGGAGTGGGGCAGGTGAGAGAGACGGGGTATGGAAACAGGAAGAGCTCCTGTGCAGGGTGCTGATTACACACCAGTTGCTTACAGCATCCAGAGGCTCACTTTCTGAATCACCCAAGAGTATAAATGGGGAGGTTTCTCCAGCCCAGACTACGCTGATGGCCACTTGCTATTTGAATATAAACTTCTCCCTACTCCTTGCCCCTATCAGATAGAATTCTGCTTCACCAACAAATAAAAATAATCAAAAGTATTTTTCATTATGGACATTTTTCATAATCAAAATATTATTACAGCTTCCTCCAGGTGCTCTCCTCTACCACTGCCCAATAGTTCAAAGATCTTCTTCCACAACTCAGGCATCTTCTTCCATCTGGTCTACCTACTGTGAGCCAATCCACTCATCATAGCAGCAGCAGCAGCAGCAGCCACAGCTCCTCCCACTTATGATGCCTCTTCTAGTCTCAAGGGAGAAAAGAGAACCTTTTCTATTCGGGTTATGGATCACCATGTTTGGCTTCTGATCAAAGCCATACTAAATCTGCAGGTACATTTCCTACCAAAATAGCTAAGGGCAGTTGGTTTTAGTTGTAGGATCTCTGGCTTACTCTTCTTTGCTCTGTAGTAACTCTTCTTTGTATCTTTTCTCAATCATGACTCCTTTTTCAGTAAAGATTTTATTTATTTATTTGAGAGATAGAGAGCGAGAGAGAGTATGAGTATGGGGAGGAGCAGAGGGAGAGGGAGAAGCAGACTAGTTGCTGAGTAGGGAGCCTGATGTGGGGCTCGATCTCAGGACCCCAAGAACATGACCAAAGCCAAAGGCTGATGCTTAACCAACATGAGCTATCAATCACGGCTCCTTTGGCACCTCCATCTCCTGTCTCTGACCTCAGGTTTCCTTATGGACTCTGCCTCTACACTTGGGTCATCTTAGGTCCTTTTAGCTTTCCTATCCCATTAGACTCATTATCTCATGAGACATTCATCCCAAATTCTTTGATACTTTGTTCTAACCTTTATTTTTCCCTCTATATCATCACTTCAATCAATGAAAAATTTTACATCTTTCCAATTCTGCCTTTATGTAGCTTAGTAGAAGAACCCCCTTTTTCTCTGGCCCAGTGGGTTAACAACAAAATGGGTTAATGATCAGTTTGCCAGAAAGCAATTTGGCTAAAACCAGTCCCTTGCTAATCAATATGTCTAGTTGGCCTAAAATTCAAGTCTTTTAAAAAGATTCTTTATATCCCTTCTAAGGATCTCATTTTATAAAAATATTTCTGCCACATACAGTAGTTTTTGAGGTAATTTAAACCAATTTTCCAAAAAGGTATTTCCAAGTTAATTTCATATTCTTGATAAGCACACATCATATTTGCATAATTTTGTGAATGGTAAAGTTATTTTGAATCTTTGAGTAATGTTTTACACTTTGAGTGCTGATTTTATTTTCTAGATATCGAAGGACTTTAGCTAGATTTCCTAAGAACTTTAATTTTCAAAGTTCTTTTCTCACATAAATATTTACCAAATTTGCACAAAACTGATTTTTCATAACTTTTTGTAACTAATAAGCAGCTGATAAAGAACCCAGCCCTCCCCAATTTGCTATCATTTGTTGGGGAAGAGTACAATTTTCTCTAGGTGCTCATTCTCATCCTAAGCTCATGTCACCAGATGTCCAGTCTGCCTCATGTTGTGTGGCAGACAAAGAGGAACAGACTGCAGGTCATGCGTGTTGGTCCATTTATGGAATTTCAGTTGGATGGACATAGACTAAAAGTACAGATCACTTAGGGCCTTGAAAATCTGCTGACCTGTTGAATCTAGGTTGAGATAAAAAAAAAAAAAAGACAAAAACAAATTCTTTTCTAGGGGAATATTTTTGGATGTATTTTTACAGCAGGTGTACAAATTTCCAGACCTAAATTGTCCTCCAAGTACATTTTAATGGGGCCATTTGTGTCCTACTTGTCACAAATCAGAGGAAACTTGACATTTGTTTTACTTAAAGCTCTCTTTCATTGTGTTGCTCCTTCAATTGATTCTCAATTTCCCCTAAAGCATTTTCCAGATTTAGCAGGTCCCCCGTGGCTGTGCACAGATAAGTCAACTTTCCACAGTCTTGTTTCTGTGTATAGGAAATCAAATATGAAGACTCACAAAGAACTTCCAGTGCTGAGTACACAAGTTGGTCATAGAAATTAATCTTGCATTAAAGCAATATTGAGTTAAAAAGCTTAAAGATATAGCTAAAGAAATTAGCACTGTGATTCCAAGAGAGGTAAAGAGATGAAGAATACAAATAAGAGATAAAAAGAGAAATTATAGAGGCAATTCAAAATCTGTGTAATAGAAATTTCATGGGGCACCTGGTTGACTTAGTAGATTATTGGACTCTTGATCTTGGGCCTATGAATTTGAGCCTTACATTGGGGGCAGAGATTACTTTAAAAAATGGCTTCAGGGCACCTGGGTGGCTCAGTGGGTTAAGCTTCTGCCTTCGGCTCAGGTCATGATCTCAGGGTCCTGGAATCAAGCCCCGCATCGGGCTCTGCTCGGCAGAGAGCCTGCTTCCCCACTCCTCTCTCTGCTTGCCTCTCTGCCTACTTGTGATCTCTCTCTCTCTCTGCAAATAAATAAATAAAATCTTAAAAAAAATGGTTTCAACAAGTAAAAATAAATAAATGAAGTCAATCAATCAATCAAACAAAAACCTGTGTAACTCCCATCCTTTAAAAAAGAAAGAAAGAAAGAAAGAAATTCCATAAGTTAAGAATGGTGGAGATGTAATAGTTAAGGGGAAATTTGCAGACCTGAATAAATATGGAAGTCTGCAGATTGAGGAAGAACTCAGAAACCAAAGAGGACAAATTAAACATTCTATATCTAGAGCCACTGTAGGGGAATTTCAGATCATAAATGAAAAACTCTTAAAATCAGCTAGAAAGAAAATCAGATTACCTACAGAGAAATGATAACAATATTGATAGTAATATCTTATCAACAATGAAAGATGGCCAAAGACAATGAAATAGTCTCTTCAAAATGTTGATTATCTTATCAGATATAGAAAATCACCCAAATGTGTAATAAAAATCTAGCAAACTAAGAGTATAAGTGAACATTCTAACTTGACAAAAGTGTCAAGCAAGCATTATATTTAATGGTGATATTTTAGACACATTTTTGGGGGACCTGGAATTCACAGATGACTGTTATTACTAATGGTCCCAGCTGATATTGCAGGGAAAGAGAAGAACTAGAACTTAAAGAAGTAAAACAGGGTAAAACTGTCAATACTCACAAACAAGATGATTGTCTATATAGAACATGCACAAATTAATAGACAAAATTCTGTAATTCAGGTGAATATAAAGCAAGGTCACTGGATAAAAGATCAGCTCATAAAAGTATGTCAAGAAAATATTAAAAATAAAATGCCACTCACAAGAGTAACAAAAATGATAAAGCATCAAGGAATTTATAATGAGCATTTAAGATTTGATGAAGAAAATAGAAATATATTAAAGGACACAGAGGAAGATCTGAAAAGATTCAAAAATCTTACATATTCTGGGCTGAGATGTGATAAAAATATTATAAGGGTACTGATTATACTTAATTCATAAATTTAATTTTAATACAAATGCCAGCTGCCTTTTTTAAGGAATTGATCAAACTTGGAAATGTACGTAAGTGAATTTCACATATAGTTAAGCCAACTTAGAAAAACAGCAAGAAGATGATTTTCCTTACAAGATACCTTGTGAGCACCTTACAAAGCCATGTCAACGGGAATGGTATGGCACTTCCGCAAGCAAAGCCTCTATCTGAGCATAGAGAGCCTCAGAGCCCCACTTGACAGACAGCTGGGGGGCTATGAGGGTAGAGTTGTTGGCAAATCAGGCTCACATATGAAGAAAAATAGCATTGATCCCTATTTAAAGATGTGTACAATGAGAACTTCCAGTCTATTGAACATCTGATTCTTGGTTTGGGTTCAGGTCATGATCTCAGGGTTGTGAGATGGAGACCCCTATTGGGCTCCAAGCTGAGCGTGGAGTCTGCTTGAAATTCTTTCTCTCTCTCCATCTCCCTCTGTCCCTCTCCCCGCTATAAAATAAACAAATAAACCTTAAAAAAAAAAAGAAATGTATCAAATCGGAGAAAATGACACACATAAATGTATTAAATCCTTCTGTTACAGGTAGATTTTCAGAGATTTAAAAAAATCCAGGCATATACCACTTATAAGAGACAGAGCAAATACTCATGAGACATAAAAACTGAAAGCAAAGGAGGAAAAAGAGAAATATTAGGTAAAATGTTTATCAAAGGAAGCTGGTGTAACAATTCTGTAAATAGCTTTATTAAGATGTAGTTGTCTTAGAGTAAACTGTACGTATTCAAAGTGTATAATTGGATAGATTTTAACATATGCATATACCCATTAGACTGTCGCCATAATCAGATAAAGAACCCCCCAAAGTTTCCATGTGTCCCATTGTAATGTCTCCTTTCAACCCCTCCTTCCCCTGGCAACCATCAATCTACTTTCTGTCACTATAGATCAGTCTGTATTTTTTCAGAACTTTCTATAAAATACATGTGCTGTCATTCTTTCTTTTTTTTTTAATGGCTGCTTTTACTCAGTGTAGTTATTTTTGAGATTTATCCACCGTTGTTAAAATTGATAGTTCATTCATTTTTATTGCTGAATAGTATTCCAGCACAATTTGTTTAGTAATTCTGTCGATGGATATTTGGGTTGTTTCCAGGTTTTCCTATTAAAAATAAAGCTACTATACAGATTTTTGTGCAGACATATACTTTCCATTCTTTTGGGTAAATGCCTCTGAATGGAATGGCTGGAACACAGGTGAATGTTTAACATTGTAGGAAACCGAGAAACTATTTCCTAAAATGCTTGTCATTTGCCATTTACATTCCCAACAGCAGGGACTGACTGTTTCAGCTCCTCCCTATCCTTGCCAACACTTGGAACAACCAATTATTTAATTTTAGTTATTCTAATAAGTAGGTAGTGGTATCTTATTGTGGTTTTAATTTGCATTTCCCCAAGGACTAATGAGGTTGAACATCTTTTCATGTGCTTATTTGCCATCTATGTGTTTTCTTTGGTAAAGTGCCTCTCTGTTCAAATCTTTTGTTGTACTTTAAAAAATCAAGTTGTTTTGTTATTACTGACTTTTGGGAGTTCTTATGTAATTTCGATACAGGTCCTTCATGCTTTGCAAATATTTTCCTTCTACTCTGTGGCTTGTCTTTTCATTCCTTTTTTTTTTTTTTTAAGATTTTGTTTATTTATTTGACAGAGAGAGTGAGAAAGTACAAGCAGGGATAGCAGCAGGGAGAGGGAGAAGCCGGTTCCTGCTGAGCAGGGAGCCCGATGCAGGGCTCAATCCCATGACCCTGGGATCATGACCCGAGCCGAAGGCAGATGCCCAACCATCTGAGCCACCCAGGTGCCCCTTGTCTTTTCATTCTTAATGGTGTTTTTTTCAGAACAGATTTTCAACTATTTGATGAAGATCAATTCATCAGGTATCACTTCTTTTACAGATGCTTTTGGCATCATATTCAGTACATTTTTGCCTAACTCAATTCTTCTCTCTCTGTTTTCTCCTAGAAGTTTTATAGTTTTAGATTCCACTTGAAGGTCATTTTTTGTACCGAGTGCAAGATACAGATCAAAGTTTGTTTTTGCTTTGCATATGGATATTTAATTCTTCCAACACCATTTCATGAAAAGACTGTTCTCTGACCACTGAATTGCCTTTGCACCTTTGTCAAAATGACTTGTTGATTTAAGTGTGGATCTATATCTGAACTCTATTCTGTTCCATTGATCTATCTAACTTGACAGCAGTGCAAACTTACTAATCATTTCTGCTATTTCTAATCCACCGTTAATCTCATACAATGTATTTTCCATTTCACAAATTGTAGTTTTCATCTATAGTCATTCAGTATGTATCTTTTATATATCTTCCATGGTCCTACTTTACTTTTTGAACAGGTGGATTACAATGATGGTTGCTACAACGTCTTGTCTGCTAATTCTAAACATTACAAAATGTTCTCAGTTGCTTTGCTTTGACTCATTCTTCCCTTCAGTTGGGTTATTTATTTATTTATTTATTTATTTTTACTTCTCAGGCCTTGTAATTTGTTTTTTCTTGGATGCCAGATATTATAAATTTTACCTTGAGTCCTGGCTGTTTTTGCACTCCTGTGATTTTTGCCTTGAGCTTTGTTCTTGAATACAGTTAAGTTACCTTGAAACAGTTTGGTCCTTTTGGATCTCACTTTTAATCTTTGTTAGGAAGGAGCAGTAATTATTCTCCACCACTGAGAAAAAATACTTCATGTTACTCTACCTGAAGACCCATAATTATGAAATTTTCTGGTCTGGCTGGTCGAAAATGGAACTATTCCCCTTTTGACTTTTGACTTTTGGTCACTGTTCCTTCCAGTCCTTTCTGGGTGGGTCTTTCCCCAGCCTCAGGTGTTTTCCGTGTGCCTCTCCTGTTCAGTGTCCAGCTGAACAGTCAGGAGGACCCCTGGGAGATCTGTGGAGTTCTTTTTCATGCAACTCTTCTGTATTCTGTCCTGTGAACTCCAGCCACCTTGTTCTCCCCTGACTTGTGGCTCTGTTGCTTTTACCCAGAGAGTCTGTCAAACTCCCTGGGTTCTTCCTGTATCACATCCTTGAAAATCTTAAGTCAGTAAATGGACCAATTTCTCACTTCATTTGTTTCCCATCTATCAGGGATCGCTATTCTCCATTGCCTGCTGTGTAGTGGTTTGAAAATTATTGCTTCGCTTTTTTGTTTGTTTTGTGTTGTTGTTGTTGGTTTTTTTTTTTTTTTTTTTCAAGAAAGATGGTAAAATCCAGTCATTGTTATCTCAACTTGGTGGGAAGTAGAAGTCTTGATAGAATAATATTAATAAGAGAAAAAAATGGACTCTACTAAAAGTAAATATGATTTCAAATAAGTAAGTTCTTCACAAAAAATAAATAATTTACCAAGAAATATGAAATTCAGAATATCAAGGAATTACTGTCATAGAGCACAAATTCCACAATGCAATAGATTGAAAAGTTATTAACAAAAAAATAGCCTCACATAAACCCCTAAAATATTGGCACATGATCTGGGAATTTGGGGAAAGTGACAGATGTTTGAGGATGACAGGATTAAAATTGAGAAGATACACAAAATTGTATAAATTCAATATTAAAACCATATAGGAAAATAGACACAGCATTTAGCAGGCTTTTCATAAAAGAAGAAACCTGATTGACCAATAAATGTGAAAATGTGCTGAGTTTCACATTAATTAGAGGCATGCAAATTAGAGCAACAGTGACTCTGTGGTGTGTCTAGCACATGTGACACCTGAAACATAAGATTTTTTATCATCCTTTCCTCTATGCAACATAATCATTTTCAGTGACAGTCATGAAATGAAGCTCTCTGTGATGGTGAAGGCACTACGTATTTCAAAATAGATATAGATATTGATTCGCTGTCCCTTATTTGTTTCTTTTTTTCATTGTTCTTTGTTGAGCTTCACTAGGCCAATGTCATTTTATGTTAGTTCCCCACTTCAGATTTCTTTGCGAAATACAGAGTAATCATGAACAAATACTGTGATTACTTCTAGTTCGTCCATGTTCCCACCAGACAAAAACAAAAAACAAAAAGCCACAACTATTTATTCTGTGCTTTTATATCTACCTAATAGTTTGAACTTTGATCCTTTGATGATCATCTGATAGAATGTTTAATGTACATAAGTGTCCAATAAGTTATGATTAAACTTACTTTTCCTCCTAATTCATGTTCTAGTTTTGAACAGTTACTTAAAATGAGTGAATTTCAATCTTAAAGATACTGTTCAGACTCAGGAAGACATTTTATGCTTTACACCGTTTTATTGTTTTAAATATTAAACACAAATAAATACTCCAAGAGATCATATAGAATAACAAAACAGAAGTTACTCATATTCTCTTTCTTTGCTTTTTCTATCACTGCACTCTCCTTGTTTATTCCAAATCTACTGTTTAAACATGAGACTATGTACTGCCACAGGGTTTGGAGAGATGGTTTGTGCAGAAGCCAGTGCAAACATTCAGGCTATCATAAACCTACTCTTGAAAGGAACGTGGGTTTCTGAATCCATGTGTATTTAGGACCAACTGCATAAATGACAGTTCTCCAATTTAACTCTCACATAAAATATAATGTGTATTAAAAGACAAATAGTAAAAATGTGCTCATTTAGAGTTTACATGATTTGTTATTAAATTTAAACAATAACTGTCATAAGGTAGGCTTCCTCGCCTGGAGAAGTACCGTGGGTATTTGTAGAGACTTAAAAACGATCCAAAGCTGATGCCTTGCAAGTCTATGGATATGGAGCTAGGTAGGTGGCTTGTCTGAGAAGGGCAGTTCCATAGCCAGAAGGGACAGGCATAGCTGGGTCAACTGGGCAGTGGTGTTGGTGAGCGACAATGACCATGGCTTTAGTAACAGAATGGATGAGGCCTCTCTGGGAGACAGAGTTCTAAAGTAATTATTACATCTGAAAACCATTTAGGCATCTAGTAATATGACATCTCCAGATGGGGGAAACCAGCGTTCTGGTCTAAAGGACACATATTTTAAGTGGATTAAGAAATGAAATGGTATTAATTAGGAAGGTGTAATTAACCTGAGGACCTTGGCTGCGGCAGAATATTGTTGGGAGGAAGAGCTTACAGAAACCCAGAGCATATTAAACATATGGCTGAAAAAACCAGGCAGACCCATCTCCATGGGAGTATTGCCCTGTGAATGAATTTGGTTTGTGAGGGGAATGAAGCATCATGGAGGCTGTGTCCAAGACAGGCTCATGCTTTTTCAGATGACAACTTTTTAAAGCACCACCCATGTCGGCATAGGAAATGGCTATTTCTTTGCTTTACAATATTTGGAAATAATCCTCTCCAATTAGATACTGCACACAGAAGCCAAGCAATCTCTGTGTGAGCACCAGACCCAGAAGTCTGCTGGAATTCTACCACTGGGATGTGGAGGAAACAGAGTAAGTGGAGACCCTTCCCTGGGAGTTTGGGGGCCACCAAGTTCTAGGCATGGGGCAGGAAAGAGATGACAAAGCCAGATGAGTTGGCTCATGTAAAGAGAACGTGGAAGAGAGCTCCTGGGCAGAAGCAGAGTGAGAGATATTGGAAGCAAGAGCAAGGAAATGGGCACCAGGAAGAAGGCAGGAACCTGGGAAGCTGTTGGACACCTGGGTCTGGGAGTGTGGACACAGCTGAGTTCAGTGACTTCGTTTTCGAGATGCAGATCCCTGAGTTGAGATGCAACTGGCCAAGGCAAATAGGATTCTGGAGAAGGTGGTGGCCAATGGGGAGGAGCAGGTAGGCAGAAGGAGGCCAGCGTCCCAGGGCCTGGGTAGCTTCTTCCTCTGTTGACGGCACTGTGGGCTCTCCTCCACCACTTTCATTTCATTGTACTCATCACCACCTGACCTGTTACTTTTATCTCCTTATTTCTCTAACAAAGTGGGCAGGAATTTTTTTGTTGGTCAATTCTGTTTACTGTTATATCCCTAAAACTTAAAAGGATAGCACTCGGCATTTGTTGAATGGATAAATGAACATATATCGTACTGAGTGGAGATATCCCATAGCTATGCTGGGGAGAGGCTAGCCCACCAACGAATCACACACTTAACACTGACAAAATTCTTGCCATTCTAATTCAACATATTTGTGGCACGGATTCCATCCATTTTCTTAAAGAGGAAGTCGGGAATTGCATAGAAGCAGGTCTGGGGAACTAGACCAGCACCCACAATCCGTTCATTCTCCTTGGAGATATCTCTTCAGAATGAAAAGTTGATTTAATTCCTAACAATGCTTCTTTTTCTTTTTGGTCTTCTGATAGGTCAATACCCTTGGAGAATAGATTCTATGACAAAACAAATTATTAGATGGTCGTAGGGAGATCAATGAGAAGATCCCAACTACAAATCTTATCTTCATTTACTGGGCTGTAATTCACTGCATTATTAGGGAGTATGTTCTCAAATATGCAGTAAATTACAGCCCAGTAAATGAAGATAAGATTTGTAGTTGAGACCTTCTCATTGGTATCCCTGCAACCATCTAACAATGGCAATATCTCCCTCCAATATGGTTCACTCTTACCTTCTTTCCTTCTTTCTCCTCCCTTCTCTCTTTCTTATCCTTGGTTAACAATGGACCTGGCTATAGCCTAGAATGCTGTGTCTCTGAGGTTACCCCAGTCTTGTTCTGAAACAAACAACTAGACCAGGTCAGTCCAGATAAAATGAAAAATGATATTATGTAAATTGCATATTTCATAGAAATTTCATAGAATTTTCATAGAAATTTCAGAAAACCTAAAGAAAAGCTCAGAGTTGTTTGTATTTCACATGGCAGTTGTGAGTACTTTGTTGTTTCGTTTCTGTCTCCATATTCCTAACAAATGAATCTCAAATTAGGCAGTAAATAATCAAAATAAAACATAAAGAGTTTATGAAGTGGTGGAGAGGCCATATTATAAGCGGGAGATATACTAGGACAGCAATCTTCGTATCTGTTTTGAAGCGGCAGCTTCCTCTAGGAGGGGATAGCATGAGTTTGACTTCATTTCTTTGACTTTGAACCTTAGTTTCTTTATCCCCTTGACTGGCTGTATGGTGCGTACAACAGTAGTGCAATACTTCGAATCAGTAAGACACAAACCCAAGTCTCAGCCCTGCCCATTCAAGAGCAGTGTGACCTCAGGTAAGTCATAAGGGCTCTCTGGGCTTCCGTTTTCTTATTGGTTAATTTCAGATATTAGACCAATTGGTAAGGTCATGGAAATAATTGTGTTCTATTTTCTTGGAAGGAAATTAGATGTTAACTTAAAGGCAGTGAGACACAGAGGGTGAAAAGGGGGGGTGTGGTCAAAATCTGGATTCAAAATCTGACTCTACCTCTTTCTAGCTAGGTCATCTTTATGCCTGAATGGGGTTGGTAATAATATCTAAGTCACATGATCATTGTGAGAACCAAATGAGATCAAGTGCCTAGCACAGAACTCACCATAATGAAGGAGCTAAATGAATGGACAAGGGCCAGAACATCAAGGAGATGGGAGCTGTGTCTGCACAGACCTCTTGGACAGAGTGAGCACACTGGGATCGTGGCTCCTACTTCAGGGACTGGCTGACACTGACCTGGTTCAGAGCATGCACACTGCTCGCCTTGGCAGGTGATGTGCACTCCCAAGAGACCCTTCTGAGACCTCTGGTTAGGGATTGTCCAGAGTCAGCAAGAGGCAACTCTCTGGAACATTGAACATCAGATCCAATTTTAAAATAATTCTTCAGTGTAGAAGAAAGTGTTTGGGCGAGAAAGTTGGTAGGAGAAGGGAGGTAAAGGAGGAAGGGGGGGGCAGGATGAGAATCTTTGAGATGATATTGAATAAAGAAGAATGGAATTCAGAGAAGTAAATTTCTATCAAAAGCTGTTCTAGAAACATGATATGAATTGGCCATGTCTTGTTTTGTTTCTTGTTCAATCGAAAAGTTGATCAGATCACTGCTTCTGTCTAATCAAAAGCAAGATGTACACCTGAGAAAAATGAACAGCCTGCTGGTGAGTGAAATGTTTTAAAATGGGGGTTTGATTTTGATTAGTTTGCCTGGCAGTGCTTTGGAGGGAGCACGCCTGAACGTTCGCCTTTTCCCTACAATGGCCAAGGCTCCCCTCGGCTACCCGGGCATGATTAATATTTGAGGTCAGAGTCTGGCCTGTAGAATTCTAACCCAATTTCACATTAGCATTTTTAAGACTTCCAGGCAAATGAATACTCATGTGCACGCAGGGGTTAGATATGCACACCAGTGCTTCAGAAATGAAAGCAAAGCAATGTGGAAGGATTGATGTTTGTAACCTCAAAGTCAAGGGAATTCAAAGCTAAGCCCCAAAGTGCTGTGGTGAGTCACCAGGGCTGCACGGGATTAAGATACATAAGATAGCCCCTCACCCAGGAATACGTAATAGCACTTTCAGCCTAAGAACCTGGGCACAATGTATGCTGGAACCAGATGATCCCAGCTGATTCTCTCCAAGCATGCCAACAAATAGATGTACTTGTCCAAGCAGAGACTTGTTCTGGAAGGAGCAGGTAGCTGGACTCAGAGAGTTGCCAGAGGAGACTATTTCACAACCTCATAATTCAAAATATTGGCAAGCATAGACAGTGATGTTTTCCTTCTCTTTCTTAGAAATGCTATGCTTTTCTTTAAGGATTCATTAATTTTAATGGGTGAAGTAATGGTACATGGTTGCTTTCTAAAATGTTATTTTTTAGAGAAGCAAAGTGAAGTAGTTACAGATTAAATGGTATACTAAGATTTGCTTTAAAATACTCCAGTTGGAGGAAAAACAAAAAGGAAGACTTCCATTTCCAGGAAGACAGAGTAGAAGGGGTGGCGCCCAGAAAGAAGTGGTATGGCTATGACAAGATAACATAAGGGATCCTGGTGATGATAGGGTGATAGAATGTTCTATGTCTTGACTGAATCAGTGTCCACATCCTGGTTGTGATATTGTACTGTAAGACTGTAACACTGTACCATGCAGAGAAAATTTGTAGAAGGTACACAAGATCCCTCTTTAGTCTTTTGTTTGTTTGTTTTTGGTTGAATTATAATTGACATACAATATTGTATTAATTTCAAATGGACAAGATAGTGATTTTTAATACATTATGAAATGATCGCTGATGGGCCTTGTTCTATCACCATATAGTTATTACAATATTATTGACTATATTCACTATGCTGTAGATTTGTTTTATATTTATTTTAGTACTGGAAGCTTGTACCTCTTAATCTTTAATCTCTCTCTCTCTCTTTTCTTTTTAAATTTTTTATTTATTATTATTTTTTTAATAAACATATAATGTATTTTTATCCCCAGGGGTACAGGTCTGTGAATTGCCAGGTTTACATACTTCACAGCACTCACGATAGCACATACCCCCCCCAATGTCCATAACCCCACCCCCCTCTCCCGACCCCCCTCCCCCCAGCAACCCTCAGTTTGTTTTGTGAGATTAAGAGTCACTTATGGTTTGTCTCCCTCCCGATCCCATCTTGTTTCATTTATTCTTCTCCTACCCCCCAACCCTCCATGTTGCATCTCCATTTCCTCATATCAGGGAGATCATATGATAGTTGTCTTTCTCTGATTGACTTATTTCACTAAGCATGATACCCTCTAGTTCCATCCACGTCGTCGCAAATGGCAAGATTTCATTTCTTTTGATGGCTGCATAGTATTCCATTGTGTATATATACCACTTCTTCTTTATCCATTCATCTGTTGATGGACATCTAGGTTCTTTCCATAGTTTGCCTATTGTAGAAATTGCTGCTATAAACATTCGGGTGCACGTGCCCCTTTGGATCACGACGTTTGTATCTTTAGAGTAAATACCCAGTAGTGCAATTGCTGGGTCATAGGGTAGCTCTATTTTCAACTTTTTGAGGAACCTCCATGCTGTTTTCCAGAGTGGCTGCACCAGCTTGCATTCCCACCAACAGTGTAGGAGGGTTCCCCTTTCTCCGCATCCTTGCCAGCATCTGTCATTTCCTGACTTGTTAATTTTAGCCATTCTGACTGGTGTGAGGTGATATCTCATTGTGGTTTTGATTTGTATTTCCCTGATGCTGAGTGATGTGGAGAACTTTTTCATGTGTCTGTTGGCCATCTGGTTGTCTTCTTTGCAGAAATGTCTGTTCATGTCTTCTGCCCATTTCTTGATTGGATTATTTGTTCTTTGGTCTTGAGTTTGCTAAGTTCTTTATAGATTTTGGACACTAGCCCTTTATCTGATATGTTGTTTGCAAATATCTTCTCCCATTCTGTCAGTTGTCTTTTGGTTTTGTTAACTGTTTCCTTTGCTGTGCAAAAGCTTTTGATCTTGATGAAATCCCAATAGTTCATTTCTGCCCTTGCTTCCGTTGTCTTTGGTGATGTTCCTAGGAAGAAGTTGCTGTGGCTGAGGTTGAAGAGGTTGCTGCCTGCGTTCTCCTCAAGGATTTTGATGGATTCCTTTCTCACATTGAGGTCCTTCATCCATTTTGAGTCTATTTTCATGTGTGGTGTAAGGAAATGGTCCACTTTCATTTTCCTGCATGTGGCTGTCCAATTTTCCCAACACCATTTGTTGAAGAGGCTGTCTTTTTTCCATTGGACATTCTTTCCTGCTTTGTCGAAAATTAGGTGACCAAAGAGTTGAGGGTCTATTTCCTGGCTTTCTATTCTGTTCCATTGATCTATGTGTCTATTTTTGTGCCAGTACCATGCTGTCTTGATGATGACAGTTTTGTAATAGAGCTTGAAGTCTGGAATTGTGATGCTACCAACTTTGGCTTTCTTTTTCAATATTCCTTTGGCTATTCGAGGTCTTTTCTGGTTCCATATAAATTTTAGGATTATTTTGTTCCATTTCTTTGAAAAAAATGGGTGGGGTTTTGATAGGGATTGCATTAAGTGTGTAGATTGCTTTAGGTAGCATAGACATTTTCACAATATTTGTTCTTCCAATCCAGGAGCATGGAACATTTTTCCATTTCTTTGTGTCTTCCTCAATTTCTTTCATGAGTACTTTATAGTTTTCTGAGTATAGATTCTTTGCCTCTTTGGTTAGGTTTATTCCTAGGTATCTTATAGCTTTGGGTGCAATTGTAAATGGGATTGACTCCTTAATTTCTCTTTCTTCTGTCTTGTTGTTGGTGTAGAGAAATGCAACTGATTTCTGTGCATTCATTTTATATCCTGACACTTTACTAAATTCCTGTACAAGTTCTAGCAGTTTTGGAGTGGAGTCTTTTGGGTTTTCCACATATAGTATCATATCATCTGCGAAGAGTGATAGTTTGACTTCTTCTTTGTCGATTTGGATGCCTTTAATTTCTTTTTGTTGTCTGATTGCTGAGGCTAGGACTTCTAGTACTATATTGAACAGCAGTGGTGATAATGGACATCCCTGCCATGTTCCTGACCTTAGCGGAAAAGCTTTCAGTTTTTCTCCATTGAGAATGATATTCATGGTGGGTTCTTCATAGATGGCTTTGATAATATTGAGGTATGTGCCCTCTATCCCTACACTTTGAAGAGTTTTGATCAGGAAGGGATGCTGTACTTTGTCAAATGTTTTTTCAGCATCTATTGAGAGTATCATATGGTTCTTGTTCTTTCTTTTATTAATGTGTTGTATCACATTGATTGATTTGCAGATGTTGAACCAACCTTGCAGCCCTGGAATAAATCCCACTTGGTCGTGGTGAATAATCCTTTTAATGTACTGTTGGATCCTATTGGCTAGTATTTTGGTGAGAATTTTCACATCTGTGTTCAGCAAGGATATTGGTCTATAATTCTCTTTTTTGATGGGATCCTTGTCTGGTTTTGGGATTAAGGTGATGCTGGCATCATAAAATCAGTTTGGAAGTTTTCCTTCCATTTCTATTTTTTGGAACAGTTTCAGGAGAATAGGAATTAGTTCTTCTTTAAATGTTTGGTAGAATTCCCCTGGGAAGCCGTCTGGCCCTGGGCTTTTGTTTGTTTGGAGATTTTTAATGACCGTTTCAGTCTCCTTACTGGTTATGAATCTGTTCAGGTTTTCTGTTTCTTCCTGGTTCAGTTGTGATAGTTTATATGTCTCTAGGAATGCATCCATTTCTTCCAGATTGTCAAATTTGTTGGCGTAGAGTTGCTCATAATATGTTCTTATAATTGTTTGTATTTCTTTGGTGTTAGTTGTGATCTCTCCTCTTTCATTCATGATTTTATTGATTTGGGTCCTTTCTCTTTTCTTTTTGATAAGTCTGGCCAGGGGCTTATCAATCTTATTAATTCTTTAAAAGAACCAGCTCCTACTTTTGTTGATTTGTTCTATTATTTTTTGGTTTCTATTTCATTGATTTCTGCTCTGATTTTTATGATTTCTCTTCTCCTGCTGGGTTTAGGCTTTCTTTGTTGGTCTTTCTTCAGCTCCTTTAGTTGTGGGGTTAGGTTGTGTATTTGAGACCTTTCTTGTTTCTTGAGAAGGGCTTGTACTGCTATATATTTTCCTCTCAGGACTGCCTTTGCTGTGTCCCACAGATTTTGAATCATTGTGTTTTCATTATCATTTGTTTCCATGAGTTTTTTCAATTCTTTTTAAATTTCCTGGTTGACCCATTCATTCTTTAGAAGGATGCTGTTTAGTCTCCATGTGTTTGTGTTCTTTCCAACTTTCCTCTTGTGATTGAGTTCTAGCTTCAGAGCATTGTGGTCTGAAAATATGCAGGGAATGATCCCAATCTTTCGATACTTGTTGAGACCTGATTTATGGCCCAGGATGTGATCTATTCTGGAGAATGTTCCATGTGCACTAGAGAAGAATGTGTATTCTGTTGCATTGGGATGAAATGTTGTGAATATATCTGTGATGTCCATCTGGTCCAGTGTGTCATTTAAGGCCTTTATTTCCTTATTGATCTTTTGCTTGGATGATCTGTCCATTTCAGTGAGGGGAGTGTTAAAGTCCCCTACTATTATTGTATTATTATTGATGTGTTTCTTTGATTTTGTTATTAATTGGTTTATATAGTTGGCTGCTCCCATGTTAGGGGCATAGATATTTAAAATTGTTAGATCTTCTTGTTGGATAGACCCTTTGAGTATGATACAGTGTCCTTCCTCATTTCTTATTATAGTCTTTGGCTTAAAATCTAATTGATCTGATATAAGGATTGCCACCCCGGCTTTCTTTTGATGTCCATTAGCATGGTAAATTATTTTCCACCCCCACCCCCCCCCCCACTTTAAATCTGGAGGTGTCTTCGGGTCTAAAATGAGTTTCTTGTAGGCAACATATTGATGGGTTTTGTTTTTTTACCCATTCTGATACCCTGTGTCTTTTGATTGGGACATTTAGCCCATTAACATTCAGGGTAACTATTGAGAGATATGAATTTAGTGCCATTGCATTGCCTGTAAGGTGACTGTTACTGTATATTGTCTCTGTTTCTTTCTGATCTACTACTTTTAGGCTCTCTCTTTGCTTAGAGGACCCCTTTCAATATTTCCTGTAGGGCTGGTTTGGTGTTTGAAAATTCTTTCAGTTTTTATTTGTCCTGGAAGCTTTTTATCTTTCCTTCTATTTTCAATGATAGCCTAGCTGGATATAGTATTTTTGGCTGAATGTTTTTCTTGTTTAGTGCTCTGAATATATCATGCCAGTTCTTTCTGGCCTGCCAGGTCTCTGTGGATAAGTCTGCTGCCAATCTAATATTTTTACCACTGTCTGTTACAGACTTCTTTTCCCTGGCTGCTTTCAGGATTTTCTCTTTGTCACTAAGACTTGTAAATTTTACTATTAGGTGATGGGGTGTGGATCTATTCTTGTTGATTTTGAGGGGGGTTCTCTGCACCTCCTGGATTTTGATGCTTGTTCCCTTTGCCATATTAGGGAAATCCTCTCCAATAATTCTCTCCAATATACCGTCTTCTTCCCTCTCTCTTTCTTCTTCTTCTGGAATCCCAATTATTCTAATGTTATTTTTTCTTATGGTGTCACTTATCTCTCGAATTCTCCCCTCATGGTCCAGTAGCTGTTTGTCCCTCTTTTGCTCAGCTTCTTTATTCTCTGTCATTTGGTCTTCTATATCACTAATTCTTTCTTCTGCCTCATTTATCCTAGCAGTAAGAGCCTCCATTTTTGATTGCACCTCATTAATAGCTTTTTTGATTTCAACTTGGTTAGATTTTAGTTCTTTTATTTCTCCAGAAAGGGCTTTTATCTATCCAGAGAGGGTTTCTCTAATATCTTCCATGCGTTTTTTGAGCCCAGCTAGAACCTTGAGAATCATCATTCTGAACTCGAGATCTGACATATTACCAATGTCTGTATTGATTAGGTCCCTAGCCTTTGGTACTGCCTCTTGTTCTTTTTTTTTTTGTGGTGAGTTTTTCTGCTTTGTCATTTTGTCCAGATAAGAGTATATGAAGGAGCAAATAAAATACTAAATGAGTGGCAAAGACCCCAGGAAAATGCGCTTTAACCAAATCAGAAGAGACCCCAAATCGTGGAGGGGAGAAAGGGGATAAAAAGAAGTTCAGAAAAAAAGAAAAAAAAATAAAAAAAGAAAACAAATAAAGAAAAAATATAAAAAAGAAAAAAATATATATATTAGATAAACTAGTTAAAAAATGTTAAAGAAGAAAAGGGTAAAAGTTTAAAAAAATTTAGCAGAAGAAAAAAAAATAAATTAAAAAAATTAAATTAACCGCAAGACTAAAGAATCATGGGGAGAAAGTCATGAGTTCCGTGCTTTGCTTTCTCTTCCTTTGGAATTCTGCTGCTCTCCTTGGTAGGTGAACTTGGTCTTGGCTGGATTTCTTGTTGATCTTCTGGGGGAGGGGCCTGCTCTAGTGATTCTCAAGTGTCTTTGCCCGAGGCAGAATTGCACTGCCCTTACCAGGGGCCGGGCTAAATAATCTGCTCGGGTTCACTTTCAGGAGCTTTTGTCCCCTGAAAGCTTTCCGAAGAGTTCCAGAGGACGGGAGTGAAAATGGCGGCCTCCCAGTCTCCAGCCCGGAGGAGCCGTGAGCTCAGGGCCCCACTCCTCAGTGCGCCCTCAGAGAAAAGAGCCCAATCACTCCTGCCCCCCCCCCCGGCCTCTGGCCGCGCTCTGAGCTCACCCAGCCTGTGACCAGTTCAAGGTAACCCCGAGCTGAGAGCTCACTCCTCGACTCTGTCTCTGTAGCCGGCTTCCCCGGTCTAATACCTGTGAGCTCTGCGACACTCAGACACCCCTGATCCTTCTGTGACCCTGCGGGACCTGGGGCCATGCTGACCCTGCGTGGGCTTCACCCTGGTTTAGCCTCTGGAGCGATGTCCCTCAGTGGAGCAGACTTCCGAAAGTTCTGATTTTGTGCTCTGTTGTTCCGCTGCTTGCCAGGAGCTGGCCCCTCCCCTGTGTTCCCACTGCTTTGGATTTACTTCTCCACAGGTCCTACCTTTCAGAAAGTGGTCGATTTTCTGTTTCTAGAATTGCTGTTCTTCTCTTCGATCTCCCGTTGGATTTGTAGGTGTTTGCAATGGTTTGATAAGCTATCTAGCTGATCTCCTGCTCCCTGATGTAGTCTCAGCCTGCTGCTTCTCTGCCATCTTGACTCCTCCCTCTCTCTCTCTCTCTTTTTTAAGATTTTATTTATTTGTTTGACAGAGAGATCACAAGTAGGCAGAGAGGCAGACAGGGAGAGAGGGGGAAGCAGGCTCCCTGCCGAGCAGAGAGCCCGATGTGGGGCTCTATCCCAGGACCCTGGGATCATGACCCAAGCCAAAGGCAAAGGCTTTAACCCACTGAACCACCCAGGCGCCCCTCCCTCAGCTATTTTACCCCCCTCCCAAAAACCTCCCCTCTGGCTTCCACCAGTATGTTCTCTGTACCTATGCATTGGTTTCTGTTTTGTTTTGTTTATTCATTTTAGATTCCACATATAAGTTAAATTATACAGTATCTGTCTTTCTCTGACATACTTCACTCAGCATAATACCCTCTTAGTTCCATCCATGTTGTTGCAAATGACAAGATTTCTTTCTTCTATGGCTGTGTAGTATTCTATTGTATATGTCTACCACATCTTCTTTATCCATTCATTTATTGATGGTCTCTTAGGTTGATACCATATCTTGACTACTACAAAAAATGTTGCAGTGAACATTGGGGTACATATATCTTTTTGAATTTGCGTTTTTGTTTTCTTTGGATAAATACCCAGAAGTGAGATTGCTGGATCATATGATAGTCTTATTTTTAATTTTCTTGAGAAAACTCCATAGTGTTTTCCATTATGGCTCTGCCAATATACGTGCCTGCCAACACTGTACAAGATTTCCATTTTCTCGACATCCTTGTCAATGCTTGTTATTTCTTGTCTTTTGATAGCATCCATTCTGACAGGTATGAAGTGGTATCTCATTGTGGTTTTGATTTGCATTTCCTTGATGATATTAATGACCCTGAACATCTTTTCATGTGTTTTTGGCCATATGTATGTCTTCCATAGAAAAATGTCTATTCCGGCCCTCTGCACAATTTTTAATCACATTGTTTGGGGTTTTTGTTTGTTTGTTTGTTTGTTAGGAAGTTTTATGAATTATTTATAAATTTTGTATATAACCCCTTACCAGGGGTTGCAAGTATCTTCTCCCATTCAGTTGGTTGCATTTTTGTTTTGTTGATGTTTTCCTTTACTGTGTAGAGCTTTTCATTTTGGCATTGTCCCATTTGTTCATTTTTGGTTTTGTTGCCTTTACCTGAGGAGATGTTTAAAACAATATTGCTTTGACGATTGTCAGAGAGATGACTGCCTGTGTTTTCTTCTAGGAGTTAAACTGTTTCAGGTCTTACATTTAAGTCTTTAATCCATTTAGAGTTTATTTTCTGTGTGGTGTAAGAAAGTGGTCCAGTGTCATTCTCATGCATGCTGTCCAGTTTTCCCAACACCATTTATTTATGACAATACTGTTTATACCACTTAATAGATTTGTCTTTTCTCCATCGTTGTGTTCTTCCCTCCTTTGTCATAAATTGATTGACCATCTAAGCATGGATTTACTTCTGAGATTCCGATTCTGTTCCTTTGATCTATGTGTCCTCTTTTATGCCAGTACCACACTGTTTTGATGATGATAGTTTTGTAGCATAGTTTGAAATCAGGGAGAATGATACCTCTAGCTTTGTTCTTTCTCAAGATTGCTTTGGCTATTCAGGGTGTTTTATGCTTCCATAGAAATTTTAGGATTATTTTGTCTTATTCTGTGAAAAATGCCATTGATATTTTGATAAGGATTACATTGAGTTTACAGATTGCTTTGGGTAGTACGGACATTTTAACAATATTAATTCTTCCAACTCATGAGCACAGTATTTCTTTCCATTTACTTTGTGCTGTCTTCAATTTCTCATCCACATCTTAGAGTTTGCAGAATATAGGTCATTCACCTCCCTGGTTAAATTTATTCCTAGGTATTTCATGATTTCTTTTTTAAACAAAGCCTCTATTAATCAGAACTTCAGATCACACGTGGCAATCAATTAAAGCTGTTTAGGGTATTTACAGGAATTGATCTGCTACAAGTTCTTCACAAGTGTTTTGCACTGTACATACATGTGTACTTTTCAAAGAATTCAAAAGCCATTAAGATGTTCTCAACTCCTATCTGATAGCTGGAGGGCCATTGACTGGATGTGATCATCAGAAATGAGCCGGGCCTGCAGCAGGGTGCATTTTGATTTGAAAAGAAAAAAAAAGTGCCTCCAAACAGTGTTTGAGGAAGGCTGAGCAGGCTTCATCATCATAATTATGAAAGTGCCACAATATACCAGACATTTCACGTAGTCTGTCATTTAAGGCTCACAAAAAAATAAAGATTTTCATATTCCTAACTTTGAGATCAGGAAATTGAGGCTAAAATTAAATGCTTTGCACAAGATAGCAAAATAAGGGCCAGAATTATGATCCGAACCCAAGTCCAAGTCCAGAACTATGTACCCTCCACCCACCGTGCTATATTGCCTCTCATCTAAATAATTTCGTTTCCCAGGAGATTTAGGAAAGGGCTGCCGGGAGGCTGGAGACACATAAGGTAAACACTTTTTTATTATATTGATTTGTGAATTTGTAATCCCTTCTGGATTATGATGTGGGTGCCTTTGTTGGAAGAAAGTGTCCAGACAAGAGCTGATAGTTGCTCCTTAGAAACAAAAGGCCGGAGAAGGAGAACCTAGGAAGATGAAGAGCAGATAAAGCAGGAGCACATCTGAGTGTATTTGAGCAGCAAGCAGAAGAACCTAAAGGGGACCAAGGGTCCAGATGGACTCTGATCCAGGAGGAGCAGTGAGGGGTGGAAGTTTGGCTACACATAGTATGAAGGATACAAGGGACTTGATCTTAGAGCCTCATTGGTTTTTCTAGTATTTAGTGGTAAACAACTCTGGCCGCCCCTCCTGGACTGTTTAGAATGGGTTCCCCAGCTAAGAGTTCTTGTATTCACACAGGACCAGGCTTTTTGATAGAACTCAGTGCTACAGCCCTGGTCCTAATCTCAGTCTTGCTGATTAACAGCTCATTTAACTGAGAATTGAGAGGTAAGTAATCACTCCATGTTACAACTTAGGATATGGAAAACTGACTGAAACTCAAGGCATCTGCTGAAGAGCCTAAGACATTACCACCCACTATGGCAGTGGCTTCCTAACCAGTGATGAGCTGACTGTCATAAGACCAACTCTTTACAGGGGTTAAGTCAAATCTCCCTTTCTGCCTTCAGCCTCTCTGTTTTTAAAAGACAACCAATTAAAAAGGAAGCATAAACTCAAAAAGGACCATCAACTTATATATATAATTTAAAGCTACAATACATCTAGAGGGAACATCAGAGAAATCTTTGTGACCTTGGGTTAAACAAAGATTCCTTAGACATGACATCAAAAGCATGATCTAGTAAATGAAAAAATTGATAAATTGGATCTTACAAAAATTGAAAATTTCTGTTCCTCAAGAGACACTGTTCAAGGAAGGCAAAGAAAAGCCACAGAGTAGGAGAAAATATTTGCAAAACTCAAAATTCAGAACATATCAAATGTCTCCAGACTCAATAAGAAGACAAACTACCCAATTAAAAAAAAAATGGGTATGGGAGATGGAGAGGAGAAGTGAGTTGGGGGAAATTGGAGGGGGAGACAAACCATGAGAAACTGTGGACTCTGAGAAACAAACTGAAGGTTTTGGAGGGGAGGGGAGTGGGAGGTTGGGTGAGCCTGGAGGTGGGTATTAAGGAGGGCACATATTGCATGGAGCACTGGGTGTGGTGTGTAAACAATGAATCTTGGAACACTGAAAAAAGTTTAAATTAAATTTTAAAAATGGGTAAAAGATTTTAAAAGAAACTTCAGCAAAAATTGGCACAGATGGCAAATCAGCAAATAAGATGCTTACCATCATTAGTTGTTAGAGAAAATGCAAGTTAAAAACCAAGTTGAGCTATCGCTCCATAGCTATAGAACGACTGAAGTTTAAAAGGAGGGGGCCTGAAAATTTTAAGTGCCAGTCAGGACACAGAGAAACTGGAACTCCACATGCACTGCTGGTGGGCGTGCAGACTGACACAGCTATTCTGGAAAACAGTTTCACAGGTTCTTATAAAAGTAAACATATACTTACCACCTGACCCAGCAATCCTCTTTTTAGGAACTACTTAAAAACAAACAAATAAACAAACAAGCAAACAAACATATTAATCTTATTAACCTTAAAGCAGCAACCTCTAAATGATCCATCTTCTCTATGAGGCAAATACCATTTTTTTTTTCCTTTATAGCTTTTGGCCTTTTTCTTTAAAGGACATTTGGTGTTCTACCCCTCCCAGTTATCATGTGAGAAGGGCACCCAGAAAGGAGAGAATTCTTAGTGTTGCTGTTGAAGGAGGTCAACAAGATGGGGAAACAGCCATCTACACCACGGGGAAGGTATAGGCTTAGCAGAAATGGGAGGCTATAATGGATGTTAAATGGAAAACAGGTGCATTTGCTTTGGAGCAGAGAAGGAAGTGGTCTCAGGTCTAGAGAACCATGGCCTGAGGATCATTAAGTCTGTTAGCACGGAAACCTGCATGGGAATGTGTACCGCAACTTAGTCATATTCACCTCCAATTTCAAACAAGCCAAACATCCTTCAACTGATGAATAGATAAACCATGGTATGTCCATACAGAGGGCTAGAGCCATGGAATGGGCTAATCTTTGGCATAAAAAAAAGGACGGAACTACCAAGGCATGCAACAACACCAGGGAATCTCCCAAATGCATTATGCTAAAAGAAAGAAGTCAAATTAGAAAGCTTTATACCATGTAATCCGAATTACACGATATTGTGGAAAAGGCAAACCCGTAAGGACAGGAAACAGATCAGTGGTTGGTGGGCCTGAGATGGATGGAGGGTAGGCGTTGACGGCAAATGGGTGTAGTGGGATTTTTTTGTTGTTGTTATAGAAATTTTCTTGATCTTGATCATGGTGGTGGTGACACAACGGTCAAACGATACAGTATTACACCAAAAAGTGAATTATACCGCGATAAGAGCAGAAGACAAGGAGCAGGAAGGAGAGCAGCAGGAGCAGGCGTGGCAGCAGGAAGCCAAGTAGGCCTCTGAGCAAAAGGAGGACAATTATTACGGGTTAGCTTTGCAGCAGTCTTGCGAGGTGGCTGAGCCAGCATTCCCTCCATGTAGGAGGCAGGCTCCTCGTTCTCACCAGGATTTCCTTTTGCCTCACTCCCTGAGTCTTAATACACTTAGGTTGTCAATAAAGGGAATTTCGGAGACAATGCGGGTGGAAGTCAGCAACGAATTCCAGGCATTCATGCTTTGCCCCTGCATTAATGGCAGGTCATGGAGGGGAGAGCCACAGCTTCCCTGACATTTGCTTTATAGATAGAACCGGGTCCCTGCGTTGGCAAGAGGGAGAACTAAATGTCCATGAGCCTGGCCTAATAGATTCTCTATAACTAAATGATCCATGCGTTATGTGAGACAAATCCCATTTCTTTTTCTTTTATAGCTTTTGACTTTTTTTCTTTAAAGGACACTTGGTGTTCTATCCCTCCCAGTTACCAGGTGAGGAGGGCACCCAGAAAGGAGGTAATTCTCAGTGTTGCTGTTAGAGGAGGTGAACAAGATAGGGAAACAGCCATCTACAGCACTGAGAAGATACAGGCTTCATGGAAATGGGAGGCAATAGTGGCTGGTAAATGGAAAACTGGTGCATTTGATTTTGCATTTGAGGTGGTCTCAGGTCTAGAGAACCATGGCCTGAGGATTTTAAGCTTGGTAAAGTATTCTGAAGTGAAATTCCTGGATGTCCCTGCCAGTTGGGCCATTTGGCATACTTGAGGGGAAAAATCACACTTCCAAAGAGACCGCATAGAGCTCAAAGTTGGGTGTGTGCAGTCAGAAAGGTCTGAGTTCAAGCCCTGGTCTCACTGTTTTCATGCTGTGTGAAGAGCTGTGCCCTGGTGCCTTCATGGTTTGTTGGGGATACAATGAGATGTACCTTCTAGAGCTGTACATTCTCAAGGGAAAATCCATGAGTGTAAAGATTTTGGCACAGCACCAGGCCCATGGCCAGGTTCGACAGTCATTTCAAGTATTTGTTATGCCTAATTTTATCCTGGTTCTGTCCATTCTGCACACAAAATATTGGGCTACAGAATGATGCAGGCAATCCAGATCTTGTGTGCTGCTGACCTAATCACCTTCCATGGCAGCCTTCCCTCTCGTCTCTTTCTCTGCCACTAGCGTGTTTAGGATGTCGCCTAGCTATGTGCGTCTTTGGAAAACACAATCAGCATTCGAAGTACCAGAGTGTAAGTGATCTGCTGGTTTTGTTTCTGAGCCCAGGCTATGAAAGAAGATGTAGAACGTTCTTCTAGTTTCTCAAACCAGACTGCCCCAAGAACCTTTTCTAAAGACAAGAGTGACTAGCTTCTTAGAGTCTTCTGAGAGGTCAGAGTGAAAGGAATACAATGAGATGCACACTGAGATTTTTTCTTTTTCTTGGAGAACTCCAGTTCCCAAACTCCGTACCCAGGCACCCTGGGGGACTGCAGTAAACTCACAGAGATACCACCAGTCTATTTCTAATTTTCTAGGGAAATACAGGCTGCTCGGTATCCATCAGATACTGTAAAATATTAGCTTGTGTACAGTCACAACATTGGATTGTGCAACCTCCCTTTCACAGTTTTACAAAGCTAGATTATTGGCAGTTGTTGGGGAAAAAAACAAGTACCGTGCCAAGGATCGAGGTGAAGTGGGAAACATGGCAGACGGGGTCCCATGTGCTTTTACAGTTGAGAATTCGCGCAGTGTCCATCAGGCACATACGTTCCCTTAGTAACTGATTGTTATTTTTCCAGAATAAAGTAAAAATATTCTTTTCTTTCACTTTAGGTGTTTTTTTTTTTTTAATAGCTACTAATGGCTAGGACATAAATACTCATTAAGTTCTTTGGACCTAACCACGCAATAAATAGATCTGTTAGGTATTGCTTTTAGCCTCTGGATACTGTGGAAAACTGACCAAGAACTTTGAGGGGGTCGTGAATGAAAAAAAAAAAATGGAACACCTATGCTGTAAGAATCATTGGCGGATAGCTGTACCTGGCCCAGTGCCTGGGGATAGCTAAGAATGAGTAAGCTCGAGAAGTTAGAGGTGGAAGAGATCTTTAAATCATCAGGATTAGCATCGTCATTTGCAAGTAGACACCCTGAGACCTTGAGGTGACTTGCCCAATCATATATTTTTATGTCTGGATTGCAGGGGGAGGTGAAGGGAGGAGCAGGTGTGCGTGAAGGGGGCGGTCACGGAGAGGTACAGTCTCTAAGGAATCAAACAGCTGACTCCACAAGAAAAGGTTACATTGGCCCCCAAAAACCACCGACCCTCTCCTCTCCTCCACCAAGAGTAGCTTGAGAAAGCTTAAGAGTGCCTCAACCCAGGTACTCCTTAATTCTTTGCAGACGGAGAAAGGCAACAGCTAGATTCTGGCACATGGAGGCTACATTGCTGTGTTCCAGCTTCTGACTTCTGCCTTGTTTGTTCCTCAAGGGTAGGCTGGGACATCCATATCGCAAAAAAAAATCACCTCTATCTAAATTAAATCTCCCCCCGGTCTCCAAAAGGCAGGGCTGGCATCCGTGAGGGGAGCGGTTAGGGCTTTGTGTTCTTGCGTGCTTAGCATTAAGTCGCCATCAACGTGAGGAGTGCATCCCTCAACAGAGGGGTCGGGGTCTGCTTGCAAAAGGGAAGATGGGGAGGGGATGTGTGGAGAGAAAAGCGAGGATTCAGAGCCTGGGGGGCCAGGTGGGGAGGCTCTGTGATTTAGCTAAATGCTCCAAGATGGGCTACATGTCAGAAAGTACAAACTCAATTATATCTGAAGGGATTCTAGAGGTCAGCCGAGCTCGGCTGGTTATCTGTTTGCAAGATACAACGCAACATCCTGATAAATTGCTAATGAAAGGGAGCCATGTAGAGCTTTGCTCGACTACCTAGAAACAGGTCCGCGGAAGAGAAGCATTTAGGGAAAATCAGGGCTTGAAGAAGGCAACCTGGTGTGGCGGAAATGGTGCTGGATTTGGAGTTCGGCATTCCGGGGCTGACTCCTGCCCGGCTCCTAATTAGCTGTGTGGCCTCTGGTAACTCATTTTGCTTTTTGAGATATCAGCTCACCGTCCACACACGCACAGGGCGGCTGAGGAGCCAGGGTGACATAATAAACGTGACCATTTATCCAGTGCTTTCTAAGTGCCAAGAGCTGTTTTAAGCACTGTGTATACTTCACTGCATTTAACCCTCACAGCCCCTGTCTAAGGGAGAGATTCATATAAAATATAATCTATAATCCAAAGTATTGATGAGGGGGCTGGGGTCAGGTTGTTAGAGCTCGTGGGTCGTCGTTTAGTGGGTGAGTTTGAAGGATGGGCTTCTATAGACCACAGCAGAGTCAGAAGCCTTCGTTTTTCAGATGTGATCTTGCAGAGCTGGGGTAGAGCCCACAGATTTGCAGGTTTAGTAAGAGTCTGGGTCATTTTGATGTGGGTGGTCCATGGACTTTAATGTAAAAGTGACTTCCCTAAGCCACAGTGCCCTCCTTCTGCTCCAAGAAACTATAAAGCGACATGTCTCTATGAGGACAGGTGTTGACAGGGTGGCATGTTGGATATCAGAGAGCACCAAATGCACGTTGTGAGAGGAGCATCAGGGAACACATGTTTTTCTGGGCTCCCAGGTGCTGGCCACAGCCCCATCCTGTCACCCTGGAAGTCTGCAAAGTGTGAGGAAAGTCCAAAACGGGAGGCGGTGGTTGGGTAATTTGGAGCAGGAAGGTAGATAGGAGGACAGTATTGGTTGAAGGTCTGGTCCACTGTCCCTAACCATGCTACCTGTCATCAATTTTACCATCTTATAAATGTGCAGCATTCTAGGACTTTTTCTTGTGACATTCTTTCACAAAACCTTTAAAAAATACATCTGATTTTGTTACTGAAAAACCCAGTTGGCTGCTTGTTACTCAAAGAGCCAACACTCAAGGGGTGCTTGGGTGGCTCAGTCAGTTAAACCTTGGACTCTTGGTTTCAGCTCAGGTCATGATCTCATGGGTCATGAGATCGAGCCTTGTGTCAGTGGGGGAGTCTGCTTGAAGTTTCTCTTCCTCTGGCCCTCCCCCCCCACTTGCTCTCTCTCTCTCTCTCTCTAATAAATAAATAAACCCAATACTCAAGAGATGACTTTTTGATTGGAAAGGAATATGAGTTTATTCAGGAGCCCAGCCACCTGCGGAAAAGGCAGACTCTTGTCTGAAACCCAACTCCAAGGTTTGTGCCTGGCCCAAATTTTTAAAGGAGCTTTAGGGCAGTTAATCAGTAAAAGAGGAGCACTGTGGTCTGTAACACTTCTTGACTGTGTGCAGATTCAATGGTGCCAGGCAGAGGTAGCACAGGGCTCAGAGGCTGTGTATTGGTCCCCTGGGGGAGGTTGCGTGGGAGGGTTTGGTTTCCAGTCTTTCCAGGAAACAATGCACGATCTATCAACATACAAAGAAAGGTTTAGTTACTCAATCACACAGGCTAAAGGTACTTGCCAAAACTTTAAGACTACTGAGTTGGCCAGAGGGGCCAACCCAGGGGTTTTAATTTCTCAAAGTTGGTGAATGGGAAGTAGACTGGAAGCTTGATAGCCTTTTATTAACTCAAATGATCTTTTCAGTACCTGTGGCTGTTCACCAGTGACCCAGGGGTCACCCAGCACCACTATAGGCACAAGGGGACAACAGAAGGAATAAAGGTGGCATCCTTGGTATTGAACAGTTTCGTTTCATTGGATGACAAGAGCAACACAATTAGAGGATGACAGAGAATGGTATGGCTGACCTAAACAGGATTAAGAAGAAGCTCAGCTATAACCTTGCATAACAGGGCATATGTCTGTGTTTCTGATTTAGAAACAAGACACAATCATGCAAGCTGCACCATTTCCAAAGGCAACAGTTTCTTAGGCCAGATGTGATCTGCCCTCCTCTGCCTGTGATCCTTCCATGGTACCCCTTGCTCTTAGGATAAAGTTGAGAACCCACCCCTTTTTTCCAGCCTCATCTCCTGCCAGCTTCCCTTCCCCATGCTTTTGCTTCCCTGGAATATTTAGTCCACCCACTGTCCTGCTAAGTCAGAAACTGTGAGAGTGGGACTCTCCTCAGTGGTGCGGGAGTTGGCTAGGATGAGCTCCTGAGAGCAAGGGGATTGTGCATCTCTTCCCAATTTCCATGCAGATTGAAATTGACTATTGTAGGAGTATTTACACCACAGAAATTGGCAAATGCAATTAGCAATTCACATCTTTTCTTCCAAAGCTGGCAAGTTTGTTAAATACTTACCAGGATAGCATTTGACGCAAAAATCCATGTTTTAACAAGCCCTCCTGGGGACTCTAATCCCTTCTGGTTTTCCCTCCCCAATGCTAAAGAAATCCACAATTCAGATTTGTTCACATTTCTTGAGCCCGAGCTCGGAGCTCGGATGGCTCCAGGACTCTTTGTTCCTGGTTGTGACAAAAGTGCGGGCCAGGGAACAGCTGTTCCTCCTGCAAGGATCCCATCCTCCCCAAGCAGAGAGAGCAGACTGAGGGGGAGAGAGGTGACTTTAGAATTGCTATTTTGATCCCCACACCCAGCATTGTTGAAAAGAGCCCTGATGTGCAAACAAAGATTTCATGGCTGTGACTCTCAGCAGGATAAAAACAGCCCCATTCTGTCTGCATAGCAAATGGAGGCCTTTTTTTTTTTTTTTTTTGACAGAATTCAGAACCACTCTGGATGACAGTGATTTAATGAAATAGCCAAATCCAGATTTTTGCCTGTATCAGCATAGATCGGGTCTCACACGGGCATGTGGTCTCTCAGGATACCCAGGGTAGATCACTCACAGGTATTCAGGCAGGGGAGAGGAGAACAGAAGTAATCAAAGTTCCTCTGAGCAGCTGAAGCTCCCACTACTGTAGGGGATGAGGGTTAGGGGTGAAAAGGGATCTGTTTTTTAAAGGAAGTCAGGTTTCACCTGCTTAATCAGATGTATTATCCACTGAACCAGGTATATCGGCTAATGATCCGGATAGTTCCCCTAATGAGTCAAGCAGATCACCTGCTGAAAACATTTCCAAGACTAATTCATTCATCAGCTGTGATCATCTTCTGAAGGCAGGGGGTTTCACCTCAGCCTTGGTTCCTGTCCCAACCAAGGCTTACAGGTTTTGCGGCCAGTCTAGATCAAAAACTAAGAACATACATTATGGAAGACAAGGATGAGGAATTTGGTTGACCATCGGTAAAAGAACTTCTTACTCACTTGCTTCCATTAATAATAATTTGTTGCCAAGAAATAGAAAATGATATCATTTCATTGGTTTTATGATATAGTACCTGGCACTTAGTTGATCCTTGATAAAGGTTTGTTAAATAAATGAATAGGAGAGATGGATGGATAGATGATTGGATGGATGGATGAATGAGCAAACAAATGAACATTTTACAAATATGGGCTTGTGATTTTACTCCTTTTAAAAAGATTTTCTTTCTTTCTTTCACCCACCTTCCTTCCTTCCTTCCTTCCTTCCTTCCTTCCTTCCTTCCTTCCTTCCTTCCTTTCCTAGCAGACTCCTCCCTGTCTTGGGATTCAGTCCCACGACGCTGAGATCATGACCTGAGTCAAAACCAAGAGTTGGATGCTCAACCACCTGAGATACCAAGGCACCCCAGATTTTACTTTTCTTGCAAGTCTGACTTAGATTTGCTCTCAAGGCCAACGCTACTTGGCCTTTCTTAAAGAACAGCAGATGTTTGCTGATGACTTCCTTACCTGTAAGGAGCCAGTATGGTTATTGCTCTTTCTAACACCTTCAGTAACTACTGTTGACTTATCAGGCTGAGTATTTGGAATGCACAAGGCATGGGCTTTCCATTTTTTAATCTCAAGGACAGAAAGATGAAAGTTCCCCAGGGTTTTGACTTTCCTGCTACCAAACTTGAATGGGAGAAGGTGATTTTGCCCATTCTGTTAATATGTGCCATCCAGGCCACATTCTATCCAATTCTGAAAAAAATTCTATAGTGCACCACCCCATCTCCAGAGATAGATTGGGCTTCCATGATACTCCCTGATATGCCTACAGTATCTTCCTATCTTATACCAAGTTGGGAGATCAGGGTCCATACTAAGCACATACTCTATGCTCTTTGCATAAATTAGCTCATTTATTCATCTCAACAATCTTGTGAAGTAAGGATTATTAACCCATTTTACAAAGAAGGAAATGTGTTCAAGGAGGGGTTAAGTAATTTGTCCAAGATCTCATAGTTCAATAATGGTAGAGGTGGGATTTGAACATAGGCTGGCTTCATGTTCTTTCCACCTATGTAAATTGCTCTTTGGCCCCTGAGAATTCCAGTTATAGTAAAAAAAAAAAAAAAAAAAAATTAAATACGTAAGTATGTATGTAGGGATGTGAGAAAGAACTTGGAATACTTTGTTAAGCATCAGAAAAGAAGTATTACTGCTGCACAGTAGGAGAGAGGAGGTTGTTATGGATTTGTCTACAAATTGTACCAGTTCCCCAGTGCATGGGCACCAGCTGACTGGTGGAGAACCCAACCCACTGTTGAGTTTTTTCCTTGTTTTGTATTAACTGTGAGTTGTTTTCCCAGTTACCTGAGATGGTTGAAGGTCTCATTACAATTACTACTGCTAGAGGCTAACACTGAATATTCACCTATATCAAGAACTCTGCTTCAACTTTCTTCTGATTAGTATTTTCATTGTTTATTTGTTACTATCCTTTTATTTTTCACCTTTATATATCTTTTTTTACTGAACTATAGTTGACATATAATTTTCTGTTAGTTTCAGGTATATATCATAGTGATTTGACAATTCTGTACTTTACAAAATGCTCACCATGATAACTGTAGTCACCATCTGTCACCATGCAAAGTTATTCAGTGTTATTGGTTATATTTCTTATGTTGTACTTTTCATCCCTGTGTCTTATTTATTTTATAACTAGAATTTTGGACCTCAGCCTATCTCTATCTTTGTATTTGCTGAGGGTATCTTATAAGTAGTATGTATTTGGATCTTTTCTTTTTATCCAGTCTGACAATTTCTGCCTTTTGGTGAAGGTTTTAGACCTTTCATCATCAATGAAAATATTGATATGATCATATTTAAATATGCAATCCTGCTAGTCATCCTCTATCTGTGCATCTGTTACTTATTACTTTCCCCTCTTTTTCTGCCTAATTTTGAATTGAGTACTTATTATAATTCCATTTTATTTCCACTCTTGGCTTTTCAGGTTTATCTGTTTAAAAAAATTTTTTAGTGGTTGCTTAGGGTTTATAATGTATCCTTAGCTTATTACAGTCAATCTTTTTTTTTTTTTTATCACAGTCAATCTTGAAATAGTATTGTGCCTTTCACATATAGTGTAAGAGTCTTTCAGTCAACTTTTTCTCTCTCCAATCTCTTATCCTATTGTTCTCACACTTCTGTATATGTTATAACCCATAAAAAAACTTTATTTTTGCCTTCAATTATCAATTTTCTTTTAAAGTGATTATAATAAGAAAAACACAGCCTCTTATCTTTACCATTATTATTATTATTATTATTTTACCATTTCCAGAGGTCTTTACTAACTTTTGCAGATCCAAATTTTCCCCTTGATAAAGAAAACAAACTGATGGTTGCCAGTGGTGGTCAGAGGCAGAGGCGGGATTGAGGGAAGGGCAAAAAGGATGAAGGGGAGTGGGAGGCTTTCTAGTTAGGGAATGTTTAAGTCACTGGGGTAAAAGGCACAGCATAGGGAATATAGCTGATGGTAGTAGCATTGTGTGGTAGCAGATGGTAGCTGCACTTGGGGTGAGCACAGCATAACATAGAGACTTGTCAAATCACTGTGTTATACATGGAAACTAGTATGATACTGTATATTAACTGTACTTTAATTTAAAAAAATCCCTTTGGTATAATGATCCTTCTGTGGAAGAGCTTCTGTTAACACCTCTTATAGTGTAGTGCTGCTTTCAGTGCATTCTCTCTGTTTTTGTTGGCCTCAAAAACCTACTTAGCATTCATCTGAAAGATGTTTTGGCTGGGTATACAATTCTCTACTGATTATTTCAGTTACCTGTGCCATTAAATACTAGATAGAATAATGTAACAATTTTTAGTTATGATTATGGATTTGTCTATTTCTATTTACTTCTGTCAATTTTGGGTTCATGTGTTTTTAAGATTTGTTATTAGGTACATAACATTTAAGATTGTTCTGTCATGACCCTGTATATACTTGAAATTTGGTGAATAGATCTTAAAAGTTCTCATCACAAGAGAAAAAGTTCTAACTATATGATGTGATGAATGTTAACTAAATTTATTGTGGTAAGGATTTCATAGTATATGTATGTCAAATCATTATCCCATTTAACTTAATCTTATATCTCAATAAATCTGCAAACAAACTGAAAAAAGAACTGACTCCATAAATTGACCCTGTCATCTTTGGGAAATATTTTTCTTCATCTCTAGTAATTCTCTTTGAAAATTTTGATATTAATATGGCCACACCAGCTCTCCTATGCTTATTGTTTACATAGTGTATTTGCTTTCTTTTTTTTTTTTTTAATTTATTTATTATTTGAAAGAGAGAGAGCAAGTGAGTGAGTGAGCAGGGGGAGGGGCAGAGGAAGCTGAAGAGAAGGAATCTCACGCAGACTTCCCACTGAGTGTGGAGCCCATTGCAGGGCCTGCTTTCTATTGCTGCCTAAAAATATTACCACACACTTAGTGACTGAAAACAAAGCACATTGGTTATTCACAGTTCTGTGGGTCAAGAGTCTGAACATGGCCAGATGAGTTCTCTGCAAAGTTACAATAACTGGGTTCACACCTGAAGACTTGACTGAAGAAGGATCCACTTTGAAGCTCATGTGGATATTGGTGGAACTCAGTTACTGATATCCTGTTGCACTAAGGGACTCAATTTGGGGCTGGTAGCTGACTACAGACTGCTGTCAGTTCCTAGCTGATTGCTGGCTGAAAGCTACCCTCAGTCCTTATCACAAATGGCTTATATTTTCCCCATGTTTTATTTTCAACCCATGACTTCATGTTAAAGTGTCTTACCAATAAATAGCATATGTTTTGCTTTTTATTATCCGATCTGGCAATCTCTACCTTTTAATTGGGGAGTCTAGTACACTTAAATTTAATATAGTTATTGATATGTTTGTATTTGAGTCTTACGTGTTTTTAAAATTTGTCCCATGTGTGTTTTGTTACCCAGTTCTTTGTATTCTACCTGATTTCTTGGTGAATAAAGTGATTTTTAAAGTAATCTGTTCTATCTCCTCTACTGGCATACCTCATTTTATCAGGCTTCACTTAATCACACTTCACAAATACTGTGTTTCTTACAGATTGAAGGTTTGTGGCAACCCTGCATTGAACAAGTCTATTAGCACCATTTTTCCAACAGCTTTTGCTCACTTTGTGTGTCTGTGTCACATTTTGGTAATTCTCACAATATTTCAAACTTTGTCATTATTATTATTATTATTATTATATTTGTTGTGGTGATCTGTGATCAGTCATTATGATCACTGAAAGTTCAGATGATGGTTAGAACTTTTTAGCAATAAAGTGTTTTTTAATTAAGGTATGTATATTTTTCTTAGACATAATGCTATTTCACACTTAATAGACTACAGTATAATGTGAATGTAACTTTCACATGCACTGGGAAACCAGAAAAGTCATTTGACTCTCTCTACTTTGATATTTGCTTTTTTGCAATGGTCTGGAACAGAACGTGCAATATCTTCAAGGTATGCCTGTATTAACTTTTTTACGATGCCCCTTTGTATTATTTGTGTGTGTATATGTGGTTTCACAAGAGATTACAACATGTACTTTTAATGTATCAGAAATATTCTACTTTTAAATATATTCTACTACTTGTTAAACATTTAAAAACCTTGGAACAATATGCTTCCAATTACCAACTCTCTGCCTTTGGGGCTGTTTTTGTTATATATTTTACTTTAATATAGATTAAAATCCCCCAAATATATTGCTATAATTTTTACTTTGAACATCTAACTATATGACTTACTGTCATACTCACCATTTCTAGTGTTCCTTATTTCTTCCTGCAGAACAAGGTTTTTATCTGGTATCATTTCCTTTCAGCTTGAAGAGCTTTATTTATTATGTCTCATCATGCACATCTGCTGAAGCAAATTAAGCATTTGTTTGGAGGAACTTGTCTTTATTTTGCCTATATTTTTGAAAGATATTTTCTCTGGGTATGGAACTCTAGGTTTGTTTTGTTTTGTCTTGTCTTTCAGTGCTCCAGAAATATTATTCCATTGTCTTCTGACCTGCCTGATTTCAGATGAGAGAGCACCTGTGACTCTTATTTTTTCTTCTAATGTAATGAGTCTTTTTATTTTCTGTCTGCTTTCAAAAATGTCTCTAAATGTGGTTTGCTTTGTACTTATTCTGCTTATGTTTTCTGAACTCATAACTATGAACTTATAACTATGGGTTTTTTTCTTTCATTCATTTCTTTTGCTTCATTCTTCTTCTATCTTTTTCCTGGGGCTCCAATTTTGGAAATGTTAGTTTACTTAATAATGTATCACATAGCTGAGAGCCTCTGTTCTTTAAACAAACAAAAAACAAAAAAATCTCTTATTTTTCTGTTTAGGTTTGTCTTTAATTTCTATTCACCTGACATCAGGTTCATTGATTCTTTTCTTTGGTCTTTTTGTTGATAACCCATTAAAAGAAAGAATTTTTCTTTTCATCCACTATATTTTTCATTACTAGCATTTCTATTTGGGCTTTTTTTTTTTTTTTTCATAGAAAATAGAAATGCCTCTGCTGGATTTCCCTCTATATTCTTATGTTGTCCACAAAACAGTGTAGCATATTAATCATAATTGTTTTAAAGCTCCTTTCCTAATTTTAATATATAGAACATCTCTGTGACTGTTTCTTTTTTTTTTTTTAAGATTATTTATTTATTTATTTGACAGAGGGAGAGAGATCACAAGTAGGCAGAGCAGGCAGAGAGAGGGGTGAAACAGGCTCTCTGCTGAGCAGAAAGCCTGATGCAGAGCTCAATCCCAGGACTCTGAGATCATGACCTGTGCCAAAGGCTGAGGCTTAACCCACTGAGCCACCCAGGCACCCCCTGTGACTGTTTCTATTGACTCTTTATTCTCTTGATAATAATTCATATCTTTTTGCTTTCTAAACAGCTCATAAAGTTTGTTTTTTTTTTTTCAATTTAGAAAGAATTTAAAACTTATGGGAGGGTTCCAATGATAGTATAGAAAATTGCAAGATACCCTTCCTCCAGATTCCCCAAATGTTAATATGTTATATAACCACACAGTACAATGATCAAAACTAAGAAATTAACATTAATACAATACTATTCATTGTACTACAATTTTTATTCAGATTTACCTAGTTTTTCTACATATGCCTTTTTTCTGTTCCAGAATCCAATATATATACCACATTGCATTTATTTGTCATGTCTTCTAGTCTCTTCCAATCTGTGAAAGTTTCTAAGTCTTTCCTCGTCTTTCACAGCCTTGACATTTTGTCTCATGGCTTTTGAATGACTCTCAGACATCATGGATAAAAATACAGCAGAAACTGAAGTAAATAATGCTTACTCCAGAAATAGGACATCTTCTTTTTCTCTGTCAGTCTTCCGGTTTGTGAGTTTGAATTGATCTAGTTTGTTGTTGAGTTGAATCAGGGCTTGACTGTAATTTATCACAGGCTTAAACTGATTTGAAGGCAGGGTTAGAATCTTACCTTTACCAGGGACTGGGGTCTGAATTCCTAGAGGGTTTGTCTCAATTCTCCTGCTCTTTGGGTTTTAACAGCTTACACATGTTTGTATTTCAAGACATTGACAGCTTTCTTATTCTTACCCCGAATATTCTGTGTGAGCATTTAAGGAAAGTCAGTGGAAAAGTTCATGAGTGGATTCAGACTTTATTTCTAGGGCCCCTACAGGTTCTAACCATCATTCCTATCTAATTTCAACCCTTAGAAATTCATTAAAAATTTAACTGTTTTCTTCTTACACGTATCTATGATGGCTTTCTCCTTCTGCCACTATTTTATAATGATAAAAATATCACTTTGGGGTGCCTGGGTGACACAGTTGGTTAAGCATCAGATTCTTGGTTTCCACTCGGGTTGTGAGCTCAGGATCAAACCCCATATCTGGCTCTGCATTCAACATGGAGTCTGCTTGAATTTCCCTCTCCCTCTCCCTTTGCCCCTGCCCCCTAAAATAAATAAATAAATCTCTTAAAAATATCATTTATATGAGTCTCTTCTTTCCTAGGAGGGCCATGAGACTTTCTGAATTTTAGTTTATTAGCTTTTTGTGTTCATCTTTGGCTCTTTGATTGGCTTAAGAATTATGATATTGTAGGTTATTCATCTTGTTCTTAGTGTTAGAATGATAGCAACATGTTCTTATGATTTTCTATGACTTTTACAGAAGTTGAAGTCAGATTTTGTTATTTTAAGGTTCTGAATTTTCTAACACACAATTACCTAGAATATCTTGATTGAAGCATTGGAAGTTTGCACTTTTTGGTCATCTATACCTCTAACTCCTTTATCCATAAATCTAATTTCTTTTTTACATCATGTCAACAAAAATCAATTCTTTTACTGGCTCCCAGAATAAATCAGCTCACTTAGCACTTTTAGTAGGACTTAATTGATATTTTAAGTGGTCATTGGGAAGGGGTTATTTTATAGAACTTTGTCCTGCTGTACTTCTCCATTCTCCTTTTTGCTTTTCTCTATTCTTCACCCTCTCCCTCCTGATCTCACTGTTGAGATACCCTTATTTTCTTTCTTTATTAGGCTGAGAGTTCAATCTTAACTTACATTTCCATACTTGTATCATAAGGAGTTTGGTAAAACAATATATGTTCCATGTAATAAAATATACCCTCTTACTTAAGGAAAGAGTTGGGTTTATAATTGCAAACTCTTCTTCCTGTAATGTTATGAAAGGAATGGATGTCTGTGTGTTATAAGATTGGATTATATGACTCCTAAGACTCCTTCAAGTCTGGGGGCCATAGAGAAACATACAGGTAGAGGAAGAAAAGAGAGAGTTAAAAATGAAAGCAATGTTTTCTGCATGTCTACTACAAATTCCATGATAATAATACTAGTAACATCCCTGAATGTTATTTAATGTTTGTTATTTCTCAGGTACTCTGCTTAGCACTTCTATGAATTATGTAATTTCATCCTACCCTTGATGTCCTATTACCATCCCATCTTACAGATGAGGAAATCAAGTCTTGGGAAGGTGAGGTTCCTCACTCAAAATCCCCTGTCTGGTGATTAGCAGAGTGTGGAGCAGGAACTGAACCCCACCTGGGCTGACTCAAGAGCCTAAGGGCTTAATCACTCCTAAAATGCCAAGCACTTTTTATATACTTCTACAATTTTCATAACCTTAGAAGACAGGTAATTTTACCTCTGCATTTTACAACTAAGAAAGCTCAGAGAGGGTAAGAACTGATTTGCCCTTGGTCACACACCCAGCAAATAGCAGAGAGCCAGGGTAAGACTGACTGTGTGTAACCCTTAAGGTTCTGTTCTTCAGACGGTGCCCTTGGCATCCAGCTGGGTGGGTTTATGTAGCAGGTGGTGATACCACCTAGCCAGAAGGCCAAGCGGTTTACCAAGAAATTGTACCATGAAGGCAAAGATCAGAAGTCCTGGGCCAGAACCCACCTCTGTGGCTTCCTTATCTCTGTAATTGTAATTCTCCTCAAAGCAGCAGCCTCTTTCCTTTACCTCAAAGCTGGCTGGCAGTTCTCACCCCCTTGGGACTCCCTTGGGACAGACCATTGGCCAACAGTGGCCTTGGACAGCAGTTGCAAGGAGCAGGAGACTCAGGAGTATTGGACAAAGTCAATACCAGGCATGTTTGGGCTAATGTATCCCTGAACCAGACCCGGAACTGTGGAATCAGTGGCTGAATCTGCAGTGATGGTAGGTGGACGAACAGATGTACCTTGACTGAAGTCAGCACAACATCTGGCGAACCTGGCCCATTGCTTCGTAATTAATCTTAGTGTTGAATCTAATGACAGGATGGGATTGAGAAATTGAGCAATTTGATTGGACACATTTTGATAGTTTAATTTTCAATAACACATGGTCAGAGCTTGTTCGCATAATTACTAAATAGATTAATATGCCAATATCTCTGACCAGCTGGAAGGGAAAGATTTAGGCCTTCAAAGATCTCTGATGGGGCTTTAAATTAAAGCTGACGTTCTGGAGAGAATGGGGATGCAGGCGTCTCGAGAATATGAAGTCAATTCAGGGCTAGCGGTGAAGGCCTTAGAAACAGCAATTTAATCATTATCCTTAAAAATAAGCTTTTCATGACTTGACTGCCTATGGCATCCCAATTTGTCTGCAGACACTCTATACCACAAGTTACAGGACCTTTGGGAGACCCGTCAGCCCTCTGTAAGGTGTTTGAAATCACTACCACCATGCTCATGATAGAGGTCAAGAAAAAGCATTCAAATGAGTCAACAGGTGCCACAGAACATGGCCTGGTACCAATTGTCCCCTGAGCCTTGTGGCCTCTTCTTTCAGCCAGAGTGTTTCAGACAATCTAGTTGCAGTTATCTGTAAAGAACAGAAAGGAGGAAGCTAAAGGACCCCATACCGCTGATCTTCAGTCCAGGATGCTACGGCACACAGGAGCCAAGAAGCTGATACTATTTTTCTTTGTGGAAGGAAGAGGGCAAAGATTTGTCAGTAAGAGAGGACAGGATCAGAGACAGTGCAGGCTCGTGAGACAGGAAACAAGCAAGTACACTCTGCAGTTGGAGGGCCCGAGCTCATGAACCACAGGATTAAGTTACTTAACAAAGAGGAGCCTCCATTTTCCCACCTGTAAAATGGAGCATTTGTTGTGCTGGTGCTGGAGGTAAGGCCCATATGGCGCTTAGAAACAGCAAGTGACACACTCAGGCTTAACAAATGTTAGGCAAGTTAAAGAGACCTGATCCCGGAGGATTTCTATGGACTATTTCCAGTTGAGGAACTCAGGAAGGGTGGCAGGGAGAGCGACATATTTTTGTGGGGAGGTGGAATGGGTAGTAAGTGTGTGGGGGTAGGGATTCATTTCAGAGAAAGCAAGGAGATTAGTGCCCATTTTCCCTGGTTCAGAGTCATGTCATTAACCCTCAAGTCCCTCTACTTAGTTGAGTCAGTGCATCTGACAAGGGCAAGGGGAGACCGCAGAGCTTCTGAGAACAGAGGCTGGGTCTGACTCACTTAACCGGTGAGGGTGACACAGCATGACATCAGTGACTTTTGTTTGTGTGAATCAGTCTTCCAAGCTGACCACCCCTCTCTTTTATTCCCGCTTTCTTTTCATTGGAAGGAAGAACCCCCCTAGCCATTGCCTAACGAGTGGCCATCGGGTGTTTAGACAAATTGACTGAGCATCCCTGTGGGCCATGATCTGGAGGCCTCGTCCTTCCCTGCTCCCTGCAGCCTGGGCGTGAGCGTCCCAGCCCCAGGAAAGGCTAGGTGGGTGGCCCCCGCTTCCAACAGAGAAGAGAGTGAGCATGTCCCAGAGCGTGTGGTCTCCTTGGGGTCCATAAGAAGGCTGGAGGCAGTCCTCCCAAACCCAAGTCAAGTGGACTGTAGAAAGTAGGGCTATTTCTTTCTCCCTCTGCCCTTTTCTTCTTGACTTTTAGGGCTAGAGCTGCTCAGCACCGTGAGCATTGTGGACACGTGAAAAAGCTTTTGGGGAAAATGACAAAAAAAAAAAAGTGGAAACATCAGAAGGAGAAGGAATCGAGCTACACACCAGCCCTGACTCCCTCCTGCAGCCTCCCTCCTGCCTTCCTGCCCCCCTCCCACTGGCCGCCCCCCTTCTTTCACTTTCTCACATATGCTTCAGAAATCAGAGACTGTCATCAAGGCCATTAGCAACGTCTATTCTGGGGATGTTCAGTACAAAGCTGAGACGTGGTATTTACTGCTGACTGACAAGTGAAACGTTTTAGCTGTCGCTGGGTGGGGATGCGGCAGAGAGGCTGGAGAAAGTCTGCTCCTGTTCTTCCATTTGTTAATTTAGGGGGAAAGAAAAACTGTTTTAAGTGAATTTGGTGCTGGGGGAAAGGGTTGTGATTGGCAGCCCCTGGGGGTCCCCCTTGAAAGCCATGGCACTGAAGGGGGGCTCTCTCTCAACCACCACCTGATTGTCGGTTCTTTCATGTCTGCCTCACCTGTTCAAGCCCTCGGAGGCCCTATGATAACAGCAGTGATGTCTGCGAGGATGATATCCCTCGTGTCTGCCTCCGAGGAGGGCCAGCTGCATGGGTTAGCCACCCCTGGGGGAAGGACTTATTTTGTGAATTTCCAACTAGCTATGAGAAGAGAGCAAAGTCATTTTCTTCCCCTGGCAGGAAATTCGATCCCATTCAACAAACACGTATTGATTTATTGAGCACCTACTGTGTGAGAGTCTGTCCCCCATGCTGAGTCAATGAAAGGCTCATGTCGAGCCAGGGAGACATGGCCCAAGGCCGCCGAGAAGATGCATGGGAAAGAGGGAAGGGAAGCGATGTGTTGAGACGCCATGTAGGGTAGGGCTGGATTTGGGAGTCAAGAGAGCCCTGCGTCTGGTTGCCAGCTTTGCCACTTACCAGGAGCGTATCGTGTGGCACGTTATTTCCTCTCAGCCCGGGTCTCCTCTCCTAGGAAGTGGGCTTAGTAATAGCTCCTGGGTGGAGGTAATAGATGGAAAGCATCAGCAAAGAGCCAGCGCTCGGCAAATGGAGGGCTGTTACTGTGTGTCGGGCGCCAGCTAACCCCGGCAAGTTGGCTAGGAAATCCAGCCTTCTGCTCCGAGATGTGTCCCTCGCACGCAGCTTTTGTCGGTCTCTAAGTGCACATGGGGTGAGGGACCCTGTCTGAGGTCTACCTCCGTGGCTCCATGAAATATTCAGAGTGTCTGTGATCTGCTGACAGAGTCATTAGCTCCGCCTCTCGTTCCTCTTGCCATGGAGAGGAGGCAATTCATTAATATTTATTCATCCTGATTTGCTTTGTTTTTCTTTTTTAAAAAAATTCATTTCAGGATTTATGGGATCATTTTGTAGAATGCATAAATCACGCTCCGTGTGTCCGGGCAGGCTGCATTGCCTCAAGCTAAATCCTTCCGGGGCAGAGGGGGTCAGGGTTTTCCCAGGTCCAGCCCGGCTCTGTTTGATCAGACCCCCAGGCAGAGGCCTTTAGGGGAGTCTTTGACCCCTCTGCGCGGTGATCCTCCAGGTTCTCTCACTGTGACTGGGAACAATCAACCGCTCCCCACCCCCGTCTTCGTCCAAAACTGCTTCCCAACTGTTGGAGTCCCCGAAAAGGAGTCACAACAGGCCCTTCGCTCAGACAAGACGTGCACAGCCTCCTCTGGCCCTGCTTCCTTCCAGCAGCGCACGCATTTGTGCCAGACCTGGAGAAGCTGGACCTGCAGGGACCAGTTCCCGTTTCCCTCCATCTGCAAACAGCATCCACGCAGCCAGATGGGCCCGTGCGTGAGGAGACTGGGTTCCAGCCTCAACGAGAAAGCTTTCCTCTCTCCTTCAGGCCATGCAGAGCGTCAGGACCTCTGAGTCCGAAGTGGACCCCTCTCCAAGGCCAGCCTCCTGGTGCACAGACTGGTTCACATCCAGAAGCCCCCTGGGCCCCCACCCCGGCAGCATCCCACTGCCCCCCTTTCCTGGCTGGCATTCTGTCTTCCTAAAGCGCTGCCTGCCTCTGTTGTTGATGCTACCACACAGACAGCATCCTGTCTGGCTCTGATGTTCTGCGCTGCACCTTAAGTTAGAGGAGAGAGAGTCGGAGCTGGGGAAGGGAGAGCACGTCCAGAGTGCACGGGACAGGTGCGCCTCGGCCGACTCTGGCACATCGCTGGGCGCTGACGGGTGCTGGGGCTGGCACGGAGCCTGGTGAGGTTCGTCTGAGGGTCTGCTAACGTGAAGTCTGTCAGCACGCACAAAAGGACGGAGGGGGATTTGGTGTCTCTACAGCAATTATGGGGGTGGGGGTGCTTGCAGTATAGTGCCGATGAAAATAAAACCTGAAAATGTGCCCCTGACATGAGACTGCTTTATTCTCTGCTCTCAGATAGGAAAGGGAGACAGTTTGCTCTGTGTTTTATTCAGGTTTTTTGAAAAGGAAGGCAGACTGACAGACAGGCAGAGACAGATACAACGAGACGCAGAAGGAGACTTGAAGCTCAGGAAGAGAAAAAGATTACAAATAGGCAATGATCCCAGAGGCTGCAGAAACTCTTTTTTTTTTTTTTTTTGCCTTGTCGTAGGGAGTCTGCAGTCTAGCACATCCACTAGAGGGTGGGGGTGGGAAGTGGGGCTCTCTGTAACTGGACCAGTGTCCCAGGGCACAGCTCCCTTTCTTTAACCAATAGAGTTACTGGACCCGTCAGGAAGGATCCCGAAATCCGGTGCCGCTGTGACTGGTACTCTGAAGCTGTTCCCTGGGAACCCAGGCAGGGGACCAAGCAGGGGAACTGGCCCTGGCCCGGAACCAGACCACAATGCAAATGGCGCTGCTCTTCCCCCCAGCTGGTGTTCCTTAAGCTGGCTGGCACTCAAGGAGCGGGGGGACCCCATTCCTGTTTTAAATAATCCAAGCCATCAGCAAGTCCCAATTAAGTATTTTCCACTCTTTGTCAAGGACCCTGTAAGCAACAGGGAAGTGTTAAGCTTTGTTTCTTATTTTAAGGGCATTATACGGCCAGTAGTCACATCAGTACACCAACCAGTGTTTAAATAAGATGACAAATGTGGCAGAAGTTGAGAGAAGCAGGTAAGAGGAAGGCTGGAGTGTGCACGAAAGGCTTCCTAAGGGAGAGTAGGGCTTGCTTGGGGCCTTGACGGGCAGACAGAGGGGCGCCTGGGTGGCTCGGTGGGTTAAGCGCCTGCCTTCGGCTCAAGTCATGATCCCGGGGTCCTGGGATTGAGCCCCACATCGGGCTCTCTGCTCAATGGGGAGTTTGCCTTGCCCTCTGCCCCTCCCCTGGCTCATGTTCTCTCTCTCTCTCTTTCTCTCTCTCCCAAATAAATAAATAAATAAATAAAATCTTGAAAAAAGAGAGAATTCGGAGGGCCAAGAAACCACTACAGAGGAAAGGAGCAACCTGTGACGAGGTTGTATTTTCGAGATTAACTCATAAGGCAGGAAGACCAGGCTGCCTGAAGGCTGTGGGAGTGGTGGGGGTTATAAAGTAGGGGGAAACCAATGCTGAGGGGTAACATGGCAGACGGCAGTGCACACTTGCGGAGAGCCCCAGCCGGCAAGTGGCACTGTGAGGAAGACAGGATCCTACAGGTCAATGAGCTTTAACCATCTTTCTGAGGCTAGCTATTCCTGTCTGTATGTTTAAGGCTCTGAGTAGTCCTGCAATAAAGAAATCTTTACAGTTAATTTAATCTAGAATTTTTCAAATGTATGTTGCTACAGGTATACATATATATTCACACATATATTTTATGGATGTGTGTGTGTGTGTGTGTGTGTATTTTTTTTTTATTTATTATCTATCACCAAGCCTCAGAACTAGTGTTCTATGACTCACACACAGGAAACACAAGCAAGAAAGCCAGCGTCTTGGGCTTTGAGGTCAGATCGTCTCTGTTGCCACCTTGGCTCTTATTCACTGATGACAACGGTCCCACAGATGGTCATGGGGGTAGAATGTAGAGTAAGACAGGGGCCTTGCTAGAGAGTCAGCACCGACGAGAGGCCGGCAGCTCCGTGCCGCTGAGGGCTGCCAGGACGGGTAGGGCAGCTTCAACTTGAAAAGGTAGGAAAGAAGAGTCTTAACTAGGGGCCACACAATGAAGCAGCTGTTGACAGATGTGTCTGGAAGGAGTGGCAGGAGGGGTGGAGGTCTGGGAGAGAAAGCTCCTTAAGGTTGGTCCTTGTTTCTAAAAGCATCTCCTTCCCTGGCACACTCTCTACTCCTTTGCAGCAGGGTTCCCAGCCGAACGGACCAGCTGGGGACTTGATGTGACAGGTAGAGGTTATGGGATGAAGCAAGCCTGCGCGCTGGTTTTTCCGAAGTGGAAGCAGGAGGGGCCGAGGGCCTGGCGGGCAATTATGTTGTAGGCTGAGCCTGACAACGTGGGGCTGGGGAGGAGCGCCTCCTCTTCCGTGACTTGGACATGGTGAGAGCCCCAGCTCCCCCGGGACTGATGCGTGAAGATCCAGCACAGGTGGGCACTGTCTGGACCCTCATACGCATCAGCACATCATCAGCTCGGGGAGCAATTGACAGGGACTAAAGGGCAGGCATGTCTGCGTTATCTTGTCATGCCCTGCCATGCCTCCCCCACCCCCTTTCTCCTTCCAGCTCCTTCCCCATTCAGGAGACTGCACACAAAACTAGTCTCATTCACCAGGTACTCCAGCCACCAGGGAGGCGGAGGTGGGTGTCTCTTTTCCCTGGAGCTCATGCATATTCTCTCTTTCTCTCTCTGCTTTTATCTTATTAACTTTCAAATTCAAAAACAACAAATACTTACTGAGCACTCGCTTTAGACCAGTCACTTTGCCAGATGCTCTATTTTATTTATTTAATAAATGCTTATGTAGCATTTACAGTATGTCAAAAACTATTCTCAAAACTTTTCAAATATTAACTCAATCCTCCTTACAATGCTTGAAGTGTTATTATTATTATTTCCACTTTACACTTGCAGAATGGAAGTGCACTTTCCAAGCTAGGCAGGATGGGTAAGTGGAGGCAGACACAAGAGGCCAGCTTAGGAGTCAGGATGCTGAGATTTCAAGATAGGCACTGAGAACTCCTATCAGGGCTCTGGTTGGGACGGCTCTCCGTACCCTGCTAGATGAGCCTGGAGGAGAGAACCTGGGAGCCTATTTTTTTGCTCAAACTTTAATATGCATGTTGGTCTCCTGACTCCATTAAAATGCAAATTCTGATGGTAGGTCTGGAGTGGGGCCCGAGCTTGTGCATTTCCAACAAGCTCACAGATGCTGTTGGTGTCACTGATCTGGGGACCACATTGACCCTGTCTCCTGGGGACATATTGTCTGTGAGTTTCAGGCATGTGTTTGTGGTAAGTGGTTGTGGTTTACCTAGATCTCGATTGGTGTGAGCTCCTACTAATTCCGGGAGGGTGGGGAGGAAGGGCCAGGATTCTGTCTGAGAGGAAGCAAAAGGCTTTCCTCTGCCAATTTTCCAGGACACCTTTGGCCTTGCGCTCCATTCAAAGCCTCCATGCCCTGCCAGGCTCGCCTTACACTCCCCTGCTTCGAGCCCTCTCTGACCAGGTCAAGCCCCCGAGCATCTCTCTCCATAGCAACACTTGGCTTGTTATCTCTCACATCTAGCCTCCCTGACAATTGCCTTAGATTGGTTCCGTAATGGCCTTCTCTACGCATGTGCTCCGCCTCCAACTAAACAGCTCCTTATCCACATTGCCTGCTATCTGGGATGCCCTCCGACATGTTAAGTCAATGAATTAATGAATGAAGCCAGACCTCTTTCAAAACTTTTCTTTCTACCGACACTCCCTGGGAGGGATGTTTAACAAAAGCTCCAGGTGTTCAGTAAACATTTCCTGTCTGCTTCATGTTTCAGAGGTCGTTCTCAGCAGCCCAAATTTTGGGGAAAGAAAGCAGAGAGGGCTGGCTGGAGGAAGCTCCATGGGGCACAGAGAGCAGTGAAGCAGGCTTGGGAATTTGTTCCATTAATAAGGAGGCTGAAAAGTCTGAAGCCTGCAGCCAGGCAGCGGTCTTCGGCCCAGACCAGGGCAGGCAGCTTGCACTCCCCATGGCTTCTCACAGGTCATATTTCAGCCTCAACAAATTCCATAATCTCCTGCTCACATTCCCCTTTTTCCCCCTAGCCTGTGATCTCAGATCCCCAACAGTATTCATCAAATCCATGAAAATGTCCCCCTCCTGTCCCCTGAGGGGGAGGCTTCACTGGGGGAAACTGGGGATCTAATAAGCTTTCTTGCCATCTAATCAGTTGCCTGCGGCAAACACCAGCAGCCCTGGGCTCCCAGATAGCTGGTGATAGATGCTGGCCGCCACCACCAAGCTGCTCGCAGCAGAGCTGGTGCTCAGAATGCAGCGGGCAAATTGCATTCTGTTTGCTCGCTTTCCCTGGGCAGCGTTTCTCCAGGACTCCCGGAGCTTAGGTCGCTCCAGTTCTATACCCCTGGAAGAAACCCAGACCTTCTTCTATTTCATTTTGTTTCCAAAGACACCACCAGTTTGGGGTGTAGGCTGCCTTCAACCCTCTCCTTTTCCCCGCTGCCCATTTGTCTTTCCCCCAGAGTAGAGGCCAGGGTGTCCGCAGGAATGGGGGACTTTCTGAGTGTTTGTCAGACTTTCAGTTCCAGTGTTGGCCCCAAGGTCTGTGTTGCAATGGACATTGGGAAAATCTGGGGTCTCGTGATCCTGAAGCAAAGGTTTGGAGAACGGTGGCTGCTTCCTGGGCTGATGCTTCATTGCATGAAATGCTCAAGTCCCTATTCAGAAGCAGAGTCAATGGGGCTGGGGTCCTTGACCTTCATTTTGACCTCACAGACCCCTGCCCCACTACCCTGAGCTCTGCAGTCGGCCAGCCTCTCCACTGCCGGCTCATGGGGGATCTTTTCCTGCAGGTGCTTCTGAGTTCATGTATGGCTGTTGAACAGTCCCCTTGCATTTATCTCCTTCCAGATTTCCAGCTTGATGAAGGCTCAGATGAAGAGTTTCAGAGAACAGATGGGCGGTTGTCATTACACGTTACTGATACACAGAACTGCTTCAGCCTCATGCGTGCCAGTGTGTTCAACCACACTCGTAATTCTTCCTCTGTTCCCCAGCCCGAGCCAGGAGCTCAGCCAGTTTTGGCAAGGAGTGAAAGTATGAGCTTTCTAGGGGCATTTATATAAAACATGCTAGGATTGATGATGAACTAGGGAACAAAACCTTTCTTCTTTGATTGGGGGAGAAAATACTGTTTTTCTCCAATTCCCTTGCAAGATCTAAAATCAGAAATCAAAAATATGCTCGCCTAACTTGGGTGTTGCTGCAGTTGGTTAATGTGGGAACTTTCTGGAGATGGGCTTCTTTGTCTGGTCTCAGAGCTCCCCGGTGGACTGTACTTGGTGCATGTTCTAGCAACCCCCACAAGGTCACAGCCCTGTACCAGGACAGAAAGCCTCGGGCATCTTACATTCTGCCTTCATTCATCTGGGAGAGGAACACACTCACAGGCCAGAGATGAGAAGGGGCTAGTCAAGGGCTAGTTAGTAGAAAAACTGGGAACTGAACTCATGTCTTGTTCAATGTTTTTTCAGGGAAGGACACAGATTCCATGTTGTACACTGAGGAATTTTTAATTTTTTTCTAGAGGAAAGGTAATAAGGGTGGCTTCTTAATAAAATTTTATATGAAGACTCAGAATTTTCCTTTAAGCCTGGCATAATTTAATAATGTCACATTAGGAAAGAACATCGACTATCTCCTGGACAAGCTAATACTTTCTGCAAAAAATTCACTTTGCATCTCTTCAAATGGTCTGAAGAGAGAGGGAAAAACCATTTTTCTTGAACTCTCTTCCTAAATGAAACTTGGTCCTGAGGCTTTCGAAAGCTTCACTGAAATAGTGAAGCTGGAAAATCTCATTTGAAAGTTGGCCCAGGGTCTGAATTTTTCCTTTTCCTGTCCTGTGAGAAGTGGACACGGGCATACACTTTTCACACAGTGTTCTAGGAAATCCTGTGCGTGGCACGGAACTTTGAAACCCAAGCACCAGTCTGTCATGGAGAAGACTGTCATGGGGAGGGGCGTTTGCTGCAAGGGTCTGACCCGTTCTCTGTGATCTGGTAAGAAGTCTGTCTGTGTGATGAGCTGTGCCGCAGATCTTCACACTCCTTCCATGGAAGGAACATTTCTTTTTGAGGCATGTGTTTGAACTGAGCTGTGCCCACAGACCATGGCTTGTTCTGTAGATGCGTGAGTCCTTGTTTGAAGTGACGCTCACAGGAGATGGAGAAACCAGGCCCCGGAAACGACGGGAAGGAGCTGTGGGCATACTCTTCACCACATGCTAGAGGAAAGACCAACCAGAGTGATGAAGTTCTAGAACCTGGGTGAGGTTCGGTGGGCTGAGGTCCGGAGCCAATGACCAAGAAAGAATTCTTGAGACATCTTTGGTGCAAAATGGTGGTTTATTAAAGCACGGGGACAGGACCCGTGGGCAGGAAGAGCTGCTGCCCCGGGTTGTGAGGGATGGCAGGTTATGTACCCTGCGGTTGGGGGAAGGTGAGAGAAAGGGAGGTTTCAACGGAGCTTTCATATGTTAAAGGAGGCCTCAAGGCGCAGGGATACCAGAGGCTTGATCAATGTTGTCTTTTGGCAAGCCATTAACATCAAGATGGTTGGGAGATTCCTGGTGGAATGTCATAATCCTGTTATCAAGCATCTTTGTTAGTGAGATTTAGGTATAGAAGAAACTTAACTTCCTTCTACCCCAGCCTCCTTCAGTTTTGTTTATGGAGGGGAGGGTGACATTAAGGCTTGAGGAACTGAGTCATTTGCCTCTGGAAATTGTGCTATTGATAATGTAACTTCTTTGTTAAACCAAGGGAGACTCCTGTCTTGCGGGATTGTGATCTCAGCAAGTTAACGATTTGTTTTGGCAGTCAGGGGTACCTGAGGAATGCCACACACATCACCGAGGGGAGCGGATGGAGAGGGGGTGCAAGGTGCCAGCTTTTGCTTTGTCCTCAGCCAGCCTCTGGCTCCCTCATCAAGAGGAAACCATCAGGAATCAGAAAACAGCCTGCACGCTTTTGGGATTTGCCCACCATAGCATGGCAGGCAACTGAACAAAGCAAACTTTAAGAAACGTCCAGAGTGGAAAGTAGCAGGGGAAGGGATAAAAGGCTATTATAGATTCTCAGGCCTTAGGTAAGGAAAGCCTGGGACGGTCAGGACTCACCATGAGGGACAAGGACCAGGGAAAATGGCGTGGATTTGGTGGCCAACAGCATCTCGGGATTAAGCAAAAGTACTGATTGACACTATCTGCAAGAGTTGGAGCCTGCTTGATCTATACAGCTAGTAACTAAGCAAAGGCATTTGGAGAAGGGGTGTCATCAGAGGTCTGCCTCTGCTCTCAGAGGGGATAGAAACTCTCGCCCCAACAACACAACTAGCCACCCCAGTAGATGTCCGCCCCCTTCCACAAAAGGTAGGTCTTAACTGATGTGCTGCCACAGGACCCTTATGTATTTTACTGTAGGTTCACCTAAAAAAAATGTGTTTTGTATAGTAGCCAGGCAGAGACTGGTGTAGGGAGAAAGCCTGCAGTGAGAAGATGAGAGCTGCCCGATGCGCTGCCACAAATGAGAGAAAGGAAGAGACGACTTCTCTTTATGGAGCAGACATCTTCTTGATAAATTTACATAAATTGATTTTCTTAAAGTTGGAAACCTTTCTCCCCATTATTCTTATTTTCCCCTCAAATCAATGAATGCATCTCAGTTTGATTTTCTATAATCAGTGGTTTGCCATAAGCATCTCTATCCTACAGTTTAAAACCTGTAAACATTGTAGTGCCCCCAGGGGGAAAGGGTGCTTGGAGGTGTGCTTAGATAAGGCACAGGGTCAGCACTCACTACATCTTTTTACAGGTTTCCATTTTCATGGAAACAAGTCTTCTGAAAGGGAGATATTTTTTTCTTTTAAGATTTTATTTATTTATTTGACAGACAGAAATCACAAGTAGGCAGAGAGGCAGGCAGAGAGAGAGGAGGAAGCCGGCTCCCTGCTGAGCAGAGAGCCCGATGCGGGGCTCGATCCCAGGACCCTGACATCATGACCTGAGCCGAAGGCAGAGGCTTAACTCACTGAGCCACCCAGGCGCCCCAGGGAGCTACTCTTAAAGTCAAGGATTGAATCCTTCTGGAAGCCCCCATTCAGTGCCAGGCACAGGTGGATGGCGGGGCGAGGCTTTGTCTCCATAGCTTCTTGACAATAATGGGCCCTCCTCACCGGATGTTCAACAGCCCCTGGGAACAATGAACTCACACACCGTCAGCCAGCATCAGAAGTCACTTTGTTCTTTTGACCTTGCCTTTCAAAAGCTGATCCTTATTAACCATCAGGATGAGGTGGGGAGTAGCTGAGACAACCCTCAGCAGCAGGGTGACCCCTGAGTTGTGTCTGCTCCGAGATGATATAACCCCGGAGCTTCAGGGCGGTAAGGGTGGTGATTTAACAAATCATATGTTTAAACAATGTGACGGCACACTGCTGTTTGAGGGGTCTTGGAAGCACATTTCTAAATAATGGGGGAACTAATGAACACCTCTCACAAGTGTGTTTAAATGACACATGCATTAGGATGGGGAGGGGCTCTGACACGCCTGCATAATGAACATTTTTTCCTGGTCTTTCATCTGCTTTCACTTCATGCTTCGAAAATGGTCACTGAGTGAGCAGACCTCTGGGCACTTTGCAAACAGAAGGAGCACGGCAGCCAATGGCCCATCCCTGGCCTTCCAGAGGGGCTCAGGCTGAGGCCCTAACACAGGAGAAGGGTGGGTGGCCCAGAGCCTTCCTGTTCCCAAATCCCAGCCCTCACCTGCCATCTGAAGCATGGCTCCCTCCGCAGAGGAGGTGACAGAGGAAGCTGCGCCAAGGTGGTGACACCTTGTCACACATTCAATACCCAGATGAGAGTTGCAGGGAAATATTCGGTGGCAGAGGGTGGGGCACAGGGCTGGCAAGTGTTGATTTAATGCAGCACATTCAGTGGGAGTGAGTCCACAGGTTATGGGCAAATCGCAGGCTGTGACTATGGTGGGAAGGCTCTCTCTGCCACATCCCTGCCTTCATCGTGCCCTAATGCCTTACGACTCCCTGTAGGTGAGCGGTTCCCCCACATCTCTAGGTTGCTGCGATTCTCGACCCATGCTTCCACTGGTCCCTCAACTAGTAAGTCTAGTCCACTCTTCTCACAGTTCCTACATGTCTTCTCCTCTGCCCTGAAGTCACCTTGTCCAGGAAGGACCATGTTGTGACTCTCGTTGGCCTTAGGCCATGTTCCCTTTGTGGAACCTTCTCCCAATAACAAACTAACTAAATAAACAGAAGTGTATTTTACAACTGCATTGGATTAGAGGCTGAATTTATTGTTATATATTCATTATAATTCTATGATGATATTCATCCCCTTTTTTCTGATTTTAAAAGAACTTAAAATTTAAAAATGGTCATGGGTTCCCAAAAGGGTCATGACCCCGGGCATGATTCCTGGCCCCAGTGGCTAAGTTGGCTGTGCATCTAAGAGGCCTTTCCTCCCTCCTGAGCCAGTTAGGCAGACCTTCTGGGTTGTTCCCGTAAACATCCCCTCCTTCTGCACGTGCCACACAACTAAACGGAAAGCTTCCTAAGGAGAGAGGAGTGGGCTTTACTCAGTGTGGGCTCCTGTGCCTACCCCACAGGCTGCCACTCCATTCTTCATGAGCGGGGTAGTTGAGGAAGACCGAGCTTGTGAAATGGTGTCCGGAGCCTACAAGGCCACAGCCTACAAGGCAGCAGACATGGAGCTTATGGAGCGAGTGCGCAGGATGGTTCTATGGCTTTGCCTTGCTGGCTCTACATTTGCAGAGGGCCTGGCCTGCCTCTGCCCACAGTCCCCCTGTGGATCCAGCGGGAGGAAAGGCTCAGCAGATGTGGGGCCAGTACGCTGAAGGAGAGGGCCTTTCAGGCACAGCAAAGCAGCCCTGTCCGTGAGGAGGGCTCTGTGCGCCCCCAGAAAATGCAGAAACAAAATCAACACCATAAATAAACTTGAACAATTTTGTAAGGAAGGTTTGGGGTCAGTTTGGCTGGAGGGGAGAATTTAATTGCAAAGCTCCTCTATCTCAGCTGCCTGAGGCTAGAAATCAGACTGGGAAGACTGGGAGACTGGAGCGTGGATGAGAAGCAGGAACCAAGAGCTGAAGACGTGCATGGGAAGGCCTGTGGAGGGCTGAGGTTAAAATGAGGCACTTTAGATGAATGCTTTGGATGTCTACGTTTCTGCTCCGAGTGGCCCCAGACCCGAAGTGAATGATGATATGTGTTGCATTTCAGATTTCCTCCTATAAAAAATAAAAGCCCAATAGAAGATTGTGTTAACAATCTACAAGAATATCATTTGGTATAAAAGAAAAAGAAGGTTAAGGTACGGTCCCTACCATCAAATAGCTTGGAAGCTAAACCGGCAAGACAGCTCATGGGTGAAACTGTTGTCAGAAACCGGAGTCGGAAATTAGGTAGACTTGGTAAAGGGCAAAAGGCAGGTGGCAAGAGAAGGGAGGGAAACCAGGCTCTTCTGTAGGAGTGGGCTGCAGTGCCTGAACCTTTTTCTCCAGCTGACCTCCCCCAAGAGTGCAAGACTAAGACAGTCTGAGGAATGATTTCTACATCTTGATCTCCAGGTCTTCTCATTTCTAAGCCCCCACATCCATTTCAATCAACCTGGGGGATGTGCATTTCAAAAGAGCTTTCAAATTCTATCCCCTGATTCTGACCCTACAATTCCCCTCCCTCTCTCACTGGTGCCCCTAGAACTATTAATGGCACCATCACTTTTCCATCATAATCAAAGCTTCTGAATCTTCCAAGACTCTCTTCTTTCCCTTGTGCTCTGGTTAATTGGAACTGTGGTCCTCAAGAATTCTTTCTTCAGTGTCACTTGGGTCAGATTCTGTCTTAACTCCCTCAATTTCATCTCATGTCACCTTCTTCTGGACCATTAAAATATTCTAATGGTTTCCTCTTAGAATTATTTCAACAGTCATGCTGGCATCAGAGTAATGTTATCTGCCATGTCTTGCCCCAATATCTCCAGCAGCTTTTCACTGTCTCCCAAAAAACACTTCACTCAGCCATTCCAGAAAATGCTTAAGAAGAAAGGGCTTTGTCGTCACACAGACATAGTTTGAGCCCCAGTTCTATCATTTATTACCTGTGTGACATTCACTGAGTCAATCCACTCTAACACTCATCATTAAAAGAGGAATAATAATTGTCTCTACATCATGGCATTGTTGAAAAGGTAATTTATACAAAGCACTTAGCACAGGGCCTGGCACAAGTAAGTGCTGAATAAGGAAGCTATTATTACTAGAAATTATGATTTTTTTTCTTTGCTTCTTATCCATCTGACTATATCTGTCTTTAAAAAAAAAAAATAGCTGACATTAATTCCTCTCTGCTTACCTATGTGCCCACAGGTGAGATTCCTCACTTGCCTGTTGCAGAGTGAGCTCTGAAATTCATTCTGTCACCAAGGCCTGGTATCCAGGATAGTTGTATCACTGGCCCAGAACCAGCTCTCTGTTTCCTGAGCCATGGGTTCAGGCTTCTTCTTCAGCCCTAGTTAGTTCTGATCCTTTCCTCTACGGCAGGCCCTCTTCTGACACTCCATCAAATGGACTGCCCTTGAAACCCCTCTCATTCTTGTCAATATGCTATAGCTCTGTCATGGGCCCAGAGTTCTGTCTGCTCCCAAAAGGAAGGACCATCCAGACAAGATACAGTGCCATCTGTCAAATTCCGAATGTGAGGCAGCATCTAATGGGGTGTTTAAGGTCATGGTTGTGGAAACCAGATAAACCTCAGTTCCATTTCTGATTCCAGTGTGACCTGGACAATTTATCTAACCTCTTACTTCTTCATCTGTAAAATGGGGATGGTTATATTGTCTTATCTTGCATCCTCCTTGCCACAACGTGAAATATACAGGAAGTTTATTTAGGAATCTGAGCCCAGATAGAAGGAACACAAGACACACAGAGTGAAAGCAGGGATGAGGGGACAGGCAAGGTGATACAAGGAGTTATGGAGTTGAATACTGAGCAAGAGATGGGTGCTTAATCCCACTGGGGTTTCCAAGGGGGAAATGACATGAAAATGAGAACAAAAGGAGAAGCACATATCCATCATTTCCTGTTACCCTTTGGTCAAGGTACCCCCACTGGGTGTTACCAGCTGGCACTTCCAGATTAGACTTGTGAGTGCCAAGCTGGAAATGAGAGAAGCTCTGGGGCAGGGAGTGAGGGGTGGATGGAGAGGCAGAGATGCGGTGCTGTCAGGATGTGCCTGAGCAAAGCTGGTGGAAGCCCTTGGGCCATGGCCCTGCCCAAGAGGCAGAAGTAAGAGGTAGAGCCTAGAGATGCTGTGGGAGAGACAGAGAGAGACACGGAAGGAAGGAGAGGGGTTTCAAGTGTAGTGCATCTGATAGACAGTCAGGGGAGGATCCCGTGTAGAAGAAAGGAATATATAACACTATATATATAATTTACATATATTGTAGTAAATAATTATTAATATATAAAAATTATATATAGTTATATATTATGTATACTTAATATATGTTTATTTTTTATATATTTATCATTATAGTATATATTTATTATATATGATTATATATATATATATATATATATAATTATGAACACGTCCTGACTGAAAAACCTGCCCAGTGCTTTACATCAAATTAGAATAAAATGCAAAGTCCCTGACCTTGACCACCATGGCTCTGCATGATCTGGACCTGGGCTGCCCAGGAGACTTCATTTCCCACACTCTTACCTTGGCTCCTCCCTCTCCAGCAACACCCTGAAGCCTGGGCCACATACCACCATGCACACCAAAAAGTAAAACACCCTAAGCTTGTTTTGGCCTCAGGACCTTTGGACTTTCGGATTGCCTTGGCTTAGAACATTCTCTCCTCAGATGTTTTGCACGGCTTCCCCCTCCCCCTGTTGAAAGTTCTGCTCAAATATCAAGGCGTTCCCTTAGCACTGTGGTCATGCTGTCTCTTCACCATGCACCTCATCCCGTTTACTACTCCTGATATTATAAGCTCCTTATATGTTCATTATCTATATCCCCTCTTAGAATATAAGCTCTGTCTGTGAAGGAAAGAACTTTGTTTATTTTGTTCACAGCATTCTCTATTTCCAATGCCCAGACAATGTGTGTTGGCATTGTAAGTGCTCGAAGAACATTTGTTACTGAGATGAAGAAATGAATGAGTGAAGCAGAAACAGTACCACCGCCGCATTCCCCTTTGGATATGGGCACATGAACAAATGACTGGTCTCATGGCCCAGTTCCACGGATACTTGCCCTCCATCCCCCACTCCAGACTCTGCCCTGACAGACTGCCTCCCCCTCTCTGCTGCCCTGTGCTCCCAAAGAGCTACAGAATCTTTCAGCAGACTTGGTTGAATTGTAACAGGTGTCACAGAAGAGAAGCCATTTCCCGTCTTTCTGTGTCACACATACAGGTTTTCCTTCAGAGACAATGTTAATTTGAAACTGTACATTTCTTCATGCTGCTGGGCAAAAGTGACTATTATTCAATTTGGATATGAAAATATGTAATAACCTAAGCAGAACCAAATGGCATTACAGACGTCCTGATGTTCTGTGATGCTCACGTGTGCTGGACAAGCATTGGTACATGTGCACGTGCTCATGCGTACACACCTGCTCAGCTCTCCTCAACCTCAGCTGTGCTCACCCCCTAACTACCATTTTGTCCTTGTCCTCTATTGTTTGTCAATATACAAGAGGTTTTTTTGTTGTTGTTGTTTTTGTTTAAAGATTTTGTTATCTGTCTATTTATTTAGAGAGCAGAGGGAGGAGCAGAGGAAGAGGGAGAGAGAATCTCAGGCAGACGCCATGCTGAGCACAGAGCCCAACACGGGCTCAATCTCATGCCTGAGATCATGACTTGAGCCAAAATCAAGAGTCAGAAGCACGACCAACTAAGCCACCCATGTACCTCAGTATAATAGAGCTTTTAAAGCAAACATTCCATGAGCTGTTGGATGATATGATACTGGATTCATGGAGGGGTCCAGTTCTTAGAGAGTTGATATGAACTCTTGACACACCAGAGGCAAAATTCATTCCAAGGTCATTCTTCCCCTTTTGGCTCAGGTACTGAGTGGAATCTATAGTCTGAATGTTTGTGTCCTCCCTTCTGCCCAAATCATATGTTGAAATCCTAACCACCAAAGATGATGGTGTTAGGAGGTGGGGCCTTTGGGAGATGACTAGGTCATGAGGGCTTCACCATCTGGAATGACATTGGTGCCCTTCTAAAGAGGCTCCAGAGAGATCCCCATCCTCTCCGACCATTTGAAGACACTGCCAGAAGGCACTGGGTATGACCTTGGAAGAGGGCAATGCTGGCCCTCATGCTGGCACCTTATCTTAGACTTCCCAGCTCTAGAACTATGAGAAATAAAATTTTGTTGTTTATAAGTTACCCCACCTATGGTTATATTGTTGTAGCCACTCAAAAGGACTAGGACAAGAAGGTTTCTTCCCATTCCATTGGCCAACTACAAATCCCATCTATTCTGAGCCATGGATGTGTGGACCCAACAAGAAAGTTCTACTTATTTTTAATATTTAAACTATAGAACTCTGAGGAATGTGTTATAATTTTCTATATTTCTGTGCTCTCCCCTAATCCAATTTGCCATAGAGGACTTATCTATTCTTTAAGATTGATGGTGGTGGAGGTGGAAAGAGGTGGAGGGGGTGATGGAAATGAAGACGGAGCTAGAGGTGATGGTGGAGGTGAAGGTGATATTAGTGGAGTTGATAGTGGTTGTAGAGGTGGTGGAAGTGGACGTGGTGATTTTGTCATTCAAGGGATGGAAATGGCAGCATTTCAAAATGGAAACACCAAAAATGGTCTCTTACATGGTCTGAGGAATAGGATATTACTCATTGAAAACTGGCTGCCCTTTTTACTTATTTTTTATTTTTTATTTATTTATTTTTTATTCATTAGTGAGAGAGAGAGAGAGAGCGAGCACAGGCAAACAGAGTGGCAGGCAGAGGCAGAGGGCGAAAGCAGGCTCCCTGCCAAGCAAGGAGCCCTATGTGGGACTCGATCCCAGGTTGCTGGGATCATGACCTGATCCGAAGGCAGCTGCTTAACCAACTGAGCCACCCAGGTGTCCCATTTTTACTTATTTTGTGAAGATCTTATTTATTTATTTGGAAGAGAAAGAACAAGCACAGGGACATGGCAAGGGTGGAGAGAGAGGGAGAAGCAGACTCCACTGAGCAAGGAGCCAGATATAAGGCTCCATCCCAGGACCCCAGGATTGTGACCTGAGCTGAAGGCAGACACTTAACCAACTGGGCCACCCAGGCAGCTGCCTTTTTTTATAGCAGCTAGAAATTTCTTAAATATCAAAATTTTATTTTTATTTTTATTTTTTTAAAATATTTTATTTATTTATTTGACAGACAGAAATCACAAGTAGGCAGAGGCAGGCAGAGAGAGAGGAGAAAGCAGGCTCTCCACGGAGCAGAGAACCCGATGCGGGGCTCGATCCCAGGACCTGGAATCATGACCTGAGCCAAAGGCAGAGGCTTTAACCCACTGAGCCCCCCAGGAGTTCCTCAAATTTTATTTTCAATGACCAATCCATTTCTCCACCCTATCACTGGCCTACTCTTTCACTCTAGGATGTTATATTTTAAAAAGTACTATTTGAAAATGCGATATTTTGATAAGCAATTGTATCTTAACAAGGCTTATATTTTCTGCTTATATTATAAGCAGTGTGGTGTTATTTTAGATGGTTTAAAGAAGTAGAAGGTCCAAAAGAAGGAAATAAATGTAAAAATACCCAGGACTACTCAGGATCACCATCGTTTACATGTTGTTACATTTTTTCCCCCCATTGGCCCATCTGTCCTTCCCTCCCTCCCTCCTTCTTTTTTCTTCTCATCATCTTTCATCTTTATACTATAACATAGAAATATTTATATGAAAAAGTGTGTGTATATATATATATATATATATATATATCTCACAAGTGTATGTAGTGAGATTTTCTCATGTCATTAAAAACCTCTTCAAAGATGTTTTTAAGGTGGGAGTGATATTACCTCACAAGGCTATCCCATAATGTATTTATAAGGTTGACTACTGAGATTATTTCCAATTTCTTTCTCTTACTGAAAGGTCAGTGTTCCCAGGGCCATCTGAGTGTCCTACTCATGGCAGTGACACACATTTCTTGAGCTGGTTCCATGAACCCAGTAATGCATCTGTGATCAGGGGTGGGTGCGACTAGAAAGCAGAATCCGCCTTTGGGGACTTTTCCTCCAGTTCTGGAGAGAGATTGAAATGAAGTCCCATTTATAAACTAACCTATCATCAAGTAAGAATTACTGTGCCGTGGAGCCATCTTATAAAGCTGGCACCTGGGGAAGGATCAAGATCAAACTTAGTGACTAACTTGGGCATCAAGGAGGGATTTTAGGGATCACGGTTTATCCCACAAATCTCCAGGTCCGGCACAAGCCGAGGGATGATAGACTGTAGAAGAGGATGTGTACAGGAAGGTATAATTTTCAGTTAACTTTGAAGGGCAATCAGGGGCATGGTGAGCAGAGAGAAAGGGAAGAACATTGCAGATCGGGGAAATGACATGCAAAGGTTATGAAAGAAAATCCTGAGCCTGCCTGGAGAAGCCACTGAGCTCAGTGGCAGGGGAGGGTGGAGGGGAGCCATGAGGACTGAGGAAGGGGACCTGGAAGGGGCGAGGAGCGGGGAGGGGAACCAGAAACTCAGGCGGCCCTGGAGATGGGGGATGGTGTGACGCCAACATTGCCTAAGGAGGATTTTCCTGGCAGCTGTGCTGAATGTATTGGAGTCGGCAGACCCTGGAGACAGGGACATCTTTGTGGAAGGTGCTGAATTAAATCCGGCATGAGCTGACAGGGCTGGAGGTAGAGAGGTAACGGTGAAACTAAAACAGAAAAGGAAGGCAAGAGAAACATTGGAGCAGAAGAGAAGGCTCAGGGTGGAAAGGAACGATGAGGTAATGGGAAGTGAAAGAAAGAAAACTTAAAATGGGCTCCACTGGGTTGGACTCTGGGGCCAGAGCCCCCAGAGAAGATGGAGAGATGAGAAGGCTCATTCGTTTGCCTCTGCTTTCTGCTCCTCAGACTCCCCCAGTATCTTCAGGCCACCATGGCCCTATGAGAGAGAAGGCAGAATGGCCACGCAAGGCAGCATGAGGGACTGAGGAAAGAAACCCTCGCAGGGTCTGCCCCATCTTGACCATCCTCAGGCACACGTGCTTATTCTGACCTGCCTGTCTGCTCTTCCAAGAATAGAGAGTCGGAACTCAGGATTTTTTTGTTGTTGACTCTGACGGCTCATGTTGCTGACCTTAACTTATTTTGGTCTACTGGGCCCTGGAATCACGTCTGATTTATTCCACTGCTCTACCGGATACCTGGAGCTCCTGAACCAGGACTATGGTTGGGGTGGGCCCCGTCTGACCACAGCACTTCCGGAGGAAGGGCTCAGACCTGGTCCTCCCAAAGCCCATCGGTGGGTCTGCTGCTGCTGCTGCTGCCGATTTTAGTATGATGATTTCTAACTTTATTGAGATGAGTTCACATTACAGGCTCAGATGTATTAATTTTCCACTTCAGTGTTAGTATTTACTGTTTCCATTTTCCTGGAAGGAAACAGTGATTTAGAAGAGTGATATGTGTTTACCCAACGTCTCCCAACTGGTAAGTATTCGACCCGGGATTTAACAGTAAATCTGTCTGGTCACAAGGTCTCTGTGGCTACTGCTCCTTTCCGTCTCTTTCTCCTCCTCCTCCTCCTTCTTCTAAATTACATTGCAAGACTTTTTTAAGTTGACTGAGTATACACGGGAAAAAGCACCAGGGACCAACCGAATGTCAGCAACTTAGCTAAGCAGCTGGAACCGGTCCCTCTCACAAGTTCTGTTCTTTGCTGCCCCATTCCTAAGGGCTGGATTTGAGAGGCACTATGAAAACAGGTGGGGAAATCTGGAATCCGTCTCTCCCCGTTTCTCTGTGTCAGAACCAGGACTCAGACATTGATCTTCAAATCGAAAGGCTTAGCTTCTTCTGTAATGGCTTTCTCGGTTCCGCCTGTTGTTCCAGCTAATCGCTTCAGGAAGTCTTGGCAAACTCCTGTCCTGTCACCATCCGCCGTATTTCATCAGCTTCTTCTCTGATATGCAAAATTGAGATAACTTGGACTCTTCGAAGCATGACGTCTAGAATCAGAATGGTTTCATAGAATGCCAAAGCAGGAGGTGAGTCCTGAGAGGGGACTGACACCAGAAGCTTTCCCTCAGGTCTCCATTATTAATGAAATGTGTGTTGTCATGGTGATAGGAGAGCAAATGGAATTGGGAGAAGACTTGAGAAAATATTGTAACACTGAGAGCTATAAAATTTTTGTGACAGTGTGTCTCTTGTGATAAGCTTGGGACATCACATCACTCTCTCCCATGACATGTCTCAGATGTTAGGAGGTCAATGTAATATCCTAAGATTGTTTGAACCAGATGGGTCTCTGCCTCTTCTCAGTTAGTTTCGACCCTAAGAGGCTAGAGTTAGGGCAAAGGATTCTGATAGTTGTTATTGGCAAGACCCAAAATCTATATACATATCCAGAAAACCCAAATAGGCACACTGAAGAATCCTGGGCCGGGCGTCTGTATCAACGCATCCTTTGTTTCTGCAATTTTATGCAATGTGCTCTTCCATCCCCTTCCATCATCCCGTCTACCTCCCACAGAGAAGTTAGAAAATATATATATATGTGTGTATTTATATATAGAGAGACACACAGACACACACACACACACACACACACACACACACACATAAGTATGTACAGATCATGAGATCTAGTTGGGTGATGACCATATGTCCTGGTTTGCCAGAAAAGGCCTGGTTTATATCTATTGTGATGGTATAATTGTTGAATGACTCCTTGCAGCAAAACAAGTGTTCTGATTTGGATGATATTTGGTTACTGTTGATTAAGCTGATGTTACAGCAGGAAGGCTTGGTACATCAGCTTTAAAACAAAGGTACTGTTGAGTACACGAGACCCCATCATCAAGCCTGTGTGTGGCACTGGTCCAAAATGAAGCCAAGTGACCAAAAAGAGAGAACCTGATGGCTCTAACTCTGTGTGACTCCAGAACCCAGGAAGGCACAAGTACCTGCGGGATTGAATAAAATTGTAAAAGATGGTTATGGTTCTAGGGGGTGAGAAGTGAGAAGGAAGGCATTCCCAGTAGGGGGAGAAAAAAATGCCTAGGTAAATGCATGGTGGTTAGAACATTCGGAAAAATTAGGGTCCAATTTTACTCTAGAATGGGTTCTAGATTAAGAAGTACTAGGGGTGGACTTTAGAAGTGTCTATGATGGCTGGAGTACGGAGGACCTTGAATGAAAGGTAAGAACTTGAAACATATTTTAGTACCTGGCAAAAAAACAGTGAAGGTATTTTAAGGAAGGCAAAGACGAGAGTTGCATCTTTGGAGGATTAATCACAAGAAGAAGATACAGACAGTATATTCTGGTTGACTTTTGAAAGTTGTTCCTTGACTAAAGACATAGTAAGAACAAGAAATAGCTTTAAATGTTTCATGATTAAATAGAAAGTCAATAAAAAAGAATAAATTAATTAAGCAGTGAACTCAGCAGATTAGAAACAAACCTAATTAAGGGGAAAAATGAAAGATAAAAGGAGAAATCAACAAATCATCAATAAGATGAATAGTAAATTTATAAACATATTTAAGAAACAGTTCTTCAAGAAAAACAAATTTTAAAAATCTTTTGACTTTTAAAGTAAGAAATAAAAAGTACAAGTACAAAAAAAAGTACAAGTACACAAAATTTGCAATGAGAAGAATGATATATGATCAGTATAAAGGGCATTAAAAAATTCATAGGCCAAACTATGCTTATCAATAGTAATAAATTTGAAATTCTTAATGAAATCAATGATATGCTGGACAAAGTATATACACTAAATTTGGCTTTTTTTCTCAAGAAAACCTAATAACTTGCCTTAAGAATCACTCTTTCCCCACAAAAATCAGTTGTAGTTTATTTTATAGTTGTCTTTTGTCAATTTTTCAAGCAACAGTTTCCAGAGAGTACGATTGATTAATCTGCCTAGAAAAAAATAAAAATCTTCTAATTCATTTTAAGAAGCAAGCATTAACATGATGCTGAAACTTGACACAGTGCCACCCCCATAGAACAAAACAAAACAAAACAAAACAGAGCAGAACACTGGCAGGACAATCTGAGTTATAAATATTGATGCCGAAATCCAAAACAAAAGATGAGCAAATCACATTCATAAGTATATTAAAAGAACTATGGTATCATATAAAAAAGTACAGTTTATCCCAAGATTGCAACACAATAGATATGACAAGTAAAGGGCTTAGCCTTAATAGAACTCATTTGAATTCATAAGAAAGCTCCTAAAATCCCAATAGAAAAATGGGCAGGATATGAATGGACAACTCACATAAAAAATAAAAATGGCTAATAAGCATATGAAAAAGTATTAACCCTGTTAGTTATCAAAGAAATGTAAATGAGGCATCACTTTTTGTAAATCAAATTAGCAAAGCTTAAAAATAAATAATAGTAACATGAATGCCAATAAACATATGAAAATATGCTCAACCTCATTAAATCAGGAAAATGCAAATTAAAACCACAATGAAATGCCATTTTACACCCACTAGCTTGGCAAAAATGGAAAACTCTGGCAATACTCAGGGTTTGGGAGGATGTTCAGCAATTAGGAACTCTGCAGTTCTGATAGGGTTAGACAACTTGAAAAACAATGTAATATTACCTAGAAATTGTGAAGGGATGCCCACCATTTGATGTATTGTCACCCTGGGGTTATCGCCCTCATGTGATGGTTGTCAAATGTTTTCACTTGCACACCACTAAGAGAATTTTGAAAAACTGCACTTGCTGATGCAATTTTAAATTTTCATCTACAGTTTTCATTGGAGATTTTAATGCAGGCAACACATATAATTTCCTGTGTACTAACTTTAAATAAAAACAAACAGGAGCACCTGGCTGGCTCAGTCAGTAGAGCACGCAACTCTTGATCCCAGGGTCGTGAATTCGAGTCCCACGTTGGGTATAACGATTACTTAAAAAAAAAAATCAAGGTCAAGTTCTTAAATGGTTCATCATTTCTTTTACTCTTTAGACCTATTCTTTTTTTAAAGATTTTATTCATTTATTTGACAGACAGAGGTCACAAGTAGGCAGAGAGGCAGGCACAGAGAGAGAGGGGGGAGGAAGCAGGCTCCCTGCTGAGCAGAGAGCCCAATGCGGGGCTCGATCCCAGGACCCTGAGATCATGACCTGAGCCGAAGGCAGAGGCTTAACCCACTGAGCCACCCAGGTGCCCCTAGACCTATATTTTTGATTCCACGTCTCCCTAAATAATTTTATCTAAATTTAACAATTGTTTTTGTCTGAAAACCTTTAATTGATTATCCTGCCATATATCTTTAGAGCAAATATATATGCATAAATTGAGTTTTTCAAAGATATTCTGTAAGACTATGAGGTTCTAAGTATTGAAAATTTCTTCTGGATTGAGTTATCATTACAGTTATTAGTAGGACAAAATTGATTACAACAATATGAATAAAATTTTGTTAGATAATTAGTAATTAAGAAAAATAAAATGTTATTGAAAATTTTTTTAAAATTTAATTTATTTATTTATGTGAGAGAGAGCACGTGAGAGAGAGAGCACAAGCAGGAGGGACGTAGGAAGAAGCAGGCTCCCTGCTGAGCAAGCCATGTGCCCCTGAGACACCTAGGTGCACTGAAAACTGTTGTTTTTTCTTTTTTTAATTGAAACAGTTTTTTTTTTTCCTCAATTGGTTTCGTATATCTAAGGATAAGTATTATTTGTGGCTAAAAGGAGCCCTTGTTCTTGTAAATAAATAGAGGAGTGGCAGTTTTGTTGAGTAGTGTCACTCAATTCTTTGAATTCATTCCCAGCTATATGCTAAATCTCACCTAGTGATTTATGATTGATGATTTTATCGTCGGAAATTATTTTCAATAATCTAGCAGTTGAAAGATCACTTCTGTAGACAACAAAGGACTGGGATGCATCTGACTTGCAAAATGATTTGTTACCACTCATTAAAGTCATTCGCTTTCTCAACATGATCATAAAAATTTAAAATGTCTCTTTGTTTATCATTCTGCGATTTTTTATACTCCAGTTTAATGCACTGTAATAGTAATCTTGATGAGTGAGAGGTATGTTTTTCTTTTGTAAAGTGGGAAAAGAGCTATCAAATATGAGAGGTTAGCAGGTATTGGTTAAAGGAAAATGTACCAACAGAAATTGTGGTTTGTAAATTGGTTCCCTGAAAGCCATCTTGTGCCTTTGGAAAGCCCCAGGTCTCCACAGGGCCACACACACTCTGGGTTGTAAATCATGATCCAGGAGCAATTCTTACTCAAGAACCTTCATGGCAGCTTTGTCTGAAAACAGACTCAAACTAGAAACAACCCTAATATCCATCAACAGGAGAAAGGATAAGCCACGATGCACTTATGAGATACTTGGTAGCAGTGAAATAAATGAGTAGGAAACAAGAAACTTGCTGAAAAATGTATACAGCATCATGTTTGCAAAGTTCAAGGTCAAGCTGAATTAAGTTGTGTAGCATTCAACTTATATTCATATATAGTAAAACTATAAGGAAGTAACTGACAGAAAATTCAATGTCACGTTGACTTCTTGTAGGTAGAAGGCTGGGGTTGTGTAGGAGACAAGCACGTAGGGAGCTTCAACACTTGGTTATATTCTCTTAAGTTGTGAGGCAGGTCTAACATGTTTTTTTCCTTTCTTTCTTTCTTTCTTTCTTTTTTTTTTTTTTTAAGATTAAAGAGAGATTGAGCACAAGCAGCAGAGCAGGCAGAAGGAAAAGCAGGCTCCCCACTGAGAAAGGAGCCCCTTGCAGGACTCAATTCCAGGATCCTGGGATTATGACCCGAGCTGAAGGCAAACACTTAACTAACTAAGCCACCCAGGCATCCCAGGTTTAACATGTTTCTTCATGCTTTAAAGTTTTCGTGAATTATTTTTAAATTGTATGCACATTTGATACCTGCAAATAACAGTATATTCCGTTGTATGTATGATATAGTTTAAAATTTTAAATGGAAGAAGTGTGTGCAGCATCCCATGTTTGAGATGGGTTTAGTAAAGCCTATATATAATTTTCTTTGTTTTTATTTATTTATTTATTTTTGGCACTGCTTCTTCTGGGAATAAGATGAGTACCATGTTTCTGGAAAGTGATTAGGACTATTTATAAAGAGTCTTAAACTGTTCATACTTGGTGATTCAATAATACTACTTGTAAGACTATGTCTTAAAAATCATTAGAAATGTTATCAAAGATTAATATTAAGGGTATTTATCACCATATTTTTTGTAATGGAGAAAAATTGGAAATAATATAAATGGGCAATAAGAGGAGGGAGTTTTAATATATTGTAGCAAACCAATATGATAGATCATTTAGCAATTAAATTATATTTTAAAATAGTATTTAATTATCAGCATAGCCAAAACAGCTCATGATTTATTAAGGGAATAAAACTAGAAAGCAGTATATACATTATGATTCTAATTACTATTGTGCATGTGAATGTTTAGTTGGTATGCTTTTATATTACACTATAGTGGAGCCCAAGAAATGTCCCTTTTTTTTAACCTGCTAAGTCTGCTGCATCACCTCCTACTTCACTGAGAGGAAATCCATTTCAGCTGGATCTCCCATCTGCCCCTCTCTAGCAGGTCACCTCTCTGGCCACCAAGGCTGACTCACCTGGAGCCTGGGAGGCTGTGAAGCCTACATGTATGGAAGAGGGCCTATGGTCACCAGTGATCGTGAATGGATCTAAAATAACTTGCCTTGTCTACTGCATCCAAATTCTACCCAATTCCCAGGCGTCTATATTCCTGCCCCTCCTCTGGAACCTGTGCTTACCTTGTCTAGCCCTTGTGACTCCTCCCGCTGCTCTCATCCACCGCCTTACTGCCCCATGGCACATGATTTTATAGTGACACTAGCACTTTTAAAAATGATTTACTTATTTACTTATTTGGGAGAGAGAGAGAATCCTCAAGCAGTCTCCCCCTGAGCAGGGACCCAGACTCAGGGCTCTATCCCAGGACCCTGAGATCCCAACATGAGCTGAAACCAAGACTCAGAGCCTCAGCCAACTCTGCCACCCAGGCGCCTCCCAGTTACACTAGTGTTTACAAACCACATTCATTTTATCTGTACTGATAGACTATTTTTTAAAATTCTTTTTACTCTTACTGCTACCAAAGTACTGAGTATAGGGCTGGAAACCCAGGTGGTAACTACCTAGTGGTTAATTGATTAATTGATCCAATTATCAGAAGTTAAACCCTAGCTTTCATGTGACTTTCGGTATTAGATCTAAAACCCAGACTCTGAAACCCCAGCTTTTCCTTTTCCCTCTAAAATAGCACCATCTTTTCAAAGAGTTTGGCTAAAGACAGTTCAGGTTCTGAGAAGGAAAAATAAAAAGGTGGGGGGAGTCAGGTCCTTTGATGTGCTTGCTACACAGAGAACTAAAGAAAAATGCAAATGTTCTCTTCAACGAAGAGAAGCTTATCAATATTAAGAAGTACATGGAAGAGAAGAAAGAGGGAAGAAAAAACATATAACACTTAACAAGAGGATAATTTAGCTTGTTGGCAAGCACTTAGGAGTCTGGTTCATGAAAAATTACTCACACAATGGCATCGCAGGTTTTTCTGGGCTTTTGTGTGTGAATCATGGTATTGATTTCATGCAAATAATCACATTTGGTTGGGTGTCAGACAGTAGTAGGGTGGGGTGTGGAGGGAGGGGTAGTTGAGGGAGAAATCAAAGCGGGCAGGGAAAGAGAAGCCTGTTGATCTTCCAGCCCTTGCTACAATGGCCAGCGCTGGACGGCACACACGCTGCTAATTAAAAGATGGGAGCAGTTTCCTTCTGCTTCCTTCCCTCCAGGGTTGCTCTGGCTAGCCACGTGCCAAATAGAGCCTTTTATTCTCCTGTTTTGGTTGGGACTGCATCATTGGAAGGGAGAAGAAAGGAAGATTGTGGAGGTACCTTAGGGATGAGGATAAACTAGACATCCATTGAAAAGACAACTGAGGTCCGCAGCAGCGGCGGAACGCGACTGGGACTTATTTGGCTGAGGACAGTCCACTAATGTGTCTGCCAGTTGGCCCATTGTGGTGCCTTTCCAGAAGTGATGAAGTTTGCCTTTTATTTTATTTATTTTTCTTAGACAGTATTAGTTTGCTCGGTTTTTCTCCGGTAGCTAATAGAGAGGAACATCCAGGGGAGTTCAGGTTGGGATACTGCAGTGACAGTGGCAAAAAATAGTTAAGAATTATTGGGTGTTCTCTCTTTGCTGCTCACTTTCTAGGCACTTTACACATTTTTATTTCCTTAATCTCCAAACTAATCATATGAGCTGGGGAGTTACTGATGAAGAAATGTTAATATTCTGATTTTATGAAACACGGAGGCCCCAGAGCTCACTTGCTTTCATATATATCTGTTGGATCCAGAAGGGGCCCATGACTAATCCTGGGTGAGATGGCAGGAAATAGTCATAATGGTAAAGACTGCACAGGTCTAGAGTTGAAAAGCAACTGAAGATGGTACCCAATGAGATACGAAGGACAGTGGGAGAAAAACATTGCATCCAGAAGTCATGGGCCATGAGTCTCAGATCCCATCTATGCAATGGCTATTCAGTGGATGCTCAGACCACCCAACACAGCAGTGGATGAAGCCCCGCAGAGAGCAGGTAGAGCCCTGGGAGCCCATTGTGGGCCCTAACACTGAGCACCCGGCCCAGGGCCAGATGCTGTGTCCCCACTCTCCACGCTAACCACTTAATGAATGAAATGTTTCAGCCCTGGGGGTGGGGGGGATGAGTCTGGGGCTAGGTCTCTAGCTAGCTCAGGGGGAGAAAAGCAAAATATAATGGAGGAGTCCATTTATCTCAAGTCTGGTGATTGTCAGTGCAGGGAGGGTGGGGAACCCTGTTTGTCTGAGCTGGGATTATGGCTCAGAATAGAGAAATGATTCTTTCTCTTTACCTGCTGCATGGATACACAGCAACTAGCTCTTCTAATTCATTTTGGGGGTAGATTGTCAAAATCAGGGATAAACTCTTTTCTCATTTTACACATGTTTGCCAGTGCTATCCCTCCCACTAGGCCCCTCAGGAAGTCTTTTCCTTATGATTTTTTAATCGTCAGTGTCTTGAAGCTAGACTAACTGCATGACTAACCTGGGCAGCTAGTCCGAATCTCATGGCCACGCTGTGTGGCTGGGAAGAAGGAAATGGTTTGATGAAGTCGCTGCAGAGTTCCTTTGGGCTTTCTACAAATTGCTCTAATATGAGAAGTCACCACTCTGCTTCCCAGTGTCATTAAGGAGCCCCATGTGAAGGAACGATATTAGTTTTCACTTAGAGAGCGAAGGCCACCAACAACGGGAGAGAAGAAAACTGAAATGTGGTTAATGGGCCAATTTGGTGACCATTTGGGAGCCCAGACATTTTGCCTCCTGCCAAGCTCTCTTGAATTTGTATGACAGACCAAGAAGAAACTTGCAGGGCTTGATAGGAAGAATAAATCAATGCATTTTTTTCATTCTATTAAGGAGAAAAAGAAAAAGAGGTAGTTTCGGTTTCTGTCTTTCAAAACCAATTTCTCCACCTCATAAGCATGAGAATTACATGGCACTGTCTTTTGTTCACAAAGTTGGAAACTGTCCAGGCAAGGATAGGTCAAGCTTTATGTAAGAAAATTTGAACCAATAATTAGGCTTTCACCTCAACGATGTCTGTTGTGTTAAAAACTTAACATAAATTAATTATATGTTAAGTCCGACCCCACTTCATTTTACAGATCTAACACACCTGAATCCTTCTTAAGTCCGCCATGAAAGGACCATTTTTTTATGTTATAGGAAATCCTATAGCATGACTTGGCTTTCTATCTGTTTTGTGTTTCTTTCTAATTTGAGGTTACATTGTAATTTGACTATATTTTAATGTCAATTGGAGTCAGTTTCTTTTTACCATGGACAATGAATGAAGGTAGTAGATCTGACAGGGAGGCAGAGGACATGAAAAGAGAGGAATTCTACTCAGAGCCATATTTCCTTTCATTATATGAGAGTAGGAAAAACCACTTACTAACCAACATTTTTTTCTTCAGGCGTCTGACCTTGGACTCTCTTCCCCCTTTCCAGGGCACTCAGTCTTATCAGATCCTAAGTGGGGAATTACCTCCTAGAAGGTTGCTTTTACTGTGGCAGCATCCATTCTCCTTTCTTCTGACAACAGAAACCTAATTTACTTGAGAAAAACCCCTTCCTCATCCTTAGCTCCTGTCCTTTGAGTGATGGCTTCAGGAATAGGCAAGAGACCAAGGCTTGGTTGGTCAGAGCATCACACGCCCTCACCTCATCAACGGACTCAGGGATGGAGGTGTGAACCAGCCCAGCCCATCAGCACAATCCTCATTTTGTTGGCCATGATGAAGAGTGTAAGGATGGGCACACACCTAGGCTAGTTCAACAAAAATTAACTCCAGGATAATCAGTTGAAAGGGAATTTCCTTTCCGATAGGTCATACTTCTGGAATTGATGGGGGCCATTCACAGAGGAGCCCTGCCTGAGAGTGAAGCCACCATGAAGGAGAGCAGAATTAAGGGTAATAGGTCAGACTCAAGCCCCTAGTCCAGCCATGCCATGGACCAATTTTGCCTCGGACTTTCCTGAGATGTTAGCTATTAAATCTGGCTTGGTAAATCCCTCTTTGCCTAAGTCTGTTGAGTTGTTTTTGCCATGTGCATTTATTAATCAATCCTATGACCTCTTCCAAAACATGATCAGCCCATTCAACAAGTAATTACTTTTATCTCTTGTTGCCCTTGACTATTTGGATACTTTAACAAGGATTGGTTTGTTAAGTCATTCAATACACATTCAGGGAAATATGGGGAGGAGACAATCAGAATATATATGGAAAAAAACCACATAAAGGTATTAATAAGTGTCCCGATAATTTGCTTAGAGAACTCCAACTCAAAACCTACTGAAGAGTATGAGTGATCTGGGCAAGCTCCATCTGGGTCGTAGATCTGAATTTGACCCATAAGAAAATAGGAGAGTTGGATTGGTAGGGAGTCAGAGAAGAGCACTCACTTGAAGGGAACAGCTTTGGTGGATACCTGAGAAGTAGAATGGTGTGGTGAGTGGTGAAAGCATTGTATGGTGATGAATATGACTGGAGAGAGAAAAGAGAAATTTAGATCTAGAAAAGAGGAAGTCTTGAATGTGGCTGTGACCCAGTCACTGATGAGAATGCTGAGGGCTCATGATATTTTGCAGAACCTTCTGTCAGTAATGTAGACACTGGAGAGGAGGGTGGGAGAAAACAGAGCAGAGGAGGAAACAAGGAATGTGTTGCATGAATCTAGGGATGTATTGACAAGGACGTGTTGGCTGAGGGATGAGTCAGCCAGAGAGAATATGAGCCTTCCCAGCAAACCTGACCATCCTCGAGGACTGACCAGAAACGCTGGAAGAGGGCAATAAAATGACAATGTCAATGGTTTAATACATATGGGATATGAGAAATGAAGGTTGAAAATCTATCCAAAGGGAAAACACATCAGGCTTGATTTGAGATGAAATCTGGGGGCAAATTTCAGTTAAAAATTCCTGTAGGTGGCTCAGAAAGTAGAAGTAATCTGCAGGTGAAAGGTAAGGCTTAAAATTAGAATGGAGACCTGAGGATCTTTGTTTTGATGTCTTTGGCTAAAATCCTCAGAAGGGAAGATTCTCTGAGGACATGATGATAAGCAGAGAGGAACCCCGGGTGAGTCTTGAATCTCAGGGGTGCACGCAGGCAAGCCCAAGAGGGACAAAGGAAATGGTAACCAGCTTTGAGTGTCAGGGAAGGAAGATTAAGTATTGCAGAATCTCTAAAAGTTGCAGTGAAGGCTTTGTGGAGATAAAACAGACTGTAATTACACACCAAGGGGACGTATGCAAGTGAGAGAAACAGGGCAAGGGAGATGTGCTAACTTACTGTGGAAAACGCTTTCCTTGGGCAAAGGGCCACACATACGGGTAGGAGGGAATTTACATAGGCAGGAAAGGAAACCCAAATCAGTTTGATCGTACAGAGCACGGCACTTAAAATACATCTCCCCCAATGAGCTTATATATATGTATCCGCACACTTATGATTTTATAGTTTGTAGACACGTATAGACACAGACACGAATGCATTAGGAGGGTGTCGAAATAGTCTGTGTGGTGAACAGAGGGAAAGGGAGGCTGTAAAACAATCCAGACAGAATTATTCTGCGTAAATGACAGCATGTGTGGCTGGTTGCCATTGGCAGCACAAAGTGTGTTGCAAACCAAATCAAATTTTTGTTTCAGTTTTCTTTCCTCTGATCTCACAAGAAACACAGTGAGGAACCTGCAATCCCTATTCAAACACACCCCCGAGACACCCACGGAGACTTCAAAGGAGCGGCTGAGTTTGTGTGAACTTTGACCCTCATAGTTCGCACGGTGGTTTCTGAGGTGGGCGAGCGAAAGCGTAGAAGTGGATCCCCTCTATTGGTGGAGGAATGACTTCACAACATTGTAGAAGGATGAAAACATCTAGACACACATCCATATCCATAGCCTACTCAAACACACATGGAGACAGTCAAGTTTAATAAGATCCAGACTGATTTGACTTTAGAAATATATCTGTGCTTTTAAAATAATCCATGCTGGCTTCAGTTCAACCCTTCAAACAGTAAGGAAAGTCAGCCCATCTTCCGTAATATGTATTTGTTTTGCATCCCTGAAATAGAGTCCTTCAGTCTCCTACAATAGACGGGTCTGTGAAGCTCAAGTTATCAGGTTCAGTTTTCTGAACCTTGGAAAAAAATGATCTGGGTCAAAAGGGGTTTAGTTGCTTATCTCCTCCAGTGGGGCCTGTCTCACGGAGGCCAGTTCAAGGGAGGCCAGTTCAAGGGAGACGTAGCTTTCCATTGATTTAGGTAATTCCCCCAGCCAAAACCAGAGTAGATATGATTCAGAGACCCTGGGATATGCTAAGAGGACTTTTGGATTTCATCCCATGCTTTAAAAGAATCTTAACGCTTCTTGTGCCCTCTTCCTGCCAAGTCCCAACTAAATAACAATGGACCTTAAGAAATAAGCCAGAAGAAGACAAAACAGATAAGGGAGACATGTGACCAAAAGGGGAAAGAGAGGAAGGGAAGGAACAGAGGAGCAGGAATAAGGAAAGAAAAACGGAAGGGAGGGTGGGTGGATGGGAAGTCGGGAAGGTAAGAGGTTTCATGAGAGAGTCAGAGGGAACCCGAGAGCCTGAGACATAGCGTCATCAGGGAATGGGGAGAAGAGGTAGTCTGAAGTAGCTCATCTGAACAAAATCAGACTTTCCGCAAGCAGCCGCTCGGGTGGCTCAATCCATCATTCACATCTCAGGCTCCCATGATCAATGGGAAAGTCAGTCATTTGGCCATCCATGTAACATCGGAATCATTATGAACCAAACACCAGAGGCCAGCGTATCGAACTCCTCTGACTGTTTGCACCAAAGGTAAGGAATGCTGAACACACAGGCTCCATCGATGGCCCTTCGGGGGCTGTGTGCTTGGTTTTGGATGACGTGATTTTTATTCTGCTCTAAAAAAGTCCTAAGATAAATCATGTTCTTCAGAGATGGCTTTCATCTAGTCATTCCCGTGCTGAAGAAAGCAACCGCGATGACTTCCCATGGCTCGAAAAGTCAGCCCCAGAACCCACATCTCGACTTTGCAGCTCTCCTTAATCTGTCCCCAGTGACTTCCTAATCGCCAAATCTGATAAGCAGTTCTCAGGTTTTCTTTCTCTGGCATTTGGTGCTGTCAGTCAGTCTCTCTGGAACTTTGCTTCCCTTGGCTTTAGTAGATCACACGCAGCCTGTCCTCTTCATGATAGAAACCAACCCTCCTGGTGTGCCCAGAACTGAAGGGTCTCTGGCACTCAGGACTCTCTGTGCTAAGATGAGAAAATGCCAGACACACTAGTACAGGTTGCTCACCCAGGCACACCTCACAAATCTTCCCTGCCCAGCCCCGCAGCCCATCCTTTGGAAACACAGTTCTAGCCTCCCCTCAGACAACACATTTTCTGGTATTTCCTGTTCATTGGACGTTTAACTCTTTCTCTGCTCTGAGATGCAAGAAGTACCTCAGATTCAACAGGTCCCTCTCAGAGGCCCTGTCCATTCATGTATGCTCTTCTCCCAGTGTCGCTCTCCATCGTCCTGCTGGCCTTTCATGTCTAACTTTAGTGTGGCTTTTTCCATATGGGTTTTCCTGATTTCTCAAGCCACTTCTGGTTTCTTTTTACTTCGACTTCCTTTCATGGAGACTGCACTCTAATCACACCGCATCCTAATATGTTATCTAATTTTGTACATAGATCATACAAGTCTTTGAAAGTAGGGTGTGAGAGACAAATAGAACTGAGTTTTGAGGCCCAGATCGACCAGTGATTCCCTAACACTGAGCACGTACCATGGAGGGCCAATATTTCTTTTTTTTTTTTTTTAAGATTTTATTTATTTATTTGACAGACAGATCACAAGTAGGCAGAGAGGCAGGCAGAGAGAGAGAAGGGAGGAAGCAGGCTCCCTGCTGAGCAGAGAGCCCGAAGTGGGGCTCGATCCCAAGACGCTGGGATCATGACCTGAGCCGAAGGCAGCGGCTTTAACCCACTGAGCCACCCAGGCGCCCCATGGAGGGCCAATATTTCAACTGCTTTACGTTATGTTTCATTTAGACCTTTACAATGTTATGAGGAATCATGTTATAGATGAGTAAAACGTGACTCCAAAATATAAAATAAGTGTCTGTGGAGATGTCAGGGATAGGGTCACACCTGAGCTGTGTGAACCTAAAACCATGCTCTCAGTTACTAACTCTTGTTGGATTTCAGTGAAGGCAAGCTTAAATATGTGGTGACTGTTTTCCAGAAAAATCTCTTAATACTCTAAAGTTTATACTACTAGTGACCAAATCGTTCCATAAATACTCTTCTCATTCCCTCATAATCGGCCCAGAATGTCTGAACCAAAGCCCCAAGAGACCCCAGACCCATTAGAGCTTGATGCTAATGTATCCTATGGCACTCTTGCCCTCTACCACACCCCCATTGTCGCCTGCCTTGGCCTCAGACCATCATTACACCCCCCCCCCCAAGTAAATATTTTATCTTTCACAAGCAGCTGGAAAGAGAGAGGTGCACTAGCAGCAGGCTGGGTCAATCCTGTTTAAATATTGATCACAAACATCGTTAAAATAAAAGTCTATCGACTCAGCCGGTGACTTTGCAGCTTCAACACTTTGCAGAATGCAATTTGCCATGTGCGGCGACTCCAAGCAACTTGCTTGAGTTATGATGTTAATAAGTGAGGCTCCTCCTTCGGGAAAGCTCTGGTGTCCTGAAAGCAGCTGCAGAAAGGAACCAGCCCTTTGGTCGGACGCAATTACACAGACCTTCCCTGAGCCTCATCATCGCTGTAGGCCCGTGTTCTGGATGCTCCCGCTTTCCCTTTGGAAGCTGACGTGCTGCGCTTCCAGGAGTTGGCAGTGTGTGTCTGTTGTGGCCTTGAAAACATAGGGTGGAAGTGATGGGATGGGGAGTTGTAGGAGAATTTGGCAAAACTGGGTTGAGTCCATTCCTCTGCAGTGGTTTCCAGACTTGATTATCTGCCAGATCAGCTGGAGGACTTGTGAAAAGGCAGATGGGTGCGGCCGCCTCTAGGGTTCTGACTCAGTAACACTGGGGTGGGACACGGTCTGCTCCAAATGCCCTTAGGCTACAAACGAGGCAACCAAGACTGCAGAAGAAGAAAAGACTCATGTCCCTAACTCCCAGAGCAGCTACTACATCTGAGGGATGAGTGACCACTCCTGGTAGACATGGTGATGGTGGGTGGAGCTACCTTTTAGGGGAAAACCCATCTAGTTATCACCTGTGGGAAAATCTGTATATTCCCACTTAATGGATGGAAGAAAGGGCATGAATTCAGTGCCTGAGTATCTGAAGGCTTTTTCAAGTGGCCTGGCTGGAGAAATCCACTCAATTTCAAGAATATGTATGTCCAGGGGTGCCTGGGTGGCTCACTCAGTTAAGTGTTTGTGTCTTGGTTTAAGCTCAGGTCATGGTCTTGGGGTCCTGGAATTGAGCCCCACTCAGTAGGGAGTCTGCTTGTCTTCCTCGCCTCCTGACTTTCCCCCTCCTCCTGTGCACATGCTTTCTCTCTCAAATAAACAAAATAAATGTTTAAAAAGAAAAAAAAGTGTATGACCACACTGCCTATGACTGACCTCCAGATAGATAGAGACTATGGTAAAAGGAGGTAACCCAAGAGAAGAGTCAAGAGGGATTGGTAGGCCCAGGCATAGCCTAGGAAACAAAAGGTTGTCAGACACGGAGCCCATAGCCATATTCGATAGGAATTGGACATTGGAGAGATTCTAACAAATAGAAAATGACAAGTCAGTCTGCTTTTCAAATCTTCCTATGTGGAAATGGAGGTAATTGGGATGATTGGTTAGGAGTGGTGAAAGGGCTAAGGACAGAACCCCAGTAATTCCACAGAAGCCAGCCAAGAGGCGAATTCTGTTGATCTATGTCCTTCTTCTGCTCTGGTCTGCTTCACCTTCCTTCGTGGCAAGCCCAGGGATCCTGAGTAAGCACATTCAGATAGTTGCCTTCTAGGTTCCTATGAGGAAAATGAAGTAAAATCTCATGCCTGACAGTCTTCCCTTTAAGAGGAAACATGAAGGCAATAGAAGGGTCGTTCGTCATTAACTAGTTTAACCCCGATACCGTCACAACGGTCCTGTTTTCTGACCCTGTGGTGCCAACTGTCTCCTTGTTGTGACTTAGGTGGCAGAGAAGAGTGAGGAGAGTTTGAGCTTTCTGTGCGTTTGTTCTGGGAAGCAGAGCTGGCTACCTGCGAGGCACTCGCCGCCATATGAGAGAGAAGAATGAGTCGGGCAAGTGGGTTTCCATCATCGGGTTTGGATGGGGGTCTCCCTATAAATACGACGCTAAAGCAAGTGTGTGTGCTTCTCCCCGTCCAGCCGAGATGGTTCATTCTGTTCCCTTCCAGCATTCTCTGTTGCATGGCCAACTCTCTCTGCTGGGGATTTTTCAGGAGTCCCGCAGGGTGGTGATGAGGCCTTCTGTGGCTTCTGTCACCGCAGCGTGTACACGACCAGGCACTTCAAACTGAACTCTGAAGATAAACAGGGAATGGAGGCCTCAGGAGGTCTGAAGGAGATAAACATTCCCAAATGCTCTTTGAGAGTTCAAGGCCCTTATTTAAAACAGCTGACAGGCTGAACTCAGCCAGCTTTGACTGGAAATTCCATCCCACTTGAATGCCAAGTTTATGTTGCTGCTCTATTACCCCTAAAGAGTGAATAAATAATAATTAAAAGACTAAATCTCTTCTAGGGAGACAAAAACATGCTGAAGAGGATCTTGAGAAAGCATTTAATCTGGAGGGGGATGGGTCTGAATTGTCTTGTTTTTCAAACACACCATGCAAATTCTTACCTAAGGGCCTTACACTTACTTTCTTTTTTTTTTTTTTTTTAATTTATTTATTTGTTAGAGAGAGAGAGCAAGCGAGCACAGGCAGACAGAGTGGCAGGCAGAGGCAGAGGGAGAAGCAGGCTCCCCGCCGAGCAAGGAGCCCGATGTGGGACTAGATTCCAGGATGCTGGGATCATGACCTGAGCCGAAGGCAGCCGCTTAACCAACTGAGCCACCCAGGCGTCCCTACACTTACTTTCTTTATGGAATATTTTTTTCCCTCAGAAATCCATATACATATTTCTCCCTTCCTCCATTAAACTTTCTGTTCAAATGTCAGTGCCCCAGAAAGTTTTCCCATACTATCTTTCCTAAAGCAGCATCCCATAGTTACTCTCTCCTATTCTATTACCCATTCTATTTTCCCCATAGTACCTAATATTCCATTTCTGTTTTCATGTTTTTTTTATTCTTTCTGGACTATCTCTTAGGGGTATGTAAGCTCCATAGAAAAGGGGTTTGCTTGCCTTTTTCTACCCTATACCCTGAAGGCCTCATCGTGATTTGCATAGGGCTGGTGCTCCTTAAAGATTTGTTGAGTGAATGAACTCTAGAGCTATTGTGGTCAGCTATCCTCTTGGAAGTCTCCAGAGAAGACCCTGCCTTTCTAACCTGTAAAGTGTCCTACAGATGTTTATTAGTGGTAATGTATTCATCTCTAGTTTTATACCCTCTATATTGAAAAGTATTCACCTTTAGCTTAAAATCTTTCACTGCAAATTAGTTTCTTTTTTTTTCTTTAGGGAAACTTCAAGTGGAAGTTAGCTGCCTCCTTCAAAGAAAATCAAAGCAAACTCTCATTTTATGACAGCTGGCATATTTGGTAGCATGCTTCTCAGGATGAGGGAGGGCCAGGGGAGCCATGTTTCCCCTAACATTCCCGGAATTACAAATCATGGAAATGGTCTAATTCCATTTGTATATAACTGATGATCTTATTTACTCAGAATTTCTCAGGGAGGATTTCATGTGAGCTCCTCAGCAGCCCTAAAGGAGGGACCATTACTATCCTTATCTACTGAGGCACACTGGGAGGGCTTAAGCCAGCTATCCAAGGACCCAGACACTTGGCAACTGGGAAACAACCAGTTAGTAGAAAGAAATAGGCTTCAGACTCAGACAGTCAGGCCCTGAGTCCAGTGTGCTTTTTTTCCACACTGCCTCTGCTGGAGAACGTGATTCCCTGGGAAGGTGTATTTAGCTTTCCATTTCCTACCTGGGCACTCATCTAATGGATACCTATGCATTTTTCTAGCTGCCCTTGGGAAGAGAAACCAAATCAACACTTTGTCTCCTCACACTAGCTTCTGCATCTGAGTTCCAACAGTCCAGAAGGAAGCAAGCATCCAGAAATCAATCAGAGTCCATTAACAGACTGTGCTTGTTAATAGTCTAACAACAAACAGTAAATCCTCCTTTCAGCCTCCACTCACCATGCTGGCCCCACAGGGTTGTGTCCTGCAGGGAGATGGTGAGGCAGGGAGCAGTGTTGCTGAGAAATCCCAGCCCAGACTCGAAGGACCCAAGGGGTGCCCTTCCAGCCCGGTGTGCTTCCTGCGGGTAGAGCGAATTAACCAGGAGAGGAGCCCGGGCTCTATCCCGGCCCTGCTGGGTATGAGGCTGCGGTGCTGTAATTGCCTGACTCAGGGCTTGTGGCCAAGGAGGAGGTCAGGTGCCCGGGGCCTTCTTTAGCTGAAAAGCATAGTTATCGCAGGCAGCTGCTGCTTTCCCGGTGGGTGATATTCCTTTTAGGAAACGGTTTATCAGGTGATACCCCAAACAATCAGCATGGTGCTGTTATTCCACTTCTGGTCTCCAGTATTAATCAGGCAGGGGACCTGGGTGATGGCTCAAACCCCAGAAGGGACTTGTGGGGGTCCAGGAGGGGGCAGACTAATTCACGGAGGAGACTGTGGGCTTCTGAAGGCAAAATCGAGAAAGTGGAAAGGAAGTAAACACCAAGTCTTTTGAATGAGAATCATTAAGTTAAGTCCTTGTGAAGACCTATGATGTGTCCAGAAAAATGTGCCATACACTGTGGGGGAGGCAAATAAGATGAAGCATGGCCCCCGGCCTCAGGGAGCTTACAACTAGGTGGGGAGAGAAACTAAAATATGTACCATATATAAACAAAATAGAATGGAACTGAACACTGAATTGAATTAGTGATAAGTGTCAAAGTGATATTTGATAAGTGGACATTTGGCATATCTAGCAAGCGCCAAAATGAGTCAGTGAATGGTCAGAGAAGGAATGCTTCATGGCAAGATGTGGCCTGCCCTGTTCACCTTGAATTATGGATGTAGGGTTACCAGGAGCCGGTAAATGGAGAGCCTCCAGGAGACAGGAAGACACAAGCAGAAGACAAACAGAAGCCAACCCAATGATGACATCAATACATAGCACTATGACTTCCCATAGTTTACGATGCACTTTTATGTAGTTAGCCCTCGTAAATTTACAACAGGCTGATCTTATTAGATGAGAAGTCTAAGGCTTAGGGAATTTAGAAAAAGAGACTTAATATTACTCAGTCAATAGGTATCAGAGCTGGGGGGGAAATCCAGTTCCATGCCTTTTCCTTTAATAATCCAGAAGACTTTCAAACCTTTATTGATGACAGCCCAGAGCAAGAAATACATTTGACAACATGACCTAGTACATACATGGTACTGCTTCACAAAATAGTGCTTGCCTTTACCAAGGAATGTTTCCTGATCAATCCTATTCTAGGCCATCCTATATCAGATAGTTTTGGTTACATGAAGACCATCACAAAACATAATGGCATAAACCAAGAATCATGTATTTTGCTCATGACTTTGTTGGGTGAATTTTCTAGACCAGTAGGAATCAACCAGGACATGTGGCCATGTCTGGAGGTATTTTTTCTTTTTGCAATTGGGGTAGTGGTGCTACTGGCATCTAGTCAGTAGAGGTTGGGCATGCCACTAAGCATGTATGGAAGAGTCTGCCCCCAAGAATTATCAGGCCCCAAAGTCAATAATGCCAAAATTGCATAAACCTATTCTTGACTGGACTGGGTTCAGCTGGCCTTGGTTGGGCTTGCTCATGAATCTGTGGTCAGCTGGTAGGTCAGTTGTCGGGGGTAGGAGAGGCTGATTGGGTCTGGATGGGCTTCAGTCACATATCTGGTGGCAGTCCAGGGTACAGGTGATTGAGCTGTCTTTCTTCTTCCACAAACTTGTCCAGGTTCATCCACATAATGATGGCCTCAGAGTTTTCAACAACTGCAAGAAAGGGCAAGTTCCAATGCCCAAGCATTTGGAAGTCCTTGTCTGCGTCATGCTTGTCATTGTTCCATTGGTCAGTGAATCACATGGAGGCAAGAAGAAATTGAGGGCCATGACTCTAGCAATTTGCCACAATTTCATTAAAAGAAAATGCTGGTCATGACCTACTTACTGATCATAAGTTATCTTATCTTACAAATGGATCACTACCTACAGACTGAGAGATCCTACTTTATATTAGACCCTTGACAAGTTATCCAATGGGATTTGTCTTTTTTTTTTTTCAATTTTCAGAATATTGGACAATGTCATATGCATAGTAGGTGTTCATTATATATTTTATGAATGGCTTTAGAAATTAGAGCTGCTGGTAAAGAAACTTGCCCAACTCTGTAAGAGAAAGTTGGCTGATTAAAGTGGATCAAGGGGCTGTCACCTCTAAAATGCCAAGCAGGGTAACATCATTAATGCAGCTAGCAGGATGGAGACCGAAGCTATCAGATTCTTAACCAGACTGACTTCTCTGGATTTTGTAGGCTCTCTCATAACCACCCTTCCCAACTAGTTGCTTCATTCACTATTGATTAACTAGGTTAAAGTCCCTAGGCCTTCCCTATCTAATAAGGAAACGTGATACATATGATATATATTTAAAAAAGGATGTTTTATACTACGGTGATTAAAAATGGGAGAAAAAAAATCATCGACACTCAAGAAGTTGTGAGCCTGTTAACTTTCTCAAAAAAAAGTTTTACTTCTTTTGGAGAAAACATGAAACCATATGGGCATGAATCAATGAACACTTTTTACTAAAAGTCTGGAAAAGTTGGCTTTGAGCTCATGGAATTAAGTGAGTTGTACTTTGCTGCCATTGAGAAGTCAAGAGACTCTTAGAAGTTGAGAGATGGGAAAAGAAGTCTGCTATATTCAAATCAAGCTGCAACCTGCTTTGTATTGTAGGACAAGCCATGATTCCTCCCTAGGCCTCAGTTTCCTCCTCTCTAAAGTGAAGTAGGGGGTTAGAAGGGGCATGAAGGCCCCTTCCATTGGGCAGTTCTGATAGTGTGTGCATCATCTGTGTTTCTTGCGGCTGGGAAGAATTCCACCTGTCTCCCCCCTTCCATCATTCTTTCAGGCACCAGACACTGTCCTGCTTTGAACAGAGTGAATTCTTGATGTCAATCACAGGGTAACAGAATGGGAGTCTTCCTGCCTGTCCCCTGCAGGAAACTGCAGGCAGAAAATTAATCCAGATCTTTACACCAGATCTCCCACCATACAACATCTGACAGGGAAGGCCTCTCACTTCCCTTCTGGTTCCCACATGTCACAGAACCTGTTGCTGCATGATTCAATCCCCCATTCCCATTAAAGTTAACCATCCCCTTGAAAATGAATGCACAGTTAACAAAGTGATAAGTTGATGCTTAAACTTTAAGCAGATTGCTTCCAGCTAATCTCAGTTAAGTGGCAGACGAAATCATAGGCACTCTCAGCACTCTGTAAGCCCCAGTGCCCAAGAAAATGAGTGGGCTCCTAAGGGAAAATCTTTGCAATGTTTCTTTTTCTGGAAGCTAAAATAGAGTGAGTCCGAGGTGGGGCTGGGGAAGAAGGAGAATACAAGAGTGTTCAAAGTTAGCTGTGTATCCTCAGGAATATTACTTAACCATTCTGAGAGTCAACCTCCCTACCAGTAAAATGGGGATAATGAGACCCTTGTTTCAGGGTTCTTGTTCATTAACAAGGAGTAGACAGTGGGGAGTAAAATGATTTACCCAATCTCTGCACATCTGAGGTTTTCAGTAATAAGGGAGGGAGTGGTGGGATTTGCCCAGGCAGTGCTTTATTGCCAGTGGAAAACTAAGAGGAGACTCCCTCCCCCTGCCCCCCAGTTGCTGGCGAAGATCTTTTTAACAGAGAAGGGGCAGAAGCTTGTTTATACCTTGGGGAAAGCGGGGGGTGAGGGCAGAATTGTTTACTTTCCAAAGATACTTTTCAAATACATAAATTCTCATCTTTTTGTGCCTAAGACAGAAAATCTTTCATTCCCCCCACCCTTGGATCAACAGAACACAGCAGTACTTTCTTGTCCCTGGCATGAGGGCACACAGTGCTTTAGAAGAAAGAAGAAGATATTAACAAAGAGGAAGGGAGGAGGGAAAACAAACCAACCTTGAGATGAATGAAGACATCAAGTGAGCTCCCAACAATGCAGTCAGTCTCCTTCTCTCTCTCAGCTTCAGGTGTACCAACACTGACATTTCCTGTGAGTGAGGATGTCTGCATATTTATTGAGCAAGCAATTACATTCCCGGAACCGGATCAGTAGGTCCCAAGGACCAGTGATGGGAAGGGCAGTGGTAGCCTGTCCTCAAAGAGCTTCCAGGCTAGAAAAGAAGAGTTATCCAATGGCCACAAAGGAGTGATCCCAGCTGGTTAATCTGGGACAACAGGGAAGATGACAGGTGCAGTGACAGACTGGGGATTAAAGGACAAGCAGGGATTTCCAGGTAAAGAGAGTGGAATGAGGAAGTTTTCTAGGTAGACGTACATCATGGAGAATGACCTGGAGAGCAGAATTGGGGACACGTTAGGAAGAGAGAAGATTTACAGATGGCCAGGGTAGAGTGAATGAGGGAAATGGGGGCAGTGAGCAGTGGCTATGGAGGTGGATCTCACTGGACTGGACAGGATCTAGCTTGTACTTTTGAGCTGGGGACGAAGGAGGTAAGTCACTTTCTGAGATCACAGAGCTGGTTAGTGGCAGAACAGCTATGAATAGCTTTTTCCAAGTCCTTTTGGCCATAACTACCCAGAAAGGGAAGGAGTAAGCTTCAAGTTAGAGAAAAGCTGTGGTTTCCAAATTGTCTGCCAAGGCACCCCCACAGTAATGTAACAAACTCACTGGCATGTTGCTGGATATTTCAAAAAAAATTTTTTTTGAAGATTTATTTATTTATTTGTGAGTGAGATGGAGAGGAAAGAGGGAAAGGGATAGAGGGAGAGAATCTCAAGCAGAAACTCCATTGAGTGCAGAGTCCAGCTGGGGCTGGATCTCATGACCTTGGAAACATGACCAGAGCCGAAACCAAGAGTTGGATGCTTAACAAACTCAGCCACCCAGACACCCCTGTAGACTTCAAATTTTTAAGTAAGACTTAAGTTAAGTTAACTTAAGTTAACTTAAGTAAGTAGACTTAACTTAAGTAAGACTTTTATAGTAAGACTCAACATCTGTCAGATACCATACAAATTATCAGCTCAGGCTAGCTCATGCTTCAACATTAGATTGCACTACATGTTCCTTAATGTCATTGCATCTTTTTAAAAATTACTGTGGTAACAAAACTTACTATTTTAACCATTTTTATGAGTACAGTTCCGTGGAATTAAGTATATTTACATTTCTGGACAGCCATCTCCACTCTCATCTTATGAACTTTCTCATCATCCCAAACTGAAACTTTGTACTATAGAAGATGGAATCAAATGGAGTCACTTATGTTAAGGGGTATTAAAATGCAGCTGGGAGACCATAGAGGAGGCAGGCTTCATGCACTTCCTCACTGAGCAGAACCATGACATTCTGAATGGGAAACACCCCAAGGACTTCACAAGAATACCTGCAACTCACTATGAGAACAGACGTTCGTTTCGTGATCACGTTAGCAACAGATTATATTTAGCCAAGTTTAGTTTTCTGCCACCCATACCAATCAAAATTCTTTGTAAACAATGTATACAAGCATTCCCTTTTTGTCTTTAAAAATCCCTGACTTTTGCTTCCTAGTGGAACACTATTTGGGTTGTTGCCCAAATCTGTAGACCCCCCCCCCCCAGTTATAATTCTTTGATCCCAAACAAATGCTTTTGCTTCATTATTGCCTCCTGACAATTCTAGGTTGACTATATCTGTTAAGCAACAACTCCCATTCTCCCCTCCCTTCAGCCCCTGCTAACTACCATTCTGCCTTCTGTCTCCATGAATTTTGCCTTCTGTCTCCATGAATTTGGAATTCTCCATGAATTCTAGGTACCCCATGTAAACAGAATTATGCAATAGCTGTCCTTTTTTGCCTGGTTTATTTAGTGCAATGTCTTTAAGGTTCATCCCTGTAGCAGCAGGTGTCAGAATTCCCTTCCTTTTTAATGGTGAAACATCCCATTAAATGTATAGACCACATTTCGTTTATCTATTCATCTGTAGGTAGAACCATGACTTGGCTCCACCTTTTGGCTATTGTGAATCTTGTTGCTATGAACATGTTCAAATCCCTGGTTTCAATCCTTTCAAGGATATTCCCAGAAATGGAATCGTTGGATCATGTGATTCTACACATAACTTGTTGAAGAGCCACCATATCATTTTTTTGTGGCAGCTGCGCCATTTTATGTTCCTACCAGCAACGCCCTGTGACACTGTTGTGAAGTTGTGTTTATAGTAGCTGCTATGAGAATAAGCAAGAATAAGCAATTAAAACAAGTGTGGAACAGGAAATAAGAGTGACCGTATTTAATCTGACTCCAAGGTCGAGAGTTCTGCACATGTCCTATTTGTCAGCAACTGTGATTATTTGAGAATAAAATGCATTTTTTTCTTTTAATTAATGTGCATTTCTTTCAAATGACTACTATCTTGTTGGGACATAAATAATATTATATATTTAACCTAACTTGAGCTAGGTATGTATTTAAGCTAATTATTTAATAATAAATGAAACAGGTGTTTCCTTTGGCTTAGGGACACACACACAAACAATTACTGAGACTCTAAGAATGGCCATTAACTGAGAAAGTCTAGAAACCTCTGAGCCGGAGGGGGAGTGAGAGGGAGATTGTCTTAGAAACTCTGGCGCTGTCTCCACTCTCTTCTCAGTGGTTTAAGACAATGTGCCTCTGATACCCAATCTTCCAAAATAGAAGGAGCTTCTTTCCCACTTCAAACACTACAAAGTCCAACGATGCCTGTAAGGCCCTGAGCTGTTTCTTCAAACTGGGGTTCAGTGACTGAGTGTGTTTGTTTTTGGTGAGTGGGTTGTATATGTGAGTAATGATTATTAAATTAGTTAATAGTACAAGGTAAGTGCATCTTAAAATATATATAATCTCTGGGCTCCTTCTGTGTTAGAAACACCAGCTCTAACTATCTCAATAGCTCAGACTTGATCAGACGTAACGTCTCTCCAAAATGAAGTGTCGAATTACACTAATAAAAACATATTTCAGAAGTCATTTTCTCTGAGATGTCCCTCGCCCTCTCAGCAGAAATGGTTCTTTACTGCACATGGTCCCCTAGTTTTGCTCTTACACCTTTCAATTAAAACACTTGTTCTGCAGTATTTTGTTATTTGCCTATGCCTTCTTACTTTTGCTCTAGAAAATGAACCCCTGAGGACAGAGACTTTAAGTTATTTATCACTGAGGTCCTAATTCCTGCAAGTATTAGTTTAATTATCTGGGGGGAAAAGAAACAGTAAAAACGTTAGTAACTTTAGCCCTAAGAATTCCACTGTTGTAATTTATCACAAAGAATTATAAGTAAATATATAAGTGTTATGGACAAAGATGTTCTTAGCAGTGTTATTTCTAATCCGAAGAACAAATTTATACTTAAATTTAAGTGTTCAACAATAGGGAAATGTTTAATTAAACCATCATACATCTGTTTGATGATCAGGGAGCCATTAAAAATTATGTTTGCAAATAGTTTATAAAAACAACAAAATGCTTGTGTCAGTATATATTCAAGTTTTTAAAAGTAGGATTCAAAATTGTCATTATAATACAGTCTCAATTTTGAAAAACAGAAACCGAAGCATTAGATGGGGAAAAAATCCTTGGGAGAAAAATAGATTAAGACTATTTTAACAACTTGTCTGTAAATAATTAATACTTTTCTTCCTTCTACTCTTGTTACGTTTTCCATGACTTGTCGAAACATGCGACTTAGTTTATGATACTCTCCTTTCTGGGAATACCTTTCTGTTTTCTTTGTATTTGTGGACAATTCTCTTGAGTCAGCTCAAATCCTAGTTCTCCCATCATGTCTTTTCCATTACTTCTCTGACCTCTTACAGCTTTCGCACAAAGTTTGAGCTAAAAAGGATGCTATTCTTTCGATTTCTCTCTAGTATCGCACAGTCAGTAGAAATGGAAAGCAGTTTGAATCTGGAGGCGGCATGCCCCAATGTGAATGTTCATCAGGCCACTTCCTCCCTGAGTGACCCGGTGAAAGTTACCTATTCTCTTAGTGCCTCCTTTTCATTATCCTTATATAGAACCTCATCTTGTATTCTTATAGTTAGAGATCATGTCCTTGGTGCCCATGATATCCTAAGGCTTTGCTATATAAAAAGAAAAAATGTAAATTTCAGTTAATTGCATGTGACTTACCTTGGGAACATCATCACATTGGCTGTAGACTTATTCATAGACCCGAACTACGTTGCCCTGAAGTAGATCAGTAGTAATTACAACTAGCTGTGCTTCGTATTGCTTTAAATTTTAAAGGTCATTATGTTTTATTTACCTATTATAATTCATATAACTCCAGGAAGACTCTCATTTGTTCATTTCCTGGACAAGCTTATTATTGAATTTACATTCTGTGATAGTTGCTGTTCTAGATTCCAGGTTTATAAGTGGTATCCTTATTTGCTTTCAAGGAACTTTAATTTAGTGATCATGGTAGCGGTGAGCACAGACAAGGTGATGTGTAATTGCCGTGTAGTGTGATAAGATAGTAGAATTATATATAAGACACATGAGAAGGCAAGACCGTTTTAAAAAGAAGCAAGAAAACAGCAAAACCTTTCCAGAGGAAGAAGTGATGTTTGAGCTGAGTCTCAGAATGACGAGGGATTATCCAAGTGAATTGGGTTTGAAAATGCCATTCAAGGAAAAGAAAACAGCAGGTTCAAAGGGTTGGCATTTCTTTTCCTCTGACACTTTATTTTGGGGAGACAACTGTCATTTCTGGTTGAGTAAGATCTGTTGAGATATTTAATGGTAGTGCTACTGACCTAGAAGAAGGAGGCTCAGAGATGTATACATTTAAGATCAATACTCATTGTGAAACTGAAGGTAATTCAAAATGTCTGGAGCATAAATTACAATCTAAATCTACTGAAAATGTGAAGGTATTCATGAATGCCATATTGAGGCTTGAAGCTGGAAAGCTGAGCATAGGTCCTGTGCATAGAGTCCTGAGTTTGAGGAACTGAACATGGACATCCTTTCTGCTATGGCCTGAGTCTGAGGAGGTAATCATGGATATACATTCTGCTATGGCCTGAGTCTGAGGAGGCAAACTTGAGAAAACACACTAAGGGACCTAAAGCTGGAGAGGTAACCATGTATACCATGCTATGGGGACCTGAATCCATCCTCACAAGGAGAACAAGCTTGAGAAAGGCCTTAAAAGCCAAATGCCGTTATTGGATTAATTTCCTTGAAAGAAGAGATTGGAGGAAGGGAATTTTATTCTTAGAAGGTGTTGCAGGAATCCAGGAAGACCCAAATAAAGGTGGATGTGGCACAGAGACAGTGGGAAACTTAATCTGAGAAACTTAGAGTCAAGGTCAGCAGAGTGACAATGGATTGAGTGAGGGTAGTTAAAAAGAAAGACGTGTAAGTTGTCCTGAATATGTGGCTTCAGAAAGTTAGTGAATGGTGGTGATATCACTAAGACAGAAAGGCAGAAGGATTTGTCAGTTTTAGAAGGAAAAATAAAAACATGGTTTTGAATTTGATCTGTGCTTGAGTCACTGTAGAGTATACAGGCAGAGACTCATAGATAGTAGACAGCTGGATATTTGGAGTTTGGAGCTCAGGAAAGATAATCTAAGACATACTTCAGATAGATGATGATAAAATAAGGCTTTAGAAGTATAAGTAGAAAACAGAAATCATCCACTACAGAAAAAAAATAGAGGAAGTGAAAATTCTAGTAATTATTGAGGTTGAACATTTAATGTCATTTGGAGCTTCCTGGAAGTCTGGACAAAATGGAAGCTGATATTCTGTCCACGTTGTGTTTCTATTTGTCAGAGCTTGTGGAAAAAGTGAGTTTGCCCAATGCAATACATCAGGAAATTTGGGGAAATGGCATAGTGCTAATGACACCACTCCCTGCAAAGAAAGGCTGGAGAATGCGATTTGAGGACTGTGCATTCGCACTGCCGCCCTGAAAACACTCCCCGCTAGAGAACAAATACTTGACCCTGTCAGAAGTCATAGAGAAATGCATCAATATGTTGTTTAAATATTTGTAAGAATTGGGTATCTTAGGAAAAAAAAAGCAATTTCTTTAAAAAGAAATTCGAATAACCCTTGCGATTCTCCAAAGACTGATTACTTAAGGCTGACTGGAGTTTTATCTGGAACCCTCTGAGCAGCCGCTCAGGCCCGGCTATTGTGTTCTTCTTCCCATTTGCAGACATCTCTTCGTGCCAGATGCTGGACACCATAATCACATGTGAAGTCGAGACCCCTGGCCTATATCTCTGCCATGGTTTGGTTGGGTATATTTTTTGGAAGGGATTGGAATATCTCAACTACTGCCAATGTATGCCATTCCCTTTATCCTCCTCTGGGTGGGGATGTGTTTCTCCCCAGTGAAGACAACTTGTCTTTAGAGTTGCCTGGTCATCAGGGAAGTTAGCCAATTTTATTATGACCTTATTAAATAGAGCTCAGCTTTATGTCACCTTTGTCTTCAGTTGCAGTGACATGTCAAGACCTTGCAAAAGTGGGTGTATGAGACTGTGGGTTCTTTAGAGGAGAGATGGTGGATTCACTTCTCCAGCTGCTGTAGTAAAGCACCTTGAACTAGGAGCCTTGAACAACAGCACTGTATGGTCTCACCGTGCTGGAGGCCAGAAATCCCAGACCCAGGTGTGGGCAGGGTTGGGCCCTCCTCCTCTTCCCCCTCCCCATCCTCTTCCCCCTCCCGCTCCTCCTTCTCTTTCTTCTTCTTCTTTTAAGATTGATTGGTTGATTGATTGACTGATTTGACAAGTGAGAGCAAGCCAACAAGCACAAATGGGGGTGGGGGGTGGCAGGCAGAGGGAGAGGGAGAAGCAGGCTGAGCAGGGAGCCCGATGTGGTGCTTTATTCCAGAACTCCAGGATCATGACCTGAGCGGAAGACAGACACCTGACCGGCTGAGCCACCCAGGCTCCCTGGGTTGCTTCTTTCTGAGGGCCATGAGGAGAATCTGGTCTGTGGCTCTCCCCTAGCTTCTAGGGGTTTGCTCACACTCTCTGGTTTGTAGCTCCATCTCTGCCTCTGTCTTCCCACAGCTGGTTACCGAGGGCCCACCTCTTCCTGAGCCCAGATTTCCCCCTCTTGTAAGGAACCAGTCATATTGGATTAGGGCTTACCTTCAGGACCTCATTTATAACTCAATTATTTCTTTAAAGGCCCGTCTTTCCAAACAAGGGCACATTTGAAGTGCTGGGAGGTAGAGATTCAACACATCTTTGTGTCGGGACACAGTTCAACCCATTTCACGTTCTTAGGAAGTGTGGGCTTCTCACACTTTGCTTTTCCGATGTGTTAGCCTTGCCTGTGGAGCAACACACTCAGGGCCCTTCCTCCTGCTTCCGGGGTAACCCGACCCTTTGCTCTTCTGCGCATGGCTACCATTCCTACCACAGCCGAGAACAGTATGAATAATTTCTTATATTTCTTCAGGGAAACGTTTCCCAAAGTGTGCTCTGCAACTTTAGTCATGCGAGATACTCCGCAATAAAAGATTCCACAGTCGATTTAGTATTGGAAAGATATGCACAAATCCCACAATTAAAACAACCGCCACAACCCTTTAACTTTATTGTTGTTTTTTTGACTCGAGAATCTCACTAACATCCCATGGAATTAATGTTCTACAGAGAACATTATGGGAAATGCTAGTTTAATGTTTTACCGTTTACAAAACATATTCATAGTTATTATCTCATTTGGTTCTCAAAACAGGCTCTGGTGGAGGCAGAGTGGTTATTAGGGTTTTACTGTGGAAAAGCCACCGTTTGTAGAGGTCCAATCATTGGCCAGGACTGGGTGGCCAGAAGTAGTGGTGAGAACATTCTCGAGTCTCTGCCTCTTGATTCTCAGCCCAGTGTTGTGGCTTTTTTTTGTTTGTTTGTTTTGTTTTTTTGCCTGGCAGTAAATTTCTCAAGAGTAAGCAGCCTGTTACATAATCTCTCCCTGTCTCTTTCTTTGCTACCACCCTTGAATTCAAGGCAATTCTGTGACCTTTTCTGAGCAGTAGCACATCTATCTCTGGGTGAGGGGAAGAAGGACAAAGCAGACAATAGGGAACAAGCCCACATCCGGAACATGCCACCTCATGTTGCCTACCTCCTCCTCTCCCTCACTTTTGTTTTATAGTTAGCAGTGGGTACACTCTCTTCCTCTCTTTTACCTCTGCCCTTTGGGGAGAACTTCCGTAGGCTTTGTGTATAACCTGGCTTCAACCTCACCACACATTCTCCCTAGTCCAATGTCCTCTTTCCCTCTCCGCACCCTCCTCCCTCCCACAACTTTAAGTGACCCTACTTCATCGGTTCCTAAGACGCTAGTGACATTCAGAACATCCCTTTCATCTCTTAGATGTTGTCTGTTGCCATAGAAATTTGTCTGAAGGGAGCCTTCGAGTTGCTGGAACATGCCTTGTGGGGATCACAAAAGCTTTCAGACACTGTTGGGACCAGCTGGTCCCTGCGCCATTATCACCCGAGCTATGAATGGGAAATAGTCCAGGGCTCCACCACCTTGCCCACAACCCGCCGCCCGAAGACAGCGCAAGGGACAGTCACTCCACGTGTAAGGAGGAAGTTTCACTCAATTTAAAGAACATCTATGGACACTCTATTACTTGAGGTGCTAGGGGACAATTCCCAAGCACACGGGGAGTGAAAGCAGAGCTTATGTGACAGACTGGGGTGATTTGACTATGATCTGACATGGCGACTTTTTGGTGTAATAACCTCAGTGTCATCCCTGGGATGGAGTAAGCAGTAAGCCACCTGGGAAGGGATAAAGAACTGGGCTGATTTCATGTGGCAAGACTCCCAGCTGGTGGCTCACACCCGGGCGTGTAGCAAGTGCTGCAAAAATCAGTCTCCAAAGGCATCTGTGAAGCCCATTGGAGCCATTGGAAGGGTGTCCAGCCGTGTGGGCATGTGGGGCAGGACACCTATAGACAGACACCTATAGACAAGGTTCAGCGTCTGGGCGGCAGCTCCCAGGGTAGCCATCTGCTCCAGGGACCCCTCCAGGCACTGTCTGGGGTCCCTGGGAAAGGGCTGAGGGTGATTAGGGAAGGTAGACACACTGCACTAAGGAAACATTTCGCCTGTGTTTCTCCTCCTATTTCCTCTTGTTTCCCCTGTTCTGCCTTGTTTCTGGCAGTTGGTGTATTATTTTCCTTCTATATTACCCTCTGGGGCAGTTCTTCCAACCTCAGCAATACTGCTGTTTTGGACTGGGTAATTCTTCGCTGGGGAAGCTGTTGTGTACATCTGAGGGTGCTTAGTGGCATCTCTGGCCTTCATGCACCACGTACCAGGAGCAGGCCCCCCGATCGTGTCCACCAAAAACTATCTCCAGACATTGCCACATGTTCTCTGTGAGGAAAAATCACCTCCTCCACCCGCACTCCAGGTTGAGAACCACGACGTCAGGGGCTTTAGAAGGAAGTAGCGACCAGAGCAAAGCCCCAAGACAAAAGCCTCAGATTGTAGCCTGCACCCCAGTTGTGACTGGGAAATGAAGAGTCAGAAAGGAGTCTCAGGACTTTTGCAGCTGAGTCACGAACATAGAAGCCATTCACCCACGATCAGTGGGACACTTGCTTGCGGCCCAGCGGGCATGTGGGGCTCGTAGGGCTCTGTCGCTCTGGGCACATTAGGTACGGAGCCCATTAACAAGATGAATTCAAGATTTGGCCAGTTGTAGGGTGCAGAATCCTCGAACTTGGTCAGAATGATTCGAGACGGAGGCATGCACTTAGGTCTCTATTACCTCCAGCAGAATGAACCCAAGGAAAATAATCACAAGTACTACGGGACGGGGATGATAAATATTTATATGAAACTATGCACCACACACCGTTCTAATAACTTTGTCCTTTTCGTTCTCTCATCTAGATAGACGTCCAGTTCATTTCCTGACCTCCTTCGGGTCTCTGTTTAAATGTTAGCATATCAGAGCAGCTTTCCCTGGTCATTTTATGTAAAACAGCAAGTGCCTTCCCTATTACTCTCAATCCCTTTTACCCTGTGTGCTGGTTCCTCAGCACGCCTATTGCCATCTGACATATTGCGTATTTGCTTTTTAATTACCTATCTCCTCGCTCATGAAAGTGAGCTCTATAAGGATGCTATCTTTTTTCCACTTCTGTGCAACACTAGTAACGTCATTTGAGGGACTATTATGGGCTGAATTGTGTTCTCATCAAAATTTATATGCTGAAGCCCTACCCTCTAGTACTTCGGAATATGACTATATTTGGAGACAGGGCCTTTAAAGAAGTAATTAAGTTAGAATGAGGCCATTAGGTTGAGGCATCATCCAATAGGACTGGTGTCCTTATAAGAGGAGAAAATTTGGACACATGAAGAGACACCAGGAATGTGCACACTCAGAGAAGTGTATCAGTGTGAGGACACAGCCAGATGGTGGCTGGGTCCACAAGGAGAGAGGCCTCAGAAGAAACCAGAGCAGCCAGCACCTTGATCTTGAACTTCTAGCCTCCAGAAATACATTTCTGTCATTTAAACCATTAACTTTGTATTTTATTATGAAGCTTTAGCAAATTCATATAAGGGCCCAGTAAATAAAAATGCAAGCGCTTTATTAAAAAAGCAGGAAAAAGGTGCTGTTCAAGGTACTTAGATATAAAGCCTTTTTCTTTTTTTCCGGTCTCTCCAGGACTGTCATGGTGGTTTTTATTGGCGGTATAAAGTCGCACTCCATCGGGCATGGGCATAGCCACTGAGCCAGTGCAGACCCTCACAGCTGCCCACATGACCACCCGACCACTCGAGGCAGTTGAGGTCCCCGGACTGCCAGGTTCCAGCTGCTGGACTGAGGCACTGTGCTGCACAGACGCGGAAAAGTCAAGCCAGGGAGCTCCCCTTCCCACAGGCCCACTACTCCAACCCATGATGGATGGGCAACCCCTAACGGTATTATAACCTTTGTGCTGGAATGCTCTAGTTCCCTGGCTGGGGTGGGGACGGATGAAGGCCACCTGCCAACTTACACGTTGGCACCACTCGAGCAGAGTGGGAATGATCGCTGTCACACTCTGAGCCAAGATGCTACGGGGCAGGTGTACCTCACTCTTTCCAGGTTTGTGTTCAGACCCCCACCGGGAGCAGACAGCAGCACTGGTTGCTGGATGGGAATTGGAAGAGGAGGCCAGGTGGGGTCAGAGCCCCAGGGAGCAGGGGAGCAGGTGGTCATCATCTGCTCCGGGGAGAGAGGCCTGCACCTGCAGCTGAGGTTCTAAGCCCTCATTCATGTTCCATCGTTCTATTAGACCGCTTACAAAATGCAAATTCAAAACTACAGGGACTGAGAATTTTAAGTGAGCAACACCTGAACACTGAACCCCACGTGTGAGGGTTTTCTTAACACAGGACTCCATGCACCGGCACAGGTGGTCTCCCCATGAAGCCAGCCCTGCTGCTATGTTCCCAGAGCCTGGAACACTGCCTCATGCATAGTGGTTGAATCATTGTATCATTCAATACATGATAATGTATTAATCATGATAACTGCGATCATCTTTAATCATGAATATACTTAGATCATTCAATCTTCACGAACAGTCCTAATAGGTGGTTTCCTTCCACTGAACAGATGAGGGTATGGAGCCATGCTCGGGTCAGGAGTTTACTTGGCAATGAGAAGCTGACCTTGGAGGTGGCATCATGGAGCAGGGCGAGAGCCACTGCTGGGCCTGGTTCTTCCACCGGGCGTGGGGGGAGGACATGCTTCCACAGTAGTTCAGAGAATGGGCTTTGTAGTAGGACTGACCTGGGTCTGAGGCCTGGCACGGGCACTTCTTCGCTGTGGGATTTATGTAATTCTCTTTCCTAATTTGAGCCTCAGTTTATTCACTTGTCGCATGAGAATAATAAAATCTACCTCGTGGAATTGTTCTGAAAGTTCAATAATACAGTGTTTCACAGCACACTTGGCACCTGGTAAGCAATCAACCAATGATGGTTAACATTATTATTATGATCATTATTATTATTATTATTATTGGAAGTAGCACAGCCCTTTCTAAGGACTGCACAGTCAGGCTGCCTGCATTCCAGTCCCAGCTGGATGAACCTTGAGAAAGCTGCTTCTCCACCCCAGCTTTTTCATCTGTAACAACACAGATAAAAATAGTCCCTCTCCTACAGGGTTATTTTGAAGATGAAAGGAACTGATGTTTACAAAGCCCCTAGAACAATACCAACTGCACAAATACATACTCTCTCCGTATTAGTTTAATAAATAAATATCAGTCTATGGGACAGTGCTACCAACTCCCTCCTTTATGTTTATTCCTTAAAACTCGTATCTTGAAACTCAGGGTGTGCTAGGCTGGGGGTGGTCCAAGTCCTGTGCATTCACTTGAGGCTGTTACGCTCTTCAAAGCCGTGGGACGTGCGCTGAACTTGGGGTGAACTGAACCCCCCCACCACACTTGCCTGTCTTACCTTCTCTTTCTCTCTCCTCTTCTCCGGGGGCTGGCTGTCCCCAGCGGGGGGCGGGGGAGGGGGGATGGGGGCGGGATGGGGGTGGCAGCCGGCGGGGACAGGGGCGGGGGGGGGGGGGGGGAGTAGGATTGAGCTCCAGTGTTTCCCCGACCTTTTCCATTTCTAATTTTCTACTTATCTAACCTCTTTCTAAAAATCTCCCAAACATGAGTGTGACTGCTTGGTTTTCTCAGCTTCCATTTCGTGGTGGACAAAGAGTGCTTCTGGTTCCGGGAGCGTTTCACTCCTGATCTGACCCCATAGGAAAGAGTAAAACAAACAGATGGGCTCATTCTCCTGGGATTCGGTGGCTGGGTTTCCCTGTAGAATTGCTGGCCTCCCCCTTTCTGGCTGCCTTCACTCTGAAAGGTCATTGATAACATTGTCCTCAGTTCCAAAGATCTGTTTCCCATTTCCTTGCCAATCTGCCCTGCAGCCCACCTCTCGCTGACTCCGTCATTCTGTGTGGGTAATCCCTCCTAAGCACCGTCCCCTTGGGGTCCCTTCACCCCCCAAATCCCATGGATCCCTCCTCCGACTCCGATGCGGGGAGGATGCTGAGGGGTGGGTACCCCGAGAGTGAGGCCAGGTTGAAGACTTTATCTGCTCCTTGCAGCTGCCTCTTTTGTGACTCGCATTCCCCCGCTCGTCAATACTGTTTCCCATTAAATTAAATAGCTTATTGACTGGTGTGCCACATGGCAATGGGGTTGATGGGATTCGCAGAGACTCCTCACTCCTCCCGCCCTCCCCCCACCAATCACAGGTCACTGCTCAGTAAATCAGCGGGTAATGGAGTTTGAACTCTCAGAATCAGCTCTGTGTACCCTTTTTATTTGTTTTTAATTTGTATCAATGGTAATTCTGTCTGTTTCAATATATGTGATGGTACAGGCTGCAGAGCTGAGGAAGTACCCTTTTTTACCCCATTAGCCACAGAGGGGGCAATATCCTTTCTCACTTTCTTTAGGGCAAACCTGCCCTGGTGAGTAGGGAATGTTCACCTTGCCCAAATGTCCCACCTTTCTCCGGGCTAACAGCGGCGCCTCCCGTCTCCACCAATCCAGGCCTGAGCACTGAATTCATTTTCCTCCGTCTGTATCCCCTCTACTTCTTCATTCAGACACACATAAAATGAACAGAAGATGGAAGTGTCTGGAAGAGGGAGAAACTTGCACCGCATGAGCTCCAGGGTCGTAGGGCTGGAGAGCTCCTTCCTTGCCTTGCTGGCTAAGTAGTTTGCATATCGCTCCTGCTGGCAGCTAACTAAGTCAGCATCTCTCCTGCGGTCACTTTATTTGTCCGCAGGTGAATGCCATTTACAGCTTATTAGTGTCAGGACACGACTGTAAAGTGGATCTAGTTTGCCGGAGTGCCCTTTAACTTCTTTCGGCCGTCCTCTTTTCTCCCCTCTGGCCCTGTAAGAAATACAGAGATACAGAAAGAAAATTAAAAAGCACGTAAGAATGGTTGAAACGAGATGGAGAATGTAAATCCACCAAGATTTCCCAAGACGGGGGGGGGGGGGGGGCTCCAAGGCTGAGAATGATTCAGGGCTACGGAAGGTTCACTGGCTGGACAGGGCAGCTCCCAGGAGGGAAGCAGAGGAAGGGTCACACATTGATTCTAAAGGAAGTAGGAAAAAGGGCGTGAGGAGTCAGCAGAGAGGTAGAGAAAGTAGAGGAAGAGCCGTTCTGTGGCTCTGTGACCCCACCCCTCCACCCCCTCTATGATCTCACAAACCCTCAAAGAAAGTTAAAAAAAAAAATGAAAGAAAGAAAATGAAGAGGATGACTTTGACCTCCAACCAAGAGACAAAACCGAGAATGGTGGCCCCGAAAGCAGAGGGCTAGGGGGAGGAATTCGACCTTGCAAGAGAAGGGTTCACCCAAAGCTTTGAGGAGCCTGGAGCCCCAGCTGGCACAGGGATGACCCAGCCAGTATACAGAGAGTGGGTTTGTGCTCCCACAGGAGCCCAGGTGTGCTCCGGGCTCTGCGGCTTCCCTGTCTTGGGATGATCTGCTCTAAGCCCTCGCTGGCCAGCACCACCTCTGTGTCATTGGGCTCCTTCTTTTCTTCCTCCTGTCTTAGCCATGAGAGCTTCACACTCTGTCTTAACCCCTGAGTCCTAGAAGCTGGCTCTTAAAGTCCATGCTGTGTGTGGGGGCAGGTGGAAATCTCTGAACGTTGCTCTCAATTTTGCTGTGAACCTAAAACTGTTCTAAAAAAAAAAAAAAAGTCTTTAAAAAAAATGTCTAGGGGTGCCTGGCTGGCTGGCTCAGTCGGTTAAGCATCTGGCTCAGGTCATGATTTCAGGGTCATGAGATCAAGCCCAGGGTCAGGCTCCATGCTGAGAGTAGAGCCTGCTTAAGATTTTCTCTCTCCCTCTTCCTCTCACCCTCCTTCCCCTGCTCGCATGCTCTCTCTCTCTCTCTCTCAAAAAAAAAAAAAAAAAAAGAGTCTATGCTATCCTAACTGAGGACAGACTTCTTGTTGTTGGACTTTAAAATTCAAACTCTGTCCTGATCCAAACTCCTCAGTGTTCTGGGACTTCTCACTGTTTCCTGGTCTAAGGGGCACCTTCTATAGAATTAATTGGCTGGTTCCTAGTAACTGAGACTCCACTAATCATGACATTTAATTATTTAATTACATCGTGTTCTTTTGATTCCCAAGTTATGGGTTCTTCCCATCACTAGTCAGTTTATAAAAATAGACTCAAGGGGCCAGACTCCTATGAGGTACCCATCTCCTGGATCCAATACCAATCAGACTGCTGATTTGACGGTGGGAATTTGGAATTGAGCTCAGGGTAGATGGAGAGAGAATTTGGGATGGAAGCTCCTTCCCATTGAGGAAGATCTCAGAGGAAGAGAAGTAATACGTGGGGAGTGCTTACTAAATTCTAGGTAGTCACGTCTGTTACTTTGTTTACTCCTCACAGAAGCCTGTGAGGCTGGCTGGAGGAAAAACTCCCTTTCCTCATCTGTAAAATGGGGATAATCGGTTTTACAGTATTGGATACTTTGGAGGAGCAAATAAAATACAGTGTATGTGATAAGAGTCTGTAAACCTCATACATTTTACAAATGTTAGTCGATCCTTCAAATCCAACCCCGCAGGCAAGCAGTAATTTCAGGCACAATTTTCCATCTCTTCATAATTTGCTGCCTCCCTCAGACCTAAACTACTCAGCTCTGTAGCCAGAGTGCGAATTTGATTACATCTCATTGCTTTACTCTTAGGCACCAACATTTCTTTTATACATTAAAGAAGGCTGTAATAAGGTGGAAGTTTCTCTCCTAGAGCAGGGCCTGGGGTCTAACTTAGCTTCCGAAGGGAACAGTTTCCCGAGTCCTTGGATGGGCTGACTGGATGACCCTCAGGTAGAATGAGTCTTTCCTCTAGCTGATGAGGTCGGTCGTGTTGGAAGTGGCGTAGGTTTGGCCATTTGATGCTCTCATATCCGACTCCTGGAAGCCTCTAGCTGCTTAATGGATTCATTTAAGTGATAATATGAGCCGATCGTATGTCAGGTTGTTAAAATGGCGATAACATATTGCACTAGGAGAGTATTATCCACGGTAACTGCATTATAATGGTTAGGGAATGTCGACAGAACTACACATGATATTCCCATAAACACCGAATGAATTCAGAGCGACTAGGCTATTCATTCCAAGTGTGGCCAAGGCAAGAGGTAACACTTCATCTTCTAGACCCTCGTTTCCCAAACACTGTAAAAGGAGACACATGCAGACAAGTGTTGACACATCAAAGTCAAACAGAGGCGCATGCTTCTCTGTTCCATAACCAGTCTGGAAACCCACTTACCCCGCCTCAAGGGAGTGTGAGAATTTGCAAAATGTTCTCCCCTAAGGAATAGCATGAACAGAGGGAACAGAGAAAGGAAGGTGTTGGGGCATGAAGTGTGTGAGGGCTGCAGGGTCCCTGGGTCCAGGTTCTATGACATTCTCCTAGAGAATTTAAAGGGGGTAGTGGGCTGCAGGAGAGAGCATGAAAATACGTTCGCTGGCCCACCTGCCCCTCCCTGCACTCTCTAAGACCACGCTGAAAAAAAAAAAAAAATGCTAGGTCAGTAACATTTATCTTTGTCCCTTCCCCTCCAGCCCAAATTTCAGTACCCTTCTGTATTCTGGTGTTAACTCCCCAGTGCTGGACTCTAATCCCTTCTGCTCTGATATTCCAGTCTTGAAGTATTATCCCTCCCCAGGCATTGACTACAAGAGCAGAAGGGCTTCTCCGAAAATGCAGATGTAACTTTCAGCTTCCAACTTCCAACTAGCAGCAGGCATGGTTACCATCCATTCAATGCTTACCATGAGCCAAGCAACGTATTTACATTATCTATCAATCTCAGCAACTTCAGCAAAGCAGGGTTTACAATTCCCATTTTCAAAATGAAGTAGCCGTACCTCAGTTAAATCAGGAGCAAGAAGGGGCGGCACTAGCATTTAAATACAGCTCTGCAAAGCCCTTGTTTGGGGCTGGTTGGCCTGGCAAATTGCCTGACATCTCTGAGACTGTTCCCTTGTTCGTTAAGTTCAAAAATGGTGTCCCTCCCTCACCAGGCTATTACGGAGGCCACTTGAGACAATCTATATGAACGCCCTTTGTAAACTGTAAACCATACACGCGTGTTCATAAGCACCCTCTGCCAAGTGAAAAGCCTTGAGTCTGAAGATAACAAGGCTTGGGTTCGAGCGTTTTATTGGATCGTGTCCTTCAGGAAATCACTTTCTATCTTTATAGGCTGAAGGTCTGGCCTTCCTGTAAAATGGGTTGTGAGCGCCGTCATCTTGTACTGTCCGCCTACTATGTGTCCTGCCCTCAGCTGGGGCCAGAAGCTTCCGCTCTGCGGTAGCTCATAGTCTGAAGGGGCAAGTAGACTGTGTAAACAAATAGCTATAATAAAAGGTGCCAAGTGCTCTAATCGAGGTAAGTGCAAAGCGTTCTGGGAGCATCAATGAGGCCAAGCACCGCATCTTCAACAATCTGGTTACAAGGAAACAGACGGATAGTGCTCTATCAGAACTAATAGAATGAAAGATATTGCAAAGGCAATATGTGCCCGAGTGCTCGGGAAACGAAAGTGCTGAACAGGTGGAGGGGGGAGTTTATGATTTAGCCAAAGAAAAGAATTGCTATCTAAGGAATTCCCGTGCCAGCAGAGACAGATTTTTAGGGGAGAATCTTCCCAGTGGCTCTGCCATGAGACATTGGGAGGGTGTTTGGTCCCTGTTCCAGAGTAAGTCAGCCTGAGTCTTTCCTGCTTCTAGTGTAGCCCTGGATGATAAAGGGCAGAACATTGTGACCTGAAATGCTTGTAGGCCTGAGGCTTTCCCATCACCGGGAGCAGGGAGCCCCAGGGAATCCCCCAGGGCCGAAAGGAAGGCCTTATGCCTTTCGAAAGTGATGACACAGAGAGCTCTGAAATCCTGATCCCCTGCCTCCTTGGGGACCTGGAAGGAGAGGGGATTTCTGGCAGCTCCTGGAACACTGCAGCTCTCCAGGCTTGCCTGGCTGTGATTCGGGGTTAAGGCTGTTGTTTTTCACTGCTTACTAAGGGAAATCCTAGCAAAAGAGCAGTGCATTCCTCTGTTAAAACAAAACAAACGTTTGTCATAAAGACCACATATGGTGTGCCTCCATTTATGGGAAGTGTCCGGAAGAAGCAAAGCCAGAAAGAAAGAGAGTAGATGAATAGTTGCCTAGGGCCTGGGCAGCGAACCTGGTGGGTAGTGGGAGAGGATAGGGTGTGGCTGCTAATGGGTTTAGGGCTTCTTTCTGGGATGATAAAAGTGTTCTAAAATTGACTGGGGTGATGGCTGCCAACTCTGTAAATAGGCTGAAAGCTATTTGAACTATTTGGTGAATCGTATCTCAATAAAGCTGTTAACAGAAACACTGTAATGCCAAGGTTTCATCCCAGACGGCACAGAAAGTCGCCTTTTGCTGGTGAGAGAATGCTTTGCCAAGTGCTGGGCTCCGACCCTTCCCGGTTTGGGTACCATTTGGGGTTCTGTCATTCTCTTCCAGCTGCCATCCCCAGAGAAAACTGATGCTCGCCCAGACAGAGCCCTGCTGGCTGACTCACCGCTCCTCTGCCCAAGGTCTAATCTGCCCCAACCAAAGCAAGAGATCTCTCTTTATAAAGCAATTAAAATTGTTATAACTAAGATAAAACCACTACTATCATGGAGCGGGGGATGGGGAGTTATTGTTTAACGGAGACAGAGTTTCTGTTTTGCAAGATGAAAAGAGTTCTGGAGATGGACGGTGGTGATGGTCGCACCTCATACCACTGAAATGTACACTTGGCAGAGGTTAAAGGGTGAATTGTATGTTATGTACATTTTAACACAATTAGAAAAAAAAAGACTATTATCACACAATCGAGGTATTCTCTGAAATGTTATCAGAAGTAAAAGAATCACGGAAAGGAGAATGTCTTGCAGAGAGGGGAGGGCCAGGGTAAGGAAAGGGGAGAAACTGATCATAGTTTAGTTAATTTTACAGTGTTGCCTTTTGGGGGAATCTTGAAACCCAGGACACATGAAAAGGGTGCTTCCTCCTTTCTGGTCTCCTTGAGCCAGGAGAAAAGCTCTGTGTCATGTTGCACCGTCTAATCAGAGTTGATAGAACCTTCCACACAAGGTACTTTTGAAGGATGTATTCACAAACCCCATCACAGAGAAAAAGGAAGTTACTGCTGTAATTCTTCCCCACGTCACTCTCCAGACAGATCAGGCTGCTCTCAGCTGACCAAGGGTTTGTTTGTTTGTTTGTTTGTTTTCATTCTCAAATTAAAATTATGCTCCCCTCCCATTCCAAAGTCCTTCAGTGTGCCCAAGTTCACCCAGCCAGTTGCCCAAGCTGGAAACCTCAAGGTGATCTCTAACATCTCCACTGCCTCCTGACCAATCATCAAAGGCCTCTTAACTCTACGTTCAAGGGACCTCGTGAGTCTGTCTGCTCATTTCCATCCATTCTGCCTCCACCCTGGCTCTCACCATGGCTGTCACTCACTACACTCCTACAAAACTTGTTAAGTGGTCTCCCTGCTTGCGTCCCTGGGTCCCAACCCTCCCTCCATTCTTCAAGCAACAGCCAGAGTGATCCTTTTAGAGATTAAATCAGATGATGTTCCTCCCATGCCAGTTAGAACGAACAAACTCCTGCCAGGGGGCTGCGGAGTTCTGCACCATCCCCGCCCGCCTCCCTCTGCCCTCCACACCACCTTCTTCCTCTCTCATCATTCTAGGGTCTTTTCAGTTCTTTAAAGGTCCAAGCTCTTTTCCTTGCTTCGTCCCATTCTCAGCTTAAATATCACTTATGCAGAGAGACCATTAATTAATGCATTTACTACTGGTTCATTCACTCAATGAATACAAATCTAGCACTTGTTCCACGGTTAGGCACTCTACTCATCTTTGAGCCTCTCTCCCTGTATAGTTAAGGTCTCCTGGTATCTTCTCTATATTCTCTCTTGGCACCTTGTTCTATTTCTTCGTCGTACTTAACACGATTTTTTATAATACATTTATTGTTTACTTTAAAAAAAAAAGGCACTTAGAAAGCACTAAGTTCTTTGAGGGGAAACTAGTTAGCACCCCTCTGTATCTCTCCCACAAATAGCAACTCAATAAATATTTGCTGAATGAAGAAACCTTTAAATAGAGGGTTCCCCCCCTTCTGATAGCATGTGGCACATGGACAGTTTATTGCTTCTTTTCTCCTCCCGACTTATTTCTCATCATAAAATAACATGCTGAGGGTGGCTAAGTGGGAGACAGGTTCACTGAACTCCTCCTAATGAGAATCAGCACTGGTTCATAAGTGACAATATCAATGACTAACATTCATAGTGTGTTTCACATTGAACAACACATTTTCCACATGCATTACTTTCTTCAATTTAATAAAGACGATCCAGCTTTTGGCTGCCCTATAAAAAGAAATAAAAAATTGAAGGACAACAAAGATTAGTTAGACTTTAGCATATTGGAAGTCCATTAGTAAAAGATGGGTGAGTTAGAAAAAAGAGAAAACCCTTCAACATGGTTGTTCCTTTCAAATTCTGAGGGTACTTTGGGAGTTTATAGAAACAAAGGTCCATCTTTTAAGTCTGTTGTGTTTGTGCCCTGTCAGAACTTGGGGCTGTTTATTATGTGAATTAAGTCCCATGGTACAGTGTATCCAGTATGATGAATTCCACCCAGTTTCCCAATCGCATAAGGAGTCCTCCCAAAGGCTCAAGGACAAAGAAGCAGCTCGGCATGGAGAAGTTGGAGTCCAGGAATCTTTGTTGTTGTTCGTATGGAGAGGGAGTTTTCTTTGAACTGAGTGCCCCACCCTTATAGCAGCCAAATGTGGGGATGACTTCAGTTGACTTATCCTCTCCCTTCTTTCCTCCCTCCCTTCCTCCCTCTTTGTTCTAAAAGTCTTGTCTTTTTACTAATACTGTATGTGGAGTGGGCCTCTCCATGTGCAAGGATCCATGATACCCACTAGAAGAGGTCACAGGAAGTTGACCTGGGCATCTGGGCAGATGATAATGCACAAGTTTATGTAGAAGATACCCCCAAATGTATATCCCTTTACAGTTTGGCGACTGTTTCGCTCTACAGAATAAAGGTCCAAAGGTCTTTAACTCTGTAAGCTCTAATCCGTTTACCTTTATCAATGCGGCATGGCATTTTCAAGGATTCTGCCTGGCACTTTCAATCATCTTCTCCTCTTGGTATTGATTCTCTGGTGTCATGATCAGCAAAAGGCCAGCTTGAGGGGTAGAGGCCCCTGGGAGGCAGAGGAGACTAAAGTGACAGAAAAGATAGATCTATCACCTTGAACGTACTCCAGCCCAGCCAGTCATGGAGTTGGTCAGGGTCAGACCTGTATAATGCTTGGATAAGAGATCAAGTTGGAGTAGCAAGAGCTGGAGACTGAAAGACCAGATGTTACAGGAGAGACAGCACTGGAACTCGTCTACCAGCTGGAGCCATGAGTTTTGGCAAGTGACTCACCTCCTCCCTAGAAACTGAGTGGTTTTGTCTGACAGTCTCTAGAGGCCCTTTTGCTCTAACATTCTATCTTCCTAAATTTTATTTTCTCATTCTGCAAGTCCTCAAAAAATGAGGACATAGTCAATGATGTCAAAGGTTGAAGAGGGATGGGATAAAATAAAGAAGAAAAGATGTTTGCTGATTTTGGCACTGGGTGAATGGGATGGTGGGGGTGGAAGAACACACTGAGTTGAAGACTGAATGGGAAGAAGTAGAAGTAGATTGTAAAGGAGGAAAAAGGCAGTACCCAGAGCTAAAGATGAGTCTGATGAAATTAGGGGTAAGAGAAACAATAAAAATATGAAAATACCTCATCATAGGCTATGCAAAAGCCATTGAAGTAGTCATATGCTATTCAGCTTATAGGATACTTCTCAGTTCCCAGAAAAATATCCACTAGTGTTGGTGGAAACATGGCATTTCCAAGGGCTTCCAGTTTTGTTTTAGGATGACCTGGCAAGGAGACAATGTTCATAGAAGCAGAGGAGAGTGACTTGTCTTCAACACAAGGGTGATAAGATCTTTCTTCTTCTTCACCAAAGTTCTAGAATTCAAGATATAGAAACCTGCTGGACATTGCAGATGTGAAAAGATGTAGGAGAAAGAGCACAGGATTAGAATGTGACACACCTGAATTTCCAACGGCAGCCATGGGGACAGTGTTGGGCAGGGATCTATGGGTACCCTGGGAAGACTCATGATTTAGCCCCTCTTCGATCTAAAATTTTAAAAACTGTACCCAACACATATTTGGTTGATGAAGGGGAGGGCAGAGAAGGAAGGTTGCCAGAGCCCATGGCTCAACTACGACCCCACTTACAGCCCTCAACCAGCAAAACAAAAGCTGGCTTTTACTCAGAGTTTGGCTTTTTAAAATGTGGTTTACCAGGTTCCCTCGAGGTCTTGCCTCTTCTCTCAACTGGGTTTTCAAAGTCTTCTGTTCCAGGAGTTTCCTTGAAGATAAATACCTATGTGTATATGTATGTGTATGTGTAATTTTACTTGAGAGTGAAAAAAAAATATACAGTTGATTCTCATTATTTGCTTCTTTTATGTCCCATGAAGTTGCCATGAATATGAATTAGTGATTACAGAACCATCGCTCCTAGGGGAGACGCAGGGTTCAGTTCCTGTGAGCCTCTGGTCACGACAGTTTCATCCCTGGTCAACACATAACCTTTATTATGTGCATTTTTGTTTAAAGGCAACTTATTTACTATATGTTGTTGATTTGTTCATATTGAACTCACAGCCAACAGTGCTATAACTCATGCCTGAGTGAAGCTTATCTACGGAACACACGTATTTTCTCCAGAAGGCACAGGACAGCCTTCTTGCGCTTAGAAACACAAGCACTTCAGCACTGTGCTTGGGGCCATTTTACACAGTGAAATCATCAACAAAAAGCACAAACATAAAAAATGTGGCACTAAACAGACCATGAAAAGAACACTTGTTTACAGTATGAGAGCTGAAATGAGAAGGGAGAGATCACCTCATTCAGCCTTATCTGAGAATGTGCACTTTGGGCAACTCTAATTTTTCATCACTCTACACATGTCCTCCACTAACTATAAAAGTTCTGTGAGGATGAATTCTGGGTTACAAATATACCTTCACTAGTACATGACTTCTCAAATACAGAATCCGTGAATACTGGGGATGAACCGTGTGTGTATGTGTGTATATATTGATACTGGACGATTTCCCTCCTCTCTCTAAGCCAGATTATAACATAAGATGAATAATACTTCCTCATAGTGTTGTTGTGAAGATTAAAAGAAATAATGCATGGGATGAATCCGCAGAACACACAGTATACTCCCTCCGACACTGAGGAGCAAAGTTCTTACTCTTTCCCATTCACTTCCCTTTCTTTCCACTTGGAATCCTCATTGTTTTTGTTTTTTGTTTTTTGTTTTTACCAGACTGTCCATGGCGAGTACCTCTAACTTTTAATCTGGCTAGGCCATTTTCTCCTGGTATTAAAATTATCTTGGAAAACCACTGAGTTGGTTTTCAATCACCACAGCTAATATGTCTCCTACTGCAAATACTTGCTTCGGTTTCTCAGACTTTCTACCTCACATTTTGCATTATGTTCTTGAAGGTGAAATCCATGTCTAGTAAAACAGCCCTTTGTATCCAGACCAGCTGCATCTGAAACTTGAATGCCTTTGCTTTCTCTCCTGTTTTTATATTTTGTTTTGTTTCTCTTCTCTTGCCTGATCAATACCTTCCCATCTGAAGAAGCAAAACATTCTCTCTGTTCTGTTCCCCTGGCTGCTGATTCCGACTCAAGGGGGTTGGGGTGGGCGTGGGGGAAAGAGAGTCAGAGTCTATATTTAACCACAAAGATAATTCCTTCTCCTTGACACGTCCAGCAGCGCCAGAGAGAATTTGACATTTGAGGGGACTGAGTAGCAAGAGTAATTCTTATTTCCGGGCTCTTGGAACAGAAGGGATTGGAGCAGCAAGTGAACTGCAGGGATGAGAATGCGTCAGGGATTTGGGGGAGGGGATCGAGTACAGGTAAAGAGGGAGAAATTATCCATCAGCACTGGTGGAAGGACAGACAGCAAGACTCCTGAAGCTGCTTCTTCAAATGCTGCACTAAACCACCTCCAAGAGGACAGCACAGCCTTAGAGTGGGGCAGGTGGCCCAGATGGGGAGAGTCATGGTTGTGCCAGCTGCTTAAATGCCTTGCACCCTCTAACAGTGCTTCCAAACTTCAGTGTATACTCGACCCACTCTGGATCTTGTTAAAATGCAGATTCCAGTTCAGTAGGTCTGGGGTTGTTCCCAAAAGTTTGCATTTCTTTTTCTTTCTTTCTTTCTTTCTTTTTTTTTTTTTTCCTAAGATTTTATTTATTTATTTGTTGGAGAGAGAGAGAGACAGAGAACACAAGCCAGCAGAGGGGCAGGCAGAGGCTGAGAGAGAAGCAGGCTCCCCACTGAGCAAGGAGCCTGATTCGGGACTCGATCCCATGACCTTGGGATCATGATCTGAGCCGAAGGCAGCGGCTCAACCGACTGAGCCACCCAGGTGTCCCCCAAGAGTTTGCATTTCTAGCAAGTTTCCAAATGAGGCTGATGCTGCTGGTCCGTTGGCCACCCTTTGAGTAGCAAGGCTCTAATAAGGTCTTTTAGGAGGGCACAGGCAAAGGACAACATAGGAAGGTGATTGGTCAGCTATTTCCTCTTCTCCCCTGTCTGTCAGTGGCCCTGTCCATTTTGAAGACCACATTCATTTCGTACTTACTTGCCTACTGGCCTTCCCCATCGATGCTCAAAGTGTGTGGAGATCAGGGACTGAGTTTTGTTGATCTTTGCATATAAGGCTTTGCCTAGAATAGGCACTTCATGAATATGAAAGTTGTGCTTAAGAACATCCCTCTTTCTCCATGAAGCTTTCCAGATCATTCTATCCCTACAGTACTTATTATCTGCATCATTCATTTAGCAATTAATCTTATATAGTCTTATGACAGTTTTTGTATTGTTGTACTGGACTGTTACATATCTTTTGAATTGTTATTTATTTTTTAGTCCCCCTATGTATTGACTCCGCAGCTAGATTGTAAATAAATTCCTGGAGTTGAGGGACTGTATTTTCATTTATTCATCAATCACTTGGTTTGTACTTACCTTGTGTAAGACTAGGGTCTTGATACACAAAGATAAATAAGGTGGGGTCACTAAGGGACAGAGGAGTATAATGGGAAAGGCTCAGTCCTCAGAGCCAGAAAGAACTAGGCTTGAATCCCAGATCTGCTCTTTCCTAACTGTGACTGCAGGCAAAATACTTAATGTATCCTAACCTTGACGTTTTCCACTGTAAAATGGGTTAAAACTACCAATCTTATAGAATTTTGATGATTTGACTGAAATGATATATACACAGGCCATGTGATCAATACTTGGTGGGCACTCAGGAAAAAAAAAAAAAATTCCTTGCTCTTCTGGAAGTTTCCACAACGAGTTTAGAGAAAACTATAAATGCAGAAATAGTCAAAGCACCTGAGGGACTACATTAGTGGAGACTTTCTTTGTAATTTCCCAGGTTCTAGCAGGGAAGGCCTTAATAAAGAGCCTGTTGTTTGATGAAGGCAATAATACACCTTCTGCAACAAAGGCATTTGAGAGACATAGATGAATTTTAATCCAGTTTATTAATTTCAATGCAACTTACTTTTATGGACTCTTCCTATGATCAGGCCACAGACTAGGGTTTTATAAAGTTACAAGGATCTGTTAGAGCCAGTCCTTGTTTTACGGGGCTCTTAGGATGAGCTCTGTTTACAGACGAGTCTGTAATTAAAGAACGTATGACATGAGCAAGATCTACAAGTAGTATAAATGAAAAATAAGCCGAGGAGAGTGAAGAACTATCCATTTTGTTGGTGGTGGGAAGGAGAAGGAGGGGGTGTGTGATCAAAAGAAGGACCTGAGCGGCAGTCCAGATGATGATAGACAGAGTCAGGTAGCTTGGGAGGAAGTTAGGGTTGGCAGAAGGTGGCACAGAGGGGTTCTGGTTGCAGTGATATAGCAGGATATGTGACAACAGTGCCAAAGGAGCCTTGTTTGCTCTGACACCCTCACGTGGAGGACAGCCTCTCCCTCGGTCCAGGTGAGGAGCATGAAGCAGAGTCTAGGGTATGACGGCCTCTTACAGAGATCAGGCAGTGTGGATGATCTGCTTCCTCTATCTGTCAGCCTAGAAATTCCATTGCATTGAGAGCCTACCCCATTTTGAAATAACTGGAAGGAAAAAGAGGAGGAGAACAAAAGTGCACAAAGTTCATTCTGCCTTCTGAGGCCAATTATTGCCCTTGTTGTCTCTTTGGACCAAGGCCAAATACTTCTTCCACTCTACTTTGATGTCTTTCCAAGAAAGTACCAGAAATGTGAATTGAGGAGCTGCAGTCTCTAGGTTGGGCCCTTCCAGGTAGGATTTTCTGGTTGTGGCTTCTCTAGGGAGGCAATGAGCCCAGAGAGGTTCATAGCATAAGTTTGTCTGAGCCGTTGCTGTGCTCGATTCTTAGTCTCTAACTAAACCCTGGTTCTTTAATATGGCTCCAGGGATCCACTAGAGTAAACTTGGGCCTGACACATGGTCAGTATCCCTGCTATGACTCGGGATATTATCTAGAAGTGGTACACGACATTTCAAGGTACCAGGTTACATCAACCCCAACTTTAATGAGGCTACTTCTCTTGGAGAAGAGTAGTCTTTGCAGAATATTCTTCAATCCAGAAAACCCCCTTGAAAAGATCTTACTTAATCCAGCCTAAATGAGAAATACTTTTCAGAGCTGTGTGGGCTTCTCCAAACATACCTAGACAGCCACAGATTTCAGGCTCACTTCTATCAGCTAGCAAACAATCATGGGTCATCAAACCATAAATCAGCAGTTAATGAATTTTCATCTGGTATAATTTTGGCATAGTTTTTAATTTGTCTTGATCTCCTCCTACTTCTTTGATCTTCCAGCACCTTCTGCTTAGAGGGTAGAGCAGCAAGCACCCACCCCCAGTCCTAGGAGACCTGCGAGGAAGGAAGGACGCACGACTCTACCTTCACATTCAAACACAATCTTCTACTGGATGGCAGAGTCTGCAAAGAAGAAAAGATATGTGTGTTTAGAGGCTGAGGAGAGGAAGAAGTAGGCTGAGAACAGACTGGATCTTCTCAAGATAACTCAGCACAGGAGGAACCTGTCTTGCAACTCACGTGATGTCTGCCTCCAGAGAAGCCTGGGTGAGTGGTTAGAGACATAAAAGTTAGAGCTGGGAAGCTTTCTGATTAAAATGGGCAGCCCAGTGACCTGAGTGTGGCATGAACTGAAAAATTCATCTCCAGAACCAGGCCTATTAAAGACCAAGGGTGGAAATTAACCTCACTTAGCACAATGATTAAGATGCTGTCAATTGAGCCCTTTCCCACTAGTGCTAAAAACTTACTGATTTTTCTTTTCTTTAATTGGATTAAAATGAAGGAAACCCCAGACCTCAGGGGAAAGAGAGCCAAGCAGAAACCACACTCTCCAGGGCTCCTGACGCTGACAGCTGTGTCGTTTCCGGTGTGAGAGGGCTGTATGGGCCTTCGATGCCTTCAGCCTGCTGGGTATCTGACTCTCAGGATGGGAAGCCGAAATGGACTTGCTTCAAACCCTAGTGAGCACCGAAGCCAGGAAGAGAAATTAAGGTGTCCTGCAGCCTACAGGTAGCTTTATTTTCTCACTAAGAGACTTAATACATTACATTTGAAGACATTAGGGACCTCTGACTAGTGATGAGCACCTGGCCACAACTGTATTCCCACTGGACACATACAGTGTTCTCTTGTTCCCCGAGAAGGCCTGTATCTTGCTTTCCACTAGCCTTGGATGAGTACGGATGGTTAAATAAAGAGAACAATGAATGCCCTGGGGTGATAGTTCTGAAAAGGACCCCCCCCTCCAACGCCTCACCGGGCCAACACAAGCCTATATAGTATCTTTAGGTGACTCAGAAAAAGGTGCCCGTGTGGGTGAACATAGTCACCTGTCCATACTGTTTGATGACCAGATTTGTGCGAAGAAAAGAGTGACCCTTCATGGGAGTGAAGGTGGGGTCAGGGAATCAGACACAACCCTGAAGGTACAGGGCTTGGTAAGCACAAGGCAGGTTGGATCACCATCCCTCCTGGCCTCTCTTCGGTGTCCCGGGGGAAGGCACAACTGCATCACCCTAGGTGGTAGCCTGGGTGACCACCCAGGAAGCAAAGAAGCAGAATGGGACACCCCAAGGCATCAGGGCACTAGTGGGAGAGGAGTGTAGACCATGTAGACTGACTTCCCAGCGTCTCTAGGACTTTTCTGGCTCTGGGCTTGGCAAAACCGGGCTTTGAAACTAAAGCAGAGTTGAGGTTACAGATAAGGAAGGGGGGTCCAGGGAAAGAAATGATTTATCTGTCAGCTATGTCCCGATCAGCATGGACTCAACTTTTCCTGGGAGCTGACACCTCCAGCCTTCCCCACAGTACCCAGGGCTATGGATTCCAAAAAGGCAGCTCTAAAATCCCTCCATCCTTTACCACGGATGGAATCCACACCCCCTCTCACAGACAGGTGATCGTGTTCACCCCAGGACTGTGTCACATGCTCTACATGTGCGGGTATGTGCTTCTCTTATGTGTGTCTCAGTCCTCAGCCATGAGGACAGGAAAGGTTTGGGAGGACACAGTGGGAAGACAAATTATTTCAACCAATGACTTAAACAACTGAGCAGAGTTTCAGAGCCTAACAATGGTCACAGTGCAAGAAAAAAATCTGTTGGGGGTGATCTGAAAGTGATACTATATACATATATGTATCTCTACTTTGACCAGAGAGAAAAATTCTTCTCTCTCTCTCTGTCTCTGTCTGTCTGTCTCTCAAATGATGATCCTATTACAGGAATAGAAACTAATTGTTTTCTTCTTCCTAAGTATTTTTCCTTCTATTTTCCCTAAGCATATTTCCTCTTCTTTAATACCCTAAAAAAAGCATCACCGTGTGAAAAAGTTTCAGCCAGCACCATCAGGAGCCTTTCCTGGGGTCGGCCAGAGGCTTCTAACAGACCCCATACTTGCGAGCACCTGTTAAAAATTTAAAGCTGTTGTTCATCCCCCTTCAACCCACCCATCTGCACAACTCCCTTCTTCTGTGGGAATATACAGTTGAAGTCCCTCCTGAACCTTCCTCAGTGCCTTTTTTTAAACATCTAAGACAAGTTTAATTTTCTTTAGGACATGTTAATCAAAATTTAAATACATTTACATATTTTTATTTAAATTCAAGTTGTTTAACCTATCGTGTAGTATTGGTTTCAGGGGTAGAATTTAGTGATTCATCACTTACATATGACACTCGGTGTTCATCACAAGTTCCCCTCTTAATGCCCATCACCTATGTATCCTACCCCCTCCCCTCTCCCCTCCAACAACCCTCAGTTTGTTCACCATAGTTAAGAGTCTCTTATGGTTTGCTTCCGTCTATGTTTTTGTCTTATTTTATTTTTCCTTCCCGTCCCCATGTTCATCTGTTCTGTTTCTTAAATTCCACATATGAGTGAAATCATGTGAGATTTGTCTTTCTCAGACTGACTTACTTCGCTTAGCATAAGACCCTCTAGTTCCATCCACATCATTGCAAATGGCAAGATTACATTCTTGTTTATGGCTAAGTAATACTCCATTGAATATATATACCGCATCTTCTTTATCCATTCATTGGTCGATGGACATGTGGGCTCTTTCCATAACTTGGCTATTGTAGATAATGCTGCTATAAACATCGGGGTGCATGTGCCCCTTCAAATCAGCATTTTTAATCCTTTGAATAAGCATCTAATAGTGCAATTGCTGAGTCATAAGGTAGTTCTATTTTTAACTTTTTGATGATCCTCCATACTGTTTTCCAGAGTGTCTGCCCCAGTATGCATTCCCATCAACAGGGTAAGAGGGTTCCCATTTTTCTCATCCTCACCAATGTCTGTTGTTTCCTGTATTGTTAATTTTAGCCATTCTGACAGATGTGAGGTGGTATCTCATCATGGTTTTGATTGTATTTCCCTGAAAATGAGTGATATTCAGCACATTCTCATGAGTCTGTAAGCCATCTGGATGTCTTCTTTGGAAAAGGGTCTATTTATGTCTTCTGCTCATTCCTTAACTGGATTATTTGTTTTTTGGGGTGTTGAGTTTGAGAAGTTCTTTATAGATTTTGGATACTAACCCTTTATCCAATAGGTCATTTGCAAATATCTTCACCCATTCCGTCAGTGGCCTTATAGTTGTATAGTTGTTTCCTTTGCTGTACAGAAGTTTTTATCGTGATGAGTCCCAATAGTTCAATTTTGATTTCATTTTCCTTGCCTCTGGAGATGTGTCCAGCAAGAAGTTGCTGTGGCCAAGGTCACAGAGGTTGCTGCTGGTGTTCTCCTCCAGGATTTTGATGGTTTCCTATCTCACATTTAGGTCTTTTTGAGCAGAGCCAGCCTATGTCATTGCCTAGGATGAGTTTTCTTTGTATTCTTTCTGTCTCTGCATGTCTGACACAGGATCAGTCAGGGCCCTTCTCCAGCTCTGGCAATGACCCCTTAGCTAATGTGGGGATCAGCAAATTATAGCACCTGGGCTAAGGCCAGCCTGGTACCTCTTCCTTCCTTCCCTCCTTCCTCTTCCTTCCTCTCTTTGTCTCTTTCTTTCTTTACTTTCTCCCTTTCTCCCTCCCTCCCTCTCTCCTCTGTTCCTCCCTCCCTACCTTCCTTCCTTCTTTCCTTTCCTTTCCTTTCCTTTCCTTTCCTTTCTTTTCTTTTCTTTCTTTCTTCCTTTCTTTCCTTCTTTCATTTTCTTTCTTTCTGTCCAAAGATCTAAGTATGGCTTTTACATTTTAAAATAGTTGAATAAAAAACAAAAGAAGAATAGTATTTCATGACACATAAAAATGATATAAAGTTCAAATTTCACTGGCAGACTGAGGCAATTGTAACAGAGATGGCGTGGCCAACAAAACCCAGAACATTTACTCTCTGGTCCTTTCTAGAGCAAGTTTGCCAACCCTGAGCTACTGAGTTCTGGGTCATGGAAGAAGAACACCAGGCCTGATTTGTAGGTTAGGCCAGCCCTCAGGAAGCAATGAACCAGGAATAAGAATCCCACTGGAGGGGCGCCTGGGTGGCTCAGTGGGTTAAGCCTCTGCCTTCAGCTCAGGTCATGATCTCAGCGTCCTGGGATCGAGCCCCACATTGGGCTCTCTGCTCAGCAGGGAGCCTGCTTCCCCCCTCTCTCTGCCTGCCTGTCTGCCTACTTGTGCTTTCTCTCTCTGTCAAATAAATAAATAAAATCTTTAAAAAAAAAAAAAAAAAAAAAAAAAGAATCCCACTGGAGTGGTACCCGGCTGGCTCAGTCAATTAAGCATCTGACTCTTGGTTTCAGCTCATGACTCTTGGTTTTCAGGTCATGCTCCCAGAGTCCTGGGATTGAGCCCCGCATCGGGCTCCCTGCTCAGCTCAGCAGGTAGTCTGCTTGAGGAGTCTTTCCCTCCCCTTCTGCCCCTCCCCATACTCACATGTTCACTATCTCTTTCTCAAATAAAATAAATTAATCACAGGGGCGCCTGGGTGCTTCAGTCAGTTAAGCATCTGCCTTCAGCTCAGGTCATGGTCCCAGGGTCCTGGAATCGAGCCCTATGTTGGGCTCCCTGCTCAGCAGAGAGCCTGCTTCTCTGCTTTTGCCTGCCGCTCTGCCTACTTGTGCTCTCTCTCTCTCTGTCAAATAAATAAATAAAATCTTTAAATATAAATAAATAAATAAATATTAAAATAAAAATAAAGAGTCCCACGGAAGCCTAGAGTAGGGGGTCGGGATTGAGACAGCAGAGGGATTTCTGCACATAGGTTTTAGAAATGCTGGGTTGATAAGCACATGACACATGCACCCCCTCCCCCCCAATCCAGGGTCTTTGATTCATGGGACTGTGGCTGCCTTTCACATCTTCTCTGTTAGGTCAGGTTGTGAAAGGGGCTTCCACAGGCAATGGAAATGTGGTGTGTCTGGATAGAAGACTCTCTTACTGATCAGTTCATTCCTGATCACTGCGAAATACGCAGGATCCATGTGCTCTTCCAATGAAATCAAACCCACGAGGAAAAGAGTTAATCATTATAAGGGCACCATCCTCCCTCCTTACGTCTGCCTCTGTCTGACCCAAATGCAACCTAGTCTCTGATTGGACACTCCAGAGGAAATGAGCTTTTGGAAGCTGGGTGATTTTCAGTCATTTGCATATTCAAATGCAGCCCAAGTGATGCAGACATACATCAAAGACGGAGAACTCTTTTCCTTAGAGGTGTCATTGGTCCAGAGGTGTCAGAAACTTCCAGAAGAAACATACCCCTGCCCCTTTTCCTCCTCCATAACTGTCCTTCAGTTCTATTTCGTTAGTTCGTAAGTGTGTGCATTGAGAGCCTACTAGAAGCCCAGCCAGGTGCTAGGTCACGTCGGCACCGAAGCCGCTAAGCCACTGCTTCTGCCTCCAAGAGCCTACAGTCTGTGTGGGGATGCGTGGGGACCGGGGACTAGGACGCACATGCACAACCTCACCCGGTTACTCATTCATGGGGCCGCGCAGCCAGTGCTGTGGTCGGAAGCCAGATCGCAGTTGCCCCCGGTGTGTGACTCACAGAAGAGGGCATGTGCCTACTTTTTCATTGGGGGACTCTCAATTTCCATGTCGCTGAGCCACCACGCTGCCCCTTTCCCGCAGTCGTCCACCTCTCCTATGGCTGGGCTCATAGGGATGCGTGTAATTCTAGGGAAGACCCCCTGTCCTCCCCCCAAGCAGAAGACTCTTCTCTGCCTCCCCCTGCTCCTCATCCCAGGGGCTGCAGAGAACAATGAAGTCTGCACGCAGCTGTCCATTCGGCCGATGATGCATGAGGCTGGGAGCCGGGCGCTGGCGCGCTCTTCCACCCACGGCTGTATTGGCCCCGCGGCGCTCAGCTGGGAGATAATAAAAAAAACTCTACTTTTCTTTTCTCTTTTTGTTATCAGCAAACGGAGCAGATCTGCTGCCAGCGTGACACAGAGAGCGACGAGATGTGGACTGACAAGGTGCCTGAATATATATTTTTAGGAACTATGATTTTTTTTTTTTTCCAGCAGAGTCAGTATTCTGACCACTGTCCCACGTTGACACTTTTATTATCCGCAGCTCAATTTCATGGAGCAGATTTGGTTTTCTTTCCCAATCCTAAGATTCTTTCAAAACAAATCATCCTCACTCTCTGGTGGTACCTTTGTTTTTGTTCCTTTTCCTGGGAGGACATTTCTGGAGGACAGAATGCATGCAGCTCCATGTGGAATAAAATCATTCATTTTGTTTCCAAAGAGCCTCTTCTTTCAACACCCCTTGGTTCAAAAAATAAAAATAAAAATAAAAATAAGCCTTTCTTTTTTATTATGAGAATAACAAAAAAAAAAGATAATATTTATCGAATGTAACTCTGTCATGGGCCCCTTCTGTTTGGCTTTCTACATATAACAGCTTTTATTTCTCACAACAGCCCTACGAGGAGAACGCTAATATTATCCCCATACGACAGAGCAACAGATGCAGGCACAAAGCGTCTAGGGAGTAACTTGGCCAAGATCAGAAGTTCACAAAAGGCAGTCGGGATTCAGACTCAGGTGCTCTGGCTACAAAGCCTGGGTTCGTAAGCCCCACATGACACTCACACCCCAGACACAGAACTTGAGTTTGAATATCCCGTTTTCACATCGCATCCCTCTACTCCCTGGAGACTGAAGGCATCTAACACAGAAGAGGACAGAAGTGAGGCTGTGGCAATGGCCTCCCGATGTTTTGCTTTCCTCGGAACTAGTGAGGGAGGGAATTACGATTGAGCTTGGGGATGAGGCCACACCACACCGCTCGGGATGAAAGTACTGATGCTCTCTCCCAGAAGACCCAGGGATCCTTCCTGCTTGGGTTTTATTTAGGGAAGGGAGGTTTGTTAGAATTACAACCCCACTGCCTGCCATCTTTCTAATTAAGATGAAAACGTGACTTTGATAAACTCTGCAAGTGGCTTTATTGGCTATACGTGCTCGGTACGTACTCGGTGATGGCTTATCGAGAGAACCAGGAAGCTTTTATCAACACGAAGATATTCAACCTCATTAGGTCTGTGGCTGTGACCCATTCATTACGAGCTCTCACCTGGAATTAAAAACTGTGAATTATCCAAGGGAGGGTGAGGAAGAAGATACAGGCTAGTACCTTGGAGATTCTCTTAAATAGCCAAGAATATTTCATCCGTTTCTCCACGGAGGACTTCCCCTTCCCTCACCTCCCCCTCCTGGCTTCCCTTACTCACATTCTATCAAGTTACAGCCTGGAAATTACTTACCTGTCTCTGTTACACAAGCTTATTAAAGGTCGTGCTGAGCTGCTTGGCACTAGCTACCCCATCATCAGTTGCGGAGTTTGGACAATGGTTAATCACAGAAGCAAGGAAGGGAGAGGAGTAAAACCACCTACATGACAAACCTCGAATGCTACCTCCTTCCACCTAAATCACCCAGCCTCATTTACCCCACTCAGCCATTCATTTATTCGCCAAACATTTATTCAGTTCAACAAACATACATTAAACATCTAATGTAGGCTGGGCCTTGTGCTAGGCATACAAAGTGGATAAGAAATGGTCCCTACTCTCAACACGCTCACAGTTGAGTTGAGCTGACGAGCAATAAGATAAGGGCTGTAATTCCGTGTGGTCAGGGACCTATAGAACACTTTGGGAGCTCCTGACAGGAAGGTGAAAGTGTCAATAGGGGATCCTAAGTGGAAAGGGTTGTCTGTGCAAAGGCTTCCAAAATGAGCGAAAACAAACATATAGGGGCAATAACTCCCTATTCTTTGCTATTTCAAGCGCCCATTTTATTCTTATATCTGGCAGCCCAGTGCTTCATGAGCCCTTTCCCAGGTCCTAGGGATGAATTTTGATTTGTTTAAGACAATCGCATTCTCCATTGCCAGTGATCAGTCAAGACGTGGACAAAGGGTGCTGTTCTAGCCAATCATGAGAAGTCTGCTGTGGCTTCTGGGGATGTTTTTCCCATTTGTAAAAAGACTTGCAGACAGTGACAAGCCCCTTTACTCTTTGAGCTTTATTGCATGAGGATATGATGCTAAGAGCTTTTGGAGCCTGTTTCAGGTATGAGAGGGCATTCCAAGAAAACTGCAGAGAAGCTGACACAAAACGCTGACATCATTGAGCTGCTAAATTAACCAACTCTGGAACCATTTATTTGATATAAGAGATAATAAATGTCCTTATTATTAGATAAATTATAATTGGTTTTTCTGTTACTTGCACCCTCCAGAACCCTACTTGATGGAGCAGGTGTGAGAAATCACTGCATATACCCCCGCACCCACCCACAAACTCTTACCTCCCTGCCTTTGCTGTTGCACTTCCTGGCACCATAGACCAACTCCGCATGCTGAAATCCTACACATTCTATGAGACAGGTCACCTCCCTCCACTCAAACCACTATGACTCTCTCCCTCCTCTCTGACGTCATACACATTTTAGAGGGCAATGAATCATCACATTCTTCTTGCTTCATAATTATTTCTGTGCTGATCTGACGCCTACTGCTAGGTTGGAAGTTTTCCGAGAATAAAGACTATGCCTTATACTTTTTTGCAAACCCCAAAGTGCTTCTCTGGTGTCTGACCTCTACTGAGGATTAATTAATTAATTAATTAATTATTAAATGGGATGGAATGGGGAGGTCTGGGGAGAAGGGAGATATAAGCAAAGGGAAAGCTGCAGTATGGTGAAATATGAAGTTAAAGGGAGACCCATCAAAGGAGAGAAAGCATAAGGCCTGGGAACCATATCAGGGCATAGGGAATTGTCATGTTTAGAAAGCCATGATGTGTGGCATCTTAGGTGAGAGCTGTGAAAGGGTTCCTGGACTCAATTTCAGTGTATATGTGTGTGTGTATGTGTGTGTGTGCGCGCGCATGCCTTTCCCCCCACCAACAAGCAATTCTCCACACCAGCCAGATGTCCTACAATTCAACTCAATTCTGATATTATCTACCCAGAGATAGCATCAGATTCCATAGCTTAAGAGTTCAGTCCTTCAAGACTGTATGAGCACTCACTCCCCCACTTCATTTTGGATGCCTTCTGCAAGCCCAGGTTGTCACTTGAGCTTCTGACCAACTGGCTATAAATCAGAGGTTCCCAGGACCTCCCACTCAGGTTCAGTAATTGGCTAGACCCACCTCACAGGACTCAGAGAAATAATTTACTCCCTAGATCAGCTGTTTATTATAAAAGGCAGTAACTCAGGAACAGCCTGATGGAAGAAAACCACAAGGCAAGTTATGTGGGAGAGGCACGGGGCTTCCACACTTTCAAAGCATGCCATTCTTCCCAAATCTTCACGTGTTCACCAACCTAGAAGCCCTCCAAACCCCATCTTTTGGGGTTTTTACAAAGGCTTCATTCAATAGGCTTGATGGATTAACTCATTGGCCATTGGTGATTAATCCATTGGTGATTGATCCAACCTCTAGCCCCTCTCCCTTCCCTAGAAACCAAGGTGTGGGAGTAAATGTTCCAACCCTTTATTGACAATTGCTTCTCTGGCAACTGGCCCCATCCTTAGCTGCTTTGTAGAAGTCGCCTTCTTTAACATAAACTGGGTTGTGGTGGATAGGAGCTTTTTATGAATAACAAGACAACTGGTTCACTTTTATGTCTATGGGGTGGTTTCAGGAACTGAGGACAAGAGACTAAATATCATAACAAAAGGTGATCCTGCTGCTCTTGTCCTTCAGGAAAGTCCAAGAAGAGCTGTAATCCAGGAACTGTGGCTGAGGACCAAATATGTCTGAGAAGTATATTTTGGTCATCTGAGTAACTGTACATATTTCTTATAAATCACAATACTGCAGGCTGACGGCACCATGTTGGGTTGGAGTTGACAGCTGAGCATAAGAGACTCTGAAGCTAAAAAGTAACAAGCACAGAGATAAATTTAAACATATAAACTTATGGATCATCTCTAATAATGACTTTGCATCTTAATAATGCAGGAAAGAGTGTCTGACTTTGAAATCAGGGAAGGTTGCTGTGATGCGTACCTAAGGAGTGAGATGGCAGGCAGATAGAAACATCACTCATTGCCAGGTTCGGCTCAGCGGGCCTTGGGGGCTATGATGTCACCTTGCAACAGCTGCCCAGACTTCGGAACAGCTCCTCTCCTGGTTGATGCTACGTGGCTTTGGAAAGCCAAGAATGTGTGGGAGCTGCAAAGAAAGTGGTGAAATATATTTGCAACTGAGCAAATTTCAGAACTTCTTGTGACATTCAAGGCTGCAGGGGAGTAGGCCAGACATGACACAAGGGTAGGTGTGGAAGATGCTACTTCTAAGATCTGAGCTGGACGTGAAAAAAATGAGAAAGTGAGAGGTTTGAGTTTTATTTTGGGTGCTGAAATGAAAAGGCAAAACTTCGTATTTCAGAGCTTGAAATATAAGAGAGGCATTGTGGTGTCGAGTACTGAGAAACTTTTGTCTAGTGAATTGTTTCGTTCTAGGTGGACAAAAGAGTTCATGTACATCCTTCCTTTTTACATCTGCCATTGTCTCCTTTGTTTTCCTTCTTTTTTTCCTCCCTTTCTCCTCTCTTCCTTCCCAAACATATGGCTTCTACATCCGTGAGGCAGTACAGTGACCTCGAGTGGAAGGATTAGTGGCCCTGTCAATTGATATCTGCATCTACTTACAAGAAAGTGGAGATGGTTCGTGTGAGAGCCAGCTTGGAATTGTGGAAGTAGGCTAGGGGGTGTCCATTTCTTAGGTGAAAACTCAAATTTGACCTCTCAAAATATGGATTATTTATGCTGGCACTTTCCATGATATATTTAGTTCTTTATGGCATGTTTCTGTGTCTTTGCTGTACTGATGGACATGCAGATAGACAGACCTAATGGGAGACCACAAGAAATGATTGCTAAGTAAAATGTGCCATAGAGAAAATAACAACCTTGTGCTCTCCTGAAAAGAACTGGGTGACACCCCTTCCCACTTTATAAAGACCATAGGACTAGAAGTCAAGATCTAGTCTAACTACTCACATGCAATTCTATGCTAAGCATGTCACTTCTGCTTGGGTTTCATCTTCTTTACCCAAGAAGTGAAGGCATTGGACTGAATGATCCCTCAAATCCCTTGCAGACATTTTACTCTGTATTTCTGTGATTCCTGACTATGCACTCCTAGGTTTGCAAGGCAAGAATGACTACAGGTAACATTAAAGTCCTTCCAGACATGCATGTTTCATCCAGGGAATATGGGCCCATGGTGACTCATGGAGAGTCCAAGGCCTTAGGTAGTTCTGGAACACAGAGAAGGGCTCTGCTGCTCCTTGACCCAAGCTGAGGTGAAGCTCAGTGTGAATTTTTTATAAAGGGAAATGGTTTGTCTGATAAGCATATATCCAGTTCAGTGATGTTGGGTGACCTTAACTTTCTGCCAATACACTACAGCCATTTGGAAATCCCATAGGTCAAATATGACTCATACATCAAAATATCTCATGATCCTTAAGCTGTAAAATTGTTTTGCCACATTTAGAAAACTGGCCCTCGCCCTTACAAAACCCTCTCCCTTTGGCTACTTTTGCCTGTGTAACTGCATCCAAGGGATCCCACCTTCACGTTCCCATTCAAGCTCTTCTCTTCCCCACTCTCTGGCATACCTCACTCCTTGTTTTCCTCAAATACTCAGCATCTTGTGTTCCGTGGAGATGAATCTGAGTGGAGTTCCACTCACTGGATCATCTAGTGCCCATCCAGCCTTCTGTCTGATTGCATAGACTTCTAGGTTTGGGACCAACGCTGCTTTGTGACTACAACTTACTAAGTTTTATATAAAACAAGCATATATAAAACATACATTTGATATAAAACAAACTTCAAACAATTCACATTGGGCTTAATTTAACCCACAGCTTAAAACCACTAGTTGTCTTGAGCCTGAATCATGAACCGAGCACCATGATGTATTCAGGACACTGCCTTTCCTCTGCCTTCACCACCCAGAACAGTTCTCTCCTCTATCTCAGAGCCCAGAAACCACAAATAACCATCGCCATCCTGGCACGGGAAGTGACAACAGCTTATCTGGGGCCACCTTGTCTGAACACAAAACTTGTCATATTCACCTACAGTATTTGTCCAAAGGCCAAAAAGACCAATGATGAACAAAATGGCAACTCCCATCCCTCTGCAGCCCACTCTACAATTTGCGAAGTACTTTCACTTGGGTTTTTTCTGGGAGACGTCACTCCCACCCTGTGAGGATAGACACTTACTATCTTCTTTGTGGGGGGAGGAAACTCAGGCCCAAAGAGTCTAACTTCTTTTTCAAGCGTTCCTAGTTATTGAATGGTGAATTCCGAATTTAAGCCCATAGTTGCCTCCTGGAGTGTTTGTGGCATTTCCATGGTATGGAAATGATGTCCATGACAAAGAAATGTGGGCTTTAGGAGAGACTGATAACATTTTTACCTGGATTTATTGGACTAAATGTTAATATTTCTTAGAGATCAGTGATCCTAAGAAGTCTACTAGAATTGGTAACTACAGACTACGATGTATCATAAGCTTTCCCTTATTTATTCATTTATTCAACAAGTACTTTGAAAATTCATGTTGACTTCAAGGTCTCATGCTCGTTGTTATTGTGAGCGCATGTGTGCGAGCGTGACCACACACCCATACACACACACACACACACACTCCTACACACCCGTGTATGCAACCAGACGTGTGCTACTGTTTTCTCTCCATCCCTGGGGTCCTTGTTACAGCCAAGGCCTCTGAACATCGGTCTTCACAAAACCTTTCCCAGTTACTGTTATGCCAAGAGCTCTGAAGAAGTAGCTTGAAGGTCTTTCAAGACTCCTGAGTAAGGTCAATTCAGAAGAGGCTCGGGGAGTGGGTGGTACCCCCATCTCCTTAAGATCCCCTCGTGTTGCCCCCACTCTCCCTGGGAGCACCACTCTCAGCTGTCATTATCTACAAACAAGGGCAATTTTTTCCCCCTCTAACTCTTTCGTAGATTGCAAGGCTGTCTTTGAGGCTGCAGTGCTAGCTGGTGGATAAAGGTACAAGCTAGACTCTCAAGTTGCTGGTCAGCACCATGCCTTGGGCTGAGGCAGAACAAGAGCAGGTGGCCAGGGAACTGGAACACTAGGGAGGAGAGGGATAGGGATGGGGATGGGGGTGGGGGTGGGGAGAACAGTGCTGTCTGGTCCTACTTTATGCAGGGAAATTCAAAGACAAGGCCATTGTGTTTGTTCAGTAGCTTTGCTTTGGTTTTGTTCTGTTCCCAAATGCCTGATTGAATGTGGGCAAGGGGTGTGCATCATTCTTTGGGTTGTGTATTCTCTGTGTTCTCAACAGCACCCATCTACAAAGAAGTAAGGAATAGTTTGTGTTTGTTTTTGTGTTAAAAAAAAAAAAAGATTCTTTTCTTTCCTTTCTGGTTCACTGCAGCTAGGAAACAGTCCTCATGAAGAAAGATTTTTAAAGAAATGCCACATAATTCAAGGATAGGTCAGGCTACTTAGCTCTGCCCCTATCAACTTTATGATCTGAATTTCTTTTCAGTGCATCTTGACCACTACCAAAGAGAGTCACCTCAAACCTGAGTTCTAGAAAAACCATAGATTCTAATAAACACTTATGAGGTGGGCTGCTGCCCAGCACCACTGCGATTTATTGATTGATTATAATGGGTAGAAAGTTGGGTTATTTACAGCAGGCTTTCCTGAGCTTTCATTGATGCTGCTAATTCTTGGCAGCCAGAAGGGAGAACTGGCAGGTTTGGTAATCCAAAGAGAGGCACTATGAAGATCTCTCCTCCAAAGAGCACCAAAGAGGCAAATGATTTGTGATACTCAGAAGCAGTTGTGAATATTCAACTAGTTCAGGATTTAGGTTGAGGTTATTTCGCAATCAAATCACCGTAGAAGAACGTTTCAAAGGGAGAGAATGTTGGAAATGAAGAAAGGAATTGCTCCCCAGTGTTTGCCGATGTCCTGGGCCAGGCTGTGTCTCTGGAACCCCGAGAGAGCAGAAAGGCATGGCATTTGATGGAGAGTTTAAGGCAGAAGACAATCTGTAATTTTCAGGTTGCATCAGATTTACTAGACACTGTCTATTTGATATCACTCACTGGATGGAATTTTAAACTTAAAAAATAAAGAAATCAATTATTTTTTAAAAGATTTTATTTATGTATTTGACACAGAGAGTACGAGGGAGAGAGAGAGAGAGAGAGAGAGAGCAAACACAAGCAGGGGGAATGTCAGTCAGGGGAGAAGCAGGCTTCCCGCTGAGCAGAGAGCCTGATGCAGGGCTCCATCCCAGGACCTTGGGATCATAACCTGAGCCAAAGGCAGCCATTTAATTGACTGAGCTACCCAAGTGCCCCAAAGAAATCAATTATTAACAAAGAATCTGACCTATTGGTAGTTGTATCCATCCAAGCTGACATATTGTAAGTGGAAACTGTCAGATGTTGGATTATAACACCTACTGGTGAAGTTTGGGATTGCGTCTCATTATGGACTTTTTTCTTTCCTGGAGTCAGTATGTTCGTTCAATATTTATTAAGCAGCTATTATGTGCCTAGACACCATTCTAAGCACTGGGGATACACTGGTAAACAAAGTTTGACATATTGCCTAGTCTAATGGCAAGCAAATCAATTAAGGAGAGACAAATAAATAAGATTATTTCAGATAGTGGTAAATGTTACAAAAATAAAAAACTTGGTAATATAATGGAAAAAAAAACAGCTGTGGGGTCAAGTGTAAGACTTCTTTATGCCTAGGATAGTTCAGGAATGCCTGACATTTGAACTGAGACATTTGAATTGAGACCAGAGTAAGAAAAGGTAAACCATACAGGAATCTAGAGGGACATTTTAGGAAGAAGGGGCATCAGTTACAAAGGCCCTTGGATAGGAACCCATATTATGTGTTTGAGAAACAGAGAGGTGGTTGGTGGAACTGAGGAGGAGGGAGCATTAGGTATATGAAAAGATCACATCAGAATTAGGACTTTGGGAAACAAGTAGGTGATTTCAAGCAAGTGGAAAGATATTATTTCAAAACCATCCCTCAGGCTGAGATGTGGACCTTATAAGCAAAGTAGACCAGTCAGGAGGCTGGATAGCCAGATAGGCAGAGAGGTGAGGGGCATTGCATACAGAGCCAGAGCTGCGGATGGAAGAGGTTACTTCTGAGACAGGTAAGAGGATGATTTTAAGGATTTCTAAATTATAGAACTACAGCAGTTGTTTTCACTCTATTATTTTTGAATTGGGAAATAAATATTCCAATTAAGTGCTGTACTAATAGTGAATGCTTAGCATTAAACTCAGCTGTGTTATCAACATTCCCCCCAAACTGATCCCCAATTCTTCCTAACATTAGGTGTGTTTTATTAATAGCACTGTGATTAAGAGTTTAAACTCAAAAATCAAATGGGCCTGTTTTCAAATTTTGGTTCTTTCCTGAGGTATTTGACAAGTCACTAAAATTCCCTGATTTTCATTTTTATTAACTGAAAAGGGGAGTGATAAAAGTACCAGCATCACAATTGTTGTGGGGCTGAACTGAGATAATGAACGCAGAAAGCTGGTCGCAGGCACATCGCATATTCTTAATGTATATTAATGAATATTCTTAATACTTCTTCTAGGTAGAGAGAGAGAGATGCCTTACTCTTAGAGTCAAATTTGTAAGACAGGCACATGTCTTACCTAACTTATATATTCATACAGCAATCTCGAAATTTTCAAGAATGTAGCTTTTAATTTTTCCTCATTTTTAGTTAAGTACAATTGCCATAGTAATCTGTACATATTTAAAAGTGGTAATTTTTTATAATTTAAGTTTTGATATAAGTACTTATGAAGCTATCACCACAATCAAGATAATGCACATATTTTTGATCCCCAACAGTTTCTTCATGTTTTCTTGTGCTGCATCCCACCCCTCCCTGCACACCCCCCAACCCCCGTCCCAGGGAAGCACTAATCTGCTTCTGTCACTGGGTTTGCATTTTCTATAATTTTATATAAATGGAATCATAAATTCTGTATTTTTGTCATTCTAGCTCCTTTTCACTCAACACAATTATTTTGAGATTCATCCATGATATTTAGGTGTTGATAGTCCCCAACACAACTTACTTATCCATAGTGTTGATGGACATTGAGGTTTTTTCTAGTTTTTGACTATTACAAACAAAGCTCCTCTGAGCATTCTGTGCAAGTCTTTCTGGGGACAAACGTTTTCATTGCTCTTGGAGAGCAGACGTAGAAGCGTCTGGCTGGATCTTATGGTCCGTAGATGATTGACTGTTCAGTAACTGTCAAACTCTTTCCCAAAGTGGTTGTATCATTTTATACTCCCACAACAGCACTGGGGGGTTCCTGCTGTTCCAGAACTTGGTAGGGTCAGTCTTCTAAATTTTAGCCATTCTAACAGGTACATGTAATGGCTTCCCATTGTGCTTTTAATTTCCAGTTTTGTAATGACTAGAGATATAAATTAAGCATCTTTCTGTTCTGAACTCTTGAAATAATTACTTGATTCTAAATTTCACTAGCTATTATGTGCTATTAAAAGTAAATAAAGAAGTAGATAAGTGATAGGTAGGTAGATAGAGGGATAGATAGGACAGATTTGAGTTCCTATTATGTGCCAGGTATGATTCTAGGTTATAAGAATAGAGCATTGAATAAAACAAACCCCCTACCCTCATGGCGTTTCCATTCAGGCAAGACAGGCAATAAACAACGTCATGTCCTATTAGGTGTGCATAGACACGATGAAGAAGAAGAAAGCAGCGTGATGTACCGGTAGTGCGGGGCTGGGGTAAAGATGGAACAACACTTTAAGAGGACCTCAGGTTGTTACTTTCACCACCTCCACTGCATGGCCAGGTCCTTGAGGGCTCCTCACAGCACTGCCTCTCTGCAGTATTTCATACTGTGGATTATGCTCAATGCATGTTTGTTAATTAATTATTCTTATTTCAATGCTTTCTTCCACAATGGCAAGGACTGTCCCATCTGTCTGTTCCGTTCACCACTGAATTTCCCTCACATAGCTCAGGGCCAATAACACAGTAGGCATGTGTTTAATAAATATTAATTAGACCGATAAATGGAGGAAGGAAAAATGCAAGCTACATAGGCAGAAAGTGATACCCAGAGACGACTCAGCACCATCATGGAGGCAGGAATCCGGATTTATAGCCACGGTCAGCCCAGGCTGCTTCCGCCAGCTCCCTCCTCTGGGCAGACCCCTGTGCCATGGTTCTTTCCTTCCCATCTTCCTCTCCCAGACTTTCCTTCCCATCTGTTTGGCACTGATGGAATGCGGGTCCTCATCTCCACCATAGGACTGCCTGGCTCCAGATAAAAATCAATGACCCCGAATCCCTCCTCATGTGGTGTTACTATCTCGTTTACCACATTCTGCATAATTAGTGATGTCAGAATGGTCCTCCTTCTCCAGCCCGAGAGTTTCTTGAGAATAGGTGGCAGACAGTCATACCAACCTGTGACCCTCTTGGCCCCATTTCAGTATGAGGTACAGAAGATCTCTGTAAATATTTATTGTATTAAATTGAATCCTGAGTCCCTCTAAATGATTCAAGATGTCAGTGAAATATCCTTCATCACTCCAGATGGCAGAGGACAGAAAAACATAGCCTGGGCTCCTGAAGCATGAGTGGTTAAAGTTAGACTTAAGGATTTTTTTTTTTTTTTTTTTTTTTGTCATCTGAGGTTGTTAAAATTAACCCACACCCATAATTCTATACTTGGCAGTTTTTGAAAAGGGAAAATTTTGACCTGAAATAGTTTTGAATTGATCCAAAGAAGAGACAGAGACATGCATGAGATGACCTTTAAAAGTTGTTTGAAATGGGGGCACCCGGGTCGCTCAGTCGGTTCAGTGTCAGACTCGGTTTCGGCTCAGGTCATGATCTCTGGGTCCTGGGGTCAAACCCCACATCAGGCTCTGTGCTCATTGCGGAGTCTGCTTCAGATTTTTTCTGCGTCCCCTTCCCCCCCTCCCTTCTTGCTCTCTCTCTCTCTCTCTCAAACAAATCAATATAACCTTCAAAAAAGAAGTTGTTTGAAATGTGTTCAAATGGGTCACTAGGGGGCGCCTGGGTGGCTCAGTGGGTTAAGCCGCTGCCTTCGGCTCAGGTCATGATCTCAGGGTCCTGGGATCGAGTCCCATATCGGGCTCTCTGCTCAGCAGGGAGCCTGCTTCCCTCTCTCTCTCTCTTTGCCTGCCTATCTGCCTACTTGTGATCTCTCTCTGTCAAATAAATAAATAAATAAATAAATCTTTAAAAAAAAAAAAAAAAACAAAAAAACAAATGGGTCACTAGGTCTTACTTGTAGGCGATGTCTGCCATGAACACGAGTTCCAATCCCATGGAACCACCTGGGCCATTAGAGTCCACTGAGGCCCCTGCTGAGAACCGCAGACCCTGCCTCCTGGTCCCAAAGTGTGTACCTGCTGCAGAGCTCAGGAATGGTGGCCCTGGCATGGCAGGGAGGAGACAGCTTGGCAGTCCGCCAACCAGAGCTCCCTGGAGGGTCCCGAGGAAAACCACCACCCAAGGCACGTTGCCGCCATCACAACCTGTGCGGTGCAGTGTGGAGGAGGTTTATGGTGGCCTTGCCCGGAGCTGTAAAGTTTATTCCTGCACATTAGCCGATCCATTGTCCCCTGCCCTGCTGCCTCTTTCATCTTCTTTACGTGGGCCTGTCGGGATCCCCTTTCAAAAGTAGACCTCATCAGGGTAAGACAGCTGCAGTGGTGGGGGCGGGGAGGGCTCTATCAGCCCCTGAATAAAGGCACTAATATGACGCCCGCTGAACCCTGGTAGGTCTCAGCACTAGTCATTCCCTGTTGTGCTGTGAGAATTTAAATAATCTGAGCACGACTGCCCATGCACTGACTTGGAGGCTGCTATGAACCAGGAAGTAGGATAAAGCATCTTCTCGTTGGACAGCAAATGGGGGAAAGGGTGGTTGTGTCTCTGTTCATAGTGTTACTTCTAGTAGCACTTGTGTTCCTTCCCAAGTCATCACCCCTGGATCCATGAGGGAATATTTTAATGCAATGAGGGAATAAGATAGAGAAAACAAGATGATGGCAATATTCTTAATCCATAAAATGGGGACAATAATGTCATCTTCTTCATGGCTTTTTGGGAGATTGAAAGGAAAAGGTCCACCTAGAGAGCTCAGCACAGAGACTGGCACCAGGGAAGTGAGCTGTAAATGTCACATCGAATCATTATCTACCATAACCATTAGATCCAAAATTCTGGGAAGTCAGTTGGGCATGTAGACAGGGAGGGGGGATGCAAGACTAGAAGTCAAAATAAGACAAGTGAGAACCCGATTCTTGCTGAGAAGCAGTGTAAAGTAGCAGAGAAAGTGCCAACGTGGAGTGCTAGACAAGCCTGCTATGCCAGGGGAATGAAAGGTATGTCAGGAGTGCCCTGCGGAGGGGGTACACAACCCATGGTGGTTTTTTCTCTTCCTTCCTTCTTTTTACCTCCCTGACTTGTTTCTCAACAGGAAATTCTTTCTGTCCGAAAGTATTTCATGATTCATTCATAACGAATTCCACTATTAGAGATTCTTTTTGCAATTGTGACCATCCGGGTGTCCCATCTCAGTTGTGCTGCTTATGAAGCATGTGGCTTTGGGTATGTGACATAACCATATGGCATCTCAGATTCCTCTCCTAATGGGATGAGGTGTTTGCACCTGTATCAGAGGGTTGTTAGGATAATCGGATGAGATAATGCATGCAGAGGGTGTGGCATACAGTGGCATTCAATAAATGGTATTGTTGGTAAGTGTCCACAAACATGCTCAGGTATAGGATTGATGGCTGAAGCAATTATATCGGCTGGAATTTGTGCGATTTTTACTAACAAAGAGGAAAAATGCATTGCTTCATCCAAAATGTTGACAAGTGAGCTATAAAGGGAGGAAGATGTGCACATCCCAGAGGAGGAGGGCTTGGGGAGGGCATTCAGCTTCTCTGTCTCTATTCCCGAAAATCTCTTTCATTGCCTCTTTTGATGAAATGAAAAACAATCCTACCAACTGACTGAAGAATACGACCGCTTCTCTGGCTTGTTTGTTGTTTCTCACTGAACTCTTGGGAGGCATTGCACCCGACTCTCCCATACGTGGTCCTCCTTTTGGGTTATTAGCCTCTTTTCTCCACAACCACACATAGGTGTAGCTTGTGGCAGGAGTTTATGACTTCTGAAATGTTCTAACCTCAGGCCTTATCTGACTGGTATTTACCACAATGCCTCTATTTTATAGATTAAAAATCTTGAAGCTCACAGCTTAGAAAATCAGTAGGTTAAAGCTGTAATGAGAAAATAACACAGAAAGATAGTGAATTTGGGGCTGTTTTCAAACTGCAGTGGATTTTGGGTGTTGTGAGGGTTTTGTTTTGTTTTTGTTTTGTTTTGTTTTTGTTTGTTTCGTTTTTTGTTTTTGAGTCATGAAAGCTGTTTGTATTTATTGTTCTAAGACAAACAATGCATTTGATATAAGAGCTGGGGGCCAGCGCTGGTGTAGAATTCATATGGTAACCACCAACACCCACTGAACCTGCATCATCCTGAAAAATAATCATAATTGCAAAAACTATCTTTATTGTGCTCCTACTGAATGCAAGGTTTTAATCACTTAGTCCCTTAGAAGTAAAAGTTGCCGGTACTCTGGCCTTCATTGATGCAGACCGGGAAAGCTTCTTATAATTGGAAAGAAGGCAAACAGTCCCGTCTGAGGAGCAGTGATTAAATCCAGTTTGCTCCTACAGAAACCCAAGGGCAGTCTTGTCACTCTGCTTTGACTCCAGTCTTTCCATTGACGCCTCAGAATGTTCTGTTTTTCTTCTCTATAGTCTGTCTTTACATTTGCCCATGTCCCCGCCCAGTTGGCTGGCTCTCCGGTAACCTGGACTGACTGCATTGTTTCCACACCTTGCCTGTCCCCTCTTGGCTGACCTGACATGCTGAAGTCTGCACTTGGCTTTCTTCCCTGGATCCATGATACCCATGTGTCCTTTCTACTTTACTAACTGCTCCCCTGTTTCTGACCTCACCAGTGCTCCAGGTCCATCCATCCTTCTTGTCTGGCTCTGGTTCCTGGCCCTTCCTGAGCAACCCAGCTATGCTGCTGGGACAGCCCAGTGCTGCCTGTGCTAATTTCCCCATGCTCTTGTCTGAGCAGCTCCAAGTTTTTGCCCCCTTTTTATGCCCTCACATTACCCATAAGATATGACCACAAGAGGGGCAGACAGTATAATAAGAGTATAATCTGCATTTTGTGGACAGCTAGACGAAGTTCCAAAATGATGAGGCACCTAGGTCAATCAAACCAAGATCAGTTTCAAGACAGTGTCCATAGGGTGCCTGGGTGGCTCAGTGGGTTAATCCTCTGCCTTCGGGTCAGGTCATGATCTCAGGGTCCTGGGATCGAGCCCTGCATCGGGCTCTCTGCTTTGTGGGGAGTCTGCTTCCCTGCCCCCACCCCCGCCTGCCTCTCCGCCTACTTGTGATCTCTGTTTGTCAAACAAATAAATAAAATCTAAAAAAAAAAAAAAAAAAATAGACAGTGTCTACTTGCCTAACATTCATTCCTGCTTTTTTGTCTGCCAACATTCTCAAGATTTGGGAGGATGATCCTGCTGGAATGTAGGCAGTGAGCTGAAAAGCAGAGAAAACCACCTGTCAACTTTCTGTCCATCATGGACCCTATGACATGACCTGAAAGGAAAAGAAGCAATTCTGCTCTGTCCTAGGTAATGGAGACCATCATGGGGAAAGTCAGCATATCAGTTTCCTAGTACTGCACTAACAAGGTACCATAGGCTGAGGGACTTAAGAGAACTGAAATTTGTTGTCTCACAGTTCTGGAGGCTAACCGTCTAAAATCAAGGTGTCGGCAGGTCCACATTCCCTTTAGAGATCTATAGGGGAATCCTTCCTTGCCTCTTTCTAGCTTCCTATCTTACTTGCAATGTTTGGCATTCTTTGGCTTGTAGATTCATCGCTGCTATTCTGTCTTCAGCTGGTGTTCTCCCTGGGTCTCTGTCTTCACCTGGCTCTTTTCTTACAGGGACATCAATCATATTGGGTTAGGGGCCCCCTCTACTCTACTACGACCTCATCTGAACTAATCACCTCTGCAGTGACCCTACATTCAGTCATTAGGGTTGAGGATATTCAATGTATCTTTTTTCAGGGGAGGAGAATCCAACCAATAAAAAAACCACTTATGTTACAATAAGTTGAATTCCCTGTCAGGAGAAAGGAAGGTCATCCAAAAGACATGGGGTCCACAGCACATGGAAAGACACATTCTCTATAAATATGTTTATCAGACTTGCATCGAGAAGCAGATGTTCTGCCTTCTGGGTCTCCTCCTTACAAGGCAGGAGAGGTCTACCATCATCAGCTTCCTCCTGAGGTCCTGGTAGGAAGACTGATGATAGCAAGATCCCTGAGCATGTGCCGTCAAGTTGGATGAGCAGGCATTTCATTTGCTCCTTTGCTCCTGGGCAAAACCCTGCATTCAAGCTTTTCTTGATGCCTCACTCACTGGTATACTCTAAGTTTCCAAGATCTAGAAGCCAAGGCTTGGGTTCAATTCTTAGGCCTCCTGCTACCTCAAAATATAATTTGAAACATGGCAAAGACTCATAGAACCTGACAGTTGAAAAGGAGTTTGAGGTAATGTCATCTTTCTTCTCCCTCAGAGCAGGGAATACTTTTATTACTTTCTTGACAGTGGCGGTCTAGCTACTCTTTGAACATTTCAAAGACACAGAAGCCACTACATTATAGAGCATCCCATTTCCTTGTAGGTGAGCTTTAATTATTAGAAAGTTCTTGCTTAACCTGAGTCAAACTCTAACTCCTGATTTCAACCACCCTTTGATAAATCTAACTTTCAGCTTCCAGAGCATGTTTTTCAAAGAATGTTCCATTTGGCTGTGGGATTTCTGGGGAGACCCCCAATCTCTGTCTGTGATGAGAGGAAAAAGCTGTCTCTCTCTCTCTCTGGGAACATTCCTGCTTCAATTTGAGCATCTCTTTCTCCACCTTTTCCTGCTCATTTCCTTTACATTTCAGTGTTAGATTTTTCCTTGTCAGAGATTTCTATGCAAAAGGAAAAAAATAATGCACAAGAATTATTTTGTCCACTTAGGAACTGGTTCTTCAAGTGTTTGAAAGTATGTTTCCACATACTAATCCCTTCTTCCCTTCAGAATAAATTTCCCTGGTTCCTTCAACAGGAACTAGACTTTGACTTCTCAATCTGCTAAAGAACATGCTCATCTGAACCATCTGTTCTCAGTATTATAAACAGTGAGGATGCTTTAACATGAAGGTAGTGCTGAAAATTATATAATGAATGTTCTCATTTGTTTGTGGTTCTCAAATGGAGGGCATGCCCTCTTCAGGTCACTTCTGGTCTAAAAAGTTCTTGTATGTGTAATCCCAACTGCCTAAGACATGATTGCAGAGAAGCATTTCCTGCTTATGAAGGTTTTCCTTAATTTGATCTTTACCCCATCTCACCCATCACTGGGTTGCAGGAGTGGTCTTTTCTACTGATCTTTACTATGCATCTTTACTGTCATCAGCCTAATGCAGAAACACATTACGCTCATACTTAAATCCATGAGTGTAACACACCTTACCCTTCAAGTTGTCCTCATTCTACCTTGCAGGTTTCAGGCCTTGAAGGCAAGGACTCTGTAACCACACACACCAGCACAATGCTTGCCTTTATGGGAGCAGGTAACGTGTGCTGAATGAACGAAGCATGCATTCTTCTCCATTCCTTCATTTGTGTCATTCTTGGCTTCTAGTCCATCTTCCCCATCCAGATGGGATCATAAGTAACCTGAGGGGAGGTCTGATGCTCTCTACACTGCTGAACTAGCAGAGATCTCAGACATGCTGAGCACTGGAGAGTAACAGAATAAGTACCATTGACTGATGATCTGAGCGTGAGTGGATCAAGCAGAGCCATGCCAGTCAGGGATCCATTTGTATGGATGTGCACTGATTTATGTATTCATTTTTTTTAGACAAAGGTTTGACTCATCATGGTTCCTCGATGCAGCTTCCCCCGGCTCAGTCCCTCCCTTCATCCATGCTCAGGTCATGGAAATACTTCACATAGATGTGACCACGTGCACATCCTTTATGAGCTCTGGTGACTTGGGTTGCACCTTGAAATTGCAAAAGTGAAAGTTTATCTAATGATTTTTAATTAATTTTAATTACTTACATTTTGAATCGTGGCTTAGTATTCTGAATCCCAGACCCTCAGATCACTCTGGGATGCCTGCCAATTTCCTCATTACACACTGGCTCCCCTAACACTATTTGATAATGAAAGGCTTTAAAGCAACACCCCAAAATATTCAATATGTAATGGGGAGCCCCTGGGAGACAGGGGTGGATTACAGCGTGGAGTATGGGTAATAGAGCTCACTGTACCTGAATTTATGAAAAGAGATTTTCAGCCAGGGAGCATCCTACTTCTAGCAATGAGGCAGAATTCTTTCTCCATTCGATCTTGCCCATCACATCAGTACCTGAACCCTAATGTAACCTGACACAGTGCTTGTAATGTTTAGATGATAGAAACAATAGCCCCAAAGGAATTAGATGCTATTTCCCTCCAAAGGCTTGTAAAGTTAATTTTTTAAAGATTTGTTGGACATAGAGGAGAGAGAAAAGTAGGAGGCACGTGTTCTATAACAGGAAGCATTTGGGCAAGATACAAGAAAGCACTTTTTGGTTTTAGATGGTGACACACACACACACACACACACACACACACACTGGCATAGGCTTCCAAGCAAGGCTGAAAACTCTCTTGGAACAGAGGCCACAACAGTTAGGAAAGCATGTGGTCTTTGACACAAGACCAGTCAGGTTCCAAACACTGAAACTTTTCAGCTGTGGGAACCTGGCAGGTCATTTGGCTCCCAAAAATTCAGTTTTCACTTCACCAACCATTCTTGTTTCACCGGTCAGGGTGAATATTTTATATACTATTTGGCACATATTGGATGCTCAAAAATATTAGTCTTCTCTGTGTTGGTTTGTTCTGGCTGCTGTAGCAAGAATGTCATAGACAGGGTGGTTTACAAGCATCAGAAATTTATTTCTCCCTGTTCTCAAGGCCGGGAAATCCAAGACCATGGTACCAGCTTGTTCAGTGTCTGGTGAGAGCTTGCTTCCTAGGTCATAGATGGCTGTCTTCTCCCTATGTCCTCACGAGGCAGGGGGAGTGAAGGAACTCACTGGGGACTTTTTTATAGAGGTACTAATCCCATTCATGAGGGTTCCACCTTTATGATCTCATCACCTCCCCAATCTGCGCAAACCCCCCCCCCCCAGCAAATACTACCATGTTGGGGATTAGGTTTCAACATATGAGTGTTGAGGGGGACACAAACATTCCATCTCTACCCCCTCATCCCTTTATCTTATTTTAAAAAATAGGGGCAACTTTTGCTTGTTTGAGATCGGACAGGGCAGCTTACCTTGGAGGCTGGAGAGCATAACATGATTCCTGAGGTTTTTTTTAGCACTGAAATGTTATAGGGTGATGTGATAAACTAAGAGGTATCATTTCTGCCTCCCCTCTGACATTGGCTACAGAGGAAAGCAGTAGAGGAAAGCATTCTATCTATTGCAACAGGTTAGACCCATAGATGATAACCTAAAGCCCTGGTTTCCTACAGATTCTGAGAATAGGACTGGATCGTGTTCCTGGTGCTGGTGCTGGTGACTAGCCTGACCCAGGGGCCCATTCCTGGACTCGTCAGGCTCGTGCAAGATGCGCAGACACAAACTGTGCAACTTCCAGCTATTGCTGGGATCCTCAGCCTACTGTCAGTGCTCAAATGGGAGAGGGGGCCAGATTCCGCCATTGTGTGGGAGATATGGCTCCCTGAGATCTAGCTGCTCATGCTTATTCAAAGGATTTAGTAACACTACTTTTTGAGGCAGCAGCTAAATTTTACTCCAGATCCAGATGTTGATCAAGGTTATTTACTGGCCATCATCTAAGATATTTCCATTTCTCTCTCTTTCTCTACTCACTTTTTCTTAACTGACTGCTTTTCCCACTTTTCATATATATGTATGTATATATATATATATATTTTTTTTTTTTTCCCTCGGTTAACAACTGGGATTTGCAATTTGAAGTCTCTGTCAGGAGTTTTGAAGTGGAAATTAGTTTAGGCGATTTGAAATTAGTATCAAGAGAAAGAAATTTTAAGAATTGTATGAGTTCACCAAAGTCAAGGATGTTTGATGTTAGCAGTGCTCTTTTCCTGGACCAACTCCTTTTTAATAGATTGAAGTAGATCTGATGGATGCCCCCACCCAGGGATGTTGGAAGTGAAGGGGAAATTGGCAGAGGTGAGTCAAGTGGGAAGTTGCCTATCTCTTTTCTGTCCACAGTCTGTGCATAATTTATAGCGTGGAGATTATATACAATCTCTTATTCATGAACTTTTAAACAGACTGGTTATTACTGTTGGCCCATTGAAAGGAGATTACTTGTACATTCTCCCCTCGGTTGCCCAGAAAGGACACAATGAGAGGCACAGATATTCTCAGATCCCTGAAAGGCAAACCATCAGTTCCTCCAAAGTCCTTAACGTTAAACCCTTGCTAAGCTGCCGCGTATCCACTTTTGAAAAGACCTTTTGTGCCAAAATGGGCTCTGTAGTCCACAGATGTTATGTAAGTGTCAGTCCTAGAGTAAGGAGGGCTGAGGGAGGAAGGCGTGAAGAGAGGGAGAGAAAATATACTGGCTCAGAGGAAAGATAAATTCGAAGGGCGAAGTCTATCTATATCCTCTCTCTTGGCAGTTGGAATTAAACAGAACGAGCAGTGGGGTTGGGGAGGCAGACAGGGCGCTAAGTTTCAATTCTCTTCTTCCCTCTTCCCTCTTCCCACCATATCTCCTGCGTCCTCATACATATCAGAAGAGGACCCAAGTGTCTCCAATCGTTGAGATGAATTCTCACTGGTGTTTGAAGTAAGGGCTCGGTCTTAGCGCGTGTGCTTAGGTTTGCCGTGCCACTAGAGCAGGTGAGGAAGGAAGCTCAGACTGGAGGGTGGTCAAAGCAGGAGGACCAGCCTGGGTGACGGGAACTGCCACCCGAGGGTGGGTTCATTGTTGTCTTGCAAGGGCTTGCAGAGGAGGCCACGGAGGCTGACCTCTCTTCTCTTCCCAGTTGTTTGGAAAGTCAGGCCATCCTTGGGCAGCCTGCATCAAATTCACGCCCACGTCATCCTGCCCAAAGGCCTGGCCCTGAAGTATTTGGTGTTCGGTGCTCAGGAGAAAGAGCCAGGAGGGTCTGGTTTAGCCCATTCACGTGGGCCTTTCATTTCTGACACCCATTTCATGCTTCTTTCACTAAAGCTTGGGAGCCAGCTGAAGCCAGTTCACAACACCTTAGAGAAGAGAATTGTGCTTCTCTGAAATTGAGAACAGGGATTTTCATAGCTTTGGCCCCCCTGAGCTCCTGGGTGGCCACGTGTGACCCACATGCTGAACTTCAGCTCTCCGTCAGTGTCTGCGAGTTAGCTGGGAGTGGATTAGCAACGTCTCTCTCTAGACCCAGGGGTTCTTTTGTTTGTTCATCCACTGAATTTGTTCTCTCTCTTTTTTTTTTTTTTTAAACTTAAATTAAAAAAAAAAAAAGTATTTTAAATGAGTAAGGCAGTGAGATGCCGGAGCTGTGGCTTCTATGCCTTTTGGAATAAGGATGGGATTCAAACACGTTTCAGAGGCTCCATTCAGGAGGCTCCCCGGGAACCTCACCAGGCAAGACAGCAATAGAAACCGGGAGATCACAGGGGAAGCCACTACAGAGCCGTGTTCAGAGAATCCCCGTCACATCCCTTTCTTCCCTTCCTATCCAGCTCCCTGTGGGGCCGGAGGAGCTCCTATGAAGAGCCTTGCACTTGAATGAAAAGCCAAGAATTCGATACAATGGCAAGTGTGGCGGAGACCCCAGCAAATGGGGTGCGGCGCTGCGCTAATGAAGTGATGAAAACAGCAAATTGGGCCACCCTGGTGCCTTTGGGAACAGCGTCTGCATTCCAGCCCTCCCGCTCCCGGCGACTTCGCCCTCAGCCCCTGCTCCAGGGTGGGTCTGAGCTCTGCCCAGAGGGATCAGCCCTGGTTCCCGGTCTCCTACGCTGACAGACGCTCTCGTCCGAAGCTCCACTCTTGCACAGTGGTAAGGGGTGATGTGTGGAAATAACACTGAACTTAGAATCAGGAATCCCAGAGACTAGTCCTTGCTCACCTTATTTCTGGTTGTAGCCTGGTTTGTCGTTCCCTCTGCGAAATGGGTTAGCAGGACTTCTTACGTCACAGGGCAGCTGAACTCAAGTGACACTAGTGGATTTGTTTCCTAAATTGTAGTGGCCCTATAATTCCACAGTGACTATTCCTAACTAAGCTGAAAGCTTTCAGAAAAAGGCAGGTTAAAAGGTTGAGAAAAGGAGAGAAGGGAGTCAATTAATAATGTGACAAAATCCTTTCTCTTATGGTGACTATCAACCAGCCACACATCGCACATCGTTTCTTAAAAGTAAATCCTTGTTCTTTCTCGTCTCCTCACCTTTCTGTTCTCGCTCTTGTTTTCTATTATTATGCCACCCGGCATGTGAAAGGAAGATGAGCTCACAAGGGAAGAATCGCTTGGTTGTGATATGGTGGGGTAGCAGGGGCTCCGCGTGGGTATGGGTTAAATGGGAGGTCTACATCAAGTGGCCCAGAAGAAAGTCTGGGCTGGACGAAGCCCCCTGGCACTCTCCTGCATGCTGATAATCTGTTTGTCCTCGTCGGAGACATGACCTGCCTCTCAGGGACTCTCAAGTCTCTCCTCTGGCCCCTGGCTTTACGGGCTCAAACTTGGCAAATGGACTTAACTGATGGAGTTTCTGCAGTTCTCTGAATGCTCAGAGCTCTCAGAGAAACAGAGAAATTCCATCTCTCCAAGCTTTTTGCTCATAGTGGTTATATCTCCTTCTCCCCAGAAGCTCCACTCCGCGTCTCATCACCACAGGTCTACCCCTGGGCTAACGAACCCATCTTTCCTCCTGCTTGTTCTCGACTCTCTTTGGTGGTGTTGATACCATTAGCCTTGTCAGAGCTGTTCAACAGGAAACTCTTGCGTTTCTTTCCTTCACAGACGCTGAGAGTCTTTATTTATTTCTCTCCAAAGGCATGAACTTTCTCAGTTTCAGAGGTGTCCGCCCTATCATTTACAGAATAATCTAAGAAAATCCAGCCGCAGCTGATGTGAAAAGAGACCACCAGGGTTTTCAGCAGTCCCCGGATGTCCAACCCCAGTTTCTGCACACACACACACGGTGGGATGATACGACAGCGGCGGCCCTGCTGCTCCGCTGCAGTCTGGCCTTCTCAGATTAATGGAGATGGCTCAGTATAGTAGCGGTTCTGATGAGGAAAGGATGGTAATGAGAAAAGCTAATAACTTTCCTGGGCCGGAAGGAGAGGTGTGCTGGGGAGGAAGGAGAGGTGTGCTGATTTAAATAGGACCCTTCAGTGAGAGGCCAACCCCGACTCAGGCTAAACACACTGAACTGACCACTGAGGTTCTTCTTAAACCATGAAACTGGAGTCACCATTCCATGGCTGCCATCATCAGCTCTGGAACCAGACTTTTGCTACCTCCTATGATTAAAACAGGACTTCGGGGGCGCCTGGGTGGCTCAGTGGGTTAAGCGGCTGCCTTCCGCTCAGGTCATGATCTCAGGGTTCTGGGATCGAAGCCCACATCAGGCTCCTTGCTGAGCAGAGAGTCTGCTTATCCCCTGCCTGCCATTCCCCCTGCTTGTGCTTGCTCTCTTCCCCTTTCTCGTTCTGTAGAAAAAAACAAAACAAAACAAAACAAAAAAACAAACAAAAAAAAAAACCATGACTTCGGCCTTGTTCCCAAGACCAGAGCACAGTCTCATGCCCTTGCTTTAGTAACATATTTCTATATTGTTCCATAGAGCTACAATCTCTTTTGGTAACTATACTGGGTTGAATAGTATCTCTCCTTGCCCTCCGCTCCCCTAGTTCCTAATTTGTGTCCACCCGGAACCTTGAACCTTATCTGGAAATAGGGTGACTGCAGATATAATAAGTGAACAAAATGAAGTCATACTGGATTAGGTTTGACCCTAATCCAGTGAGTTCTGTCTGCATAAGAAGAGGAAACAGAGACACAGATACACACAGGGAGAACGCTATGTGATCATGGAGGCAGAGACTGGAGTACTACAGCCATAAACCAAGCAACACCAAGAATTGTCAGCAACCACCAGAAGCTAGGAGAGAGACATGGAACAGATTTTCCCTCAGAGCTTCCAGAAGGAACCAATCCTGCAAATAACCAGATTTCAGGCTTCCAACCTTCTGAATGGTGAAATACTAAATCTCTGTAGTTTCAAGTCACCCAGTTCATGGTACTTGGTTATGGCAGCTTTAGAAAAGTCATGTAGAAACCTACTCCATGGTTGCCCTTCCTCTTATCAATTCCCCTTCCACTCTGAAGCCACCAGTGCTGATTCCCAAGCCCACCCCATGACGGCAACCTGCCTTCTAGCTCTGGCAATGTGACCAAAGCCTTCCAGCTCTCACCCCTCACCATCTGTCTTCCCTGCTGACAAGAAATTACCTGCCTGGAGCTCATACTAATGCCTGCCCAGAACACTCCACTGTTACATCCTGTGACAGGTAGTCAAAACCTTCTTGCTCTCCTCACTAACACCGTCTGAGAGTCTGGACTCCCACCTGCCGTCTGGATATGCCCTCTGGCCACCACCAGCCATCCCCCTGGCTGCGGCTGGGTCTATCTTCACAATGATTACTGCACCCCCCTGTGTTGAGAACGGTCTGTTCTAGGTCTGATTCCAGTCGATTCTACCCCATTTCTGTTATTTAACATTTTGTGCCTGGCTATGTTACCGGGTGAGGCAGGAAAGTTGGGGTTTGAATGCTCTGAAGCCTTGTCCCTCCTTCAGAAAGCATTGTTTGACTCCCGCTTCCACCTGCCTTCCATTTTATTTACCATGCAGTAAGCAGAGCCCTTCTATCTGCTGGGCACTTGGCACCGTTTAGATTCTCCAATGTGCTGGCAAAAGATTCTGTCTTTCTATGGGGAGCTTCTTTTGTTCTCTCATCCTTTGACTTTCTTTTTTCTTCCTTTTTCTTTCTTCTAAAACAAAACAAAGGAATTTTAAATGAGCCAATTCTCTGCTTGCAAAAGTGGTCTTATCCATATCTTGGTAAGTAATTAGTAGCATCAGAATCCTGACTGAGTACATTTTTTTTTCTGCTTCCCATTTCACCCTTTAACCCACACAGCCTAAAAGCTATAATCTCCAAAATCAGAGCAAAAAGGCACTTCAGCTGTTTTTTCAATGCACAGAAAATGAGAGAAAAAGACACACGCGTGCGTGTACGCACACCCTGATCACAGTTAGGAGGAATAGATGCCACGGGCAGCCACAAGAAGCCTGTCTGGATGAGCACCATAGAAATCTGCAAAGGAGAGATGCAGGAGACCCACTCAGGCTGTCTGTGACACTGTCAGCGAGGAAGGGAAATACCTAACTTTGGAGATGTGCCACCAGGAAGAACGTGGAGTATTTATGGAGCATTCCTCCTCTTGTATTTAGAGGTGTGTCAGATCACAACGTTGTAGAGCTGGCGGACCTCTCACCCGAAGGATGAGAAGGTCGAGTCCAGAGAGACATGGGACAGATTTTGCCTCTTTAAGCCACAAGCTATCAAATATGGCCACTCACATCTAGAAACACTTTCAATGCTGAATCAGAGTCTGTGAATTCCTGGGATGAAAAAAAGAAGAAGGAGAAGGAGAAGAACAAGAAGAAGCAGAAGGAGAAGGAGATGAAGAAGAAGTTCATGAGGTTGCTTTTTTGTTGATATCAATAGGTGGGTCTTAAGGATTTCTGGTCATTTTGATCACTTACTAACTGCGTTTCAGGTTTCCTAGTGATACGTTGCATTTGCAAAGTCTGCCCTACCCACATGCCTGGTGGGTCATGAGATGGACACTTCGTCTCTCCTTTGTCCTTCTTTGTCTTCATCTTCTCTGATAATGTTTATTTATATACTACATATAATAAAGGGAGATTTGCTGATGATTTAGGGTTGCCAGAAACCATGCCATCTATGATCTTTGCATGATTTAGCAGAAAGTGCAAATTGCCTCTCTATCCCCTTGGATCCTTTGCTGTTTACCAACTGTGTGCAAGCAATTTCAGGTGTGCTTCTGCTTCCACAAAGCAGATGCTGAGTCCTTGTCTAAGAGCTACCATCAGGCTTCAGAACCTTTTTTTCTTGCAGAGGACCAGAAGTGCTTGGGAATTTATATCTCTTAGGGGGCAGCCCTTAATAACTGATGAGTTTGAGGAGATAAACAATCCATGTGAATTCTAGTTCAGGAGGACTCTTGGTTTGCAACTATCGGCAGTGCTCCCTTGTGGGACTGAGCTACAGTTGTTCTTATGGAAGTTTGCTTACTTTCAAAGTTTCCTAACTCATTTTGCTTCCTAGGTTCACTTTCCTGCTTTCCTACTGGTTTTTCCTGGGAGCACCATGCAGTAAGTCACTTGCACACAAATTGTCATCTCAGGGTCTATTTTTAGGGACCAGAACCTAAAACACAGGGATTTTCTTATTTCAAGCTCCCAGTGGACCCATGAGGCAAGTTTCCAGAGGTAAAACAAATGAATCTCAGAGTGATAGAGCCATATTTATTGTCCAGTGTCCCTAATAGTGGGGTTAGCCCTCCAGTGTTCCTACTTCCCTGGTTCAGGCCCTGGGTATCGTGGCCAATCTTGCAAACCATGTTTTGCTTGGATATCTGGGGCCAAGATCACCTGTTAAGTTTTTGGCAGGTATTGCCAGCCTGTCCACTAGGGAATCCACTAACTTTTTGCTCGCTTCTCTGTTTCCCGAGTCCTGACTCTGCACACTTTCTCAAATCACACACAACCATCCCCTATGACCCCTGATGAATGATTAAGACTCCAAATGGATATAGATAACCTATGTTATCTTCAAAATCTTGAATCCACATATACGTGGCTCCTAGAGGGAGAGCCTAATGCCCTTGGTACTCCGTGTGTGGTCCACAGACCAATGGCATTGGTGTCACCTGGCAGCTTGTTAGAATTGTGGAATCTCAGGTACCACGCCAGAGCCTACCGAAATAGAATCTGCATTTTAACAACACCCCTTGAGAGATCCATATGCCTTGAATATTAAAGCCACACTCCCAAGAAGCCAGTGATTTGGATTCTAGGCCAGTCTCCTAGCTCACCACCCTCTCTGGCATAAACTCCCTGCATCAGTTTGGCCAGAACCATGCTGGTTGTGTCTATTCATTTGATTTGTTAATGTCTCTCATAGCTAAGGAATCCAGTCTGTCTTCTTACATCCATTTCCTTCGAAATCAATTTGAAGTGATTTTTCCTGGACAAAAATGGACTCTCACCTTGGGTGGGAACATAATAGCTATTTACCTAAAAGACAGATAAGTTACCTCTGCTCTTACTACAGAGGATACAGCTTGCAGGAGAAACCAAAGTAATAGGCTTAAGATAATTTTTGGCTTCCAGCTTGAATGAAAAATACCTAGTGCCTTGACTAGAGGGATGTATTCTGAGGAAGAAGCCAAAATCATGTGTCCTTCAATGTCCAATCATTTGTGAAAGACAGCTTGTTGAAGTTCATCTGCATGGAGGAGAGGCGGAGATTGCTGCATTCAGCTCTTCTCTGTGAGAGCACTGAAGAGGCACCTGGTTGGAAACACAAACCTTCTCTGTGGGAAAGAGAGAGAAATTGGTGGGAAAACAGAAGGAGGTCATGAGGCGGTTGCTACAGAGGTTTATTTTGTAATCTTTATAGACAGTTTTATTAAAAAGCCTTCCAGCCATAATAGGGAGGTGAGTGAAGTTTGTCTAGCAAAGAAATTATTTGGTAGATTGCTGGTTCAGTGTGCCGGGCACGAGCTATTGCAGCTGTGAGGGTATCTGAAGGTATGGGGATTACTCCAGATCTTCCTCATGGAAAAATACCAATGGCTATGGTTTCTTTTCATGGTCAGCAGCTCCTTTGAACACTATGGGAGATTCCGTATGACTGTCACTGTCTTGGTTTCCTTGCTACTCATTCAGTGTTTCCTTCATTCCCAGGACATTCTTTTTCATTCTTCCTTCTTTGACCTCAAGCTGGTGAAAGGAAGAGATTCCCAGTGTATATCAAATATATTTTTTTAAACTTTTAAAAAATCATGAGTAGGTAGGTTGACTAGTTTTTCCTGTACATTGTGTATCTGTTGAGTCTATTGTCTAGAACAGGACTCAGCAGAGTCTCTGAAGGACAAGAAAGTAAACAATTTAGAAACCATAGGGTCTCTGTTGTAACTACTCATCTTTCCCATGAAAAACAGAAAGTAGCCATAGATAAGATAGAAATGAATAAGTAGCTGTGTTCCAATAAACCTTTCTTTACAAAAATAGGTGGAGGATGAACTACACCTGAGCTAGTCTAGTGAGACCCCATGATTCTTTCCATCACCATGCCCATCCTGGTCAGGGCCACCCTTATTCCTTGGGAGTGAGATAGTTGTTTTCTTTTCCTTTCATACTTGCCACCATCTAATCTATTCTCCTCAGGATAGAGTGGACTTTAAAACATAGGTTAGAACGTGTTTGTTAAGACCCTCTGGTATGTTTCCCTTTCACAAAACTGTGTGTTCTGTCATCCGCTCAGACATCCTCCATTCCCCACCGTCATCTCTTGTGTCTATACAATCCACGTCTCTGTCACATTGCCTTTCTTTCAGTTCCTCAGACACCCCAACCTCTTTTCCACCTCAGGGATTCCCAGATGTGGTGTTCTGTCTGAAATGCTGTTCTCCTCACACTGCCTGGATAACCCTGCTCTTCCTCTAGGTTCTAGAGTTGGTATCATGTCCCCAGACTAACCCTAAATTTAAGAAAGTCCTCCTTGTTATCCTCTCCTGTGGCAGTCTTTTTTTCTTTTTCCAAGACACGTTGTATAATCCGTAATTATCAGTGCACTTACTTGTTCGCTCCTGTCTCCACAGACAAGGGTGAACTCTGGGATGGCAGAGACAATGTGTTGAGCACCATGTCCTCGGTGCCTGGACCAGAGTTTACACAGGGTAGGAACAGACTTTACATTTTTAACAAAAAAAATAATGTGGTGAATGTGTAAATTAAATGATCGTGTGTGGTTATAAAGAGTTCCTCTGGGTGGAAACAGAGCAGGTTGCAGGGACGATGACAGGACAATCCCAGGTGTTTTGAGGAAAAGAATGGGCCACCAGGAAGAGCCAGCTGAAGACTTAGACAGAACCTGGGTAAGAACAAAGGAGTTAGCAAGAAGCAAGTGTAACTGAGCAAATGGAAGATGCTTGAAGGCAGAAACCAGATTTCTCTATTTTTGTGCCAACACAAGACAGGGACGGGGCATGTCTGAAGTCAGAATATAAATCCAGCAATGGAAAAGGAAGATCGTTTCCTCAGTGACTGTGACCATCAACTGCCAGGTGTTTCTAGAGTCCTCTGTAATGAGTGTTTTATCTGCCCATCTAGAGGATGACCATCTCAAGGGAGCTTTACGTCATGTTCATTTTTATGTCTTCCATATTATAGAATAGGGCTCTGCATGTGGAAAGTCCTCAGCAAAACATTTTTGGTTGAATGAGTAACCTCAGATGACTTACTCTGCTGTGAACACTAGCCCTACTCTTGTTCTAGAACAAATGCTCTTATGCAGTGGCCCCCAAAGTAACAAAAGCAGGCAAAAAGCCCTGGAATTTTCCCATAAGCCGAGAGTCCAACTGGAATCTGGGTATGGATTTGAAAGTGGAGAACCTCCAAGGTTTCAGAAACAGAAAGGGATTGAATTCACCTCAGTATCTTCCCCACACTGCCTCCTTTGGAGAGGGAGGGGAGGATGTCACAGTAGATGAGATGAGACCCGGAGACCAAGAGACAGACAGAGACCAAGGCGAGGTGGGGGGAAGGGGCAGAGAAACAACATATTCCAATTCCCTGAGCTGTCAATCCTACACCTTTCACCCCACATCAAATTCTCTTCCAATTCTTCCTCTTAAATTGCAATCCAAAACACACTGCAGATGTGATATCATTTTCTCTGATAACTGGACCCTCCGAGTTAATGACTTTCCTTCCTTCCAGCAGGGAAACAATTTCATTTTGCTTAATGTAATAATCTATTGTGGTCCCCTCCGTTCACCGCTGTGACCTGAGCCCGGGTTTCCGAGGAGCTCAGCCTCTCCCATCCAGCCGCACCGGGAGAATTGTTTTTGGTGCTATTCTACTTTGTGAATCGTGGAGCCGTGGTTGGCCCCAGTTCAGCTGGTGACCTCTGGTGACAACACCCAGGAGCTGCCAGGAAACACCACCAGGCAGTACAGAGAGCAATCATAGTGCCTGGGAAGGAAACAGAAACCACCTCATGCTGCAGTGTGGCCCACCAGAGGACCCTGGAGGGAGTTTTGGAGGCCGGAATCTGGGAGACGTGAGCAGCTTGGATCTGTCACCCACCTTGCCCTGAATCACAGGTGGACTCTGGGGCCCCCTTTCCCTTCAGTGATCTGCACTTCAACCCAGTTGCAGACCTGCGATGATGGGCCCTGGCAGTGCGGACGCTACATGAGTGGAAGCCTTGGAGCTGAGTGGGGAGAAGCAGCTCAGAGAGAGAGCGGGAGCTCCTGTGCCAAAACCTTCCCGAAACCAGAGACAGGCTTCGTGGCTCCCCCACTGCTGACTCAGACGAAGGCGCTATGCCTTCTCCAGCAGAGCTGACGAATGGGAGGGAGGCTAATTTGGAGCTGTTTGTTTCTCATTTCCAAGCCCTCATTAAAATAATCTGCTCTGATTGTCTAGGGAAGTTATTTTTCGCGCCTCCTTTCCCTTCACTGTATCAGTGCCGTTTCAGAGGCAGCAGATTTCCGGGCGGAGGGGTCCAGACAGCTCTGTGCAGACTCCGGGCTGGGGACAGGGGGGAGGCAGTGGGGGCTCATGGATCTCTGGGAGCAGAGCCAGATCTCTTGGCAGCCGGTGAGGTGGGAATCCTAGACCCTCCGCTGTCCGCTGGACAGGGTCCCTGAAAAGCATTCGACTCCTGGCATTGAGGGAGTCCACCTCCCTAGAAAATTCCTTTGATCAGAGAGTGAAAATGAAGGGAAATCTCAGTTCTGAGTAGTATAATTGGAAGAGGATTCTCTAGGGAGAGAATGGAAAAAGCCCAAAATAGATTTCAGAATTTTGATTCCTTGGACACCCACACATGACATAGTTTTAGCACACAGAGATGACTTTAAAAAAAAAAAAAAAGGCTGTTCATTTAATCAATGTTTGCTGAGCACCTATTACGTGATAACCAGTGCATATGGTGATGGGGATACAGAGATGAGTAGAATATGGGCCTGTCTCCTTGTCCATGTCTGACTGCTTTCTCTCTCATCTGCTTCTAGGAAGTCAGGATGTTTTACTCTACAACCCAGCTTCTACTACCACCCGGAGTCCTTCACATCCTCCTAGTGCATCTAAGCCTTTCCCTCTAGACTTTATCTTGACTCATGCCTCTGGCCCTCTTCACCCCCCAGCAACTTGGAGAGAAATTTGTTAGCTCAGATTTTGCTGTTCCAAATCACATCTCTGATGCTTGCCTCTTAGCTACTGCCCAGCCAGGCCAGCCTCACTCCCAGACTCCTTGAGTGGGGCCATTAAACACCAGCTCTGGAGGGGATTAGATTCAGGTGGGGGCACAGAACACCTACGCATGCATGGGTCATTGAAACTGATAGGACAGCCCATGGCAGAAGTCCAACGGAGGGCCCGTTCCTGTCCTTCACCACTCGGAGCCACAGCTTTATTCCCCAACCATCCAATCCCAGCTGAAGACGCAAAACCAATGCAGTTCTCTCACCCCAGCCAGATGGCCCAGACCACAGCAGCAGCCTCCTTCGCTGGCTTTTATTGAGACCTAGTAACACACTTTGTCTCTGGGTTCTATTTTAGGACAAGAATAATTTTTCTGCTATTTATTGTAACTCATGATGATGATGATTGTAAAACTATCTTTTATTACTATAAACTGCCACCTACTATGTGCCAAGCAGTATTCTAGGCAGTGAAACACAAAAGTCAATAAGACACAGTCACTGCCTTCGAAGAATCTACTCAAAAAGAAAAAAAAAGAAAAGAAAAGGTCCTTTAATTTTTGACTGTACCCAAAGAGTTTTTATACATGTAGAGGAGAAATTAATTAAAAAAGTCTTCTTTCCCCAACATCTTTAATCTTCATTCTGTTGTCTGCACTGCACTGATGTGCCCCTCACTTTCCCCCTTCCCAGCCCCCACCTGCTCCCTCTTATCCCAAAGCAGAAATGCCTCTTGCATTCAAGTGTATTTGCATGGTCTTCAGGCACTTCATGTTTCCACAATCAACATATTTTAAAGTCTTGGGAAAGGTTTTTAATTGGCTGAAATGCTGATTGCCATAACAACTGGCTAATGAACCATCTGGTGGCACATGTAATATTTATTTATGAATTAAACTGCCATGCACTATAAAGTCTAGTTTCTTCTCAAGGACAGCATGGGGGCCACCTTTGGAGAATGCACGTTCTCTGCAGGGGTTCACTTAATGGGTCTCCAAAAACGGAAGAGGGTGGCAAAAGGGGGAAATGACTCTTGGTACCAGGACAGTCATGTTTTCGTGTCAAGTGGAAAACCCAGCGATCATACGAAATGGGCAGGAAGACGCAGTGGGGAGGGGACGGTATGGGGCTCCAGGGCCTGCGAGCTTACCCTTCCTGTTACTCTGCACTTTCAGAGTATAAAAAACTCTCAACAGGAATTTGTTCCTCCTGAATTTCAGTAACTATGCCAGTCTCTAGTTGGGATTATCAGGCCAGAAACTGGAGACGCTGAAAATATGAGAAGTGGTAATAGTCACATAGAGTAAGAATCGAGGAGCTGATCTTAAAGTTTCTATCTTGAAGCTGGTACCTGTCACTATGACTTTCTAATCTAGGGGCTTATTTTAGGGGATCAGAGACACTCTGAGTATCTGATTAGAGCGGTGGACCTTTCCTAGAAAAATACATGTACACACACATATTCACGCAAAATGTAATTATCCCTACCCACTTGCCTGTACTCCAATTCCAGGATTTAAAAATGCCAGGTTCAGACTCATGGGTCTTCCCTATGAGTGTTTTCAATATCCACAGGCAATCAAATGATAAGGCCAGAACTTTTTTTTTTTTCCATACCCATTAGATGACATATCAGTCCAAGAGGAAGGTAGCAAGCAGGAGTCCAGCACCATGACTCACCGGGTCAGAGGAGGCATTCAGTAAATATTAGCGTTGAAGGTTGAGCGGGTCCAATAGACAGTAACTTCTTTTCTTCACCTGATTTTTAAAGCAATTAAAGGACAGACTGGAGGCAGGAAAATGGAAACCAAAGGTGAGTTTTCAAAATTTATTATTATAGCATTGTTGGAAAATGTGACTTAGGTTTCCTAAGATTGAACTCCAGAATCATAGACTTATCTTCTAACTATCTATCTATCTATCTACTCAGACTATTCCGGAGCCTGGTCTTTTCCATAGAAGAGGGCCCTGGAATGCACACTCTACAGGCAGGTGGATTCCAAAAGGGAGCGATGGAGAAGGGGACTGAAGAGTGTTAGGCGAGAGGACATCACTTCCAACAAAGAACATCAGGAATGGAAAGTAAGTGTTATCTTGCAGCCAATCCCTTTCCTCCCAATTTCCCTCCCCTTTCAGGGGAAATCCAAGGCAGTTTCTCCTTACAAACATTCAGGACTTAGAAGCTGGGAAGCCATAGGTGTGTTAAGAGCGTGGAATTTGGAGGCAGACAGACCTGCACTCAGACCCTCACTCTACCACTCATTAGCGCTGTGACCTTGAACAATGAATTCCTTTCAGCCTTGGTGTCTTCATGGGCAAAATCTTGTGCAGATAAAACCTATAAATATTTTTTTATCAGGGAGGGACTAAAATGGTCATTTATCTTCTGTCCCTATTTAAGGTCAAAGAGGGAGGAAATGGATTTTAAAAACAAAGCATTTGGGAAGGGAGAAGGAGGGCAGAAGAGCTGAAACAATGTTGGGGGAAACTGAACTGTTCCCAGGGCCAGGGCGTGAGGAGAATTTTGCAGCTTTGAGGTTTGGGAGCTGACCCTAACAATTCTTACTCCAAGACATTAGGAAAATGACTGTGTTTTGCGCGCGCGCACACACACACACACACACACACACACACACACACCCCACAACAGAAGTCAGTGCACTGGGGAAAGTAAGCAAACCACATGGGCCATCAAGGTCTCTCCCTTTTGTGCTGAGGTGGTTTCTGACGGTGTGTGGCTTTTGGAGTTTGTTTGTTCATTGGTTTCTCGGTGTGTTTGCTCTAGGCAACACTTGAAAAGAATATAAACAAAAAGGGGAGGAAAAAAATCCCTACTCTTGTCTGCTGCCTTGTAATTACCCAACAGGCCTCCACCAAACCAGACAGCAAAGGATTCTGGTCTCTTCAGACCCTACTTCCTGCCTAGCTTCTTCCATTTCTTCCTTCTTTACTTCCTCCCTCCCTCTCTCTCTTCCTTCTTTCCTTCCTTCCTTCTCTTTCTTTCTCACCTTCACTTTCTCTTTTTGTCTTTATGTCTTCTTCTCTTTTCTGCTCTACACATGCGCAACACCCCCCCACACGCCCAAGTAAACATGAACAAGAAGAAACATACAAATAAGATGTCCTCTGGCTGTCCCAGGGGGCCAGCCTCTTGCCCTGTGTGTTCTTCCCTCTTTGCTGTCAGCAAAAATCTCTTCCTCAGCTTCCCCCTGAAGAATCACACACCTCATCTGTTAACTAATGGCAGAGGCACTAAAAACATGTAATTTCTTAAAGATAGTCCTGGGTATTTGGTATATGTACCAATCAGCAGAGAGAACCTCCTCTATGATTTCAAGGGGATGAGGCCTCAGTTTGATGGATATCAGATATATTTTCAGTTTGCAGAAGGGGAAGGGTAATGTAGGGGTAACCAGGAAAGAATGGAGAAAGCCCAACCCTATTTCATTAAATCCCCATGAATATGCAAAAGAGGACTAATTGCCCTCTTCAAAAACTAATCATTCTGAATTTTACAAGCTGAATTATAAAAACTGACACACACTTATTTTTCTCTTTTATTATATTTGTAAGCATTACTCCTTCTGCAAAGAAAATCAAATCCTATTTTTATCAGGTGCTGTCATCTCCCGTTTTCTCGCTCCCGACCCCGGTTCTCCCCTCCCCTTTTGCTGAATGTTGCAGCATTGCCATGTGTATTAATTGCCCTGTGAAATGCACTTGAAGTCATTAGAATTCCCCATTCAAAACTATTATCTTGTACCATTATGCCTTTGCATTATATTTATTTAAATGTGCCTCTTCTGAATTAGCTCATTTTTAACAGCTAGCCATGCCTGAAATATTGTTCCCATCCAAGCTCTCTCATATCATTTTTCTCTCCTCTGTGGAAGAGACGTGCGCGCTCCAGCCTCCCGTCCTCATAGGGGCAGCTTTGTTAGAGGCAGAGGCCGCTTTTGTGTAACAAGCTTCCTTGAGAAGAGATCCCAGGCTGAGGCTGTTTCCTCCATGTGGGAGCCCCGGGGGGTCTGGATTAGGTACAGCTCCTCCCGAGAGCAGGTTGCTTGCTACCTGTTGTACCTGCTCGTCATCTCTTTTCCAGGCACCGACAGAAGAGAGGAAGAAGTCAAACCCAAGTCTCTAGTGGCTTATTTGCTTTTGGGCTCTGAATAGTCCAACGGTGATGCCCGTTGTCACTGGTATCATCCCAGGAGTCGTCCACTGTTCACGTGGCCATCCTGCTCCCGGGGCAGAGGGATGGATCAGATCGCCGCTCAAATTCTCCCCCAGACCTGAGTGCCTCAGGGCTGCTAAGAAAGTTCTGATACCACTTCTTTGAACTTTCTCTACTAAGACTAAATTGATGTCTCCATTTATCCAACTGTCCCTTCACTTGTCCACTAGAGAACTGACTTCCAACGCCATGTTGTTTCCTATCAGACCAGTAAAAAAAAAAAAAAAAAAAAAAGAGAGAGAGAGAGATAGAGAGAGAGAGAGAGAGAGAGATAAAGAAACTTTTGGTCTCGCATTAACCCTTAAGATCTCCTACTTCACTCTGTCTTCCTCGACAGTGGAGACCACACCAGACTTGCTGAGTCCTGAGGAGAAAAAGAGGTGACTGGGACTCAGGAAGTGCAACGAATTGACTGAGCTTCCCCCATGAGAAAGCACTCAGCATACCTTGTGGCTCTTCCTATCCAGCTTCCTTCCCTTGTCAGGATGCATCCCACACAGCCACAGCTTCTTTCTTGAGGGGAAGGAAGCTCCCTCCCAACCTTCAGTGAAGGACGTCTGGATGTCCATGCCAGAGTGCTTCCGAGGGAGACCCTGGTGCTGTAGGGTCTGCACTCCTCTCCAGCTTGCATCTTGGAGACCTTCCCACCCAGCCCGATCCCCTAAGAACACAGCGACCGTAGGGATGACCTTTTCCCTCATAAATATATTTTTCTCTAGCAAGTAACAGCCAGAAAAAGCAAACACATCCCTCGCTTGCTATTTCAGCCCACAAGTCAAGACCTCCATTAACAATGCTTTCTTTCTCAAACAAGCAACCCACACAAGATTGCTTCTCTTCCAGAGAATGCCCAGGGATTGCACAAGTGGCTAAGGGCCACTGTCCTCGAATGTCCAAGTACCCGGAGACGTGGGGCGTGATGAATGTCAGACTGGGCTAGGATAGGGGTTGGTGGAGGAGATGGGTAAGAATGAGACACACGCCTATACCTGTGAGGCATTGACCCCTCTATAGAGGGGGAGGCACTGAGCAAGGAGATGGGATAGAATACTTTTTTTTCTTTTGCTTTTCAAATAATTTTTTTCATTCTACTGTCAGATGACCCTATTCATTAATTCATTTTCTCGCTGAAGACTACTGAATATTTAAAACAGGGACCTGAGATATGCCCAGTGATTTCATGGTGGGGTTATATCCGGCTTAATTTCCTCTTACAAGGACTCTTCTGACACAACCAGCAGCCTTTTCCGTATTCCAGGATGGCCCCATCGTTCACTGCCCCATGGACACAGCAGCCCGCTCCCCCCACCACTTCTTGTCAAGCCCCCTTCTCCCCCTACATTCCCGCTGGCGAAGCCCAATTTGTCCATGTGTTAAGGGGGAATTTGGAGCTGTGTTGCAGGTGGAAGGAACTTTCTCCTAACTCAAAAATTCTGCTGTAGAATTGCCTTCAAACACTGACCCAAACCCTGGGCAAGGGATGGGGTGTACGCCTGGGGTGAGGAACTTGTCTCTCTAAGTCTCTGGGTCTCCAGGTGTTTTCCTGGGGTTGGGAGACAGGTGATTTCAAGTGGGAGGTTTCGTGGTACGCACAGCTGGGGTTCCAGCCAGGAGCCTAATTAATCTCTCACTAGTCCAGTGCTTTTGTTGAAGAAACCTAAATTATGACTGATCATCTCATCTTTAAAACAGAGATGATTCTATCCAAATGCACAGGGCTGACCTGAGAATTAAATGTGCTAATATTTGTAAAATTGTTTTTTTACAACACTCTAAGTGGCAGGCCTTTTACTCGGGCTGACTGGAGGCAGATGTCTTGACAGAAAATCTCTGGAGGTTGTTCCCAATATAAACATTCTATGATTCTTCTAGCCATTTCGTAAGGCTTGAGATAAATGGCCGCAGCTGCTCTCTCCTGAGCCACCGGCCTTTTCTCGCTGTTAGCTGCTGATCACCCCATTGGCCGCTAGGTGGCACCTCCCTTTAAAATCTCTCCCCACTTTCCCCTAGTGAACTGGATCTTTTCAGAAGCAAAAAGCATCTTTGAGGGATTTAGTCAACTCTAGAGGAGGGATTTTGGAGTCAACCCTGTCCCCTTCATGGTGACACAAGACCGTTGCAAGGGTCACGGGGACTCTTGAATTTAAGAAAGATGCATAAATTAAATACACCACACTGTCTTCCTTGTTACCGGTTACCTGTCTGTAGTAGTAACAAGGACGTGAAGTGGATTTGCAGACCTGTCCTTTGTAGTCTGCCAGGAAAAAAACTGTTGAGCCATTCTGTGAGGTCCTGGAGGGAAAGCTCCTTGGGAAAGAGAGCGATGTGAGGGACGGTGCCTGCAAAGCCCCCTTCTTGTTCCATCACTGGGATGCGTCTAAGCTCATTGCAGGCGCCCTCTGTCACAGAAAGCTCCTTCTCCGATCCCCTCACTGTGTGCTGGAGGCTGAGTCCAGAACAAACAATTTAGTGAAAGGACCATTGAGCCCCAGGGGTCTTCACTCAAAGTTAGACAAAGGAGACTTCCAGAGGCTATAGAAACACTGGGCGGGGAACAGGATACTGACCGTCTGGTCAGGTGGTCCGCACACCAGCCACACGGTCTTGTCCTCTCTGCATCTGTTTCCTTATCTGTCATATCAAGGATCTGAGTAAGGGGACTTTTTGATATCCCCTTCAGAGACCCAAATTCTCTGAGCTCATGTAGTTATGTAGGTGGGTCACATATCAAATATGTAACCGGGACA